>NW_020897724.1:16153-642588 GCF_003984885.1 Neopelma chrysocephalum
ATCACTACAGACAGTAGGCAGGGGTCACATAGCAGAGAGAGGGAGGGCTCCTCCTAAGATTTCCACAGGAGTTGGGGTAAAGCAGTTTGAAGTTATTATTACAGGTGTGTTGGTGCAGGAGTGCCTGCTCTGTGTGTGTGCTCTCAGACCTGCTTGTAACATAACCTGGTGGGGGGGGGAAAAAGTCATGGTCAGACTGTCTTCTGCCAGGCATCTGAAAGTGGGTGTTACATCTTCAGGGATATAACTTGTATGTTTCACCTACAGGTTTACAAAAACTTTGCTAAGTTATTGAGTTGTAGATGGGAAGTTTGGAGAAGGCTTTATTTGCCCCTAGAGGACATGGTTTCTGCTGTTGTGCTGCTGGGATTAACCCGTGGTGACCTTTGCCCAAAGGACTGTGTGCAGACAATGAAAACAGTGGCTCTGTGTCAGCTCTTACCAAATACTTGTCAAGTAATGGCAAAGGGAAGCTCAGGGTAGTTGAGAATGTAACCCCAGCTGTTCCCTTTCCCCTAGAAGGAGGAACCTGGCTTTCAAACAGACATTTCTTATAATTTCATCTCTAGTTGGATTTTGTGCACTGATTGAGGTGTCACTCTGCTTAAAGGCACAAAGATATTAAAGAAAAAAAAAGACAAGTACAAATGGTGCTAAACCTGCCATTAAAGGCAGTCCTCAGGGGAAGTTCATATTGCAACAGTGGTTGGTGATCAAGTTGCCCTGGAAGACTCAGCAGCGGTGGTAGGTCACCCTCAACACACAAGAGGTTGTACTGGCTTGAGGAAATGAGTGTGTCAGTCTGCAGGGAGAACCAGGCCTTCCCTTGATGAAGGTAATGTAGTGTCACAGTAGTGTCCTGGTGTGGTGACATAGGCAGATCAGGGCATTAACACCAGTTTGGAGATCTTAAATGTCAGCCTTCAGCAGGGGCCCTGGGTGCAGATTGAACCTGGAGCATCTGAATCATTAAGCCCAGGCTGTACTGTTTGATCTGTTAGTGAGTAGCAGTAATGGATGGAAATTTTGTTGGTCCAGCTTCTGAGACAGCAGGGGTAGCTGGGACAATGCCAACCACACCTTACCTGCAGGAGGTATTACCCAGTACACCCGAACAAATTTTCTGGTGGTATGTGTGTCGCTTTTTCTCATCCACTCATCAGGACAGAAAACTTCAAGTCTCTCCAGGCCTTATTCATCTCTTAAGTGTTAGATTTCCCTTTTTTAAAGGGCAGTTGTACCACATGTAAAAGATTTTAATTGCAAGTGTGCTCTGAACGCAGCAGGACCTGCCTTGTTCTGTTGTCTTGACAAGGACAGGGTTTGGAGCCCCAGGCTGAATTAACTGGCCTGGAATTAGACAGAGGATGTTTTGCAAGGGTGTTCCAGCTGGATCTGGTCTCTTCTTGCTTCTCTGCTGCTGTGGAGTCCAAAGAGCTCCCTTGTTTTGTGTTGTTCATGGCAAAGTGGCGGGGTGAAGGAGTCCTTACTTTGTCTCTGGGCCCCTCTGCAGGTGACAGTGCCACGAGGTGGCACTGGCCACCAAATAATGTCTGGCCAAAAGCACAAGGTCCAGGCAGTGCAGCTCTTTGCTCTCTGATTTAAGGTTGGGAGCACAGTCCAGACCCTAAATGTCAGCCAAAGCACTACTCTAGCTTATAGTTGTCCTTTGACTTTCAAGTAGACCCAAATTCCCATTTCTCTGTTCCCGTGTTGTTTGAGCACCTCAGCAAAGTCAGTCAGGATGAGAGATCAAACTCTTGGTGACCTGTGCACACTTCCAGACCCTTACTGCCCCTGGAGGGCTCGCTCTTGTTCAGGATGCACATTCATTCCCTGCATTCCCCACATTCATTCTTGGGTGTATAGTGTAGTGGTGCTTCTCTCTGTTTTCCAAGATACTCCATTTTTGGCTAACATTTTGCTCTTCTATGCCAGGGCTACCTGGCATGGACAGTGGCAACTGCAGGGTGAATACAAGCTGAATCACTTGATTGATGGTGGCTGCAGTGCCTTCTCACAGGTCTCTGTGTCTGAAGGGGCAGAGTTTTCCTGCAGTTTGGTGGGATAGACTTTTAGAATAATAGAACCATTTAGGTTGGAAAGGACCTTTAAGATCATCATATCTTTTAATTAACTCCAGGGATGGTGACTCCACCACTTTTGTGGGCATTCTATTTCAACTCTTCACAGCCCTTTCAGTGAAGAGATTTTTCCTGATGTCCAACCTAAACCTCCCCTGGTGTAACCTGATAGACAGAGATGTCTTTACCATGCAGCTTTTTGCTGTCTTTGGTGTAACCAGTGTAAAGCAAGAGCCAATCTCTCTAAGGAGAATGGCTGGGAAAGACTGGAAAGGATGGCTTTTCTTTCTGCAGTTAAGGCCAAGAGGATGGAAAGAAGAAAGGAATTGCCTCTATTCTATTTTTTGCTGATAAGTCGAGCATGACAGCACAAAACTTAAGCAAGCACTGTGACATTTTAGGTAGGGTGTTGCACTTGGGTGAAATGAGTTGTCTGCCTGTGATGGGAAGCCTCACTTTCCAACGAGGGACTCCATTGATGTCACGTCATTGGGGCTGGTAGATACCATGTGCCATGGATTTCTGTAGGCAAACTCCCATTTCAGGTTCCTGTCTGTAAAATGGATTTTGCTTCACCCAGCAGGGGTGATGTGAGGATATGTTTGTTGATATTCTTGGGGTTCTCATCTATTTTTGGGAGGGCGCCGTGAAAGGCTTGAATCGCAAATTCTTTCTGTCAAAGCATACCCATAATTAAACTGCTCTGTTTATCCATGAGTTCAGACAGGCTTATTATGGTTTTTTCTAACCTTGATCTAACAAGTTGTGCCATGTGGTGTGCCACACATCTGCTGCTCCGTGCCTGCTGGGGAGGGTGGACACCTGGTGTCAGAGGGAGAGTAGTGGAGTGGAAACAGTGGCCTCACTGGGAATTTCCTTTGAAGGTAAAAATCCTGCCTGGCTATTTGTGAAACGCTGCTGTTGAAGCTCGGGTAGGTTTGTTGTGAAGCAGGAGACACTGTAAAAGCAAATAACTGCAAGTTGGCAGGTACTTAATGAGCATCCGTGAGTTATGACAAGTGAAGTTGTCTGGCAGCAGCCCTGGCTGCATTGCTGGGTCACACTGGGGGGGTTGCTCGTGAGAGGGACATTTGTACAGGGAACCTGGTGCACATGTTGCTGCTCCTCGGTGCAAGACAGGCTGTTTCCGTCAGGTGTTCTTGTGGGCCAGATAGAAAATTGACACCCGTGGTCATGTGCAAAGACTGTGACTGGTTCTGCTCTCCTGAAGTGGAGGGGAGAAAGGGGAATGTCCCCTTGTGGACAGAGTTTGGTAGGAAGGGGAAGCAGCCGGCTGGAGAGGGGTGGATGGCTGAGCGCTGCATCTGCCAGTGTGGACACTTGAGCCTTTGCAATACATAAATCATGGAAAATGTGTGTGCCTTTCTCGTTGTGTCAGAGTCAGAAAGTCCTGACCCAGCTGGAGGAAAATAACAATTTAAACAGAGATGTCATCAAGCAAGATGTTCCAGCTCGTTAGAAAACAACTTACTGTATGCTTGAAAGGCGCCTGCAACGCATAAAAAGAAATGGCTCACTCTTGCTCTGGAAAATCTAAAGCAGAATAGGCAGATATGACCTCATCTCTTCATGCTGGAAAATTACTGCCTCTTAACTTGATGTTCTTGCCATCTTAAAGTGGTTACCGGGAAGTCAGTGATTTAGGAGCAAGTGTAACTGTGGCTCAATTGCTTATCTAGTTGGAGCAAAGTCTCTTGGTTGGAAGTATGTATAATGAATGGAAAAACAATTGAACAAGCAATATTGTCCCTCTTTTGACTGGCCTCTTCCAGGTGTCTGGAAGGCTTGGGAGGGAAGAATTTGAAGTGAACTGTGTTGCTTGACATTGATGACAACTATGGTGATGCCATTCAGAGCACAGGCTCCTGCTCTGGTGCCCCACAGTTCATTTGGGAAGCACGGTCCCAGTGACAGAGACTGCCAGAGAGTTTAGGAAAATGAGCCGGTTCCACGATGCAGACACAGTGTACATTTGGGGCATGATCTGAGTGATGTAGCAACAGCTGGCACAGATGGTTATATCTGCCTGTCCTCCCCTTATGCCAGTGCAGAGTACGGGGCTTTTGCTGTGACTGCAGAGCTGGGGCAGACTTGCAGGTGAGGTCTGTATGCTGCTGGCAAGGGACATCACCTCTCTGTGGTGGGCTGCCATGTTAGAGGTCTTTTGACTAGAGTATGGCCTTTGGGAGATGACTTTTGTGAGCAAAGACAGCTAGGTCCAGCATCTCTGGCACCACAGCCATTTCCAGAGAGTGCATCTAAGGAGAGAGAAGTTCCTAAGGAAACAAGAGAGTGGTGGCAGTGGCTGGAGGGACCTGCAATCTGTATGACTAGCAGTCATGTGCTTCACTTTGCAGTGCTTGAATATACCTTTTTCTTCAGCAAATTCCATAGTTCTGTAAATATAAACAGGATCTGTCTCTGGAGTATAAGAGCTCAGAAGCTCTGAGCGTGGTCTGGAGGTCCCCAGGTTCCTGTAGGCTCTGCCAGAGGAGTGAGAGCCAAGCCCTGGCTAGGGAAGATGCTCTTTGGCTTCAGGCTGTTGTTTCACAGCAGGACACATGTAAGGCAAAGGCCCTCAGCTCTGAGACAGGCCATGTGGCATGGGACCACTACAATATGTCTGTTTGGCACGCTTGGATGTGTGGGGATAGATGAAGCAGACTAAAGTATATCACCCAGCAGTGATATACTTCCCAGTGGGGAAGTCTGCCACTTCCCCAGGGAAGCTATTCCAGTGGCTTAATTACTCTCAGTGCTGGGAAACAAGCTTTTATTTCAAAGCTGGATTTCTTTCTGCCCATCAGGTCCTATTTTATGAAGCTTACCCTTGGCTATCTTTTCCCTGCACAAGTACCTGTGAGTATCAGTTGAGTTGTCCCTTTGTTTTATTCAGACATATTACATTCCTTATGTCTGTCTCTGCAGGAATTCTCCAGGCCCTGGTTTCCTTTCAGCTCTCATTTAAGCTCATTCCCATTTCTTCCTATTCCCTGAAGGCTGACTCTCTGGTCTGGACACAGTTCTCAGGACTTAGGTCTGTGTATGTTGTTTTCATGCTCCCTGGCTCCTCAGTCCTGCAAGAATGGCATCAGCACTGCAGAGACCATTACTTTCTTCTCTGAATCCTTGTTTTCTGTCTAGTAAACACAACATTGCCTTTTGGATCCCACATCTACAGCCTTACATGTATTCTGCAGCACAGCAAGTCTGACTGGGAGCTGGGGCTATGTGGCTCCTGTGGGTATTGGCACAGCCTGCCAGGGTGCTGTTTGCTACCAGGTCTGTTGCCTGTGTGTTACTAGCACTCATAGAAAGGGGAAAGTTCTCCCTTATGACCTCTATTTCACAACAATTTGCTTTGCAACTTAATTGGTGTTTGTCAACATCAGAAAATTTCCAGCTAGAAAATGTATTCAGACTTGGCTGGGTTTCAGCAAAGTGGGGAAACAGGAACTGCTCTCACTCCTTTTGTGGGGGTTTTGCTGCCTGTCAAGGGGAAGGTGGGGATGGGAAGGTGGAGGGGAAGCTGGGTCTGATACCCACCATGAAGGCATGAGGGTACTGCTGAGGTGGCTTGTTTTAGGTATAAGAGCTTTTAGAGGCAGTTGCAGAGAAGAGCTACTGAATGTGGTTTAAAGCAACCATCTGCTGTGGGCAGGCTGTGCTGTGGTCCAGGAGAGCCACCTCTGTTCTTGATGAATATTTTCCTTTACTGTGAACTCTTTTGTACTTGGCCACTTACCACAAGAATTGGTTAACCTCTTGAAAACTCTGAGAAAGTGGGTAACAATGCCAAGAGTTGATGCTTAATTAAAGGTTAAATTGATGTGTCAACTCCCCACTGCAGTGTAATCCACATGAAAAAAATCTAGGAGGACTGGAGAATGCCAGATATTGCCTGCAAGACCCAGTTTGCAGATCAGAATAGTAAATGTCTGAAGTAATGAAACAGTGCTGAGATGAAATGTAGGTCTTGTTCTTCCCACCTGTTCTACATCTCTACCGTCTGCAGTGTCTGAGTCTCACTAAAGCTGCTGGGATTTCAGTGCAATGCTTGGGCATGTGCTTAGTTTCTAATATCTCAGATTTAGGAGGGACTCAAATATGAGATCTTTTAGCAGAAAAAAAAAGTACAAACCCCCAAATTAGAGGGCAGGGTATCTTTTCTTTTACAGAGTTTATGTTTTCCTGTTTAAATGCAAATATTTAGCCATGACACCCTTCTTGAGGACAAATAAAGTGATTGCTCCTCGTGGCTATGCTGATTTTCTCATTTGAGTCTGCTGCTATAATGGCAGTCAGATTAAAAAAAAAAGTTAAAAAAATGGCAGACGACTGGGAAGAGATGGGATGTTAAATGTTGTGGAGAGCATGGAAACCCTGTGTCAGCCCAGAGCTTGTAAAGGGAAAACCATCACTTGGCAGAGACAGCTTAATAGGCTTGTAAAGTCTGGCACCATCAAAACCACGATTTGGGTTTTATCAAAGCATGGCAGTGGAGCCTTGCGAAATGACAGCTGTATTATCTGTCTTGAGATCATTCTGAGAGCAACATCAGGAACAGGCTGGAAACAGTTCAGGAAATAATTTTATATTGAGGGTTTGCTGGGGGCAGAAATGTGTAGGGAAATTGAAATGAAAGAATTAATAACAGTATCAATAACCTTCCTACAGCAGCTATCAGGCATGACATGAAAATGACTTGAAAGTTGTCATCTACTGTGTATTTTATTCCCATCAGGAAGGTTTGAGGGATGAGAGGAGAATCCAAACAAGGCAATTAGAAGACTGGAGCTTGTTGTGGAAAGAGGGAATGACTGGTGTGTAGAACCTTTCAGTGCAATTTTCCCTACCAGACACAGGGGCTGGGCCAGTTTCTGATATAGTGGAGCAGATATTGGAGCGAGCAGATTTACGGACTGACAGCAGTGACTGCAGTGTCAGCTGCTGTGCACAAGGGTGGTCTGTGCAAGATGCTGATGGTTGCAGCAAAAGACGTAGTGCAGCTCCTCCTGAAAGTAGATCCTAGAGGCTGAAGATTCTAGCTAGGGTTTCTCACTCACCACCAAAATGATATAAATTCATCACCGAAGTCATTGCCAAGTTTTTCAGTACTTTTTCTGGGCTGTGAACCAATCTTGCTTAGTGCAGTCCAGTTTGTGTGGGTGTAGGGGATGGCAAAATGTCCTACTTTTTTTCTATCACTGTATGTTGACTCCGAGCCATTTGTGCTCAATTCTTTTGCTCCAGGATGACTTGACTCACAACCAGGAGTTCACTGTACTTGTCTTGAGCTTTGGGACTCTGGACCCAAACTGGGATTATCCATAGCTACTGGAAAAGAGAGCCCAGCACGTAGGTTAAACCACTTGTAAATGATGGCATGACTGAGGCAGCCAAGCTCTATTTCTGCAAGTGACATAGTCACCTAAGAAATGAAACCACACTGGAAATGCTCCCCTTCCTGCAGTCCAAATGCTTTTCAGACATTACCTAAGCCATGAGGCTGTGATGGGACAGACTACTGTGATCCCAATTGCCAGTTCCAGGTCATTAATGTGCAGAGGAGAAGGGACTCAATTTTCAGATTTTCCCAGAGACAGCAAGTTTCTATTGCAGTTTATGTTCAAACCTGCAAATCATCCAGAACTGACACTGGGTTTTTGACCTATATTTAGGTACATTTTTGCCATGTGAGTGGGCAAACTTGCAGTGTTACCAAGGGAAGAGGGAAGAAGTGAAGCTTGCAGTCTCCATTTTCTGAATTAGCAATTGTGTGTCTGAGAGAAGCTAGTGAAGAGGAGAAACCACTTGCATGACTGCATGGTGAATGCCGAGGTGCAGACTGAGTTGCACAGCACTGAGAATACAATAGTCTTTTTATGCAGAGGAGAAAAATGATATGAGATGAGCAAGCTGGTCATTACTTTCTCTTTTCCTCCCAGAGCAGTCTCTCCAAAATTAATTGGTTACTCCTTTGTAGTGGAGATAGATATAAGTAAAGAGGTTTATGCTCTCAGATGGAGCACAGGCATCGAGCTGAAGAGCAGGTACTGTCTCTGCTGCCAAGCAGCTGGAAGTTGCTGGGAAGCAGGGAAGCAGTCTGGCAGCTGGAGGAAGGCTGGCTGCCTGTCTGCAGCTCGGTCCCATTCTGCACTGGTGACAGCACCGTGTGCTGTTCAGCTCCAGCCTTGGTCCTTGTGTGGAAGCCTCTGACGTGCTGGTGCTCAGAGGTCTGATGCACACAGGCCATGTCCCTGAAGCCACAGGATATTTGTGCTGCTGGGAAGCTGGAGTTGCTCATAGGGCGAATGTGCTGTTCTAAAGCAGTACAGGGCCTTCTCCATGTCTATTCCTGTAATCTTGGCACAGAGGAGCAGATGCCTTTTCAAGGGAAAGAAGTCAACATATTCACTGGTCAGTGTTTGGTGGGTTTATTTGCCAAAATAACCTATGCATGGTCTGAGTAGGAAAAGACTGCCATGGCACCGAGTCTGTGATTCTAAGTCCTTTCTCCCTTTGAACAATTGCTTTTCTTCTGCAATCTGTAGTTGGTTGGGATTTATTCAAAGATCAAAGACAGATCCAGTCTTTATAGCATTCATGCCTCTGCCATTCAGTTTATGCAGATATTAATGAGGTGTGTTTTATATGGCCTGACATTCATGTCTTTCTGTTCACCCTAACGAGATTGTTCTGCTGTCCCTCTTGTTTTAATAAGCAACAGAGTCTCCAAGATCAAGTTCTAAAAAGATATTTTTCCACTTTAGGATTATCAGGAGCAAAACTAGGAATGATAATTTTAACAGGCATAAAACACCAGGACCTTGTCTCTGATGCCTTCAAAGCAGTGCATTCTCCTCTGCTTCGCCTACTCTGTAGTATCACAGGTTTCAGGGTAACACATACATTTCTTGCCCTTTTATCTCCCTAATTGTTTTCACAAGTTCATTAATGATTTTGCAAAAGCTGTAGTGAAACTAAATGACATGCTCATAAACCTTTAAAGGAGAATATACCCGTCTGGTGATGGGAAAAGTCTCATTAGTCTTTTGAAATCGCTCCCAGCAGGTTTTTCTGCAGATTCAAACTTGTTAGGTGCATAAATATGCTTCTCTAATTCAATCGGCTGTGCTGATTGTGTGACAACTGAAGTTTGCTCTGCTTTTAAGTAGCCACTAAAATCACCTTTCTAAAGCAGATGCTCTGAGAGCCAGAATTAGGCTGAATTCTGAGGGCTTTTTTTAAAAAATCTGTGGAAGTTCTTGGGCTCCTGATGTCACCTATGCTTTGTTTCCAAGAAAACCCTTTGCTAGCTCTTTGGAAGGACATGGGATTTCTCTCTGAGCTGGGAATATTGAAGTGATGATGCTATATAGCATCTGCAATATATCTTCAGTCCAGGGCTTAAGATGGTGTGGGATTTTTGCTGGGACAAGGACTAAATTATGTGGGATTAATCTCAAAGTGATAAGTGGGCTCCTTCATGGTCTCTGCAGATGATTTGTTCTGACACGTGTGCAGGGCGGAGAGGAGAGCTGGGTACAGAGGAAGGCAGCTGCAGCATCTGCAGGGAAATGTGCAGTGTGTCCCATGGGAGACAGTCCAAACCTCAGTGGGCTGGGCCGAGGCCATGCCTGGACCCACCAAGGAGGTTAAAGAAATGGGTCTTTCTCCGTGGTGTTCTTCAGCAGGGCTTTGGGCAGGAAGCAGTGCTGGGAGGGAGAGCCTCACACAACAGCGTTTTGGCTCAACAGGGTGTGGAGGGCTGGCCTCAGCTGAGGAGGAGAAGGAGGGCTGGAGGCAGAGCAGGGCAGGTGTCTGGGTGCAGATGAGCCGGGGGAACTGAGGCCAGAAGGCTCAGTGCTCCTGCAAAGCGCTGGGGACATCCTGAACTGCTGGAGCAGCACATTTCCAGCCTCCCTCAACACAAATCTGTTCCTTCTATGCTGAGATAAAGAATGAAAATGATTTTCAAGTCTTGAGAGTGCTTTCCTTTGAGCTCATTTAGATGAGGATATTTCTACCACGCAAACCTTAATTGAAGTATTTGATTTCACTTTTGTATGTGGAGTTAATTTATGTGACACGATTAAAATACATGTTATTTATACAATAGGAACTTAGAACTGGAGTAGATGATTAAAACAACAGAACAGCCGCCTCTTCTGAAATATTAACTTTGCTAAAAGCATAATAATCCTTTGACAGGATATTCTAGTTGAGTGTTTTTGAAAGTTTAGTTAAATATCAGGATGCATTTTAGATAAGTACATTACCATGCAAGTTCTATTTTATGCCTGACACTAGAGATCTTGAAAAAATTTTGATTGATCTGGGCAGGGGATTGTAATATAAGTTTTGGGCCTTATTGCTCAAAGTTGCCTGAATGAAGTTGAACTGTCTGGTAGTGTTACTTCAAAGGGGTGAAAACCCCCTCTGGCTGTGTCCCTTGTCTGCTGTGTTGTCACCTCTCCATGTAAAGCTGCTCAGCACCACACTGGCATTCTCACATTAGAAAGTGAGTAGACCTTGCTGACAGAGGAAAAGAAACCTCTTTTCCCAAGGAGGCAAAGTAAGCACATCCAAACTCAAATCTAGAAACCAAACTGCACTGAGCTGGGTTTGCTTCACTACCAGGGACCAACAGCTCTCAGCGTACAGCTGAGACAGCCCTGTTGAGCTGTTACTGTACACAGCCTGTACCTGTCTTGTACAGGCCTCTCTCAGAAAGGGAGTTCAGCTCTAGCTCTGTTTTTAAGGCCTCGCTTTGTCTTAGTCTTTGCTGTAGTTGTAAAGGGCTATTTTTGGTGGTTATAAGTGACAGATGCCACAACCTGCACTCTGGCACAGCACTGTGTGGGTCATAGTGAAGTGCAGCCATCAGCCCTGGCTAGCCCAGGAAAAGAGACACATCTGGTGATGTTTAACCTCGACTGTAGTGAAAAAAGCAAAGCCCTTCCCGGGGTTAACTGCTCAGCTGAAATGTCTCAGGCGGGTACTGCCTGTGCAGGACTGTCCTGGGCAGGTGGGGCTGTGGGTGTCCTGCACACCTGACCGTGGTCTTGGCATCTCCTGGTGGGTGGTGGGCATGGAAAGCTGGGCTGGCTGCTCCCTGAACACAGCCAGGATTCTTCTGCTCTGCAGGGCCCACTGTGCCCTTTCACCAGCTGTGCTGCTCCCTGTGGCTGCCCTGAGAGGGACAGAGAGCTGTGGCTGTCCAGGCTTGCACATCCCCTGCCAGTTTTACCAGCTGGATGGTCTCCAATTGTTTTACAGTTTCTCTGGGATCAGAGATTAAAAACTCAGTGTTTTTCAGAAAGGGAGGTTACAGGGAAGTACTGGTTTCTGCAAGTCTCCCAAACTGGATTTTCCTGGGGACTGTCTGAAACTGCAGAAACAAGATTCTAAGTTTTCATTTTAAAATAACGTTTGGCAAATCTGCTTGATTCCACAATAAAGCATTCAGGGTAAGTGATGACACTCTTCAGAGCTTGTTGGCGTTACTGTTTGTGAAAATGTTGGAAATCTTGACCTGACTTCTTGGGATTAACTGGGGAAGAGCAAATATCTTTTTTCTTTTTCTTCTGCCCTCCACCCCCCCACCCCCTGGACAAGAAACATTTCCCATACAAGTCTTTTGACCCCTCATTATCTGAAAGTCACAATTTCCAGTCACTCATTATGTTGGGTATTTTAGACACTTTTTAGTGCCTAGCTTTGGTTCGTTGTGTTCAGTTTCTATAATAGACCAAATTTCTCCTTTCTGACAGTGTAGCTGTGGTGAGCATTGCTGTGTGCAAAGTGTTCTGAAACCTTCACATAGGAGGTACAGCTCAGTGGAAAGTCCTTCTGTTACACATGAGAAATTAATTTGCAATTAATTAAGTTGTTGGATGAATTCCTCCTTTGTTCTGTCTGAAAATGGCCTGAGAGCAGATTGCTAAATTCTCAAAAAATTCATTGCAACAAATTGTGAGTTTCTTCCCTGAAAAATTCCTGATCTGACCAGAACAAACAGTTCACAATGTGCAATTTCTTAGTTTCTTGAGTGGCTAATATATGGAATGAGGTTCCCCCAGTCAGTGTGAACTGCAGGTAGCACAGGATATGACTCAAAACTTGCTTTTAATCTGTCCTTTATTACTGAGATGTTGGGTTGTGACCTGAGTTTTCATTATCTTGAGGGACTGAGCCCAAAGAATAGGGGAGTAGGGGGGGTTAAACCTTGCCCTCAGATGGATGTTTGTTGATGGCAGGTGTTTGTCTGCAAGGAAGGGCCATGTACTGGGATTTTAGGAGGGTGGGATTAGTCCCTGTAAATAGACAATTTAAAAACATACAAATATGACTGGAAGGAAAAAAAAATGTGGACAGTTCTTTGGTGGAGGAGGGGGAAAAGAGCAAATGAGAAGTGCTGTGTGACTGGGATCTGAGGTATGAGGCAGCCTAAGGACGAGGAGCTGGATGGGAAACCAGGACAGACTGGCCACATAGCTCATGTCTAGTAGTGCTGGTAGAGGTTGTGTGGCAGAGCACTTGATTGCCAAGTCATCACCCAGCCTGTCCAGCTAGCAAATATTACAGGAGCTGAAAAAACGAATGGGAGCACAGCAGAAAATGTCACCAACTGTGCCAGCAGCTGAAAAGGGCTGGACTCAACAGTGTGACGCTGGCAGTGTCACTGCTGCAGCCACAGCTCCTCCGTGCTCCTTGGAGGCAGCTGTCAGATAGCTCCATCTGCATTCCTTCACTCTTGGTATTTGAAAACACCACAGGATGTAAAAAAAGAGACACCAGTTTTTGCTTTATTGCATTGTGTTGCTCTCTGCCTGTGGTAGGTTTGTTGCCTGACTTGCTATGAAGGCTGGCAAGAGCATTTTCTCTGCTGTACTCTAAATCTTGTTTTCACAGCATTCTTCTTCTTCTTACAAAGAGTTGCATGTGGCCCTGCTAAATTCTGCCTGTGCTGGCTCATGCTTGGCCATTCACACAAAAGTGAGCACTGCTAATGAAGATGGAAGTGCTGTCGTTCAGACTATTGCTGCTTTGCTAGTCTCTGGTCTCAATATCTCTGCCCCCCATTAAAACCAACTCGGGAGCATATGCCACAGTGTTCACTTTGTCAAAACGTTGGCTGTCCTTCTAGATTAGTGCAGCTCCCGGGCCGACTGCACTGGCATCAACAATTAGTTAGTTCTGCCTCCATTAATTAAAGTAAGCTAAGAGTATCACATGTTATCGTGCCTTTCAAAAGCATAGGGGCATACTTGTGTCTATCAGCCTGTTCCCATGGCTGATCTTTGTTGACTGATTCATGTTGTATCTGTGTAATGGTTGCTAAATCTGGAGTGAAACAGCAGCAACAATTAGTGAAACCCAAAAGATTTCTTGCTGTCTTTGGCTCGGTGGCAGCTTCTACCTCTGCCGTCTCTCATGTGAAGCATTAAAATTAGGGAATTGTCCCCTGCTGCTCGGGTGGTGGAGTGAGAGGCAGAGTCAGTAGATGGCACTGTCAGACCCTGCTGGGGAGGCTGCAGGGCAGTGCAGGTACAGCTCTGAAAGGTGTTTGGTGTTTGGACTTGGCTTTTCTCCTGGGCAAATTTGCTGTAAATGACAGGTGGATCTTTTGTTCCCATAATCTCTCCTGCCAGGGTCTGGTGGTCTGGGGGAACATGTCACTCGTGTTTTGACTGGGGATCCTGCTGGAAGGGTCCAATCCCTGGGGGTGTTTTGCCCCCTCTCCTCAGGCACTGAGTCAGACAAGGCAGCTGGCATTGGCTCCACAGAATCTTTCCCCCTGCAATGAGGAAGCGCCTCCGTGCATGGGATGGAAGGGACCAGATGGCTTTTGCGAGGGCAGGGGAGACGTTTCAGTTTTGATGCCCACAGAGGTCACTGGGGTGTCTCCAAGGGGCAGGGACACCAGGGCTGCTGGGGGAGCTGGCACAGAGGCTGCAGCCTTGGAGGGCAGCACTGGGTTGTTCTGTGGGAGCCTGGCATGTTCTGTGTGGCAGTAGCTCTCCAGTACTTCAAAACTGCAGTATGGCTTTACAGAGTAGCCAGTTCTGCACTGATGAGATAGCCTCATTTCCTTAGGGATGATTCCTAGAAAACTATCTAGCATTGCTGTAAAATGAGGATTTGTGGTTTAATAGTTATCATGGGAGCAGCTCCAGGAATCCCTCTGCCGCACAGTCACCATCCTGCACAGGCTTCTGTTCTCCAAGCAGTGCTTTTCTTCCAGCTTCTGGAGCAGACACGGAGCTTGACATCGTGTTCATCAGCCCATGTACCGTAATATTGCCAGTGACATTCAGTACTTCAGGGATTTTTGACTGCTGACTTTCAATGACATTAGGAGCAATCTCCATGGCCAGTGTGAGATACTCTGTGCTAAAGAATATGAAAGAGACTATTGCATTTAATATATTGGAGTACATGAGACACAGCAGGAGTTTGTGTGATTTATTGGGTAGACAAAAACGCACCATAGCGTGTTCTGGAAATATAAGCACAAACATACATCTCGCTGTAAATTTCCTTTACTGCTAAAGTGTCTAAAGTAATGAATGCAAGAATAATGGATTATTTCAAACAATAAGTTCTATCACAAGCTACCTGGTCATTAACATGGGGGCACACTTGATTGCCCTGACAAGGATGTAGGACTTCAGATGATGGTGACATGGGACAAAACAGCATGTCACTTTAGGGTGTGGTCTGACGCCCTTGAGTCTGACAGAGGGGGTTAGTCCTGGGGAGGCTGGAGAAAGGGGCTGCCTCAGTTTCTGTAGACCACCCTCTCTGAACCACTTCTGCATCTTACAGGAAAGACTAACCTACATCTCTCACTGGATACCACCTCTTCGCCTCACTTTTTTAATGTGTATCAGGCACAAGACAGGTGATCCCTGCGTCGTAGTGTCTGAATCCCTCTCGTGTTGGATTCTTAATCGCTCTTGCTCTCTTTTTATCTGGAGGGTGGGAACAGGGAGAATTGCTCTCAGTTTCTTTGGACAGATTCCAAATAAGTAAATACATACATTTTTAAAAACAGTATTAATATTTACTTGTGGTGAGGCTGACAGCAGCTAGCCAGGGAGGCAGCGTGGCATGGCTGTTGTCACGTCTCGTACAAAGTTTGATGTAGCCAGCTGGCAAATACCAGCGACTCTCCTGAGTTCATAGCTCACCCTGTTTGTGTTGACATTTCTGGCAGGGAAAGGTAAAGAGTTATCCCAGCTGCAATAACGTGTGAGCTCTCACTCTGCATTGCTCTTAATTTGACTGAAATTGAAGTCTCGCTCAACAGGAGCGATTCTCGTGCCAGCATTTGCTATTGTTGCTGCTTGGCTGGGGGACCTGCCGTGGGAGATGGCACCTGTAGTGATCCAGTCCAGCTCTGTAACTGCACACCAGCAGCCTCACAACTTACACCTTCTTTTCCTCCCTCTTAAAACCTGACTTTGTTGTAACCTGGCTCCCTCTAAGCACAGTGCCGAGCTGGTGGGAGGTGCTGCAGCCCCCAGAGGAGCACCAGGCTGAGCCCTGCCGTGTCCCTGGAGAGGCAGCTGTGGGGATGCTCAAGGAGCTCCTGAAGAAAAACCTTCAAATGAGTATCCTGACTGTTTGTACTTATACAGGGACTGGTTGTTTTAGCAGAGTGAGCTCTGTGCTCCTGGAGCCGAGTCCCCTTCTCGTGCTGTTCACAGCACACTGTACTTACGCTTTTGGTACTTTGGAGTCAGGTGGGATTGTTTGTCATTACTCATTTGATATTAGCTGCTAGATATTACCTGCATTCCTGCCTGAGCATGAGAGATGTTGCTGATGGACAAAGGCTGTGCCAAGACACCCTTACTTCTGAAGAAGAAGCTGATGCTGACAGAGGGTTTCCTTTGAACTCTCAGAGTCCGTTTCAGCTTCAGATGCCTTTGCACAGAGCCCTTGACTTCACCATTAATATTGAAGACTTTGGGCCCAATTCTCTTCTCCTACCAGATTTGCCCTGAGGTGACACTCGAGCGATTTTTCTCTTTATTCTGATGTATCAGAGTGAAACAAAAATCTGATTTCCAACATGAACCTAGAGTATATATAAAAACAAAACAAAGGAAAAACAAACAAAGAGCCAAAACTGACAGGCCTTTTGCAATACACTGGAAATATAAGGCATACTTGATGCAAACTTGATTGAAGTTGTTGGGAAACTTTACTTTCATTGCAGTGGTCTTTGGTCATGGGGTCTAATGGCACGGCATTTTGTCTTAACACATGAAGTCTTATTAAAATATGGAGTGGGTATGGGATGCTGGACTGGTATTTTAAATAATGATAAAAGAACCAATTCTGAGGTTTGAAAAACATTTTTTTTTATTTCAAATAGATGCCAGAAAAAAAAAACCCTGCTATTTTAGTAAGCTAAATTTTTCTGAACATATTGCTGATTAAATACTTTGTCCTTTGAACTGCTGCTGTAGCTTAAGTGGAATATGTCAAGTAGTTATGTCATTATCTGATGTTCTTTAATAGACCTTACTGGAATCTGTTTATGGATCAAACCTATGGGCCAAATAGGAGTAAGAAATCCTTTTGCTTTCTGGTAAGATGATGCAGATACCCTGAGAAAAGCACTGGTGCCATGCTCTGCCAGCTCATAGTCTTCTCTTGCTGGGGATCTCTTGTGATGTATGTAGACAGAAAAATAAATACAAGGGGAGATTTCCTTATGGTATTTTCCTCTTTTTTAGTTGTGATTTAATTTGGTGAATGCAGGTTATACCTTTAGAAGAAAGTCCAATACAGTGCTGCAGGTGACTGCTAAGAGGACATGTGCTCAGAAAAATCCTCTCTACTCCTAAGCCCAGACTTTCTTAGTTGAGAAACTGTATTTATGTATACATACAAGCCTCATATGTGGCAAAAAAAGCAGGCCAGACAGGGACCAGGAGGGAAGCCAGAGAGAACCAGGGCATGACTGAGCACTGGCAATCACTGGCAGGCTCTGGGTTGTCTTTCTCCATCTCTTTGCAGAATAGTTCTTGTTGATTTTCAAATAATGCAAGTGGGACACCCCAGTGAGACTTTTGGTGTCCATGGGTGGACCTGGGTGGTCCTGCTTCCTTGAGTGACGCTCTGTGTGCGTCACATTGCAGCTGATTTTCCTTGGACTGGATCAGTTCTGGTCACTCCCCTGCGTGTGATGGTGCTTTGGGTTGTACATTGGCTTAAATGTGGTTTCTTCAGAAGCTAATTTCTGTCGGTGCCTGCTGGCACTCTCCTGTCTGCAGACGAGTTGCTTTTATCACCTGCTGTTACCACTGATTGCTCTCCAGGGGAATGACCATCATGTCAAGGCTTCTGCTGAGTGCAGGACGTTTCTGCTCCTGCTGCTTCAACCCCAAAATCTTACCTTAAAAACAGGGCAGATCTTTTCTTCTGTCATCACTCCAGCTGTGCTGTCAGCTCCACTCATGAAAGCACACTGAATAATTGATCTCCTCCATATGCAAAACCAAAGGCCAAGGAAAGTGTCATCCACTGGTAGATAATTTGGCTTAAAATCACTGGTAAGCAACGACCTTGAGTAAGTGAGAGGCCAGAAGATGAGGGCCACCAATTCTGTAGTTGCTGTATTCCCTATAATCTTCTCAGCACCTGAAAGCTGCTGAGGGCAAGTACTGTGCACACACTCCCCTGTGCTGGACTACACCAGTGCAAGAGTTACTGAGGGACAGACCCATGTGTGAGCAAGTCATTGATGGACCACGCAGAGTTGAGCTTAAGCACTGCTGGACAAATGCCTTCTGAAGACCTCCTTCTCTCTGATTAGCAAACAAAAATACTTTTTCATCCTTAAAGCTGACAGGTTGCCTTTGCAGAGAAGAGATTAAAAAAAATCAAAGGAGAACCAAACGATCTGACTCTCTTGCCAGCATCCTGTGTTTCCTTAGGCTTTGCTCCAGCGCTTGCTTTGTCTGTGCTGTTAATAACACTGTGTTTCCCTGGAAGTTGGCTACTTTTATATTGTTGCTTCTTTTTAAAAATGTGACCTTTAGCATTTGAGCTTTCATAACTGCTGTTAATCTGCTCAATAAGGAAAAATAGTAGAACGGGTAAAAATCAAAATCTGGTCTGTCTGACTTCAGTATTTGACCACTGTTTTCTCTTTAAGACATTCCCCCCACCCTTGGGAATGCTAACCCCTGCCTGAAGGACTGCTGGGAGCACATGGCTCCTCCTCTGTGCATCCACTGCATCCCTGTGTAGAGGCTAACGGGCTGTCTCTTCTTTCTCATTAGGCCTTCGTGTCCTGCCCTTCCCACTACCTTCTTGACTTTGGTATTTGTATGCAGTAGCCACAGTCATAGCCCAGCTTAACTTCCTGCACCCAAGGGGCCATGGTGTCACACATTCCCTGGAGCTGTGCCTGGGGTGTATTTTTGTTATTCATAACCTCAGACTTGGTCAATGGAAGATGATACTCCTGTGATCAAAGCTGGCCTAAACCACCTTGTACTTTGTTCTACGCTTTGCAATTTCAGAGTGAACATACTTTTAAAGTCCAGATATTTGAGCGATGGGAAGTTGGTTTTTCAACCCTTTTCAAATAATTTCACTCTGTCACTGTGCTTCTCCCCAGTGGGATCCAGACCAATCTCTGTCCTCTGAATGTCCCCTTCAGAAACACCTTGTATTATAATATGGTACAGAGTGAATGAATAGAAAGTTGCAGGCCAGTAGATAATTCCTTTCCTCTCGTCTCAGCCATGTATATGATGAAAGCATCTTTCCAGCATGTGATGCTTGAATAATTCTCCTCTTTAATGCCTGAAAGCTCTGCTCACCTCTGCCTTGCTGGCTGACTGAACTCACGCTGCCTGCGTCTCCTTCCAGGATGACAGCCAGGAAATTATTACAGTGCAATTTAAAGACCATAAAATACAGGACGAGCAGATGGCAGGTCACGTCTCCTTCCCATGAATAGCCTGTGTCACCGTGGCACTGCTTCAGTGCCCGCTGAGCTCCACTCAGAAAGTCCAAACAAGAAGCATCACCAGTGGAGATGATGTCTGTCAGGGCAACATCCCAGCAGCACAGACCTTACGACTGTGGCAAAGAATTTGGGCATTGGCAAGAAG
Source organism: Neopelma chrysocephalum (assembly GCF_003984885.1). Lineage (NCBI taxonomy): Eukaryota > Metazoa > Chordata > Aves > Passeriformes > Pipridae > Neopelma > Neopelma chrysocephalum. The sequence continues at coordinate 35,406 of NW_020897724.1, forward strand.
CTTTAGTGACAATGAGCTTTAAATACCTGCTGCTAAGATAATCACAATAATCTGTCTGCCAGCTTTTTCCTAATGTGCATTTTCTAATTCATTGTGGGAGGCAAAATCCTTTGACTGGTGGAATGAAGACGTGGCACTGTGACTATAATTTACATAGTTAAATAAGTGGAAGGAGCAGCTATCAAAAGCTGAAATCCTTCCCAAAGCAGGATAGCTGCCTTCACAGATTACTTTTTTTAAAAAAAGACAAGAAAGAAATTAATGTTTTCATAGAAAGGAATTCCTGATGGGAGGAATCCTCAGTTCTGTGAAAGGGATTAAAAAAGCAAATATCCCAGTTGCAGGATTTGCTGCAATCCTGATCTTTTGGTGTCTGCCCTTGGAATAGGGAATCTTCCCCACTGCTCTGTGAACTATTCTGCTTCATGGGGACAAGAGGCTGAAATAGCCATTATGGTCATTCCTATCATCCCAAAGAGGATGTTTTTGAGAAAATTAATTTCTCTTCTATCTAATTGGGAAACTCATACAAAGCTCTGTCATGTATTGGCCCTTAGTGCAGCAGTCAAGTCGATCCCCCTTATCCTTTCAGCATTAATTACAAAACACCTCTGTTCCTGTGAGCAGCACTTTGCCAAAGCAGGCTGTGTGTTACCTATTAATCAGCAGCATGGCTGGGCACATTTGTTGCATAGGGACACACCACAGTGTCAGAGTTGTTATCGTTCCTTTACTGTGTGGTGCTAGAACAAAAGATGGGTCTGGGATTCACACAGAACGGAGTTGAATGGGGCTAGTAGTTTGATAGGAAAGTATCTTAAAAAAAATGAGGAAAACACTACATCTGAATGAGCCCTAACAGCAGGGCCAGGAGGTAAATAATGTGTGCTGAGAGAAGCACACCTACCCGCTCCTTACGCAGTTTATTTTCAGTTAATGAAGATGATTGTTTACACTCAAAGCCTCCTCTTTCTTTTTCCCCCTGAGGTGAGTGAGGGTGGCAGGGAGCAAGGAACAACTTGTCAACCTGCTGCCCAGCTGGCAGCTTAGATCCTTGATCTACTAGCAGAGCCTGACTTGCATGAGACCTTCTCAGGCAGATTTGAATAGTGCCTGAAAAACACCTTTTCTTTATTGCTCTTTAAGTGAAAATGTCACCCTGTTCCCCTGTGAGTACCTCTGTGCCCTGTGGAGGCTGTATTTGAGATCCTTGTGGGCAAGTCCCTGTGAGAGACAGATCTTTGTGGAGCTGGGACTTGCAACTCCCTGCTCACCTCTGGAAATGGCCCTTTCAAGGACATTTTTGAGGCGTGTTTGCAGAGGCTTGCATTGCTGCTCGCTGTTCATGCTGAGGAATAAATTGGATTTGACTATCTGCAGCTGCTTTTGGCACCTTTCACTAGTGCAGAAATTCCCGTTGTGATCTGTGAAAAAAAACAAACACCAAAACCCCTTAATTTTCTAAGAGGTATTCCTGAGGAAAGCATCACTTTTCATATAGGCTGGCTGAATGTAGCCAGTTGTGCCATTTATTCAACAGGGAGCATTATAGTTTGCACTTTGCATTTCTAAGAATTGAATTTGCTAAATGGAGCACTTCCCACTGACAGAGCTGAAGTTGGGCTATGCTCTTTTTTTTTTCCCCCTTGCAGCTGGAAACCATTTTTCCTTGTATCATAGAGCTGCTTAGCCCTGTTGAATCTGGCTTAGTGTTTCTCAAGGGACAGAGCCAGGATTACTAATAGCTTTCCAACCCACTTTAGTTTCTCCCTTCATAACACAAACTCTCAGCAAAACAGACTCGAGCAAGGTCTTTGTCCTGGATGACTTTTTGCTAAATAAGTTAGCAATGCTCTAGTTAGCAGAATCTCTTATCCCCCGTGGATGCATTCGAACTCCCTGGTACATGACAGCGGGGCTGTGACAAAGGTAATGTGAGAAATGCTGAGAGAGAACCTGGGTCACGTTTAAACCTTAATGCAGCCAATACCCAGCGTGTGGCCTCGGACCTGCCGGGGAGATAAAGGAATATTTTGATCTGAATCAGAAAAATCTGACATTTTCTCAGAGAGAGTCTGAAACTGGTCCCTCTTTTTCTCTCTCTCACAAACGAACAGACAGAGTGAGCCGTCCACCCTCAGAGAATGAGTTTACTTTGCCTTTCAAGAAGAACATTTGTTTCTTCTATGTTAAATTAATTAATAAATGTGTTTCCCACAGCAATCTTAGTTCCTAAAAATATGTATCCTAGGTTTTGTTAGATTTTTTAAAAGACTTCTATGGGAGTCATGTACTGTAGGGTCATGCAAAAGGGAGCAGGTGCATGTGAAAACTTAATTTTCCAGACTAGACTATACTTTTTTCCCTTTTTTTAAAAAAAAAGCTTTTTCTTATTCCTTTCATATGGTGAAATGAATCTTTAGATGACAGATACTGGACTCTGACAGGCATCTCATCTTGTATTGAGGCTAGTGACAGTCTGAAAGAAATTGCTCATCTGAGTCAACAGCCAGCTTCCCCAACTGTGTTTGTCTTCAGTGCTAATTTCATTTCTTTGCTTAGTTTTCCTGGAATCTGGGCACGCACACTGACCTGATAAATAACTGAAGTCAGCAATAAAGATAAAGGAAAGTTCTACACTTCAGAGGTCAAGCTAGCCTCCAAATCATATTTGCCCTAATGGAGAACAAATTCAACACTACCAAAAGTCAAATGAATGTTTAGTCACCTGAGAAAATACCATTATAAGCTGAAATGAGCTCTCATTATTTTTTCCATTTTATTTCTTTAATTTCTCTGTGGCTTCTGCTACAAAACTAAAAATAGGGGCATTAGTCACAGGGTACTTCAGAGGCACCCTCAAGGCAGAGGCAAGGTTCTAAGGTAAATCACAGCTGGTGACTTTTAAAATGGATGAAATCGCTTGCATTAGGCCTTCAGGATGCATATTTTCATTTACTTGATTTATTCCTATTGTTTAAGCTGGGATGTGAAGTGGCACAGGCACGATGGAGCCAGGCTGATGAGGAACTTTATAGTGAGCTGTCAGGGCAGAAAATCCCATTGCAAAGAGACCCTTTCCTGAGGGCACTGTGAGGATGGTGCAGCAGAAAGCTGAGAGAATGATTTAAAGGGAAAAAAAAAGAACAGAAGATGCCTGAGGAAATAGGCAGGTAAATTATCTGACATGCTGCTGGCACAAAGGTGCTGGACCACCTTGGTGCAAAAAGCAGCAGAGCTGGGCAGAATCAGACCTCTTCTTGGAAATGGGGTGGTGATCCCTTTCTAGAGGTGAATGGGATGTCTCAACCCCTCATCCTGCTCTGCACAGTAGCTGATTTGTCTCCAGTGGCTTCCCCTTTCCACATGAGCTGGTCCCTTCCTTCTCTGACCAGCCTGGGAGATGATGCTGACTTGTTTCCCAGTTATGTCCATAAGCCTCCCTCTGCCTTCTGAAATGCTCTGTGAATGCAGGGCTGAGAGCTATCTAATACAGTATTTCTGGCAACCAAACCGGTTTGTTTTGTAGCCCAAAAGGTAATTAGTAAATATTTTTTTCCTGTCATTGCTGATGTCACTGAGTCACATTCCCATGCCATTGTATCACCAGCATCCTTGAAAGAACCTCCTGGGTAAGGCATCTTGGCAAAAACAAGGTGTTCTGTTGATAGATGTGCTGCCTTCTGGGGAAATAATGGAACCAGCAGGGCCAAATAATACTTTAATAGTGTGTCCAAGACTTCCTCTTGCCATTTATATCTTGGAAGTTCCTTAAACCACATATATTTTGTAAAGCATTGAAAGAGAGTAAGTAGAGTTGCTGGGGAGGTAGATATGAGCAAGGACTGGGGAGGAGCAAAGAACCTTTTATGTGTCCCACTGTGCCCCTGTAAAATCTCAGCACTGTCTTACCTCATTTGATTTATGTTTTGTTACTGTGGGCACATGAGTCTTAATTGGTTACGGGAACTTTTCTACTTAGTTTAAGTGCATTTGGGGAGTTCATTAAGGGCAGCTGCACACCTCAGGTCTGCACACAAAGGATGAAATATCCTCGGTTCTGTGGGTGTCAATTATTTATTGTAGAAATATCTTTGTAATGAAACTTCTTCTGATTTTTTCATGATGGCAAAAGTATTTCTGAATGATTGACTTGCATGTTAATGTGGTACATGAAAAAGGGTGGACACATCAGCAATGTTTGAGTTTCTCTGCCACAGAAACATATGTACATCATAACAGAGCTGTCAGCAAGTTGTAATGAAGCTGACTTCACTTAAACTGATTTTTTCACCTATGCAAGATAGTGGGGGTTTTATAGTAACATTGAATCAGCTTACTGAGGGATGTCTTGCTGTATTTCGTGGCTTTTGTTTATCCATTTGTGCTGCCTTTGTAATGGGGATTTATTTGGTGCAACTTTCCTGTAAATTGCAAATGCAAGATCCATGAACAAAAATCCCCAATCAACTCCTTGCTCCTGTTTTCACAAAATCAAAATATTTTTCAGAAGAAAAATTTTTTTTTTTTTTAAATTCCTTTTTTTCTCTTCAGGAAAAAATCCAAATGATATCACGATTTGTTTCCATATTCACAGATATTAATTTATCAGACATCTTAGTTTTTGGCCAGCTCTGTGCAAAGGTCAGCAACAGTTTTGGTTTTTTTCTTGTTTCCCCCAACAAAGCGTCAAAGCTGGATACATGAAAGCATGTTACTTTCTAACACAAAATATCCAGTTTTAAGGACAAAAGGACAAATTCTTTTCTGGAGAGGCAGGTTTGATGATTTTTAATTGTAATGACATATATATTCCAGGGCTAAACTTGGCCAACTGTTTGTAAGTGCTCACCATAAAACAGATGTAAATGCAGTATATATTGTTTGGCTGTGGGAGAAGGAGTGTTGCTCCTGGCATAAAAACAACAAAGTGGATGACTCTGAGAGTTAATATACTATCCTAGGCACTTCTCCATACATCAATAGGAAGGAATAGTACTAAAAAGGCTGCTTCTCAGATTTTAATAAGATGGTCTGTGAAGATTACATTTTGGCTTATATTACAATATTTCATTTTCCTCAGTTCTTTAGAACCTTTTCTAATAATACATCTGTGTGTACATTTTGTGGTTGCAAACATATTTTAGGTCACTCAGTCAAGTGACATTAAAAAAAGATTGCTAACAACAAATTTAAAACGCTGCTGGTAGATGGGTGCAGTAGCTCATCTGGTAAACAAGCTGTTACTGAAAAAAAGTTACTGGTACTGTGTATGACAATTATGGCAACTGAAAATGTTAGTTCAGCTCCATGTCACCAATGCCATCAGGAGGCAGATGGCTTTGAGATAATCCCAGTCTGACTGGCCATGTCTGTTCCAATAGCAAAGATAAAGTTGTTTTTCCTGTCCCTATATTTAGCATAGCCCATACCAGTCCCATATCCTGTTGATAACTGGTAATAAATCTCCAAAGCTCCGCCATTCAAAGCAAATCCCTAGTTCTCACTCAGCAGTCTTTTTTGATCTTAGAATTTGCTGTACTGTTCATGGTGCTGCATTATATGCTGGGCTCTTATTCCAACCATGCCTTAGAACCAGATTTCCTGGAAGCTGAAGGCAAGAAAAAATTCCTAAGTGTTGTTGATTTTAATTTTCTTCCCGATTCAGATCCTGGCTGCTCAAGTATTCACAACACCAGTGTGGTGTTTCCTGAAAAACATTTGCAGTGGTGGGAAAATATTTTATTGATACCTGATCTGAAATGCAGCACCTGTGTAAATGATATATTCTCTGTCAGGAGGCAACAGTGTGGGCAACCCAGCAAGTATAAACTGCATCCCTGAAAACTCCTGTCACTCTGTCTGGGGTGGCAAAGAGTGACACTAGTCTTTTGAGCTGAAAGCTCAGAGCTGGCCATTGCTGCTTTAACTCAGAGTGTGCAGAATTGAGTAGAAAATGTCATTACTTTTATGTTAAGTGAGCGAAAATGTGCAAAAAACAGAATATGCAGCAGTTTTTTAGCTCTCTTGAGGACAAAATAGATCTGTATAAGCTTTGCTGTAACTTATTTGCTGGTGAGGCCAAATTTCGTGAAAAAAATAGCTCACAGAAATTATTTGTTGATTTTAACTCCTCTAAAGGATCTAACTGTCCAAGGTTCTTGCGCTGACACATTTGCAAAAAACTGTTCTGTGGAAGGGTGGCTCGGAGTAAAACTTGTTGGTGGGTAGAATTATGGATTTAATATGTTCAACACCATTAATTGTACCTGCTATTTACTTAGTGTTTTACAGGGTCAAATTGTCATCCTAACTGATTTATGCAACAGTCAAGATCTTTTATGCTTTCTAACCTTGAAGCAGGATGGTGAACTGATACACCTCATGTAACCCAGAAAGTCAGAGGCAGTAAGGTTGGTCCCATTGTCACCAGAGAGGCTTGTTCCTCCTCCATTTTACTGTTTATGAACACCTCTGTGGCTGAAGTTTAATTTAGGTGATTTTTCAAGAAAAGGCAAACTCTTTCCGTGGGTCTGATGAAACAGAATATGTATAAAGAACAACCGAAAATTATTTTAGGATTAATCAGAAATGTTTAAATCAGCTGGGAGAATCAATACCCAAGAGAAAGGTAAACACAGAGCACCAAATAGCCACCAACACTTCAGGTTCTCATTACAGCCACCTTGGGAGGAGTCTGTGTTCTTGAATATATTAAGCAGCTGTGAGTAATGAACAAACTTGACAAATTTAATATGTTTTTTGGAGGGACAGTTAATGAGCTGAAGAAGGGATAAATTTATTGAACAATTAATTTATTTAATGAACAGTTTGACTCAAAAGTGTGACACCTCTGTTGTAGCTCATAGCTGGACCTAAGGGGCCTGTGTGTTTTACTCCAGTATAAACTGCCTCCTGTTTTTAGTACTATTTTAGTGCTATGGCAGATTTCTGGCCTTTTCAGCAGGATGTGAACAGCTAGATAGTGACAGCAAGCAGAGTGGAAACAGTGGAGTTAACTGGAGCAGTATCACTGCAGCCAAGATACAGCAAGAATAAAGAGGAGACTGGACCTGTAATTGCACTGGCAAAAACATGCTGAACGCTGACGTTCACACATTTTGGAAGGGGGCTTGTATGCCACCCTTCATGTTGTAAAGTAAACTTTATTAGTGGCTCAGGTGAAACTTTTTCTGAATGAGAAAATGATCTCCTGTGTCCTGCTGCAGCCTGTCTCTGATGGATCCGAAGCTGTCTGGTGTCCTGCGGCAGGACCTGTGCAAGCCAGAGGCTTGATCCATTTTGGCAGTTCTCAGGCATCTTTTAAATCTTGTAGACACTTCCAGCATAGCCATGATGTAGACATGTAGTAGAGTATGATGGAGAGACTACTTGCCTATTCCCATGGCACGTTGTTAATAATGAGTTTTTCCTGAGGTGTCTGGGACTGGTCAGTAGATTGCTTGACTTGGCTGGTGAATCCCATACAGTAATTCCTGTGCAGTTTTCAAACTTACTGTGCTTAAAGACAGATCTTCTGGGAGAAGAATTTAGATTTCTGTATATTTGCTGCTGCCTGCACTGGTATTTCAAAGGAAATGGCTGACCATAACTCGCACAGACAAACCAGGCAGAGCAAATCAACAAATAAGCCGTGTGATATCGTGCCAAGGAAGCCACTTCCTCGCACCTGCAGCATATGAAAGGGGATGTAGCACGGCTATTTTATAGCCATGGGAATACTTGGCTCCAAGTTAGTAAACAGGATTAATTAATGATTGTTTTGTTGATGAAAAACACGTAGCGTTTGTGGACTGTTGAGGGAATCAGGTGCCAAGAAGAAAACGTACTAAGCCACTGCTTTTAGCCTGGAGTGGAGGTGCAGCCCTGGAACTGGGAAAGGGTATGTTAAAGAGTAGAAAACAGATCAATAAATGGCTCTCAGAGAGGCTGAGAAAGTGGCTAGTTAAATGGTCAACCTGCAGGGAGCTAGAGAAGGAAAAGCTGTATGTGGAGGGATGAGGAAAGCTGTTACAGAAAAAGGGATTTATTTGTTAAAAGCAGGGCCATACCCGAATCAAAATTTTTTTCATATTTTAAAAAAAAAGGAAAACTCAGAGTGACTAAAGCATCAATTTTCCTACATTTTAAATGAGATCTGAAAAAGAACTCAGTAATGGCATTGGTTGCCATGGTTTTTAAAGGTGCAGCTCCACAGACACTTCAAATAACGAGATGCTTTTATCTGCCTATGTGGCTGAGTTAATTTTCATCTGCTGGAATTATTCATTTAGTTTGCTGTAATTATTCTATATTGGCATATCATAAAAGGGCCTGATCCTGCCAGCTTGATACAGCCAGAACTCTTTCTGACTCCAGAGGAAGGAGGAAGGATTAGATGTAAGCTGAACTACTCAGCAAATGCAAATGGGAATGCTGTGGCTCTGGGTTTGCAGAGATGCACACGGAGGCTCTGCTGATGCCATAGAGATCTGTTTACATAGGGGTGAGGGCAGAACTGGGCAGGGAAACATTCACCAGGCTCTGGGGTATGGAGATGCTTGGAAAATCCACAGAAGAGGTGTTGTGTCCTGTTAGCACAGGCACTGATGCTCTCCCAGGCCTGTTCAGAGGGACTGTTGAGGCTGGAAGATTCACTCTTGTGCCATTCCAGGTTTTGCCTTTCTTTTGCTAAATAACATCCCCAGCTGGGCCAGGGGACTTTTGTGAAGAGCACAAAGCCTGTCCCCTCACTTTATTCACCTCCAAACAGCTGATGTGTTGGATCACCCCATGCCAAACAGGCTTTTGAGCTCACTCTTTTTGCGTGTCTTTTGTGGCTCTGGGAATGGTTGTTGACCAAAAAAAAGGTTACTAAGTAAATGGGACCTGCAGTCAGATTCACAAATCCCTAAACTTTGATTGACTTTTGAAGTGCCAAACACTTGGCTTCTCCCTGGCCTTCAGTGGTATCTGCTGTGTGGTTGCTGACAGCAGCACCACTTGGGTGAATGCTAAAATCCCCTCTCTTGCACTCTAGATTGCAGGAGCACCCCTTTGCCCCCAAAGAACCTGGAACTTGCTTCAGATCTTGGCTCATGTACACAGTTTATTGATCCTGTGCATTACTACCTTTGTATCTCACTGGCTTAGCTCCCTCTGTCCCTTTGTATTTTGGCTAAGAACACAGCTATCAATACTGGCTTTGCATCTCTAGACACAAATACCTCTTTCCTGTATTTGGTTTTACTTAAAACACACAAATGATCTGGAAGAGGAAAAATTAGAAACCGATGATGTGAGATGATGCAGCCCTGTGTAACTATACTATGGCTGTCATTTGAAACAGGTCATCAATAAATACATTTATTGTGTTTTCTCTCAAAATATTAGCTGTCACATAATCTGCAATGAAATGGCAATTCAGAGTCTCAAGATCTTTTCCAGCACCCTCTTTATGCTCTATTTTATTGATGTTTTAGCTTGTTCCCCTTAGAAGCATGAGTCAGGAACCCTCTGTTATTAAAAGCAGTCCCAGTTGCACATACCTTTCATTTCCTTTGGATTACATTAATTGCCTGACAGCTAAAAGTGATCTGGGTTTTTCAGTCTTCAGCACTGGACTGCAAGAAATATTTACCAGCTACAGCAGATTTATAAAGATGCCACTGAGATGCCTTGAGACTAACAATCAGAAAACACAGCAGCAAAACAACACTATTTTTCAAGGTTAAATGCTCAGAATGCTAAAAAAGGAATTGCACATAATAAAGCCAAACAAAACTTGGATTCAGCCCATATTTTCCTCCACTTGTCTCACATAAAAAGGAAGGTGCCAGTGTTTTAAAAATGATTGCACAACATCACACAGCAATTAGAAATTTAATAGGGGAGCTTTAATTTTAATTTGGTTTTGGTTTTGTAGTTCAAATATGTGTTAGTGTCAACCCCCTACCTCTAGTGCACAGTCATTTTCTTTTCATGCATGCCTGGCTCTGTGTCTTTATAAGACTCGTTTAGCTGAGAATGGCTGGATGATGCTATATAAAGAGCAGCTAACGTGAAGGAGGGATTGACCAGGCTGATGTTAGCAATCTGGAATTCAAACCTGTCCTGCATGACTTTGAACAAGTCATTTAGCCTCCCTGCACCCTGTTTCCCAGGCATGAAGTGCAGGTAATAGCACTTCTGACTCCTGGAGGGCTGGGGGGATAACTGCTTTAGGATGTGCTCAGGTACTATGGCAACCAGACCAGGAAAGGGGCTTGGACAGAGGAAATACCCAGTAGATGTGTAGTGGAAAGGCAGTGATACCAAATTTGCAGGCTTAAATTCATCATCAACCTTGCAACTTTGTTTTAGTGACAAAATTAATAGGCTTGATTCATGTTCAGCCACGGCCACCACTTCTTCTGTATAAAAAGACCCATCTTAAGGCCCTCCATCACTGGCAAAGATGATGCTCTCAGGCCATGTATGTACTGGGGTCTTTTTCCCTCCCTTGAAGCAGTGACTGAGGTCCCCATATACAATATGAAGATATTCCCTGCCTTGAAGTGACTTTGGGTCTGAAAGTGAAAAAATGAAACTTGAACTTCAAGAAACAGATCTTTACTGATCTGTAATTTATAAGTCAAAATGCAATGTTCTATGTACAAAACAATAGAATTGAACCATTTAAAACTGGTCTGCAAGGGCAGTAATAATCATTCTTTGGTGATACTCAGTGAGAAGAGGTGATGCAAAGTATTATGGATTCTTGCCTGAGTGACCTTGTAGCAATTGTTTGTGTTTGTCAGTGTTCCAGATAAATGCTGCATACTTACATATTTATAAATTATTGTCATTTGAGGGGATAGGACTTGCTCACAGGGGATGGCACTTGAAGAAGCATGCCTGATCCACCCTGCAGTTCTGAGAACTGTGGAGAAGGAGACTACCTCCCAAGGTCAGTGGGGATTTTAAATAACACAGGAGTCCAGCATCCTGGCTGTACTGGCCCTTGTATGGAGGCCATCAGAAAAGATTGGCAGCAGCAGGGAAAAGCTGGAACTGGTGGTCATTTTCTTCCTGTCAGTGCCTCATTGTGAACCTAAGGGAGGCTGTTATGGATTGCCAAGCTGGTCAAGTAAGCCATCTTCCTGGGGATAACCAAAACTGCCTCCAAAGGTAGCTTTAGCTTTCTCAGTGGTGAGGAAATTGTTGAACCCTTAGTTATTCTCTAAACTCCATCTTTGTAGCAACATAAGTCTGTGCTGGGAGCAGGGTTGGATACCACCTTAACAACGAAAAAGGGAGACCAAAAGTTCCACAGTGGTATAGCCTTCCATTAATAACAATTGAGACATCATTGACAGGCACTGCTGCCTTTCCAAGGCTTCCCTGAGATTTTGATTTCCCTTAGGAGGTGGACTAAGTTTAGCCCATTTGTTGGGAGTTGTTGTGGAAGGTGCTGTTTCTGCAGCACTGACGAGCTGATGGAGGCGAGCAGCAAAGCTGCTGTTGCGGGTGGCCCAAACAGCTCAGTTTGGATGGCCTGTTCCTCAGCAGCCTCCTGAAATTGGTTTGCAATAGGTAGGTGACCCAGGCACTCCCAGCAGGCCAGAAAGCTGAGCTGAGTGAGCGCTGCAGGGTGTTTGCAGCTGAGCACAGTGGGGTGGCTGGTGCTGGCAGCGTCTGGAGCAGGGTCAGCCCTCAGCCATCACACAGGACAGAGCAGTTGGCAAGGAGCTTTACACTCTAGTTAACATCTCTGTCTGCCTCTCTGTGTGTGAGGCTGAGGTATATATCCAAACTATTTTAAGGAAATACATCATTATTATGAATTAGGAATACCTACAAGGGCTTGAAAATTTGGTTTAAACTCCTGTGTAGATTGCAGATCTTATTAATTTTGTGTGGGTATATCATGTTGTGACTCCAGGTTTATTCTTCCATAATGAATATGGAAAGCAGATTTTCAGTTTTCAATGCACTAGAACATCACACCTGTTATTATTTCTTATTTTCCTCCCTTTGCCTTTCAAGTTGGAAGGAAGCCCTCTATCTTGGAAATGTGTCTTTTTTCTGTGTGGGCCTTCAAAGACTCTTGAAGCCTAAGGCTGGCTGCAGTAATCCTGCTTTATCCTTTTTTTTTAACCCTTGGAAAGAATTAATCATGTGAATCATTACTCATGTGAATCTGCAGTACTGATTTTGTCATTGTTCTCAGTCTCAATTTTCACTACTTCTGATGATTCAACTCAAACTGTTATCACATGTTCACATTCAGGGAAAGGCTTTGGGGGACTTAAATTCTTCTTTAATCCTCCCTCCAGCTAACAAAATACTCTGAACTTTTGCAACAGAGAATGTGTGTGTTTGTGCTTGTGTGTATGCATGGCTACATAGGTTGACCTGCTTGAGAGATCATTTCTTCAGGTTTTGCCTTATCTGTTTACAGATTCAGTTAAGACTGAATCTGAAGGATTATACCTGGTGATTTTTGGCTCCAATTGTTTAAGTCATCTCTAAATTGGAGATGCCTCGGCAGTAGACAACGGAATGAACCACTGCTTTTATGAATACACTTCAATATTGTGTATTTAACTCATAATTTATTGTTAAAACAAAGTGCTTCCCAGATCAGGTACTCAGGAAGGGTATTTGTGTTTGTGGAGGTCTGATCATGGGGGCTTTCATTTTGGTATTTTTTGTTCATTTGTTCTGTTAACCTAAAATAATCAGCTAAATTGGTTAATCCTTGTGTATTGGGGGAGGATGGGGAGGAAACTGTATATAAGTTTTGCACAATTAATCAAAAATCCTCCTAGGCTTGGCCTGAAGAAATCCGTAGCTTTGACATATCTTCCTTCTTCACCCTGCACACAAACAGCAGAACAGTCTAAGCAGTTAGTTACTGCTCTTTTGCAGTTGTCAGTAACCTCAGCAACAGATAACCTGCTTCAGTCCCCCTTCCTCTGATCTGTGCTGTGCTCTGGAGGAAAGAGGGGAAATCATTACAAGTGGGGGAGATGCCCAATGGAGAGGATAGGAATTGTCGGCTGTGTTACAGCAGCGGATGCAGTGATGAGGGAAGGGAGCAGTAAACCCCTTGAGGAGCTGGGAACACTTCCATAAGCAAAAAAATACCAGTTATTTATTCAGTACATTTCCTCTACTTTAAGAAAATTAGGGAAAGGTAGGAGATTAACTTACTTCCCTGTGTGAGAGGAACAATGCTCCAGGGAGAAGAGGTTTAGTCTCCAGAGCAGCCCTGAGATATGAGGGCTGGCTCTGTTCTTCCCATTAGGGTGAAGAAATCATCCTTCCCATTCTGCTGCAAACCAAATGAGTATCTGACTGAACAAATTTGAAGCAAACAGCTAATAAAATCTAAAATAAATGAGATTACTGAATCAAATCATAGAATGCAAAATATTTGTGTAATTGTGTAATTCAAAGCTGTTGCAATATTAATGAATATTATAATACAATGATTAAACACAGGATTCATTTCTGTTTTGCAAATGTGCCTAAGCCTTTAATCTAGCAGGGTATTACAACCTAGGTAAATTTTGCTAAACCTTTCTGTGAAAGCATTTTCTTTAAAAAGCACAGCTACAAACCCCTTCCTGTTCAAAGCCTTCATCATCACTCATTGTTTTCTTTAGTCTGCTTCTTTACATTGTTTCTGTCTCACCTACTGAAGATAAAACGAGACAATATGCAGCTGACACACTGAGCAGTGAGAAACCAAGGATATAGTTCAGCACAGCTGAAGTCCAATTGCCTAAAGCACCCTTTTATTCAAATCCTGCCTCTTCTTTTCCTGTTGTCTGATCTAGGCTCTTGTATAAAGTGTTTTTTCTCCAAATAATCTTGCTGTTCACCATGAACTGTTTAAGGAGCAAGGTTCTACTTAATGGCAGTAAGTGTGGCAAAAAGCAGCCCCAGGAGAAACAGAAAAATCTGAACTCTATCCTTGTTTATCTCAACCACTATTTTTTTAAATTTTGTTTATACAAACCAAAGTGCCAAGCATAAGCCAAGCAGTGGGTTTTTTGTCCTATGAGTCTTCTCTTCAATAGGTTAAAAAAACAATGCTCAAACACCTCTGTGTTCTTTCGAACCTCAGGAAACTTCCAGAGCTTCAGTCCAGACTGAACAAAATTGATTACTCCTATCTTCTGCTGTCTGGTAACTAATTGTGGCTCTGTGGAGCCTTGCTTTAAGTTGCTCTACAGAGCTTTTGTGCTATTGTAAATCACTGCTGTTGTCAAGATGGAAAAGTTTTGAGCTTTCATCCATCCTTAATGCTCAGGAGGTTGTTGGCTTGTCTCTGAGCTCTGTGTGCTTGATCCTGGTGAGGAGAGGGACGGATTTCTTGACTGTAGCCTTTGTTAGCACTGGGCAGGTCAGTAGATCTGAGCTGTACCTGGGCCTGCATCTCCCCTTTCACTCCTCACAATAGCAGAGGGTAGCTGTCATTTTCTGTCATACACATACAGGCTTTTGTGCCTCCATTGGTAAGTAAAGAACAAGATTTGGATTACTGACTTCAAACCCCAAACACACCAGCATGGGCATGAGGTTCCTTGAAAGGCAATGGATGCTCTTATCATGCTATTGCCTGTCATGGGGAGATCAGCAAAGAAATTAATTTGGGAGGAAATGTAGGTAGTTTTAGCTGTCCTGTGAAAGGAAAACTCAACGTCACTCCAACCCAGATGTCTTATTCAGCTTGAAATGAGTAGCTAATTTTATTTTCAGATCTCTTTTAATTTTTCCTTTGAAAAAAAGAACAAAATTTCTGTGAAATGTAATATCAGCAATGAATCTTGAAAATATAAAGTAAGACCAGCAGGCTTTCACTGATTCTCCCTCTTTGATTAAGTACTTGCTGAATTCAATTCAAATTTACAAAGCACGAGTTTGCTACTAATTCAGTTCTCCTTCTGCCCAGCTTACAGCACTGAATTAAGGGCAGTAGTTTGATGCTTGTTACCAGCAGACAGGGAGGTTGGGAAGAGACTAAGGCTGATCCTGGGTTGTGTGGACACAACTCAAGGTGAGCTTGGCCACTGCAGAAGTCATTACTGTGGAGTAACAGCATCACGTGCATCAGGTTTTAGGATCAGCCATGTGATTTTGTGCATGTTTTGTTTACCAAAGCTCTGGCAAAGCGTGTAAGGACTGTCTGAGCTGCTTGCTGGGTAGGTTTGACTGCGCAGTGATGTTTGATTCCCCCGTTCCGTCACTCAAGATGGTCAATTCCTTTACGGTAACAGCAAATTCTACTTTCTAACGATGATTTTCTGAAATAATTTCCCCCCCTCTCCAGCTCAATTTTGCACTAGAAATTACACGAAGTGGTAAATGCATTGCAGGAGCAGATGGGCCTAATTGCACCTGTCTGACAGTGCAAATTTTAGCTCTCTGAGCCTTCAAAAGGCTGTGGACTCAAATCAGAGTCTGCAAAACAACAAGTGGAAAGCCACTCTGAAAATTAGGTGTTTACTGAGCTCTCCCTGAAGCTGTTAAATCAATGAGAGGTGATGAGCACTGCTGGAAATTAGGGCTATGAGAATTTATATGTCTGAACAGTGGGAACTCTTACAGAGAGGCCTCTGCAGTAAGTAACCCACCTTCAGACACAGCAGCCACCCTCTCAATGCACAAATGCTCAATTTAGATGTTTTCCTTTCCACATACATTTTTTGCATCAAGGAAGTGTTTGAACATTCCTGTCATTTTTTGCACTTTTCCTCCTTCTGTATGCCCAACTTGCCTCTGCAGTGCTGGTTGGTTGGGTTTTTTGTTATTCTCTCCCAAACCAGCAATCCCCTTAGGTGGACAGTGTGGCCATGTGTGCTATTAAGTTGCAGCAGAGGAGGAAAGGTGAAGTGGGAGAAGAATTTGTGGAGGTGGCAGCAGGAGGTGGGAACCAGAGTATGGTCTGAACAGATTCGAGGACTCGGGAATGGTTTGAAGGAGGATGGAGCAGAGTCAGACAGGGATTAGCAGAAAAGGAATTGCAAGGAACAATTCGTATGTGATTCTTCTCTCTTTGTGGCCAAAATGATTCTCCAGAGTGGCCCTGAGTGTGGACACGGGTGAAAATGAGGATGAGCTTAGAAAAGCTGTACAGAAGGGGATGGGTGGACTCTGTGGCAGCAGGACTGTCCTTAGAGTGAAGAGATGTGTGGTCAGCCTGAAGCCTGGCAAGAGAGGAATGGCATGGAGGGTCAGAGGTAAACAGAGCATTGAAGGTGTTGAGATGAGATACTTGTGCATTGGGATCTTACAGGAAGAAGAGGAAGAGTGATGTGGTCAAATCACCCGGTGGCTGCCAATTGAGCCAAACTGAGAAAACCTTTTTCCTGCATTGGCCATATCTAACCTCTTTTCTTGATGTTCTGTGGTTTCCCAGCAAGGGATGTGTTTCTCTGTGTATTTCTCAGTTTGTGTAATCATTGCTGAAGTACTCCTTGGCACCCTATTTAGCTGATACTGTACTGTCAGTACCTTTGTGTGATCTCCACAGCTGGGAATACTGGGCATAAATCACTGCTGGATGAGTGCTCTTCTTGTGTGTGACCCTCTGGCAGCCAAACAGGGTTCAGCTGCACACAGGGCGAGGGGCTGTGGTATGGCTGGAGCAGAAATGCAGCGAGGGAGAAAGAGCAGGACTGTTCACAGCCCTCCCTGCCCAGCCCATGCTGAGCTCTCTTGTAGGCTCTAATGTATCCCCATGCCAGATGCTGGCTTGGATCCAAATTATCTATCCTGAGATCTGTATCTGACATTTTCTCAGTATCTGGAAAACATGTGCTATAAGGACAAACGCAGTTTCACTGTAAACACGGTCCAGCCATCATTTTGGATGGGAATAGAGCACCTTCAGAATGAGTTCCATTATGCTGCTCCACTGAGGTGTTAAACTGTTTGATGAGCATTTCAAAGCTGAAGCTCTGCCACTGATCAGTGACAGTGCACATAGATGGTGCAGCATATCGTGCCAGCAAGGCTGCTGGAGGGCTGCTGGGAGTGCCAGGCACTCCCTCACAGAGTATGGCTCTTCCGCCTGGAATTTCTCAAGTTCCTGCTTGTTGCTTGGGCTGCTTGGTCTTAAGAATAACCCTGCAATTTGAGTGCTCAGTTTTGAGATGGCCTCTGACATTCAGACACACATCCTAATGCATTTCCCCCCAAAGTATGAGGTCCCATTTCCTTTCTGGAAATGGAGCTGTTAATATTTCCCAAACCTGGAAACATCTAAGCATGCTTTGGAAAACCTTGGCTCTCCTCCAGCTCTCCCTATAGTCATGCTAAAATGACTAATTAGTATTCCTTTCATCCCAAAGATTTGTGAGAAGGTGCAATTAGTTTAGTAGTACCCTGACTCTGCTACCTGGAATGAGGGAGGGATTGCTTCCTGCTTGTGTTTTGTCAAAGCTGGAATAGCCAACAAGAGCTGACAGGTTTGGGCAGGAGAAGAAGAGCTCAGTGATAGGATGGAAGAGTGACAGCCAACCACCTCTTGACAAACAAGCAGAGAAGCAGTGACATCCATTCTTTCCTGGGGGGAAGTAAGACAGAATGTCAGCAACTCTCTTGCATGACCAGGGTGCTCTGTGAGAGCGAAGCAGGACTTCAGGTGGTGACTCGCCAAAGGTGGCTGCTGCAGTCACAGTGGAGTGAGTGCTTGAAACTCCTGATGGCTCAGGAGAGAAAAATCAACCTGTTTGCTGCAGAACTGCTCTGCTGCACTGGGCTGGCTCTCCTCCCTTGGAAGTGCTTTGATTTTATTGACAGCACAGTGAGACCTAGCATTAGAAACATTCAATCTACATCCTCAGCCAGCATTTTCCTAATAGTGGAAGCAAGCATTTGTGTAACCACCAAAATCTGGCAGTGGGAATCGTGACCTCATTTGGGATTATTTCATTTCACTAAGCAGAAGCTGTGCCTTCCTACATGGCGGTACTAATTCCTCTTGAAATCCTGTCCCTCAGAGCTGTATTGCCTCTGCTCAGTCTGTGGGCTGCATGTTACAGCTGGATTTGCTGTGAGCATTTGTGTGATTGTTCCCTCATTTTCAGGCCCTGGCCTGAAGGCTGTCTTTGTCATCTGTACTCTCATTTGGCATGAAGACATTTTCCTCTCAATTCCCTGGTCAGATATTTACCACTGTAACTCCGGCCACAGGAAGGCAGAATTAATGTTTCCTCTTGATGTTGCATCAGGGTATCACATAGGAAGCTGGAAGTGAAAGGCTGGAGAGAGCCTCCAGAGACTTTCTAGCTCAAGGTGCTGCTCCAAGGAAGGATCAAGTCAGTTCACACAGCTCCCAAGACATATCACAGCTTAACTGCTCTCAACAGCTGCAGTGAGGGGTTTTTTTTGCACATCCAAAGGCAGTGTATCTCAATCCCTTACTACCTTAATACATCTTTTTTTCTTACTGTCCAAAAAGAGTCTCTGCTGCTAATAAAGCACATTTTTTCTTATCCTTCCTTCCTGCTTCTTTAGCCACTAGGGTGGAGTATAACCTGAAACTCATCATCCTTTTATGATCATGTTTAAAGTATAGAAGGACTATCAGCCTATCCCATTGACTTTCTCTTTTGTAGATGAACAAAGTGAAGCCACTCATTAGTGTTCATTTTTCCAAATCTTTCCCCGTTTTGGGCTTTCCCATAAAGCTCAAACCTCAGAGGAGACTCAAAGATGAATGAAGCATCACTCCTCCTGGTTACTGGGCCCCATCCATTTAAACTAAGATGTTTTTCCCCTTTCATTTTAGCATTGTTGGATCTATAAATATAAAAGGGAAAATCTGGAAATGTGAAATTCTTGCAAATCAAAATCTGTCTGAATTAATATGAATTGTTTGACAAGCAAAGTTTGAGCAGCTCATCTTTCCTTGCTCCAGCTCTCTTTCAGACACTGCAAGAAAGTTACTTAAGGCAAGAGTTATTTTCTTAGTCAACTGCCTTCTTTCTTGCAGCCTTCATCTGCAGGCAATGCTGTCTGCAAGTGTAATGTTGTCTTCAGCCTCGCTCTACATTCTCAACTCTGTCCTAGGCATTAATTGCCAAAGACACTAGTTTGTTTCTTCCCATGACCAATACATGCTCTTCTGGGAATGACAGTTTAAAAGCAAAGAACCTCATCCTAGCTCTGGTAAAGGCATGATTTTAACATGTTGGGTACCATTTTTCATTCTGTGGGGTGATATTTCTTCAGCATCCTCATCTGCAATGTAATCCCAAGAGATTTGCCAGTGTGCTGCAAATACACTCTCTACTTAGTGAATGCACTCTGGGGGTCCAATCCTTTTGACTGACAGTGATGGATAGCCTTATCAGTAATCCTCCCACTGCATCCCCTGACTGGCTGGATGCACCACAGAGTAGTTAGAAAATTCTTTGCTGTAGAGAGAAACAATTATAAAGCATTTTTAGAACAGTGAATGGAATGTTTTTCACAGCTGGCAGTTCTTATTTATGACAAGTAATAATTGTCTTAGCTGGAAAAAGAGTCTGAAGAGGAAAAAGAAGGTATTTTTAAAGGGAATTTGGTACGCTTGGATTTGCAGGTTGGGTTCTGTAGGTGCTGGGTAACTTCAAGCAACTGAATGTCGGGGTGCTGGGGGGGATGGACCAGGTCTGCAGCAAGGCACTGCTCCTCAGTGGAGGTGCCAGACCTACACTGACCAGATGAGGACTGAAATAAGTGGATTTCTTATTTGTTTGTGTTGATTTTTTGGTGTTTATGTTTCGGGGGGGGGGTGTTTGTTTTGTTTGTTTGGTTTTTGTTTTCTGTTTGTTTGTTTTGCAGGTCAGTGTGAGGGTTCTTGGGGTTGTGTCTGGGACATTTAGGTATGAAAGAGCATGTGCTATACAGTAGTGTACAGATCTCTAGGCTGAAAAGGGTGTAATTATGGAAACTCCTTCTTCTGAAACTGAAAGAACTAGTCACTAACATGATGCATTACCTTAGAAACCTGTGTTTTCTCTTAAAGAAAGTTATGAGGTATGTTTGGAGCTAATGGATCTCAGTCACTCATCTGCAAATACACGTTGGATTCCAAAAGACCTTCGCACAGACTTTTTCAAGCATGAGCCTTTTCATCTACAGTTTTTCCTTAAGAAATTATAAGGCTAAATGTAATTTTATAAGATTAAAAATATCACGGCCTTTGAATTCAGACTCCGCAGAAACACTATTTCTGTGTATTGTTTCTCAGTTGGGTGGGTTGGTGAGTACTGTTCAAAATCCAGCACACTTTAAAAGTGTCCTGGCAAATACTTTCATCAAAAAATTTCCCAGTGAACCGCCTGACAAAACATACAGCCAAAAATGAGCAAAAAGGGAGATTTCTTTGCAGGGCGGAGGTAAAATTTCTCCAGTTCTTTTGTTGAGCTTGCAACATTTTTCCTTTTATTAATGGAGAGAGAAAATTTATCAAGGCGTGTTGTCCATACTATCTCTGTAACTATCTCTGTAAAGATCTTTTCCTTTGTGCTAAAGACTATTTAATTCTGTGCAGAGAAACTTATATAGCCTATTTAAAACTTACAATATGCTTTTTATATTTCTTTGCTGTATGGCAAGCACGGGTTCCACATAAACTTGGCTGGGAAGAAGGATCCTCCAGCTCCTTGGCAAGGAGGACAGAACAAAACTGCCAGGACAGTCCTGCAAATGTGGGAGTGCTCAGGGAGTGCCTCCACTGTGTGGCTGGAAAGCCTGTGTTTCTGGGTGTCACCAGTCTGACTTTCTTTCCAGTCTCTGCTGTGTCTCTTCCCTTGCACGGGCACAAAGAAAAGTGTTTATTGCACCTTGGCCATGGCATCTGGGCTTGATGCATGTGGGAAGTGACTGGCATCATATGAACACCCAGCGAGGCATTTGGCTGGTCTTTTATTTAGACTGAATTATTCTCTGCAGAGATCCTGCATCCTATCGTCTCGTATGACGTTCTGGGCAGTATTTCAAGACAAATAAATAAATAGAAACAGTAATAATTCCCTTGCACTTTTCTCTTAGCTGCAGGATTTTGGGAACCCTCACTACACACTTCTAGGTCTTCATTTTTGAAAGTGCATAGAATGGGAAGAAGAAAACAAGCAGTTGGCTCTAGTAGAAAAGGACAGTTAAGCTTTCCATTAGATCTTGCACAGACAAAGCCCCAAACACCCCAAGTTCACATCAGTATTAACAAACCCATAACAGCAAATAGTTTCCTGGAATCTAAGACCCTTTGGGCTCTTCAGAAAGAAGTCAGCAGGACTTTCCACATGCTGTAACTAACATGTTTTATGTGCTTTCTTGGGCTGAGGTCTCTCATCATTGTTTTCTGCTGATACCGTGGAGATTTTCTGGATCTCTGTGTTCCATTGTACAACTAACTGCTTCTGAAAAAGCCATTTTACTGATAGTCTACAGGGGCTATTCTTGGAAGAGAAGTGAGTGACATATTTGTAGACCCTTGTCTCTGCATGACTGCATGTGGGGTCACACAGGGACACCTGACTTTGGGTTCCAATGCTATTGAGACATATTTTCATCAGACATCTTGTGCAGGAGTCAAAGCAATGCCTGCTCATATCAGCTGAGGATTCAGCCTTTATAGTGAGCATAAGAAATGACTTTAAATCTCATGCTGCTGCAGCAGCAGAACCAGATCAAAAATGGCCAGGAATAATGCTCTGTTGCTTTTTTGTCTTAGGCTGCACATGCAGGGGCACTGCAGTCTCAAGCAGAATAACACCCCCCCGACTCCTTTCCTAGAGCTGGATTTTTAGAGGCAAGAGGATTCTAAAACAGGCAAAACACTCTGCTGGAGGGAAGGAAAGATAAATTTAAGGCTACAAAGGATCTAAAACATGAACTTTTTTTCCTTTTTTTTTTTTCTTTAGAGAAATTTCTGTTGAAAGGGGTGCATATAATAACGAAAGGTTCTCCACTGTAGTAGCACGTGATTTATTATGCCCAAATGTGCTTCGTATCTCCCTAAATGTAGCCAGGCAATAGCTTCTGGTATTAGGATGCAAAGGTTTGAGCCTGGAAAAGAAAAAACTGAGACTGATTTTGGAAGCTGGAAAGCAAAAACTGGCTCTGAGGGGGGTTCTGTGTGTACAAGCGCTGGGGGTCCTGTGTTTTTGCTGAGAGAGCAGGTGGGAGCAGCCCTGCCAGGGGGAGGTCGGGCACAGGTGGAGGGGAGTGAGAATTGCTTGGCCACGGAGGTGCAGGGAGTGCCCCGTCAGGGGTGACTTGAATTAGTCTCTGCTGCCGAGTCCTGACCCGTGAGTGTGGTGGTATTGCAAAAGGGAGATAACAATCAACTGTCTTAGGAATTACCTTGCTGGAGGAGAAACTGTGAAATAGTTTTAATTATACCTGAGGAACTAAGTGTTATGTGCAGATATTATATAATGGCTTTATCTGCTGCAATGGAGTTTTCCTATTTTGCTTAATAAATACTTTTTTTTTTTACGTAGGTTGCTGTTTGGGAGCAGGGAAAGTAAGTCACTGAACACTGCAAAGAGTTTTTTTCAACTTCACAGGTTTCTGGATGGAGACCTGAGCCGTGATTTGCTTGCAACCTTTATAAACACGACCTTTTGGCAGTCAGTCAGGTCTTGGCAGAAGACTTGCAATTACTTATCACAAAAGTTTTTCATGTAAGCATGTCAAACTTAACTACACTTCTTTTTTTTTTGCCTTGATTTTGAATTCCTTCCAAGTAAGATTTTTTTAACCTCTGGCTAACAAAGTCTCCTGGGTAATTATTTGATTACCAGTTAAATATAGTTTCTCATGTAGAACACATATAGTTGGTTTGTACCTGATCTAAATATCTATCATGTTTCTTTCTTGCTGGTTCCTTACTAGGGCTTGGTTTTGCCACTATATAATTTTGTGTCCATTTCAGAGCCAATACTATTAATTCATCAAGAATCACAAAAACATCAGTGTGCAAGTGATGATGCAGGCTGACACCTGGCTGTCTTTGGTAGAAGGAGCATCTCCTTGAAAAGATGATTCTGAGTTTGGCACTCCTTTTTTGCCTCTCTGTTTCTCCTGTTTCAAGGGGAAGAATGTGCCCATATCTCTGCTGGATCTGATCCTCGTTCAGGGCAGTCATGTCTGGGTTTGGAGGAGAATTTGAAATGGCTGGGGAGAGGGTGTGTGTGTCACCTGCCTTGTGCCTGTCTGCATAACCCGCCTGTAGCTGTTCAGTGGCAGAAAGCAGCGTGTTGACAAATACCAGCACTTTTTTACAGCACATTGTAAGATAAAACCTAAAATATATTTGCTATTGTTTTCTGCTACCCTGGGTATAGCTCTGTGCCTGGAATATGTATCAAGAACAATTCCTCTGTTTACAGTTTAAACATGAGCTATTGAGTACTTACTCCAACTGCCAGTTTCCTGGGAAAAAGGTTTGCAATGACCATCTATTATCTCGGCTGCAAAGAAAGTAAACTCTTAACCACATATGAAATTAAGCGATTCTTTTCTAGCAAATGGAGTTTGGGTTTGGTGATAATAAGTGTGGGTTTGTGATTTAATAGGTCATTACCTACTTTGCCTATAATCACAGAGTAATAAATAACTATTGGCAAGATGGATAATAGCTAGGTCTGAGAGGCATGAAAAAGATAAAGCAATAGGCACAAAAACATACTTTATATTCATAGAAAATGGGTTCTAGCCAAGAAATGTGATCTAAACTGATAAGAGAGCAGATTTTTATTAGATGACTGATTTGGTGAAACACCTCTTTCAGCAGAGCTAGTTGTCCTTCTAGTTTATAAAATGTGTTTTGGACATGTTACGTGGAAGCATCCCTTTCTGAAGAGTTAATTCCATATCTTATGGGCCCAGACTCATGGTCACATGGACGTAGGCTTCCCTCTGAAAGACCACACTAACTTTTTGGACCCAATTAATCAAAAGTCGTTGCTGCTTCTCTGATCTCTTGCTGCCCCATTCAACATCTGCTGCAGCTGCTGTGAATTGTTCTGACTTCTGGGGCTCAAGGTGAAGTTCCTCGTTGCTTCTTCTTGTGATACCTTACTCTGTTCTTGTCAAACAAAGAGTGGCTTCTTGTATAATTTTATATTTTCCCAGCCGTTCTCGTTCCCTTCTGTGGAGTGTCATAGTCATATTATTGCAGGATCATCACATCAGTTTTGTGATAAATTCATCATGTTTTTGATCATCCCTAGATATGCTGTGCAGAGCTCCAGGCTTGCTTTGTGGTGTGCAAGAAAGTACATGAGAAATTGAAATCCAGATGTGGCAACAACAAACTTCCCTGGGGTTGGGCAGGGAGGATGGCATGGCCATGGTGCTCATCACCAACTCTTGAGCTCATAATTTGTTTATTCTCTGCCTCTCTTTGTTTGACTGGTGCCAGAAAACAAAGATTTGAGCAGTGTGTAGATGCCTTTGATGTGGTCTAGTTTTGAAAATGTGGAAATACAGTTATGTAGTTCTGAGCCTGACATCAAGGTCAGCTGGTGGCTTTGTTCAGAATTTCTGGATTAATCAAGAGCCTTGACTTGAAGTATCTGTCCTTTTCCTTCTCAGAAAGGTTCAAAGAGAAAATATCCTTGCATATTTTAAGGAGGTGAGGAGATGGGGGGAGGAGTGAGATGCCTGCAAAAGTGCCAGTGGATGTTTGTTCACTCTGAAATAGAGAGAAACAAAGAGAGCTGTTCCATATTTCTCACCAGCCTCCCCCGTTTCCAATACGTTCACTTTATATCAGCTAACTTTAAGAACAAAATGTGCTCAGGGAAAAGAGATTAAAATTGCAAAGCAGCTTCCTTTCCTATCAACAGAACTGACAGAAAAATGACAAAATGCTTGTGGGAATGATTAGAGAGAGTGAATGTTCTCATTCATGTCATGTCGTATATTGCTAATTTATATGTATTTGTTTTCGTACCAATCTGGCAAATTTCAAGAAAGAATCTGCCAGGAATCAATGGGAAAAATAGGCCTGTATTCTTCTGGAAATGAATAATAAGTATTTTCCGTGGTTTATTTGGATTTTAGTGATATTTGTAATGAGCGATGGATATCAGGAATGGAAACAGCAAGTAGGAGGAGGCAGGAAGCTCACAGCAGGGCTCTGGAGACTTGAGACCTCTTGCTGTCTCTGCTGTTGGCCTGCTGGGTGACCTTGGTCACCCTCCTCTGTGCCTCCATCTGGGCAGTGGAAATGCTGACACTTGCCAGCTCTGCAAGCTAGCTAGACTGCAAGGCAGGACTGGCCAGGAACCAGGAATTCTGCTCTGTAAAGAACTACAAGGTCCAGTGTTCCATTTTTTTCTACAGGAGAATGAGGAGGTGAGACCTCCAAAAATCTCCCATGAGGGAGCAACGCTCCATGTGCTGCAGGGTGGATCTGAATCTTTGCCTTCCACACCTCTTACACGTGCTCTTGACTGTTGACTTTCTAGGCTTCCTTACACTCTTTCCTCTCTTTCCACCTTTCTTTCCTATCTCTAAAGAAATGGCTACTGTATGATACAGCAGTTAATAAATGCAAAATATGAATTAGATATAAACATTCCTTCACTTGCTAGGACAACACTCTCCTTGCTCATCTTTTGGCCACTCCAATTTTCAATGTGTCAGTAGTCTGCAAATACAAGATTCTCACCTTATACTTTGAATTTTTTCTTTCAATTTTACTCTGTTAATTGGTAACATCTCCATAGATCGACCTAAATATCCTCCTTCAGCTGTAATTCTGTTGCTTTTTTCCATAACAAGTAGGGAGCTATTTAAAGTTCCATTGACTCTGTTGATTCCAGTGACGTGATGTTGAAATAAAATTCTCCTCAAAAGCCTGAGGAAAAAAAAAAATAAATCTGGCCTGTTCACCTGACTTCTCAGAGTCATTCAGGTGCCTAAATCTTCTTGATTTCCCTGTCTTTAGAGATTTGGCCTTTAATGCTTCAATAGTCTGTAGATATGCTGATTTAATTATCATTCAGCCTGGTGATACAGATTTATTTTTTTCAGTCTTTCCTGGTAAAGTAACACCTACAGCTCCTTAATCACTTCTGTTACTGATTTTATCTCTATTGCATCCCAACCTGGGTTTTTTGGCAAGGTTGTTGCCTTCTAGGTTTTTCAACTTGAGTGTCAGGAAATGGCATGGCCAAGAATAGACTGGAAAATATGGTTCTTGCTAGTCTGTTTCTTCAGAGAGAAAATTAAATTCAATGAGAAGAAGCACTTGCTCTCTAGCAGAATTCGGTTAATGTCATAAGAAAGGGAGAGAAAAAAAAGTGCCTGTGAGGGTTAGCACAGGGGAAGTTAACAAGAACCCAATATGGGAACTCAAGAGAAACACCAGGCAGATGGTATATCATCCCAGCAAATACTTAGGCTATTTTCCTGTCTGAATCCATTGACTTGATCTGAGGAATGTGCTGTATCTAACCTGTGCAGCCCTCTTAGAGATCCTTTGACAGTGCATCTCATCTCATGAATCGAATCGTGTTTGCGTCGTCAGTGACTGGGTCGCTCAGCTGCTGGGGCATCTGCAGGAGGGATGAAGTGGGGCTGGAGGGCAGCTCCTTGCATGATCAGTATTTATTTCCAAAGGGCAGATTTGCCTTTCGTGACTAACCAGACTCAGTCTCAGAGAACAAAAATATGCTGGGGGGGGTCCTTGTTTTGGGACGGACCCATCTTGACAGCAATGAGAAATCTCTCAGGTAACCCAGGGAAGGGCTGGGAAGAGCCCGGGTAGCCTGGGAGGGCTGCAAACACCAGCACAGTTGAGGAGGATGGCCACTCCCCTCAGTGGAAAATTTCCTATTTCCAAGGGACTTGAACCTGAAAGAAACATTTGATCAAATGGTGGAATTCCTTCATCTCCACTCCATGGTGAGTGTTGAGGATTTTTCTCCATCCCATGGGTTTCTTTCAGTGCAGGGTATGTCTGGTGTGATCATGTCATACTCTGGTAGTGGAAGGAACATCAGCTCAGCATTTTCAATGGAAGCAGAAGCAGAATTAACCCAGCCTGTGTATGGGAAATGTGTGAGGAGAAATTCTTGGTCTTGGAGGGCTAATGGCCTAATTTACTGGAACTGTTTGAAATCTTTCTGTTTGGCCTGGCTCTTCTCTGTCTTGGTGTAACACAGGTGTTACCAGCCAGAGGAATTAACATGTTTTAGCATAAAGGAAAGGAGATTAAGGGACAGGATCTGTAAATTTTACCCATGTTGTTTTGCAAGAAGAAGTAATGTAA
The DNA here is from genome assembly GCF_003984885.1 of Neopelma chrysocephalum. Classification (NCBI taxonomy): domain Eukaryota; kingdom Metazoa; phylum Chordata; class Aves; order Passeriformes; family Pipridae; genus Neopelma; species Neopelma chrysocephalum. Next base: position 62,680 of record NW_020897724.1, read on the forward strand.
AGAGAACACAAACAATTAGGGCTTATGCTGTGTTTTTTTATCTTCAGAAGCCTGTGGTAGGTGTGCCAGTACACTGGTGTTCAGCAATTAACAATAAAGGCAGACAGCAATTAACCACATGTCTGCTGTGAGTGGTAATGCAAGTTATTTGTATTTAACCTTCATGATTCATGAACCACTTTCATTCTGGGAACTAGAGAGAAAGGGGAGGAATATCTTAAAGCCTGATGTCACTATGTGAAAAACAATCAGACTTCAGTAGTCAGTAGTGAAAAAACTTATATATATAAATAAATAAAAATACATAGATTTTTATTTATTGGCAAATGAAATATAATCATTTCTCTCATATGGGCACGTACACATGCATATCTGTGTACATATATATTTTCCTTGGTGACAATAGAGTTCTAATTCTGGGAATTTCGGGCTTCATGTGCTTTTAAGATCTCAGATCAGGTATATAGTGAAACCAGTGGAAAAATTCTTCTTGTCATCAATGGATGTTGCATTTGGACTGCTACTAAAAACATCACCATAAGACTATAGGCTCTGAAGGGTTTTTTTGTTGTTTTTTTTTTTTTTTTCCCTCCATGTATTTCTGAAGAAATGAGACTTACTTGGGAAAATCAGCCTTTATAGGACTCTGTATTCAAAGGAATGCAATGGAACACCCAGACTGTTGGAATTAAGCCTGTTTTGATGCCACATCCTTTTCAGGGTTTTTTGAATTGACAGAAAGCCCTCATGAATAATTGTCATTGGAACAGGTACAGAGCTGGGTATTTTATAAAAGAATATCCTGGCCACAGAGGAAGAAAAGCAAGAAAACCAAAGGGTCACCTGTGTTAAAGAAGAAATAATTACTGTATCAGGATCACTTTTTCTTTTTCCCTGAACCAGAGTCCTGTCACAAAGCTTGTTTTTGGTGGAATGAGGTTTAGCAACCGGTTTGTCTCATTATAGGTAAACAGATACATTTTGGACAGTTTTCCATTGAGCATTGTATAAATCTAGGCTTAACTGTAATGAACTGGCTCCAAAAAGTGTACTGGAATATTGATTTTTGTGAATTAATAAGATTTTGTTTTCAGGTTTTTATGGATTAATACTTAGCTACAAGCTGTTCAGCATTTGGATAGAGAATATCCTAGTAGTAAAATGCAATTTTGTTTTGGAAACAGATGGAACAATTGGATTGGTGGACAGATTGTATTAAAGAGTAGCAAAGGAGAGACACAAGGTGCCTTTATTGGTTGTTCTTTCAATACAAATCATAAGTATCGACAGCCTAAAAGGAATCCAGTGAGGGGTTTTTTTGAAAATAGAGTTTTGGGAGCTGTTATTTTTATCTCTGCCCAAAAATGTAATGTTAGAAAAGTGAATTAAAATGAGGTATTTTGGAAGGAAAAAAATAATATTTTTAGCATAAAAAAATTAAATTGTGTTCCCATTTATGAAAACGTATAACTTAGCTTGGAATCAAAAGCTTACTTAACACTTTAAACAAAATGAAATCTGCTTTCCTCCTGCTGTCCCTGTTTCCATTGGGAACTCTAAAATTTTCCAATAAGAACTTTTTCAAGGGTGACTTTTTTTCTTTCCAGGGGAATTTTCTTTCAAATCCACCTAATAACCGTGTCAGGGAGCACTTCAGATGTTCCACAGTGAGATGAAAAGAGGTCAGAATATTGTAAGAGGAGCTGAAGGATGAGAAAAGTGATTTGAGCTGCAGACTGTCAGACTTGTCAGACCAATTGGTCGGGGGCAACACAGCAGTGGGCTAAGCATGGCTAAGAGAGGTTGATTGGCAGAAACAAGAGTGTGATACCCTGGGAAGTCCACTGTGCTCTAGTTACCTTTGAGCTACCAGGCTCTGGACCAGATGAAGTGCAGTGCTGTCAGTTGGCATCAGTGGGAACAGTATTTCAAATGGTATTCACCCAAAAGGGTCTGCACTACAGTGTTTTGGAGAAAACACCAAAGCCTGTGTGTTTTGCCATTCTTCACTTGTGTGTAATTATTCAGCTCTGCTAATGCCAGTTCTGATCTCAAATGTAATGCTCGGGTAACCACACTGGTTTCACAGGAATTAATCCTCAATTGTTCAACTGAGAGCAACATCAAGGCCATAATCTCCACTACAGTGCAGTCACAAACACAACAAATAAATCACCAGTGGCATAGCTTCAAGAACTGTGTTCCATCAGTTGTTGTTCCCGTGCCTGTAAGGGAGCATTCCTGTAGGGAACAGGTTGCACTTGACGTGTAAATCAAGTTCAGTATCATCAGACTTGTTAGTACAGTTTTGGTGCTGCTTGATAAACAGACAGCACATGGAGCCTTGACATCTGGCTGTTTGGGGATTGATAAAGCACTTGGTCAGCACTTTAACTGGGAGGCACTGAGGAGACATGCACGAGAGTGGAGGAACATGTGTCTGTATGTACTTCATACATACAGGAAAGATGTGAAAACCTCGAGTGTCCTTCGATTGCAAGCAATCTTTGCTGCATCTCAGGGATAGGAGTGTGAAGGTGAATATGTCTCTGTTCCTAAAACTGAAAACACACTGTGCATTGGTATCAAAGCACGATGTGTCACAGGTCTGGAAGAAGCACAGCTGAGCACAGCCCATCAGGCAGAGCGTGCAGCTGAGCTCTGGGGAGGGATTTGGTGTGCAGTCACAGGATTGCCTGTGAGAGCTCCTTGATCAGAACAGAAATATTTAATCAGGTCTGTCTCCTGTAACTGTCATGTAGAGAAAACAAGGCTACAAATTGGATTTGTGTGATCAATGGGCAGGAAAGACCACTTTATCCACCTTAGCAGCGCTGACGTACAAAACTCAGGTTTGGTGACAGCAAGGTGTTCGTATTCTGGCAGGACTGACTTTCTCCTCTCTGGGGACACGAGCTGTTCTGGAGCCATACATTGATCATTTCTTAATTTTAGCCACAATTTTGCCTTCTTGTATGTCAATAGAAAACCAGCTGCTTAATTTAGAAAGAATATGGTTCTTCCTACAGCAAAATCAAAGGAATAATTTGCACTGATTTCTGAAGGCAAGTATCATACACAAGTAGTCAGATGCAGCAATATTTGGGTACCTGAAAGTATGGTTTGGAATTTATTCAAGTGGATCAGTGAATTAGGAACCTGTACGTAGTTTTTTGAAGGTCTGGGCTGCAGTAGGGAGCATGGTGCAGGGACCTGACTCAAACAGAAAGGGGCTCAGAGCCTGAGCAATCCTCCACAGCCAGGCCTGGCACCACAAAGCCCCTATTAAATAGATCCTCCAGACCTGACACTTCACAGTTTCAAACATTTGCAAAGCATGAGGAGCACAGCAGGTCTTGCTGAGTCTAATGGCACAGTAAATTTAGTAAATAAATAAGTAACATACAGCAGAGATGGGAGCTGTGTCTGAAGATTGTGTCTCACCAAGTATTGGCATGGTGACTTTGCAGAGTTTTCAGAAGGTTTTGAGTTATCTTGATGAGTAACAAAACTATTTTTTAATTTTCTCTCTTAGAATATTAGAAATGGACTTTCAAAAGAGCGACTGCTGGCCACAGTCTGTCTGTCTCCCCACAAGTCTGGAAGAGGTTGATGGGATGAAAGGTGCAGCTCGGGGAAACCCTGCCAAGCATGAAGGTCTTAGGATCCATATGGGGAGAAGCACAACTGAATCCAGGTATGAGAGGGAATTGGGTCACAGACACAAAATGACAGGTGTAGCAGCAGCAGCCTCTGGTAAAGTTTGTCTGTTCTGTGAAAAAAAAATACCACAAAAACCCACTCAAACCCCAGAGATTGGGATCTACAGCAACAGTTCCTTACTTCAGGAAATAGAGCTTTTCTGAACAATACCATCCTCTGTCATGCCTAATCAAACTAATTAAAGAACACTACCACACTTTATTAATGTAATTTATCTCTTGCCTGAGGTGAACTGTATTTATGCTCCAGTTACTCCAACATTACTGTTCTGTGTTTGAAGGAATGATGTTATTCAGTGATGTTTATGTTCCACAATATCAGGCGGTAATTGAACAAGTGCCTGGGAAGTTGGGTATTTCCTGTTGCAGAAAAGCTTCTTTGGGGAGTGTTGGTGAACAGTCTGGACTTGGGCATGTCCTTATTTGAATTGCAACTAGAGGCCTACACAAGCCAAACTTTTCAAGCCAAACAAGCCAAAACTCATCTATAAGCATTAAGCATGTGAGTGGCCTGCTTAACTGAATGCACATGTTCACATCATCTAATGAATCAGGGTTGGAAGGCCAAATTTATTCCAGCTGAAGATCTGGCAGGGAAAGGCTACTTTGTGCTCAAGGAGGAAGGAAGGAAGTTAGTTCTAGAGATTAAAAACATTAAAGAAAGTGTCAATGGAAAAAAATGTTCTTATTTTAAAAGATATTAATGGCTTCCATGAAATATTCCTCTGATGTAGCCGCAGTTGCAGGGCTAATGGGCACAGTATTCACCCGTCTTTCACAGCAACTGGAAGAAGCAGTTTAACATCATTCATGGAGTAGGACAGTGTGAGACAATGGAAAGCATTGCCCAAAACTGACTGAGGGGTTTTCCTGGTGATTGCTTGCAATTTGTTGCTGTCTGTTCAATTAAAGCAGAAGGTAGGAGATAGCAAGGAGAGAAGCACAGAGCTGTCACGGGCCTGGTCTGGACAGAGGGCTGAGACAGAGCTCCTGGATGTGCAAGGCTGGAGGCAGAGTGGGTTGGCAAGGGAGATGCAGCCTCCTGCCTTCCCAACCTGCCTGGCTTCATTTACTGAGTGAAGCTGAGCTGAGCTGGCTCAAGGCCATTTTGACCACCTGTCCATGCTATTTGCCTGCATTTGAAGTCCTGGGTGGCCTGTGAGGAAACTCCAGTGGGGCTTGGTCTTAAAAGTACACTCAGAAAGGACACTGCATATGTTCCCTGTCTACCCTACCTCACCTACATCTTGGAGGGGCAGGATGGGCCCTTCCCTACCAGGGACCTGACTTTGCCTGCATTGAGGGCAGCTGAGATTTGCAGACACCTGAATCCAGAACTGATCCAAGGTGCTTAGGGATGGCACATGCAGGGACCTTGGAGAACCTGGGCTCAGGCAGCACAGGCACGGAGAAAACAGTGGGAAGCAAACCCGGTTGGGGAGGTGGAAAAGCAAAATCCTGCCTTGAACTGTGGCACTTTTCATCTCAGACCTGCAAGAGCAATTGCTGTCAACAGTTTTCAGTGGGAGCTCTTTCCCAGCCCATGTACTGGGCATTAATGCAGTGACTATGTGATTTTAGTCAGGTTGATTTAGAGAATTTCACAACCAAATTTAAAGCACCATTAAGTAGGATGACGTGTGGGGAACAGTACCATGCTATTTTATTTTTTTAAAAACTTGGCTTATGTATTTACTGCTTTCCTAAGTGAGTTCTCAAACAATATTTGCCAAGTGGATTCTGTCTTGTAAATAGGTCCAAATGAATTTTATTGAGTTTTTTTGTAAATCTTTTCTATGCTGCTCCCAGGTTGACTTTGGCAGTTTAAAAAGCCTCCCAAGAAAAAGGAAAATAGGAGTTTTTATAATTTATGAATAAGTGAACTGCAAATTTCCTTGGGTAGTGGTTAAATCTTTTTTGGATTTTCCTAGAAGAGAACAATGACTCACATCCATTGATAAAGTACACCTTACCTCTGTATTAATAACAAGTGCAGTCGGGTGTATCAGATTGCATCTGCCATTGAGAATAGAGATGCTTGTTTGGAGGACAGAGCAGGACTGAGCTTCCAGCATGTTGTGTTTATGGTTCCAAAACCAAAGTACAGATTGGAGATTTGTCCCAGGTCAGAGTCTCCTTGACAGCCTGTGCACTGTTGCATATCAAGTGCTCCTGCACAGAAGAGTTGGATGACAAAAAATAAATCCTGGTGCTCTAGAGTAAAAGGCAAGTTCTGATGTCTTACACATTCTAGGACTAGGCCTCTCAGACTGCCAGCTCAAAATTTAGGGTGAAAACAAACAAAAAAACCCAACCCAGAACCATGATAAAGATGACAGGATGATGTGTAAGGTGTAAACTGGCAGAGTCTGTGGTAAACGAAGAATAGAAATTATTTTGAAATAGAAAAACATGACTGGTAAGGTAACTGAGTAGCATATTTAACCTGCTGATTTTTTTCCTGACAATTAAACAAGAAAAATCCATGCTATGAAGCTGATCATTAGTGTAATTGTGGTTTTAGTGCTATGTTGGATAATTCCTTTCAAAAGTGGAGAAATGGAAAGAAATATGCCAAAGACAGAGGATCTATTAACCAGTAAGTCAGCTGGGGCAAGCAGAAATCCATGTGATATGCCATGAGCTTGATGAGATCCAAATAAACCATAAGGACTGAAGAAAATGGAAAAATGCATGGCATAGAAAGCAGTCATGCTGTTGGAAAAAGCTCTTATAGCAAATGCAAAGCTTGGGCCGTTTATGCAATCAAGAAACAGCTGTTAATTGAAACTGAAAGAGGCATTTTTTACAGATATAAAGCTGGCTTTATATTTAGAAAGCTTTTTTTGCTATTGTTTATCTGGAGGCTGTTTGCATATCAGGTGTACCAAGTCCTATCCTTTGTTGCTTCGTACCTGTCAGGTTCTCCCTAACGCTGCTGCCAAAGGCTCTTCAAAGGCTGTAGTCATCCAAAAGCCTCCTTTGGCATTCAGCCTGGCAATCAGTCCTGCCTTGTGGAGGGTGGTGGCATCTCCCCACACTGCCATGACAGTGTGATCCTCTCATAGCACAGGGAGGCAGAAATGATTCTCACTGAAAGGACAAGAGGAAGTGACTTCTGGTGGCATTGCCTTGCAAGAAAAATTGGCAACACAGATTTTCATTAAAAAGAAAACCTAAGCATCTAAGATTTCTATCTTAAAATCAGTGACCTGTACCTGGAAGAGGGTAAGATACTGTAGTTCAAAAGAGTCTCTTTTGCTCCCTGCCTCAATAAAAATGAGAGAAAGCAGGATTGCAGCTGAAACGGAATTGGTTTTGGAGGCTCCAGAGCAGTGCACAGAAATAAAGCCCCCTCTCCTCCCTTCTCCACCAAATGTCTCTCTGGGGCTTGAATCGGCAGATGAATCACAGCAGAATTTAACTGGTTCAAGAGAAGCTGAATGAAAGAGTTTGGTAACCCTGCCAGATTTATTGCTTTATTCCTTATTTATGCAGACAGCAGCTGCAATACAGCAATACAGATTTAGGGACTGACTACAGTAAATAAATGGCTGACATGGCCCAGCCAGAAGTATTAAACACTTTGGCACTTCATGGCTTTTGCTCCAATACACTAATTTTGTTCCAGTGCTCAGAAATTGGTGTTAGAAGCAGCACCCATCCAAAGCTGATGTTCCCATTGGAGATGACAGCAGCAGAGCAGGTGCTCTTCCTCCAGCATCCATAGTGTGATATAGATACTGTAGGGGAAATCTCTTGCTTAGGGTGTGGGATATCTTTCCCTTCCACCAGGGATCATCCACGGTTCATTAAAACACAGTGTTCCCAATGCCTTCAGGGGCTTTACTGGTCAGTGAGCCTTGATGGGTGACTCCTAAGCACTCTCGAGGGGAGTACCAGGACTGCAGGAGCTCTGCTGTCTGGGACCCTGCAGAGGGAAGATCCCACACACATCACTGTGGGACCTCCTCACTTGTGGGGAGGAGGTGCTAGTGAGAGCTGTATCCTCCCCTGGTCCCCTGGGTCGTGGCTGCTCTGAGGGGTGAGGAGCAAAGCTGCTCCTGGATAAAAGAGGAGAGCTTCACTCCTCTTTTATTTTTTTCAAAGATGCAGATAATGCATTTTCTTCTAGTCGGTGTGATGTATTTCATACATCTGTCTTGGCCAAAGCAGAGCTTTAATAATAGATGTGGGGAGAAAGCACTGACTGAAGGTTACTCCACTTGCATATAACTGTTGCTGAACGTTCAGTGATGATACAGCCTCTTGGCATGATCTGAATAAGATCTTACTGTGTGGGGTTATAGGATATTTATCACATTTGAATTCCTGTCTGTCATCATTGATGGGATCATCTGGCTCCTGGGTGCATGCAAGGGACGGGTTCGAGGGGCAGCAGCGCCGCTGTCTCTGCTCGCCCTTGGTGCAGACCCTTGTCCCCATGGGATGAGCTCCCGAGGGTGCTGTGGCAGGACAGGAGGCAAGTGGAGGTGCCATGCTCCGGATGAGACCTGTGGTGGGATCCTCTGCTGCTTGAACTCATTAAGCATCCTGTGGCACTTGGCAGCAATAGGGCCATTAACCTTAATGTCCTGGCTAAACTCCAGCCTGCCTAATTGCATTCTGCCCGTGAAGCAGTATATTCCCAGTGAAGATTCATGTGTGGAAATTACTCTTCCCTTCCTCTCCTAAACAATGTTATACGAAGGGTGGTTTAGTGCTGAAGATGAAACCTGTTTTATTCAGAAATCTAAATATGCATTTAAGGGTGTACCAGAATGCAGAGCCTTCAAAGCGATGCCCAGGCTCCTGAGCAGACCCAGGTGCAGAATGTGGTTTTTGCTCTCCTGCAAATTTTTCACATTCCTTTATTAATAACAAATCTCCTAAAATCTGTTTAAGCTCATTACTTGCAGCAAATGAAAATACTTCACGCAAAAAAGAAACAGATGGTCCTGAATGTTGAAGATCTGTTTGAGATGTATTTTCAGCCCACTGTCTGGAACTTGTCTTGAGTTGTAAAGGAATTGCAGTTTAATTACAAGCTCTGCAACACTAACGCTGTGTAACCAGGGATTCTCGCATGTTGGCCTCTTTGCATATCAACATAACTAATAATTCTGTGGTCTCTGTATCTTTGCTAAAGGAAAATATTTATGCATTTGTTGGAAGGAAAATAACACTGGGGCTGGGGGCTTCCCATCTGGGACTGAAGTGTTCCCACATTAGAGTCAAGAAGTTTTGCTATTAAGCTGGAGTAGACAGAAGATTTGCATTATCTAGACTGACCTGGCACTCTACCTGTGGATGTGGTGATCCTGGATGGTTCCTGCTGACTTCACATTTACATTTCAGGGTGAAAGCTGGGTCGTGGTGCAAAGAGCCTCAGACTGCAGCTCTACCCTGTGTGTACAGTACTGTAGCCTGCAGTGCCTCAGCATTTCTAGTTTCTCTGAATTTAAAGCTGTGTTTGGGAAAGCACAGGCTTTAGGCAGAAGCAGTGGTCCTGTTTTTTCTTCCCCAGGGACACCTCAGGAGGTTAATTCAGTCTGTGTTACTCGGACTCCACAGTTCCTGCTGGCACATCATCTAGTTTTCATAGTCAGTGCCCTGCTGCCAGCTGAAACACAATATGGTGCTTTAAAAAAAATAATTAAAGAAAGTACAATCACACAGCTTCTGTCATGTAGGACGTTGTGCTCTGAGATGACCCATGGACATGGTCCTTGTCAGGTAGATATGAATGAGGGGAGGAGGAGAACCTGAAACCAGAGCTCATGGTGAGCCCAGGCAGAGGAGGGGCTGCATGTGGGTGTCCCCAGGACAGCATCTGGGGCATGTTTGCCTGTTTCTTAGAATAATGGTAGTAATAATAAGTCATCAGCAGATTGGTCAGGGGAGAATTCACGGGTTAGACTGATTTTTTTTCTGACATACTTAAGGTAGATGAGCAATTGTCAGGTAGGATGTGAGTAATGCTGCTTCTCCCTAGAGACAGGTGTTTAAGGCTTGCTGGAGTTTGAGTGCTTGGGGTCTCTGATGCTTTTTTGCTTGGTTGGATGCTGGACATCTTTGTGGCTGGACAACAGCAAATGGTGAATAATATGCATCTGAAATGAAGCTCTAAATGCATAATTTCAGGAATTACAGACTGTTGAATTTATATTTGCATAACATTGGTGAATACCAGACTGGTAGTCAAACACCTATAAATAAAAAAAAGGTTGTGAAGTAAAGGAGGCTTATTTTAAAAATTAAGGACTTGTAGGATTTTTATGTAATGCATTTTTGTAGAAAGCTTATTTTTGCCTCAAATCTAGGACTTGGGTTTTCTCACTTCCTCCCCTCATCTTTTCACAGGAAGATTGGAATAGCTGTAAAAAGTGAGGGTTTATGGAGGAGGCATTCTCAGCTTCTTTCTAATAAAATTATGGGGAAAGAAAAGGTCAAGGAAGGTTTCACTTATCAGATTTTCTATGAGTTTTTCTCCTTTACCTTAACTGAAAAATAATGAAAAATGAAAGGTATTTTTAAAAATAATCAAAATGAAAACTTCTGTTCCCCACAAAAAGAATAATTCAGCATTTTCTCTAGAAAAATGGGGAGTGACAGGTTCCTAACCTTGAAAATACTTATGTTCCCCACTCTGCCTCCTTTGCCCCCAAGTTCAGCCAGCTCTGGCATCATGCCCAAGTGCAGCAGTGAGAAGATGTCTCAAGGTTACTCTCTTTAGCAGAGAAATGTTTCTAAGGTTCTTTTATTTGTCTTTTGTTTTTCTATTATTATTTTTTTTTGTTCCCGCCTGTTTGTTTTTGTTTGAGGCATAGAAATCTCTATTATTGCAAAACAAGCTAACTTATCCTGTTTTATCCCAGAGGAAAAAAATAATCCAAACACGCTGGGTAGTATTAAATGTTTGCCTCTCTGAGCCCTTGAGCTGCTCCTGCGTGGCTGTGACCGTGGGGGGAGTGCTGGGGCTGGGGCTGGGGCTGGCAGGTTCCTTTGGGGTACCACTCCCACCCATCAAGGGGGTTGGCCTGGCTCTGCAGAGGCACCAGCACTGCTCAAATGACTGCTTTTGGGTTTTTTTCCTGGACTGGCTTCCCAGTTTGGCTGTTGGTGGGTTTTGATGGCTCAGCCTCCATGCCTGGTGGGGGGATTAGAACCTCCTGCGTCTTCACCCATGAGCTGCTCCAGCTGTCCCAGTGCAGGGGTTGGTGGTGTGACGTTGAGGGGAGTTTGGCCAAACCCCTCAGTGAGGTATCTAGGATTAGTGTGTGCTCCTTTTCCAGGGCTCAATGATATTTTTCAGGGTTTTTTTCTCAAAACCATACCTAATTTTATTTTTCCATTTGCAGCAAGGGCACATCTCTGCCTACCTATTTCATAGTTCTAATAATGATCCTCTCTATTAATTTTTAACTAAGCATGAAACATGACCTCAGGAGGAGCCTGAGCTCCTGACAGCAGTCCCCACTTGCCCTGTGAGTGTACAGGGCAGTGGGGCTGAGCCTTTGCCAGCCCATGGTGCTGCCCTGCTGTGGTGGGGGGTGCTGGAATGTGCCTGGAAGCAAAAGGTGAACAGGCATGAGGGGAGCAGCTGGTCTTCCTCCCATGTGCTCTTCAAGCCACGGTGCCACGTGCAGGGTTTTGCCTCCAGTTATTACATCACCCCTGCATGTATGTGCAGTCCAGGGACATGAGCTGGGTAATCCTCACCTTTCCTTCAGGCTACTGAGAAATCAGGATTGTGTTTTAATCTCATTCTCAGTAACAGTAATCTGTTGGGAGATACCTGTTGAGTAAACTCCAGGGACCAGACTGATTTTGGGCCATAGAGACTTGGATCCTGTGCACCTCACTGAGCAGGTGAGCCTTGCCCAGCCTGCTGGCATGGGGGTACAAAGGCTGGAGCCTACACCTCCCTGGGCACCTGCCAAGTCACTGCCCAAATATTCAGCTCTGACGGCACACCTTGGCACAGTGCATGTTCTTTAACCTGTGTGCTAACGGTGTCTCACTATTTGAGCTGACAGGTAACAAGTACTTGAGAAAAACTCGCCATCTGTCTCCCCTGAGGAGGCTTAGGCTCCATCGGGATCCTGGAGCATGAGCTTGAGGGGGCTGAGCTGATGTCGAGTGCCTGCCCAGACAAATAAAGCCACAGGAGGCGGTGTGTTGGCACCAGAATTTCTTTGAGTTAAATCAGGTTTGACAATCTGAAACGATACTATCATCTGATGTCTAGTTTTCAGCTTGACTATTTCTTCATCAGATAATTTTTTTTGTAAGAAAGTGACAAAACTACAAATCCTTTTAATTTGTTTCAACAGCGTTTAAAAGTTGGTGTTTTTTTAGTTTAGAAAGTGCAAAATTTACAGGAATAAATTGAGAGGAATAAAACTTACCTACAGCTGATGTTTTGTTCACTGGAAACACCTTCCTCCTTTTAACAACTTCCCTGTGGTCTCTGTTGACATGGCAGTACGTGTGGGATCCCTCCAGGATAAAGCTCAGAGTGTCAGCCTGTAACATGCTCTGTATGTGTCCTCCTGTGTTAGAAAGGACCATCTCATTGCTTCAAGCCTGCAGCGTGGGCAGCTGATATCAGTCTTCTTGAGTGCCTTGATATCATGATGCTGTGGCCATTTAAGTTGCATAAGATCTGTCTGCATAAGATGTGTACTAGTGGCCTCAATGTCTTATGAAGGACCTGTGGCAATTGTTATTTCTAGAGCCCTAGGCCCAAGTTCTTCAGTGGGCAAGGATGCACTGGGAGTGTGGAAACACTTTCTCATAGGTGATTAATAAACTTCTCTTTATGTTTATTCTTCTCCCTTGATCCCTTCCTTGAGTCTCTACCTGCAGCAAGAAGATGGTATGTAATATATATATTCAGGATTGTGGTAGAAAATTAGATTTCTTTCAATTTGATATCAAGTAATTCTCCATACTATGGGGAGGACTCTATATTCAATCACCTTTGAGATACTGTCTATCAAAATCAGTCTTTGGTCCCAGTACTCATATTTTACGTGTGTACTGCTTTGTGTTGCTGTGTATTTTGGTTTTGTCTATTTAATCCTTACTCTGGCACCTTTATCCAGGATGCAAGTGTTATCTTGCTTTGCAGGTGGTCCCAAGACTCTATCGAGAATCCAAATGATAACTGTTTTCCTAAAAGTCTGGCTTTGCTGCCAGTGATAAAATCTACTCCTCCTCCCTCTATGTTTTGCTCTGAGTGTGTTAATGAAATGTATGTGCAGTCTTGGTACTGCTGAAACTGAGGTGTCTGGTGTCAAATTGGGAAGTGTCAGTTCCTGAATAGCAGTAACAGGTCCTCACATACTAAATGCATCTGCTGTGGGTTTGCTGCTGTTCCCTCCTCCTTGGTGCTGTGTGCTCCCAAACAGTCCTGCTGAAACCACCACAGGAGGGATTGATTTGTCTCCAGTGGGTTTTGTAGTGTGAGGCTTGAAGGACATTTCCCCCAAGGCATGAAGTTAAGCAGTGCTTACATTGCTGAGAGCCATCATGGCAGTATGTCAACAGCAAACTGCAGTGTGAAGTCTCAGCCCAAGCAGCTTTTTAGCATTTTTAACAATTCTTGAGTCTGCTTTGTAGTCTTCCCAAAGATGGATTTTGCAACTTTCCCCCCCTCCAAACATGTAATCTGAAAACCCACTTCAGACCTTTCCTGATTTAGATTAATGCACTAGGAATGGCATTTTATGAAAATATAGAAAATTAACTGACTGATTTTTTTGATTGCCAAATACTATGAAGCTGCTTTAAACAAATGTCACCAACACCTTCGTGGTGGTATTTGTTCTTGCATGAGGACCTGTGATCTAAGATCATACATAGCAGAGTTTCTTCACCAACCTTGTTGCAGGCAGTTTCTTCCTGAACATAAGCTCATTGTTCTCCAGATGTAATTAGACCAAGTGTTATGACAGTTGGTAGGAGTACAGCACTTTGATAAATGACTTGTTTCTTAGAAGAGAAGGTTTGTGAAAACAAGACCATTCATCTCATTTCTCACTCATTTCCTCTGCCCAGCTTTCTTCTTGAAAATATGCATATGGACTTGGATGTGAACTGAAGAGAAGATTTTGGTGTTTCCTGCAGCCTATGGCTCCCTTTGAGTGGCAGCCCTGCCCTTGGGTATATCAGCCCTTCACCTGAATATGGTGTCATTTCAAACTCGGCAAGAGGGCTCTTGTCAGCTCCTGCAAGTCTCCGATAAAGACACGGAGGAGGACAGGTCTTGGTACAGACTCTGCAGTGCCCTGCTCGCTGCTGGATTCCAGGGACTCGTTAACTCCTGCCCTCTGGAGCCCAAACATCCAATCTGTTTTTCTTCTCCATCTAGTTGTCTCCTCCCAGTTCCAGGCTAATACACCCTGAAGTATTTTAAAATGTATACACCCTAAAATGTATAAAGGATTGTGGGAGGTGGTGTTGAAAGTGCTGTAGAAGTCACGGTAAATGACATCCAAGTTCTGCCCTCGTCTGCAGCTCCAGACATTCTCCCATAGCAGGCACTCAGCTTTGGTCAGGCATGGTTTGCTGTTGTTCAGTCCATTCTGACTTGTCCTGCTGCCTTCTTAGAAGTCCAAGAGGAGTCCATAACTTTCTCACCAGCCAAGGTGAAGTTGACTGTTCCCTGGACTGTCTGTTTGGCCTTTATTTCTCCAGTCATTGGGGACCTCCCCAGTCATGACTATATCTCAAAGATGACAAGAGTGGCTTTCTTAAAACATTGGTCCTTTTTCACAGCATCCTTGGGTACAACTCGTCTGGTGCTGTGAGCTTGGAGTCAAGAGATGGGATGAAAAATCTTCTCTTCCTGATTTTGTAACTGTTAGTGAAACTGCACTGTGAAGGTCAGGTGCACTTAGAGCCATGTCTCTTCCAGCCACAGCTGCTGTGGTGAACCTGATAGACCTGTGCTGCTCATCAAGGTAACTAGTTTTGCCTCTCAGCACAAGTTAGCCTCCTTCTAGGGTATTTTGGTGACTGATTCTCAATAGTTAATGTAGATCTTTCTGGCCACGCTGAAGCTTTAAAACAATTTGAAGGTCATTTGACAATGGCTGCTTTTCCAAGCTGGTTGGAGCCAAGCATGAGGGCTTCCCTGTGAAGTTCTGCACACTGGTGTTGATCATTTATCTATTTTTCTGAGTAATACGTGTGTCAGAGCTTAAGACAGTAGCTTTTCAGACGTTTGAACAATGGTGACCATCCATTCCACTTTACAGCGCATTTTTTTATCTGAAATTGGGTTTTAGGCTTTCCTCTGTTGAGCTGTGTGACTGATCTTAAAAGCTTCTTGATATATTACCCAGGCCTATTAGATTCTACTAGACCTCTCCATCACCAAGAATTGATTTCCCCCTCTTCCCCCCTTAATGCTTGAACTCAGAAGGCCCTTAGGGCTTCTGGCTTAATTAAAAATTAAATTTACAGATCATTTCTCAAATCATCCCTTAAGCAGCCAGTAATAATGATCACCTCTGAGTGGTGTGTGTCACTGTCATTTTAATGTGCTGTGTTGTAAATAGTAATGTGTCCCCTCTGTGAACCCTGTGTGGAGCAGGCTGCCCTATGCTGCTCTCTGTTTATTTATGTGTATAATATAAAAATCAGTGTGTTTTGAGTCCTGGGAATCTATACCATACTCCATCTTCAGTCTGGCTAACATGCTGGTTAGACTTGTTTGTGCTGCTTTTTTCTTCTCACCATAGTGAAGGAAGGAGCAAGTTGTCCTGCATTTATGAACTCTTCTGTTTGTTTTGAAAAAACTATTTTCATCTCCCCCAGTTGAATATTATTCTTTTTTTTTGTTCTCTTCTCTGGGATATTCAGTTTCCTAAAGTCCCTTTTCTTCCTGTTGAAAGGAAACTCATGTTACACATGAAGAGAATAGGAAAAAGCTGCCAATCCAAACTGGTACAAAAGGTTCTTGCTCCTCACAAGTGTTTTAGAAAGCTGCCTGTGCTATGTCACACCTTTTAAGCTGTCATCAGTGTGCCTGTGCCCAACAGCCTCAGCTCCAGTTAGAGCTGCATTGTGTTGCTCTGATCTGTGGCTCAAGCGTGCTGCTCTCTTCCCTCTCCAGGCACCACTCTGTTCTATTTCCAGGTATCTTTTTACTCATTAAATTCCTAAAAGAGTGGCTGATCAGAAGGCAGTCCCAGGGAGGATTTGGCCTAGAGATGCTTTGCCAGATCCTCTGCACTCGAGGTTGAATTTTGATGGGGGTGAGCATTTAACAGCTCTGCAAGTGGTCTCTGAGCTGAAGCCCCGCAGTGATAGTGAAGAACAGGCTCAGGAAGAAAAAACCTACCCTTTGAAGCCATTTTTACCAAAGTACTAGATAGTTTAATAATTGTTTGAATTACTCCAGTGAAAGTCCCTTGCACTCTAAGAAACATCACTAGGGGAAAATAAGTTAGCCCCAGCTGAGTTGCCAACCATTAACCTCAGCTACTGAAGTGCCAGTGCCTGCTTATGCCTGTGTGAATTAGCTATTCAGCTGGTGGCATCAAAGGAGTGGCCATCCTCCAAGTTCTGGGGGGTAAAAAGAGGAAACACTGTGTAGAGTAAAACAGCCTTGTGTAAAACAGCCAGGGCTGCTTTAAAATCCACTGTGATTTCCAGAACGTTAAAACTCCCCCAGTGAAAGTTTGAGCTTCTGCCCCAAATGGGGCTCTTTGCATCACTGTCTGCTGCAGATCCTCTGGAAACAGCACACAGGAACTTCTCCCAGTCAACTGCAGTCAGTTTGAGTGATCCATGGTTCCTTATCCTGTTGCTGCCGGGGCTGAGGGGATGCGGTGGGCCATGGAGAAAGGCTGTCTGAGAGCCAGGAGGTGCTGAAACTCCTCTGAAAGATCGTCTGAAGGGCAGATCAGCTGAGGAACAGTGGAGTACCATTGGGCCGAAGAAAAGTGCTGGTAATTCCTCTCTGAGAGGTGCTATTGTGCTACAGCAGGTGCAGTCAGAGGAGTGTCGCAGTGCACAGCCCCTCCAGTGGTTTGGGGTTTAAAAGGCAGGGTACCATTAATCTTCTGTCGACGTTTAGTCATCTTTTGATTTCCTTTCCAAACATGCAGGATAAACTCTGTGTTACTCCTTCCAGCTGCAGTGGTACAGGAGTACTTGTCTAACTGTGTGCCACTGCCATACATTCATAAGGTCCCTGGTGAACATGTGGACAGGTCAGCTTTCACCCCAGCTCCACATGGTTGTAGAGCATTAAGACCAGATGGACAGGTCA
Organism: Neopelma chrysocephalum; assembly: GCF_003984885.1. Classification (NCBI taxonomy): domain Eukaryota; kingdom Metazoa; phylum Chordata; class Aves; order Passeriformes; family Pipridae; genus Neopelma; species Neopelma chrysocephalum. The sequence continues at coordinate 79,690 of NW_020897724.1, forward strand.
GGGTAAACTACACCTGCCTCACCCCCCAGATAGCTTGATGGCTCTTGAAATGAAGGAAATGGCTTCCCATGAGTGTTATTCTGGAGTCTGTGTATATGTGTGTGGCACAGACGACCCCAGGGCTTTGTCACAGCTTGGGCCGTCATAACAGATAGAGTTTGAGGCATCTCTTGCATCATTCATTTGCTTTTTCCTGTTCTTTCCCTTTTCCTCAGTTAAGGATGCTACTGCATAAAAAGTCCTAGTTCCTGATTCCAGCTAACTGCAGGGGGTCCTGAATTAAGGTTATTGACTTGGCAATTTAGTTGGTGTGCTGTTGTTTGAACTTACTTGATTGATGCTTCCAGGTGGGAAGGCAGGAGAGCAGTGTCCCTGCAGGCAGCTGGCTTGCCTGAGGCAGGCTGGCCATGGCAGCATCTCCGTTTTCCTCACATGCTCAGGCCAGCACTGCCCTTGGTTTTCCCCAGCATCTCACCAAGGATGTGGCTGCTGTTTGTGGCAGTATCTGCCAGCACTACCACGCTGATCTTGGTACAAATCCTTGATGGAAGAAAGGTTCTGTTCCAGCAGGAAGGGGAAGGGACGCTGCTGGACTTGCCTGTGTAGTCCTAAATAACAGCCTGTTTATCTGTGCTCTCTGATAGTGTGTTATTTCCTAGAGTAATGTTGTGTATCAAAATAGCCGAGAAACATCCAATTGCCTGTAAAAAACTGTAGATTGCAAGTGCTCTGAACCTGTTCTAAAGTAAATCTGTTCTGTGTAACTGCAGAAGATTATTGAACGTATCTAGAAATGGTGCCTGTGGGGCTCCTGTCTTAGACTGGGTGAGTGTTTCTGGGGTGTCCTGAGGCCAGTTCAGTCCTAAGGGCACCTGTACACAGCTAAAATGACACCATATCTGAGGTGTGCTCTCTCTCACCCTGTAGGATCCTAGTTCTTCAAGACTGTCTGATGTGAACTGACTGAAACTGAAGTTTGGCAAGGAGACCTCTAACTCACACAAGTTTTCCTGGGAGAAAGCTCTTTGGGGTGGGTGAGGAGGATGTTTGTGTGGGATCAGTCAAAACAGTGGTTTTATTTCTGATCTGCTATCATAAGGCGTGTTCCCATGCCAGACTAAAAAGGATTCCAAGTGAAAAGTAGCATTAATAAGAAAAAAAAAAGATAATTTTTGCTGTAATGCTTTTTTTTCTCTTTCCTTCCACTTCCCTCTCCTTCTTCCCTGTGAAGTTCTGGTAAAGTCTCTGGGATCTTGCAAAGTATTTAGCAAGAAAATGGTTCAATTCTAGTATTTTTTTGACAGATCCATCACTGATCATTCTCTGGAGTCTGCCCTGTCTGCTCAACAGCTGGTTCTGCTCAAAGAGTCTACTCAAACTATTTGTGTGTATTTGTAAATGATGGATTTAGATAATACCCACAGTAATTGTACAGTCCTGCTGTTTTGGCGCAGTAACATTTTACATTTGCTCTGCATAGACATAAAGGATGATGCCAGGTACACAGTATGGAACATGAACTGTGTCTTCCTTTGATGTGTACTTAAGCTGTCACCTGAGGTCATGGCAGGGCTGATTTCTATGGAGGGAGCTGTTGAGACTTGCTGGGGTTCAGCAGAGTTTATATGTTCTTGAGTGAGCCACTGAATCTTCCAGTGCTGCTTTGAGAACTGGTTTTGAGCAGCTGTAGCCTGGACCACTCGTGGTGTTCAGATACATCTTCCAGTGATGGATGCAATGGGTGTCATTGGCACAGAAACATAATTATCTGACTGAAATGTCCCTCATTATCTGCATGTGGGGTGCAAACAGAGCTTCTGGGATCCAGAGCCACTGGTTCAGCTCTTGGGGCTGCTGAGTTTTGGGGATGTCTCACTGCTGAAAGAATGACTTTGACTTTAAACCTGGTACCTGTTGGATGTGTTCTTGTGTCCTTATCCCAGCTCCTCAGGAGCATCTGTCACCAGCTCAGGAGCAGAAGTGGCGTGGCTTTTCCTCCGTCCCCCAGGCTGGGCAAATCTAATTTGTGCATGTCCCTCCTGCTGAAGGCATAGCTGATTTTTCTCTCCCTGGTTGCAGGCTCTGCATCCAGGGCAGAGCTGGTTACCCGTAGACCTCTTTGCAGTGAAGCAACAAAGAAGCTGGTATTCACTGTAATGATAAAAATGCAGAGAAATGAATGTGTGTGTATCTTTACCAAATAGAATTAGACCCTACTTTTTCCTCTGCCTTCTGCTGTTTCTCCTGTCAATCTGTGTCACCAGTCCCACTTGGAGACCCAATTCCACTAATGCTGTGCTGGCTGTTTGTTTATACATATTTGTGTAATCGAGGTTGTTTGATCTAGTTGTTTCAGAGGAAAACATTGAAGTAGCCCCTGCACTGCTCCGTGCTGTTCCACATCCAGCACACCTGGGCTCTGCTGCAGCAAGATAAGCAGAGCAGCCCTTTCAAGCTGCTCAGAGCTCAGACGGTCATCTCGGGGGACTGCTTCGCCAGCAGAAGTTTGTGCTTGTCCTGCTGAGCCTTGTGTCTCGCCTCCAAGCTTGTTTTTTCTCTACTGACTTGAAGTAAATTAGCTTCCACTCTCTTTCTCTCTTCCCTTACAAAAAAAAAGAAAAAAGAAAAAAAGAGAGAGGATAGAAAGGATAAGAGCTAGCTTGGGAACTGTTGCATATGTGAATGCAATTTTAAAGTAGAGTTTATCTGTTTTTCTTGGAGGCTGCAGTCAGTGTGTGCAGCCGTGCTGCTTTCCCTGCTCTCACCAGGCTCCCGTGTCAGTGCTCCCAACAGCCTCGTGAGGGTCCAGCTCTCTGTCCTGTCCTCCTGCAGCTGAATCCCAGTGCAGCAAATTGGGAAGGTATCTCTTTCTTTCTCTGTTTCTGCCGAATGCTTCTATCCGCTCGGTTATTGCTCAGCCATGATGATATTGCTGCTTGATTTATACGGCCTCTATCCTTCTTGCTCCTCTGCCGCTTGAGTACAACCATTATAAAAGCCATCTGCAGCTTGTGCCTTTATTCCTTGGGTTTCTAGGCTGGCAGATGGTATGGACAAAAAAAGAGCCTTCCTCTGTCTAAATTAAGCAATAACACATCAACTTCCAATCACATTCTTATTATCACCTCGTGATCGCACTTTCATAAAATCCCCGTTTCCATAGCTAAGCATGATAGATATTTCCCAGCCTTATGGCTTGTGTCTGAAAGGAGTCTCTGTGCCACAAGCCCTAAAAGGACATTTCAAGAAATTACACACCTGTCCTTGCCTCCTAGTTTGCAGTTTGCAACAGCTCTGCTCAGCCAGCCATTTGTTGCTGCTGAAATAAAACATGGACAAATTCCCGTGTTTGGAGGGGACCAGAGCAGAGCCTCGCTGCTGTGCTTGTGGCTGAACAGGCTGTTCTCTGTTTCCTGTGCTTGTTGTGAGTTTGGGTATCATTGCAATTCAGAAATCTCATTTTAGAGGTTTTTAGCTTGTCACAATAAAAAGAAATAATTTGATTCTGTTCAGTTACAGGGGTTTTTTTTTTCCCTTCTTTTGACCTGCTGGTTTATTATCATCTCCTCATTTGGCCTAATTAAAGTGCTGTGTACAGCAGCTTGTTAGTCTTAACTACGTTCCTGCATCGCTCCGGGTAGTGCATCTTCACTGATCACTTTAGCAGCAAGATTGGCCCTGGGCAAATAATTTGTAGCAAATCACTTGACTGACTGAACATCGCCTCCTTTTTTGGTTTTTGAATTGTCTGTGGCAGATCGTTGTTCTCCCAAGCTTGTTGCTTGTAATGATTTCCCAGCTAATTCCTGTGACTAATTTTTGGGCTGGGATTGCTCACCCACAGTTCCCTGTGACTCGGCATTTGCAGGTCAAGCTGCTCCAACTGGACCTGTACATTGCAGAAAATGCATTGGCTTCTTTGATTGAATCAGTATAACCAACTGCAACATCAATACTTCATATGAATTCTAAATTTTCTCGGAAATTCTGGATATTTTAGTCAATTTTTCAGCTTCACTAGCGACTTGCTTTGTTGCATGTGGAAGTTGAATTAAAAAAAAAGATAGAAATTAATTACAGAAAATGTTTGTTTTACCCCTGGCTATTTTGTTATATGCCTTTTTTGCAGCCTTTCCTTGGTTCTAGTTCCCAGTCTCCTCATCACTGTATAAAAGAAGCTGTTTTTCATGACTCAAAGGGACACCCCACATCCAAAACTTGGGGAGCAGAGGTGACACTCATGTATTGATGTAGCAGGAGAGACCTGTGGCCCAAGCTAAACTCTTCTGTCTTTATCCTGCAGCAAATGCAACAAGTTGCCCACAAAGACCAGTAACTCCCCCTTGGCTTTGCCTGGCTGTGAGCAGGCTTGGAGCAGATGAGTTTCGCAGCTGGTTCCCACATGCTGGCAAGGCACTGGGGCTCTGTGGTTCAGGGGGTCACATCCAGTGCTGGGTCACTTCCAGACTCGTGTCCCCTCAGCCTCCTCTGGTGCCTCCATCAGCTGGGGCAGCTCTGTGCCCTCCAGGTGAGACGGTGCCTTACTCCCAGAAGGAGGCTTTTACTGTGCAGCGGGGGGTTAAGTCACTGCATAAATGAAAACAAAGTGCTTAGTTCTCTCTGCACAATGCTCTAATGGAAAAATATGCTGACTATTTTCTGCTCTTCCCTCAAAAACTGATGTGTTTGTAAATTCTAAGCAAGTACTGACAGGTGACTAATTTATTTTTGTCAGCTTAGCAACAAAGTCTACCCTTTGCCACCATGTTCATTTGTTATGGCAGTGCGTTGGCTGACATTGAGATTCATTTGGGTTTTTAATGTATCTCACTGATGCAGCATTGTAGCTATTCAGCTGCATTCCTCTCTTTTTCTTCCAAAATGAATTAATTTCTAGTTTTCCCCCTCATTTCCTGAAGTTTTTACATCTTCAGATGTGTGCATCTCCAGACATGGATTTACAGCTTTCCTAAGGTGGTACTGCTAGCCTAAAGCTGCAGTTTGGAGGCTGCTCATCAGGTCATTGCTGACTTCCACCTCTTTATTTACAACCCAAAACACAAGGAGAAATGGGAGAGGAAGAGAGACAATTTGATTTTTTTTTTCTTTTCTGGAAGATGCAATGTACCATTGCCAAAATAATCAAGATTGATGTGCCATCAAGCCCACGAATATGTCAGTGAGTACTGTCAAAGTTAGTCAGGGCCTGGAGCAGTGACAACACCAAGTGCTGTGCCAGCCCCTCCAGGTTGGTGTGAACCCAGCCAGCCCAGGCAGTGCCGTGGGAAGCACAGAGCTCAGCGTGGGCAAACCCCTCACATCATCATCATCCACCTCTGGGGAGACTGGAGACCCTGTTATTGCAGAGGGTCACCTGGGAATGGATCCAGCGCTGCTCTGAAAGGCAAAGGGCTGGAAAAGTAAGGGATGGAGCTTTTGCATTTCCTGTGCATCTCCCATGTAGCCCCCTAACCCCATCATATGAGTGAAAATCATTCTCTTGACATGCTCCCACTGTCACCTAACAGTGGAAGTGATCCCAGAGAGAGCAGAACTCACCAGACCTGATGCTCTGATGGTCAGTCTGGGACTGGCTGCAGTGTTTGACCCACAGCAGTGGTGCCAGGACAGCATAAAGGTGGTTCCCATGGGTCTTGTCACCGCTGTGGGTTGGTAGTGGCCCAAGAGCATTTTGCTCACCCAGAACAAGCCACTTGTCTTCTTCTTCTTGCTGTGAAATAACAGTTACTCCTCCAGGTGGGCTTTGCTCTGCTGGTAGCTGAACTGAGCTGTGCTGAATCTGGTCCAAAGTCTCCAGGCATCCTTTGTGCCGGGAGAGGTAACTTGCTGCCCTGCCTCCCAGTGCCTGTGTAGCAAGCACCTCGTGTGGCCAAAGATCTGTTCATCTTGGGTTTGACAGGTTTGCTTGTTAGAGTTTCTTGTCAGTCTCTGGCAGGAGCTTATGGATGCAATAAGGAAAAAGCCAGGGGACATGGCAGGCTTCACTTTGTGCTCGTTTGTGTGCTGTTTTCAAGATGTTAATGTGAATAAGCATGGTAGCAATCTTGGAGATTATTGGTTGAGATTTTTTAATGCAGCCCATTCTTCAGTTAAGCAGATATGGCAGTGGCTTGAACAGCTCTTTGTCCTTTCACCTTCATGCATCAGTTTAAAGCTGCTGGACCTTTTTTATTTGTTTTCAACAAAGTTGCCGGGAACTTCCCCGCAATGTTATCAGCACTCATGTTGAAACATATTTTTATAGTGTGTTTCTAGACCCTTTAACTTCAACAAAGCATTGAATAGCTCTCGGATGGCGCCATTGCAATTATCTGTCCTCTGTGCATTCCTCTTTAGCTTTCAGACGCAGGCCTGGTGTTAACCATACATCATTATTAGACTGACTTCATAGCACTAATTGGCACAGAATGAAATTCAGAGCAGGAAACAGAGAGACTTTAGCATTCAGTATGAACAGACTGCAAATTAGTGTTACTGCTGTAAAGGTTAACTGAGATTGAAAACTGCTCTCTTTCTACCATGTAAGCTGAATGTTTCCTTTTTATTGGGAAATAGCCATGATTGGCATCTGAAGAGTAAGAAGGGATGCAAAGGGAAGGAGAGCACCTCATCCTGAGGAAATCCTGTAGCAGATTGCATATTAGTGTCAGCTTTAATCAGAAGTCATCTGAACTTCCCAGGCAGCTGTGAAACTCCTGAGCTGGGAGGTCTTCAGAAAACCCCAAGTCTTGCGTGGAAGGGAACAAGTAAGTCACAGCTTAGTGAGCTGAAAGTCTGGGACATCTGAAGTCAAATCAGGGTAGGACTGAATGCCCAAGTGTATATGGGCACAAAGTTTGCTTCTGTTTCTTACCTTTAAGTCACAGATTTGTATGACTGAATGAAAAAGTTATGGAGCAAGTGTCGCCTTTCAGAAATTTGTCTAAAGACCTTCTCCGTTTTTTTGGCAGTTTTGTGTTGAGTGTTTACTGTAAACACCAGAAGTATCTATTAGACAGCTGTGTTCATTGAAAATACTAATCTTGGTCCAGGATGAACAGATCCTGAATGTTTGCTTCTGAAAGCAGACCACAGCAGAATCATTATGCATTATGCAGATTTTCTCGTGTGATAACATGGCAATCTTTTCCATGATTATAATATTAAAATTATTTAAAACTAAGTTTTGCACTTAGTTGCTATCTACAGCAGTCCAAAAACATCAATTAAAGGGTTAGCCAACAAAACAGTTACTCCTTGCAAACAAGTTCATTAAAACAAGCTCATATATATAAAATATCTTTTCCTTACCAGTTGCTGTAGTGACGGCTCATCCAAACCAAAAACGCTGCCCATGCTTTGGCTGCAAGGTGAATTTCCATATGGCATGAAGTGCTGTTTCTGGTGCCATACACACAGAGCCAGTAAAACCTGATAATCTGCTGCTCATGAGAATGCATGGAGATGCCAGAGGATGTCCCACCACGCTTTTTTTGCTTACAAGGGTGTTCAGTGAGAGCTGAGTGGACAGTTTGCTAATGACAATGTACTGCACGAGCTTATGAAGGCAGGGGAGTGATGTGGAAATGGTTCATTAATTTCACTATAAACAAACCATAGAATAGAAAACTGACTACTGGTGACTAGAATAATCTGACTAGGAGAAAAATTCATGCAAAAAAACTCTTAAGTGAAAAAGGTATGTGCTCTAGGAAGACCTGTGTAAATGCTGCCTCACGCCATGAACCTTTAGTTTTTTCCTTCTCCAGGCTCCTTCCCCATCCATCGGCTGCTGTGATGTAGCAGGAACTCTTCAAAGGTTTGACCCCACTTTGTGAAATGAACCAAATCATTGCCCATCTGCAAATTACAGTGCCACAGGGAGAGTGTCCGAGTCCTGGTGGGATGAGGAGTCCTGGCGTCCTACTTTCTCACTCTTTTTGCATAAAGTGGTACCTGAATGCCAGAGTTTGGCCTGAATCCCTTTCAAATTAAATTCCTGCTGCTGTCATGGTCTTTAGCAGCAAGTGTTTTAAGGTGTTGAACTCAACACAAAGGTGGCCAAACTCTGTAGCTTTAACTTGATTATAAAATACAATTTGATTATAATTTTAAGTGAAAAGCTAATTCTGGATTATCTGAAGAAAACATAAATACATTGGCTGCTTTCCAGCCCAGTGTCAGATGTTTTGTCCAAGAATGGACTTAGGATAGGTATTTCCCACTCAGAAATGCATGCGTAATACTGTCTAACCTTTTCTTCTGTCAGCTAAAAAAAAGCAAATAGTGGATGTTTCATTTAGTTTTTTTATTTCTGTTTTTCTTTATATGCATGCCAGTGTACCAATTAAGTAATTCCTTATCAGTTTTAAAAACAATTTATAGGCAGATTCTCCTGAGCTAAAGCATCTTTTGCGAAAGATTGCACTGAAAATGTCTGTCTTCATTGTGATCAGACAGCTTTACTCTGAACAGCTGTATTTCATCAAATATGACTTCATGCTAGGACTTGCTAGCAGCAGTTGTATTGTGTCCTGTAACTGTACAATTAGCTTATCAGGAGATGGGAAAATAATATAAATATTCATTGATGAATTTAGAACTGACATATTGCAAAACACAGATGCTGAATTTCAAAACTGTGAAATGAATGGTTCACAGGGTCCGATATTAACCCCAACATTCAGAACATGTTGTGGTTTATTTCTGAATTAAAATATATTTTTCCATTTTTAACATCTCCCTGGTCTGGGAAGCACTGACCACGTCCTTCCTGAGCACCTAATGGTTGAGGGGGAGCCTTGTCCTAACAGGAGTGTCGTAATGTTATGATTTTAATATTTTCATCTGTGGAGAAGCTGTAAGGTACAGACAGCTGTGAATGTGGCAGGGTTTAGCCTTGCTCATCAGAGCAGCTTGTGGACTACTCAGTAGTGGGTTTTGAGAAGCGAAAGGCTCAGCAATGTCTAACCACCATATCTTGGTACTGCTAAATAAGGCAATAGAACCAAGTGGTGGAGAAGTTGACTTTTTAGAAACTCAAAGTATTCAGAAAAGCAGTGGAGGTGAAGGTGAGGTACATAACCTTCCTGGGGGCTTTGATCAGTGGCTTTGCAGTGGCAGCTGATAGTGGGTGCTGGGGAAGGGACAGAGAGCTCAGGGTGCCTGGGGAGATCAGCAGGACATATATCACCAGTGTGCAGTGAGGGTCTGTAGGGCTAAAAACAATAACTGAGCTGAGCTGGCTGTCGGGAGCAAGCGACAACAGGGAGGGTCCTCTGACAGCAATAACACAGAGGTTGTGCTGTGGCAGGGGCTCATTGTTCTGTGCAGAGGTGATGCTCTCTGCTGTGCTGGGGTCTTGCTTTCCCAGCACCCCAGGCCCTTTGCAAGCTCAGGTGGCTCTGAACATTTTATACCAGTGTAATGATATTGAACAAGGTACTGGTATTAAATAATTATATCAAGGTATAAGAACAACCTCAGCACTAGCCTGTTTTCAGTGTCTTGTAACAATTCCCTTTATTATTTCATTTAATTCCTCCTGGAGGTGGATTGAGAGTTTCTTTCTAGAAACCCAGTGTTTGCCCTGTGCTTGTTGCTTCCTCCTCAGTGCTGTGATTTACAAGGGAGCTGCATGTATGCTCATTACTAATAGCAGATTTGGTTTCATGCCATGTACAAATTCTTTTACTAAGAACCATGTAGTAACACGTTCTGTCACTTTGCTTTTTGGGTGGTTAATGCACTTGCCTGCCTTCCTCTCCCCAAAGAGCAGAGGGGTGGGGATTATGCACTTAAACCAGAGTGTGTGCTTAAAGCCTGTGGGAAGGAGAGGAATAGGTGTATCAAATGATACAAACTAAGGCCAGTGAGTCTTCTCTGACTAAATAAAAGGACAAACCAAGTCCCATAAACATATCTTTGTAGTCCCTAGGAATAACATATCCTCAAGGCTGAACTATTTTCCCAACCAAAGCAACACCACGGAGTTGATTCGTACAAGTCACAGGTAGGTCGCCTTCAAACTGTCATCCCGAGCATTAATTAAAGCTCTCCAAGTTGTTTTCCACATCTTGCTGTAAACCACCCTTGGAAATTGGTGTTTGGTAGTTCATGAAGAATTTAGGTGACCAATTCCTGGTTGCATATTCTCAAGCAATGGTTAGTGGAGCAGGTGAAGAAGAGGATGTGAGTGTCAGGCACCGGTGCCTGAAGCTTTTGTCTTAGTTTGATTGCCATGGGGATGCCAGAGGGTTTAATAGCTTATGTAAATATTTTCATGCTTCAGTTGTATTCCAGTTGCTTTTAGAAACCCATGCTGTGGACCAAAACCTAACTGTGATGCTCTAGAAACAGCAATGAGCACACTGCCCTGGGAGATGACCGCTCACACTGGACTCCTGCACTTCAGGCACAAAAAAACATTTAACAACTTTGCCCTTTAAAAATAAAAAAGCACCTCAGTTTGGGTGCAGTTTTGCCTTGAAGAGACATTTTTAACAGAGGGTGAAATCTGTTGTCCTTCAGAAGCTGGTTTTATTTACCTCAATCAGTGCTAAAATATTCATTAAAGACAGCAGAACTGCCTTGTATTATGCAAAGAAACTTCAAATTAAATGCTGTCTGTATGTGTTCAGCATATGAATGCATAATGTTCTTAATGCTCAGACACTGCAAATAGTTGTTTTGAAAAAGGATCCTGATGACTTTCTAAAATGTATATTTGATTAAAAAAAACCTCCCAACCTCAGGAATATATAACCCCCCTGGATAATTTTCCTATGAAAGAGTGGACAAAATTTCCTCCCAGAATAAATCAGGAGGAGTAAATTGATCTAAACAGAAAATGTGAGATGGAATAAGCCAACCAACTGCTGTTAGTTTTCCAATAGTTTTTCTCTCTTGTTGCTTTTACGGGCATCCCTGTGTGTGTTTTAGTTTTTCTTTTGTGTAATGTGGCCCTCCCTGCTGGGCTGGTTCTCCTCAAATGTGCTCCCCAGGCAACACCTTAGTTGCAGTCTTCCAATATGAAGGAATGTCATTCTGGTGGCATTAGTCAAACTTTTCACTGAAGTAAATGAAAAATACTTTGCAGAATTCACAGAAGTAGTTTATAATCCTCGGCCCAAGAACCTGGGGAATTCCAAATTAAAATTGGCTTTGGACATGTGTGTTGGTAAATGTGAGATTGAGTTGATGCCCTCTCACCCTGTATTTGTGTCCTCCTGGCAATATATTTCTTGGAGCCTTTGTAGGAAAATATGTCTGATCTGCAATACACCACATTACTAAGGGTTTTTTTGCACCAGATTGTCATAATGTTTTAGGAAGTTTGTCTTGGTTTTGTTGTCAGGAAATGAAAGTGAGATTCATGAATAAGTACAAACTAATTGGGCATAGATAAAGACAAATCTGGTTCCCTTAACAACTGCAGTCTTAACTCTGGAGTAACTGAGTACAGCCGACTCCTCACAATCTGCTTTTGTTATTGTACAGAAGAGCAGAGCAGTACTTTTGCAACTTATGACAATATCTAATAATTTCTGAAAGAGGAGTAAAAAGAGATGACCTGATACCACTAAATAAGGCCATTTTTAGTCAAAATATATTTTTTCTTTTGGAATTATCCCATTCCAGTTCCCTAATTTGAGTCTCTTCACTGCTTTAATGGACACTTAGTTATTAATAACATTATTGAGATGAAACAGTGGTGAATTTCTAACAATTTTTATTCATCAAGTGTCCTGAGCATACTTGTCTGCCTTTTGTCATAATCTTCTACAGAGCTTCTTGCAAGTGAGCACTTTCCTATTCCCTCAACTGCTATAACTCAATGTGATGGCTTTAAATAATGGGAAGCCATAAAATATGATGGAGTTAAGCAAATTCAGTTGGAAATAATGTGAAAAATATTATTTGGAGTAGGTACAGATCTTAGTTTTGGTTTTACCTGTCCATTGCAGCATTTAGAAATATTCCTTTTATGGTCCAAATCAACAAAATATAGAACTCCTAAAGGGAAATTTCCTCACTCTTGCCTGAGAAATGAGTCAGCGTTGCTCCTTTCCATATATCTTATTAAACAAAATATCATTTTATGTGTCTTTTATGTGAGGACCTTTAAATGTACTTGATGGCATTTAGTTTTCATTGCTACTGAGGTTAGCCAGAATGAGCAAGTAGGGAGGCTGACATGTGAAGATAAATTGGGATCAGCACAAGCCAGGCTGGTGGCTGTTTGTACACTGATGTGTGTGCCATGGATTTTATGGAGAGAGGAATGTAGGTTGCTCATTGAAAGTCTGCAGCTGCAGCTGTATTCTTGGTCATGGCAAAACTTCAGTGGGGAAAAGCTTGGGTTGCATGTCTTTTCTGTGATTTCAGGTGTGATCTCTGTATGGATGTGATTACCTGTCTTCCATTCTCGGGGTATCTGGGCAGCCTGTGGTGCACAGCAGGTTTATTCTGGCTGCTTTCAGATGGACAAACAGAATGTAAGAGCTCAGAGCAGCTCAGTGATGGGTCCAGATGGACCTTTCTCGTCTTCTCCATCTATACATTCTCTATACTGGTGGGTACTGTGTGACTGTGCACACAGGCATGTGCTGCTCAGCTCAGTGAGACCTCAGCCTGGGCTGGCAGAGGTGACAGGAAAAACAGGCCTCTGGGAAAGGGGCTCTTACGGGGCCATGAGTGCTGCTTAATGAGAAAAGTACACCTGGGCCAGGTGAGAGGATCTGTTGTTCAACACACTACGTAAATTGAAAGACAAGGCAGAATAGCTGTGATTTATATTCTGCATTACTATGCTCATGATGCTTTTTACTGGAGAGAAAAGGGACCAAAACAGGTGATATGTCTATGAAGAAAGTCTGTGCTAGCTGCTGGACTGAAGCCAGATGCATCCTTTACTGAATCACTTGCTGAAACTAGGGGCACAAGTGATGTGCTGCTTAACTGTGAGGGATGCTGATCTTCCTGCTCCTCCAGTGATTACCTGTGTGATTGAAGAAAGACACAGCTTGATCTGTATGACCATTAAAGAAAAATCACAGGCTTTTCAGGTGACAAAAGTCACCTGAAAAGGACAATCCTTTTACTGGTGCCTTAACCAAAAGAAGGGATGGTGCTGAGCAGGCTTCTCATTTGGTCCTCACCTGCATTGTCTGTGCTCTCTGCCTGGCTCTGCATTTCCAGCACTTAGTGACTCTTCGAAAAAAATACCTCCAAGTAACAAGGTGTGCAGCAGTGTTCTGTGAACTTGTGCTGTATCCCTTCCATCACTACTTCTACTGTTTAAATTGAGCCTTAGGTCCACAGAGATTCATAATTCCCAGGTGATGCTACATCTAACACTTAACCAGGCCTATGTAAAGTTTTTTTTCTTTTTTTTTTTTTCCAGTAAGTACTGGTTTGTGCTCTCTTGTTTTCACACTTGAAGTACAAGTTTTGACTGAACTTTTTAGACTGAAAATAAAGTGATATCCACGTCTTTGGTGGATGTGCAAGAGGAGGAATTGTGGGTTTTTTTTATTTCCAACTCTGCTTTTTAAACATTCAGGTGAACTTTTGCCTCTTTGAGGATCCGTTTCCTTAGATTTCAGAGCACTGCCACTTGTTCTTCATCTTCCTGTTGTATCAGAGCTCTGGAGTGAAGCTGCAACACCTTCTGTGACAGCCATGTCTACTGACAAAGGAAGCTTTTTTTGTCGTGCCTCAAAAGTTTCCTGAACTACACAACCCCAGATTTGCACTTTTAAATTCAGCTGTCTGAAAGCTGCTGGGCTTCTCTTGCTCAACAGCAGTGTTATTTACAGCCTGCCAGGCGGGAAGGTAGGAGATAAAATACTCCTTTCACACCAAATATTTGTACAACTAATCAGAACAGAAGATTTAATGAACTTGATGTTTTTATATTCATGCTGGGAAAACTGGTTTCTTCTGGTCCTGCCCTGAATTGATTGTGTGATAAGAAAGACTGTTTCAAATGCGTCATTTGAAAATCTGGCTGGGAAAAGAGGTAGGAAGAGACTCTGGGGCTTGCTTCTTCTCCCCTGGGTTCAGACTTGCAGACCTGCAGCTGTGCCAAGGTTATAAGGTTGAAGGACCCTCAGAGAGAGAGGCAGAGATTGAGCTGGGACCTTCTCCCATCACACAGGGTCTTTGCAGGCTCCTGGTCTGCACCCTATATGCTGGCCATTTTTAGTGACAGGAGGCCAGAGCTTTTAGCTGAGTAAAGTTTCTTATGAGGTAGATATAAAAGTATTAAAGAAAAATTTTGACTTAGAAGGGAAAAAAACCCTGAACAAACCCACAAAGGAACTCGGTAGAATGAAAGTATCTTCAGTCTCTAGGATTTCTGCTAGAATAAGCAGGGAGTTATTAATTGGTGTTTTGGGAGAGGTAATAAAATTTCAACGACTAAAATTAAATCCTTATCTCTTTGGCAACAGAAACAGAAGACTACAGAGGTTATATTGGAAAATGTTGTCCATGTTCTCCAAGTTCAAGTGGCCTCTCAGTGCAGGAACATTTCCCAGCTCCAGCACCAAAATTTCCAGCCGACATTTTGCTCTTCTTAAATCTGAACACTTCTCTTCCATAGCTGAAGGGCTGCAGGAGGCTTTGCTGACTCCATAGGGCTGACAGGGTCCTGAAAAAGCAGGGTGGGTGGAGAAGGGGCTATTTCTCACTGCAGTGCTACATAGTCTGAAGATCTGATGGAGTATTTTAAGGTGTCAGCCCATTCCCTAGTGCATAATGGTAGTAGTTGTATTTACAGTTACCCATAACTAGATTTGTACAGTCCCATCAGAAATGAAGAGACTGATGTGGTGTGTCTGCCACATGTAGAAAGGTGGGAGGTGCTGTGGGGAAGCTGTAGGGGCTGCTCGAGAGGTGTGAAGAGTCTGCTGATAGCTGACGGTATCCTTGAATGTCGATAAAATCAAGGAGACCCTAAACTCAGTTCTTCAAAATGAAATGTGTGTGGTATGTTCAAGGGAAGCCTAAACATATATATCTTTCTTTAGCTGTGATAGGGGAATGTCTAAGGATGGCTTTTTTTGCTCTCTTGATGTTTTATGCTTCACACGATAATTCCAAGCGTTGCCAAAAGCTCTGACAAATTTTACTTTTATTAGAAATTTCCCTTTTTAGTTCTTCTCTCGTGCTTTCACAAAGCCAGTGGTTTATAGACATAGCCTTAAGCAGTTTCTACAGTTTCCCAGCATGTGTGCCAAACAAAGCAAGCATGGGTACTGCAGGTACAGCCTTTCCCTCTGGTGTAAGGCTCTTGGCAGTGCTACAGCCCAGCCCTGAGGGGCAGCTCCATCCCTCTGGCTGTTTCTTTCCCTGCTGCTGCTCAGGAGGGGTTCAATTCACACTCCCTCTCTGCCACAGCCCGTCTGCCCTGGCCCCCCTTGGTGTGCATTTAGTATCTGCATCCCTGTTGTGGCTTGTTGCTGTCTCTGGTGGCAGTGGATCTGGACCTTCACTGCAGTTTTGCATCTTGACACCTTTGAATCTGACTTTGTAGTTGAGGTGGTTTATAGAAGATACAGATCTGGGCCAGATATTTGGACCAGGTTACCAAAACTCAATGTTGGGCAGCCCCTTACTACGTCTTTATGGGGTGGAGGGTCTGGGTGGGCTCACAGCAGCAATAACTTGGTGGAGCTGCACTTCCCTCAGGTCAGTGAAGGTCCCCACCAGATGAACGTCCATCAGCCTGGCTCAGGCAAAGCTGTTTTTTTGGTATTGCTCCTAAAAGGAGCCTGAAGCAAGCAGCAGTAGGAGAGATAAAAAGACTCAATCCTCCCCCAGGCAATTTTGGTCTTGCCAAAGGTCTTGCTTTTACTGCTTTCTGTGAAAATGAGTGTTTCCTGATCTGGAGAAGGGGGGTGAGGTGCCGCTCTGGAAAGGGTTGCTCGCACCTTTTTTTCCTGTTTATTTTCAACCAAGTATTTTATGAATGGTCTTGTTACTCTACTGCAGACCAAAACCTAAAGAGATAGTATCCCTGCTTTTCACCAAGGAGAGATCTTTCCTGATATTAGTATTCCATGGAGCTATTGAAACATGCTCTGTGCACTGCTCTATAAGGGATGATTAAGTTTTCATTGCTTAAGATGAGGGATTTTCCCACAGGTGCTCCCAGCCAGCACATCCATGCTCCAGTATGGGATGCAGTGTGTTGTGGATGTCTTTGATCTGGTTGTTTGCAACCTTCTGTCCTGGAGGAAACACTTCATCTGTGCTGGGGTTATACAAAAATAATATGTTTTAGATGTCTTCAGCCAGAAAGACATGATAGACCATGCCATGAACATTACTAACATACCAGCTTGGAACCTGGAGTGCTTCTTGCTTCAGACATTTATTCAGCTGTAGGTTTTTCTGTGGCTGCAGTGGATGGATGCTGCAAGGGGAAAAATATCCTTCAAGCTCCTTCTCCAGTTACTTGAAAGAGAAAGGCAGAGAATATTTATAAATGCTCCTAGAGGTTTTAGAGAGGTTTGGAGGACTGTGGTTACATGTATCCTTCAACAGAAAAGTGAAGTGTAAATCATAGTTGGATGAGAACTTGTCGAAATTGTTCCCCACTGGCTTCCTCTTGCCCTGAAAGGACTCGCAGTGAGCCTTGCTTCTCTCTCTCTGCTCTGTGTTTTGCTGAACTCTTTTCTCTGTAAATTGAAAATGGGACATCTGTAATGTGGAGACATTCTGGCAGGCAGGGTGTCAGAAAATCTGTGTATGATGGTCTTGTAATGATGTTTTCTAGTGGCTGCAGCTTTTGTCAAATGAGTACAGACCTCCATCCATGGTAATATTCCATAAATACAGCCAAATCACTGGGCAACACATGGGTTGAATACATTTTGGCCTAGAGTTGGGCATTCAATTTGTGATAGCTGTTTCCCAGGCCATCCTTACTTTGCCTTTATGAGCCTTAGAATGACTGGGAGAAAGTGTTTGCTTCAAATGGCCCCTCCATTGTTGGGTAGTGCTTTGGGTTCTCGTTCTGTGCAAACGTTGCTGTGTTGGTTGTCATCACCTTCATATCCTTGGCACCCCATTTTGTTCTCATTATGCAAGATGTTCATGATGCACTGTGCAGTCTGGATGAGTTCTCCTCAGGTCTGCTATTGCCATATGTCTAATGGCAGATAAGCAGTGTGCAGCTTGTTGTCTCAACAGAGAGACAGACCCTTACTGTGGCTGGTAGAGCCATGGTAATGTATATTAGCTGAGTCTGGAGCATCACTGCAAGTTTTTGGTTTGCTTAATGCACTTTGCTACAACTGAGCTGCTGGGTAAGGGGGTTTGGGTTGGTTTTTGAGGTCGTAGTGGTGATTTGAGCCATTGGATCAGCAGAAGGTACTTCTGGTCAACTTTTAACTCTGGCCTCACTTTTTAACTGCTGTTGTATCCTGAACTAACTCTACTGCTCTTGTAAGGAGATTAGTAGAATAACACTGGAATACTGGCTTACTCAGAAATGCAGGGTATGAGCTATTCTCACACACTAAAGGTCTCTCCAGCTATCATCAGTTCACCAAGGCAACACATGGTAATCTTCTAGAACAGTACATTTCTGCCTCTCAGCTGAAAGTACATTTAATCTGATCTTTTTGTGACATCAGTCTATTACAGAGTGCTTGTGTAGATTTGTTTTGTTATTTTCACCATTTGACTGCTCTAATCTGTCTGATTTACGATCTGATTATTTTACTTTACTGTTAGATCCCAAATTAATTAACATTGCAGTGGTGCTGACTCATTAGCAATATTCATTGGGGTCATCCCACACAGACAAGCATATCATCAACCTAAGGACAAGCATTTCCTTTTTATATTATCTCATTATTCACTTGTCCTTGCTGTCTTGGTGACATTGTGTTACTCTGTAATGCCAAAAGAGTCCAGTTAGCTGTCTCACTTGCTACATATTCTCCATCATCAGTTCTCATGTGTGTTGTTGGAATTTGTGTTCAGGCTGGGCAGTGTGATCTGTTGTTGTGCTCACATCTTTCCTGAGCCCTCTGCCTTTGCTGCCTTTGCTGCTTGTGTGCAAAGCAGCATTCCTGGTGTCACTGTGGGAATCAGCTGATTTGTTTTGTATGCAAGAGAGATATATCTCCTTGAGTTCTTCTACTTTGGCCATAACTAGGTATCAATCTATCAATTGTCAGGTCAAATCTCCTAAATAATATCTGGCTGAGCCTGTTATTTCTTTATTTGTTAATAAAGCCATTTTTCCTCCTATCATCTTGTAAAGTGCTATAGCTTGGAGGTTGTATTTTCTTTATGTTGTGGCTCTGAGTCTCATTTCAAAACAAACCTCTAAGCCCCAGTTGTGATGGGATTGTCTGTCAGAGATGGTGTTTATCAAATGCTGCCTCTCTGCTCTGCAAAATGTTAACCTACATTACCTTATAGTGCTGTTTGTCTCAGACACTTCAAGAGCCTCATGGCTATGTGTCACGGTCTGAGACAGCTGCGAACTCAGGTGCTGGACTTTAGATATCACTTGAAATTTTGAAAAACGTCTCTTTTTGGGTGGTTTTGACATTTCTGCCCTGTGTTGGATTAAGCGAGCAGCAACTTCGGTGAAAAACTACCCTCCTGGTTTTTGTAATTGCAGTGAGGTTCCCGAGGTCACCCACTCTTGATATGAGTCTGCAGAAAGCCAAAGATTGCATGGTCCTGGAAGTGTTACCACTCTACTCATCTAATTCAGATCATGAAACATGAGACCAAAGACTTCCTCAGGTTAACTCTTGCCTGCATTAGGTCACCTGCTGCAGAGAACAGGAGCCAAGGACAGCCTAGGCTGCTCATCCTTGAGTATCTGAGATCTGTAAACAAGCCTTTTTCCCATCACACAGCCAGACATATATTTGCTGTAGAGCCACCAACAGTTGGGAAATGCCCCTCACCCATGACCAGTTAGGTGTTCCATCACCTGGCTGGAGGTTTGGGGAAGGGGTGTGGGACAGGCAGCTGAGTCCTGCATAGGGGAATAGGAATGGGTTCCTGAGCTTTAGACTCCAGTATCACTATTGTTTTAGAGTTCACCGCATCTGTCAGATAAAAGTCAAAAGGAATGGATTAAAATTCCCCAAAATACATTTGACCTTGTCAAAGCATTTTCATCCCCTTAACCTCTATTTCATCAGTGTCTTTTGTGTTTCACGTCACAGCCAACTTTTGAAGCCTGGGAATTTCCCAGGGATGGATTTTGCTCTTTCCTGTCATCTGGAGCATTTCCAATGGGAGGGCACAGTGGCTTGTGGTGGCCTCCTGGGGAGGGAGGTCTGAACCTTTGTGAGTGCCTGTCAGCAGGAGCTGCTGAGCACTGTCCTGGGACTCTGCTTTCTTGCACTGGGCAATCAGTAAGGCAGGACTGATGCACCAGCTGGGCCTCACGGGGTCACAGCAGCTCTCTGAAGGAGTGATGGATGTGAGCAAACATATTTTAACAGTGGTAGAACAGTAAGAGGGATGAGCCACAGACACTGAGAGTAAAACGGCGGCAACCAAAACAGGGATGTATTCTCTTAACTGCAAGAAGTGGGAGGTCTCCTAGTAGTGTGGGGGCTGTGCAGTCAAACATAGTCTTCTCAGTGGTGCTTTAAGGTGATGTTGTAGGTACCAGATACAAAGGAAGGGGCAGTGGCAAGTATTTTGCTCATGATGCTAATCAGAATTGTCCTTGCTTATCAGATCTATCCAGTAGCTGGGGTGCCTTGACCTCCTTTGCCACAGCTCCCTTGGTCTGGGCATTTTGTAAATGTCAAAATTAAATTTCCACTGAAACAATAAAGAGGTCAGCCTCCCTCCCAACTAAAACGCGCTAAGGGGAGCAGCAGCAGTTTAATGCTCCAAAGTCCTCCATTTAGAAGTATTTGAATTGATGTACTTTGCTATCTGAGAAATTTCTTGCTACAGGCACTGTATTGACATTGCCAGTATCTACTGGTTCTGCAAGAGGAATGCACCTTAAACAAGGGCTTTGGAAGTATCAGTCTGTTCAGAAGCCAGGCAGTTGGGAACTGAAGCCAGATATCACGAGTCTTTTAACATTTCATTTAATTGCAAACCTCTATCTCTTTCAAAAATCATCTCAGAAATATGTCCAGAATTTCCGCTTTCACAGATGTCTAAGAGTGGTATTGTATTTAGGATTATCATTCCAGTATGCACTGATGAGATAGAAGAAGTCTGAAGGGAAAATGGATGTGAGAAATTAATTTTTGATTTTAGAGATGCCTTGAAGGAAGTTACTCTAAGATTTTGGTTTCCTTTAAGAGTAGACACATATGTAAGTATGTATAATAAATGGAGAAAATAATTCTTGAGCCTTTAAAACAAGCAAAAAAAAAGAACCCAGATCCCTAATATGCCTTGGTGCATGTGGTAGTCTGTAAGCAGTTCATTACACTTGTCCTTCAAAGTTCCCAGGCTGGGATTGCAAAATTTGGAAACAAAGTATTTATTGAGAGAAAAAAAAAAGAGTATGGCATCCAAAGGCGAAATGAATCCTTTAGAGCTTGATCTGGAGTGGAGGAAATACTTGGGAATGTCCCCAGGTCAGAACAAATCAAACAGGATTTTGATTTAGCAAACCCAGACCCAACCGCCCCCACTGCCAATTCATTCCTTGTAGCTACCCAGAGCCATTGCTGTCGAGGGGTGGTAGGCACTGCTCTCCTCTGGGAGTGTGCCTGTTGTGAGGCTCATAGGGTTGGGATTACAGCTGTCCTGGGAAATGAAGGGATAATGACACTCATTTGTATGCACATTAATTGTACAGTTGTTGGGTCTCAAAAATGAGAAGTACGACAAAACCTCTGTTTAACTAGAATTAGTTTCTTTATATGAAATGGAGGGAGACTTCACTTGATTAATTTAAGTCTGCTTCCTGCCTTTCATTAGCAAATAAAAGCTTCTTTGTATGGTGGGGTTGGGGATATTGAGGTAGGGAGAGAGAGAGATCAAAGGCTGCTGTTTTCTGCTGGGTGCTCCTCCGGATCAAGCCCGCAGGAAGCGGCCGGGACACTGGAACTGCTGTGAGGGGACTCAGACACAGATTGGGGCTGGCAGGTTTGTGCTCGAGGCTCCATGAGAAGTCTTAGTCAGAAACTATTTTTGTTTAAAGCATTTCTCACCCTCTGCATTATTCAAGACTCGAGGCCTTTTGCAGAGTCCCTCCGGCATCCCTGGCACACAAAGGCCCGTCTGTGACCTGGCTGACGGCCACTGGGATGGCGAGGGGAACTTCCGTCCTTCCCGAGTTACGGATGGAACCGAGAAATCAAAAATCAAAGTCCTTGGCACTCAGGAGTCCTGAGGCTGGGGACAGCGCAGATTTGCCCCAGAGTTTTACCACTGTCTTATGAGGATGCAAATGTTTGCTTGAATCTTAATAGCTTTGTATTTTAGATGAAGCTGGGTCCAACTTTATACCAAAGCTACACCTGGCAAATGCAACATGAAGTTGAATCAAGGCAATGATTTTTGTTTCTTTTTCCCCTTTTTGCTTGGAAAACATTACCTGCAAGAAGCATCGTGCTTTTCCTAGTAAAATCACTCATCTTGGGGTCCTTTTTAATGTTAGAAGAACCACATGTCTATAAAGTTATGCAGACTGCATGGTCTGTGCAGGCGTAGATCTCCATTTACTGTCACAGAAGGAGGTTCAAGGCTATTTTCTAACAGGGAATCAAGGAAAGCAAGAATTTCTCTGAGATTTCTTGTGCTTTCAGAGAAGGGAGGTCCTATGTCCCATGGATGGTGTAAGACACAAAGTGAGAATTGCACCAGGGCTGGTTATCAGAACAAAATGTTGCTAGTTTTGACACAGTGTCCTTAGGACAAAAAGCCTTGGGTAGTCATGTTGGCTAGGCAGACAGCATAAAGATGTTGGGTTTATTTAATTTTAATGATTTTTTTTTAATTGTGGCATCGATATAAAGGTCACATAAAACGCAGACAGCTCCAGTGAAGCTGTGTGAAGATACCTGATGGAAATGAAAAGAACATTCTTAGCCTTTCCCTTCTCTAAATTCTCAGTGTTTATCCCTGGACACCATGAGCAGGAAGAGAGACTGAAGCAGGGACATGCTGAGCAGGTCTTGAAACCACAGGAACCTTTCTGAACATTGCTGTTCTCTGGCAAAGCACGTTCTCACACTGCCCTTTGGTGACTGGGGTTGCTTTGCTCCGTGCTTAGCCCTGGACATCTGCAATCAGAAGCCCTCTATGGGGTGAAGAGGTTCAGAAACATCACTATAAAGTAGTGTTAAAAGAGGTGCTTTTAAAAAGCATACCAAAGAGAACGGGAATCTTATACTGAATCATTTCCTACAGAAAGGAAAGTTGTGGACTGAACCCTCTTGACTTCACCATGAGTCACAGCCTCCCAGCCACACTCTGGTCAGGAGAAGGGGAGGGCTGGCCTCACAGCAGTGACTCTCAGTTCAAGATGATCAACTGTTTCTTGAAAGTCTTCTGGAGATGAGTCACAGCTCTCCCTTCGCTCTACAGCCCACAAGCAAAATCATGCGATCTGGCAAGAGAGGGAGTGAAGGTGTCTGCCACAGAGCATCAGGCTTTTACTGTGGGTGAAAACTGCCAGTCTCTTGTGGAGCTGTGCAGTCTGTAAGTGTGACAAACCCTGCTTCCCATTATTTTGGAGAAAAGAAAGAGAATTGGGAAAAGAAAGTAATTTTTTGAGTGGAAACAAATCTAGTGTGATTTTACAATTTCAAATTGCGACAGTTTCCCGTATTATTTTTTTCTCTGTGAGCTGTTAATCCTCCATCAGAACATGAATGCAGTGAGTTCCTAGAGATGACAGATGTGTCTCTGCAGCCTGCTGTGCTCTGCAGGACTTTGTGTGACTGGTTGCTGCAGGGTGGGTACCTCTGGGCACGTGCCTTGGGTGAGGTAACTGAGAGGCTGCAGTTTTAAAGGGAGGCAGGTCACTAGCAGAACATAATAGAGGACATGTGTTTCCCACATACATGTACAAAACATGATTCAAGAACTCATCTTTTATTGCAGTCTGGAATCATGGATGGGTAAAAAGGCAAAGGATCTCGTCTCTCAGAGAAATCCTAGAGTCAGATGTTGTCCCGAGGCTTTTCCATAGGAACCGTGGGATGATTCCTGTGTTCCAGATTGTTCACCTTCCAGAATCCCATTGAATGCTCTTCCTTTTGTCCATAGAGTTTACTAAGTGCTCCTTTCAGGCCTGGGAGGAATCAGAGCCTCAGTATGGAGCAGCAGGTGGAGGTAGGACTCTTGCACAGGTTCTCTCTGGGAGAGCAGAGCAGTTCTGCTGCACACCTGTTGAATGAGGCAGAGATTCTGTGGGCTGGCAGGAGGCTCCTCCAAAAACCAAAAGGTGCTAGAAGCACAGGGGTTGCTCTGAGCTGCTGCTGAGCCCTCCTGCAGTTTTGGTAAAGGTATCACTATGTCAGACATAGGGGGCATTAGAAACCTCAGTTAGGCAGGGGCAAATGTAGTAAAGATGATCTTTCAAATACATTGGGCCATGAGTAAACTTTGAGTAAGTGTGTGGTGCTGTAAAGAAAAAAAAGATAGTGGTTGGAATGGAAGAACAGAGTTTCTAAAGGCTCTAATAAAACTGGGAGTCTGAAAGAGGTTTAAACAGTATTTTCCTCCATGTTTGTAAGTGCTGAGCTCTGCTGCAAAGGAAGATGGACAGAGGGAATGGTTCTTGGGATGACAGCCCTGATGCATTTCACATATTGGAATAATGCTCAGGTAAAAAAGAGCATGGTCTGGGCCAGAGTACTGAAGAGGTTTTGGAATGCCATCCTAACATGGCACATCTCAGAGAAGGAAATTTTTAACTGAAGGACATGGAAGATGCTTGAAACTGCAGCAGAACTGATGAGTGACTGAAGTTGAAGCATCCAGCTGGAAATTTTGGCAGGAGTAATGGAGTTTGTGATGAAAAACTGGATTAGGACTGGGATCTGGAACAAAACAGCCTTAGATTATCTGTTGGAAGATCTTGAATTAACCTGTGACAATCAGCTTCCCATGGAGCACAAGCTGCTGGTTTGACCTCCCCCACTGGGCAGGTGACCCGGCACACTGACAGGGTAGATGTCAGCAAAGCTCAGGGACCCTGCAGAGAGAAGGTGATGTGGAGGGTCCTGCAAGTGCTCAGAGTCACAGTCTGCAGAAACTGCTGCCTGCTGGGTGGAACAGAAGCATTTTGAGCACCAGCGTGGTGTTGCATGGGCAATGACAGCCCAAACTGCACAGGATTATCCATCAGATTAATACTATTGCTGCAGCAGAAGATGAATGAGCTGGCAACCTGCAAGTGAAAGGGACACGTACTGGCTTTAAATTGAAAATTGATATGCAATCCCATGTGTTATCAGAGACAGGATTTGTAGTACTGAAAGGAGAGTCACATGGGGTGGAAGGTGAGTGGGTAAAACCCTTGGGTTTTGGGGAGTCAGCTAAAAGAACACAAGCTAAAGGAGGCAGGGGTAAATAACTGAAAAAGATTTTGCCGTGATAACATCTGGGAAAAGTGCTTGTTATTGTGTTGAGTATATTCAAGTCCTTGGTGTTTTTAAATCTGGGAGTTAGTTCACTGAAAGGTCAGACACTGAATCAGTGAGAGGGAATTTAAGGATGTCTCCAGGGAATGAGAAAGTCTCAACAGAACACGCCTAGAGCTGAGAAAGCCCTGCTGCCCAAAGCCATGTCTCAACAACCTTTCCCTTCTGTTGTGGCAGGAATGAAAAGATGAGCCGAATTTTTACTGTTGGTGTCAGATACTGATAATAAGTGTGTTCACTTTGGCTTTTATTGGTTATAGCAGGGGAGAAAAATGGAATATTTAGCTAGTGCTGAAAGAGGTAAATTAAAACTGAAAACTCTCTACTGCTGCTGGAAAATCTGAATTGCTGGTTTAAGAGGAAGCAAAGCAGTAAGGGCTGCTGTGGGCAGAGTCGCTTGATCTCCCTTGCACCAAACTGCGTGTTCAGCACTGCCATACCTGGAGCAAAGCACCAGGATCACTGAGGCTCTCCTCCCAGAGGTGGGAGCTTGAGAGCTTCCCTATGGTTCTCTGGGTACACACCTCACAAGCAGGGATGTGAAAGGGCTTGCAGGGAGCTCTGAGGATCAGCAGAATTGGTCGTTCTTGCTCTGTAAGGGCCTCAAGACCTGGACATGTGGCACTTTTAAAAAGCAAGAAGAGTCCCACCATCTTGCAGAATGAGCACGATGTGCAGGGGGACTATTTGTTAGAGGAATGGATGGCAGCTTGTGCCTGGGTGCCCTTTCACATCTCTTGGAGTGTTATGTGCAAGTGTCCATCCATTAGTGTGTGTTTAAAAAGGATGCAAGTCAGTACTGTAGTATGTTATATAGACCACAGCAGATTGAATCAGTGAACTCTGCAAGAGAGAACAGCCAGCTCCAGATAACAAGGATGCTGCAGCCTGTGATGTTCTCCAGTCTTTGTTTCCCTGCAGTAATGGTGACTAAAGTTCACCTATTTATGTCCTTGCTGGTGTGTATTGGAAGGCAGTCATCATAAGAGCAGGTGATATCTCAGATATTTAAAATCTCAGTAAAATGTTCTGCTCTTTGCATCTTTGAAGGAAGCAAGGACAGAATGAGCTTGTGTATGCAAATGGGAATTTACTTTAGTGACAGGTGAATTATCCAGGCTTGCTGTGGATGGGAGCTACTCATGGTCTGTTATTGAAAATACATGACTTGGTGTCACATTGCTTGTCTGAGTGCTCAGAGAGGGCGTAAGATGGAGGATTGCATTTTCTTACTCTTTTTTTTGTTTTAATTTTTGTTTTAATGTGGTTTTTTTTAGCACTACTGAATGGGAAATAATATTTATTTCCAGAAATGGGTTTGCAGGAACTCCTAGGAGGCATTGCCAACACTCAGGCATTCAGGCACACCCCACAAAGAATAAATGGGAAATTGATACATGTGAACAGACTGTGGGTCTGAATAATTGTCCTCCCCAAATTCTCTCCAAGGAGTGCTGTTAGTGTCTGAACATTGTGGGAGGAGAACTAGGATTTATTCGGTGAAGATTCACTTACCATAAATAAATAAAAATAAATAAGTAGGCTAAATTAGTAATGAATAGTTCAGCCAGCTCTAATGCTAAATAAACATGCTGAATTGTAATGAAAATACTAAAGCCTGTTTGAACTGGAGCTAGAAATCCAAGGAGAAATAACTGTGTGGCACTTAAATTAGCACTCACCATAAAATATAAATATATGATATAAAATATAGATTTTTTTTTTGTACCTCCTGAGATTTTAAAGATTCATCTGTTCCCTGTGTTTGGAAGGCTTGAACTAGACACTATTCAATGCTACAGAGTGACATAAATCACTGAAGAGTTATAAAATCCCTTGATGTATGCTCTTGGACAGGAACTATATTTGTAGAGGCTCTCGTGGGGGTGCATTTATACTGATAGGAGGCTGTTTTAAATTCATATAGCTATCTCCATATAAAGCATTTTTATAGGATTTTCCACACTATGGGGGGTTGTGCGACTGTAATTATACAACGCAGACTGTATTGGTAAAACTTATAGGCGAAGATAAGCCCTTTAGCAAGGCAGACTACTGCACTTGAACTTAAAAGAAAATAATTTTCTTCTTGTGAGTTCCCCTGAGAACAGCTGGGAAAATCAATAGCTGCTGTGCCACACAGGAGAGGCTCTGCTTTGCAGCCAGCCCAGGGGGTAGCGTGGTGCAAGTGTTTGCTTGTGCTCTGATCCCAGCGTGGCTGAGATGACTCCCCTCTGGGTGGCACGAGGCTGCTGAAGGGCCACCAAGTACTAATCAGCCTTTTGTGCCCACTTTAGACCATTTGTTAAACTGCAGAGCTGCACTGGAGCTGCAAACAGTGGTGTGAGTCAAAGGCTTAAAAGCAGCTTGAATTAAACCGTGCAGCTGAGGTAAAGAAAAGCAACGTGCAAATGGAGCTCTCAGAAATGGGTCAGGAGTATTTCCTTTGGAGAAAGTGCAGCTGCCCTTTTATTGAGGGTAAACCCCTCAGGGGATGGGGTGGGACAGGCTTTGGAACTGCAGGGGGCAAGTCCTGGTGGTGGGGTGGTGGTGACCAGCAGTGCTGATGCTTTGGTGTCATTGGCTTGTTGACCAAGAGGAATCAAAAAACCCTATGGCACTGTAGGTTAAGCGGCAGCTGGAAATCGATACAGTATCCCAGTGGTGGAAGGAAATGTCTCAGTGTGCAGACTGGCAATTCCGTGCCTCTGAGGGGGTGGGCAGCTTGCTGGCAGTGGTGGGGAAAAGAGCTATCAGGACTGAAGATTCACTGGTTCACTTGATAAAAATAGGATTATCTCCATCCCTAAGTTCAGCAAAGCAGCTTTTAGAGGTAGAATATATCTGTGCTCTCTGACTGCATTACACAACAAAAAGAATATAAGAACTTAAAAGAAACTAATAAGGTATGTAGTCTCCCAATGTGAACTGAAAATGAAAAAATGAGAGAGCTTTTTGCTTTATTATAATAACATGGAGCAGAGCGAACTAATGGCTCTGCATATGAAATAGAGTTAGGAGGATAATCAACCCAAACCTCCTGTGATCCTACAATAGAGGCACCAACACTGGAGGCAGGCAGGAGAGTTAATAAATTAAGGTGCAACTAAAATAGATTCATGGTCATTTAACAACGTGTCAGGGCTCCTAGAGAAATGAGTATAATGTATTTAAGTCTAACGTACAAATAACTTTAAACAGAAAAGAATGAGGGAAGGAGAAAATGGGAGAAGATTTATTGCAGCAAGCAGCTGAGGTCAACTTGCTTTCACAGGAGAACAGGAGAAGAAAAAGGCGCACGTGTGCCTGAAGGTGGCTGTAGCACTTCCTTCTTCCCTCAGCAGAAAGTAAAACACATTGAGGAAATATCTGAATACCCTTATGGTGCGTTGTTCAAGTGCCTAGGAATGGCCAAGTGGGTTTTGTCATCTTGAATATTCCTGGAACAATCGTTTTCTGCTGAAGTCAACAGCCTCATTCATGTAATGAGAACTAACCCAGCCCTCCTACACTGAGTGTCAGCTCTGGGACTTGGCTGCCCAGTGAGCATTCACATGGGTTTGGGGTTTTTTTGTTTGGTTGGTTCTTTTCTGGTGGGCAGGTAGAATAAGCTTGAGCCATTGATTTATTTATTTTTGGTTCCCCTGCATTGTTTTCAGCTTGTGAGAAGTTGCTGTGTCTCCTGGGTTTCCCATCGAAGGATGATAATCATCAATCCATCTCAGACAGAACAGATGCAGCCAGCGATTCTCTGGCTGCTGGGAATCCATCTATGTCTGCAGACCTTGGCTAGGCACTTTAAGAAAAATATATACAGCAATATAAGTATATAAATAGTTACTTTTAAGCTCTCCCTTAAAGAGAAGTGGGGGTAATTCGCCTATGCAGCTGTTCACGATGTTTTTAAGTTCGCCATGGGAAGGGCTGGCTGGGTGCTTAGAGTGATATTACTTTCTCTGCTCCTCTGAAAACATGTATGTGCCTAGATAGGCTCTCTATAGACTGCATTATAAAAAGACCTTTTTTTATTTTCTGGGATTAAAATAGAGACGTTAATTCCAATGTTTAATGGTTTTACTGTGATGATGCTCACAACCCTTCCATGTTCATTTTTTGTGACTTGTTTAGCACTTACTGTCAGTGCTGTTCACTGAAACAGCACGTTATAAGTGAGCAGGCTCCTAGATGACATGGATGATTTATAAATACTTTATGCAGTCAGAACGTATTTATGCAGGACAACAATTTATTTGGTTATTTCCAGAGGCTGAGCCACTAACAGTTACATTAGAGAGACAAAAAGGACTGCACTTCTGCTCAAGATGGGCTGTTACCTTAATGAATCTACTACTGCTAGGCGAAAATAGATAAGAAGTTTAAGCTTCAGGCTTTGTCTGCTTCAAAGATACCTTAGAAAAGTGGAAAATCAGGATTTGCATCTTCTAAAGTTGATATAAAACTCCACTGATGTCAGCAGCGCAGGTGTGAGGCTTGGGAAGAATTATAGTGTGAGAGAAATATTCTTGTTCTTTGCTTTATGAATCAAGTGTTTGATTTAAAGTTTGTAAATGTACTTTACAAATCTCTGGTTTAAGTCTCTTATTTGAGGCAATAAGGTAACTTATGTCGTAGAGCTAAGTCTAAAAATAAATATAAAAGAGAAACAGATGTAGACAAATGTCAGCCTGATCCTGCTTTAAGATCTCAGCAAATGGACTGGGATCCCTGGGCCAGCCAGTGGCCCCTCTGCTCTGGGATCCACCTGTGTAAATCTCTCAGCAGGATCAGTTCTGCTGTGAAACTCAACCAAAAATTGTCTAGATCATGTTTTTCAGTGGGGCTGAAAATCTGCTCCTCTGACTGAGCATAACTGGAGCAGTAGTGCCCAGGATGGCAGGTCATGGCTCTGTTGAGGTAGATATATTAGTTTGAGTTGTAGTTAAGCTGTAAAAGTAACTATATGAGAGATTTGTACGGGAGGATTTTGTCTTGATTTACCGCTACTTGATCCAGATGTACATTCCTGGACGTGTGTGCCAGACAGTGGCTGTGCCTTTGCAAATCCTGGGAGGTTTCCCTGTTGCGAAGAGCAGAGCTCCTCAGGCTGCAATGTCTGGGAGAATCCGCAGTGTTTCTCGCTACAGTAGGGCAAAATTAACACAATCTCCATTATAAAATTATCCCTTTCACAATTCCTGCCATTTCCAGTCCCTCACTGCAGTAGGGCTTCATCAGGATGCAGGACAGGTTTACAGAGCGCTTTTCCCTCCTGCTCCATCGTTCCTGAAACTGCTGCAGATCTTCCCAGCAGCTCTGCTGGGTTTATTTGTTTATTTGCCTTCCATTATCCTCCTTGTTCACCATACTTCGAGGTCAGCAGATGACCGGCAGATCTGCCCAATTTATTCCTGTGTACGACAAAAGAGACCTGGGTCAACCGATGAGCCGTGAACTTCTATTTCTATTTCACTGCAGTTGTACGCCCGTGATCTGCACACTGCCAGTCATCCACCATATTGATGAGATTAGCTGGTAATTAAAAACCCAGCCAAGCCAGGCAGAGGAAGATGACTCAATTAGCAGAATGTCACTGAATCTAATTTACTTTGCTTATCACAGATTTATTCTCTAATGAATTAGAAAAGAAGAGCAGGACACCTTCAGAGGGAGATCTAGGGGCTTAAAGGCTTAAACGCTTTCTAACCCCTTTATGCTCGTGGTTTGGGTTGCAGGGAGTGTGCTGATACTGCTAATCGCACGGAAAGGCTGCTTCCCAATACCTGTGCCCTAAGGAAGTGTATCAAGAGAGGTCATGCTGCTGGCTGTTTCATGTGACAGGTACTGATTAGGTCAGACCTTCCTTTCTTTATAAGCCTTCATGTGTTTGTAAGTTGACAGTAAGCAGGGGCTTTGGATGTCACGTCACTGGAATCGTGTTCGATCTCCGTGGTTGTGGAACTGACACTGAATGTGATATTTGGCCAATGAAAGTATTTCCTGGAAACAAAAGCTTGTCAGAAATAGACATTTTGCACTGTAATGCGTATTTTAAGGCACGTCTCAATGTTTTTCTCATTTCAAATATGACGTTTGGATGATTAACAATTAGAATAATGTATTTTACCAAAGCTCTTTGGAAGTACTTTAAGAGGCTATTGGACAGATGCACAACTGAATTTGTATGTAAAGTGGAGACTATAAACCATTATCTCTTCTGCTCTCCTCATAGTAGATAACATAGCATATTATGGTTGATTTAAGTGAGGATATTACTGGGCTCTGAGCTTTTAATCTGATCTGCATGACAAAGCCCACATGGTTTCACAGGTCTGACTGAGCTCACGGGGACCGTATGGGGTCTGTACGTGCCAGTCACACAATGAGATCAGGACTATGGGCTGTGAGTTTGTTACTGTCACCCGAGCTTGTGTAACATGGATCAATACCTGACCTTCTGAGCCTGGGAAGATGATTTCTGGCTTGGCAAAGAGACACCAGTTGGAGCAGACCTTTGCATTCTGATAACTTTGTTCAAGTAATAATAAATATAAAACAAAATATGAGGCTTTTAAAGCTTCTAGAGCTATTAAGGGAATCTCTCTCCAGAGACTTTAATCCATGCTGGCTTCTCTAACAGTCCAGTGAATTGTTTTGGAAACTGTAATGAGCTGTATGCTTTACTGCAAGTGTGTGTGTATATGTCGATTGCAGGAGGGAGGGAAGAGTTGACAGTGAGAATGGATGGGATAGATGGGAAGCTTTCTCTGTTTCTGTCCTGAATTCACTAACAGGGTATGAAAAATGTTGGTTCAGTGACAGCAACTCTCCCTAAAACTGACTACTTTCACTAAATTTATAACACAGTTATGAACAGAAGAAAAAAAGTTTAGATGTAGATTACTGTGCAGAGATGGACACAAGTACTTTTTAGTTTTACGTGTTACACGTTAAATATTCTTTCCTGCTATTTTCAGTCCCTGTTTCCTTGTTTCTTGTCCCAGTAGTTCTCCATATCACAAAAATCAATTTCTTTAGCAACGCGCAGTCGTTAGAGAGCTGCTTGTCTGCCACATCTTGGTTCAACAAGCTGTTTTGCAGAGCTTTGACCATTGCCAAACACACCTCTATAAACTATCCTGGAGAAAGCACAACTCACTAAGGTATTCTCATTAAGCTAATAATTATTATGACAAAGAAGCCCAAATCCTCTCCACTGAGTCACTGGAGTTGCAGTGCCAGGAGGTACTGTGTCATGTTCAAATGCTGTCCACAGCTCTTGGTAAGAGATTAATAGTCATTCATTTGCCTTTTGGGTGTAGCAGCTGCAGAGATTGAGTCTTTTTCTGGTTTCTATCAGTGAGCAACTTCTTGCAGGTTTGGAGAAGAGAGGACCAACCACAGATATCTGTAGCATGGCTCTATTTTTGGAGCATTTGAGCTGGTGTAATGTTAAGTAGAAGTGTTAACACAAAGAGGTAGGAGCAAGCAGAAGTGGCAAAGAAAGCTGAGGAGCTCCTCAGGGATCCAAGGATAACCTCAATGCTGTGAAACAGAGGGAACAGGAGGAGAGAAGTTGAAGGATGTCATCAGCAAAACTTATGCCAGAAAAGATGAAGCTGGACTGCAAGTGAGGGAAGCCTGCAGGTGTGTGTGCTGGGTGCTGTAGGTGATGTGAAGGAGAGGTGCTTAATAAGAAAGTGTAAAAGTCTGAAAATGTATTAGTTAAGAACAAAAGAAAGATGTGATTCAAAGCCAGTGGTATTAGAGGAACTGGTGGTTTTACACAGTATAAATCTCAGGGATGGGAAAGATCAAAGGGGAGTGGATCCCGGGATTAAGGCTATTGAATGAAGAGTCTCCCCTGAGGCACTCTGGCTGTGAGAGTCAGTGCAGATATCACTGTTAACACTCACAAACAGAACCATGGTAAACTGTTCAAACAGTTTCTAAGCCCAGTTCTGCAACATCCCTCTTCCTCCTGGGATCTCAAAGTTCTTTATAAATCAGACACTTCAGGAAAAGGTCTCTGTCAACCAAATATTTTACGTGTTATCACTGGAAAATGCAATAGATAAAAGGAACTTAAACCTCTCAGGCTTGTGTGTAAACTAGTGGCAATCCTCTACTCTGATGTTTTGGAGCATCTTTTTTAGATTGCCATCATCCACGCATGGCTCTCCCTCAGCTCCTTCAGGGACTCCATCCTTGATCCCTCCCCTCTGCAGTGAGGCAGCCATGGTTCATTTAGCTAGAGAGAATTTGGAGGCAGAGACAGAGGCTGTGTGGATAATAAGGCACAGGAGGGCCTTTTATTGCTTTAGTGGGAGCTGAAGATGAGCACAGCAAGGAATGGTTTCATTCACACATAACAAGCCTGACACCATCAAGTGTCACTTTTAATTCTCCACTTGTCGATTAGGAAGAGGCGACGGAGGAGCTCAGAGCCTGGTCTAATGCAGCCCTGAGCCATGAGTGTTGCTGTCTCCACTCCCAGCCAGCTGTCCTGCCGTAATTGGGGCCCACAGCTTTGTGCAGGAGTTGATAATTACCATTGCCACTCATCGTGTGAGTGCCAGGT
Organism: Neopelma chrysocephalum; assembly: GCF_003984885.1. NCBI lineage: Eukaryota > Metazoa > Chordata > Aves > Passeriformes > Pipridae > Neopelma > Neopelma chrysocephalum. Next base: position 112,885 of record NW_020897724.1, read on the forward strand.
GGTGAATGGCACAGGGGGATAAGGGGTCCAAGAGCCCAGCCTGGATGCACTGATGAGGAGGAACATCCATAACAGCTTCTTTGAGTCACATCCTGGTAGAACATGGCTGTAAGAGGAAGGAGGGCAGGGTGAGAGGAATGGGAGAGAAGTGCATGGATGAATACAAGAGGAAGTATCTGGGAAGACAGGAGGATTCCTGCCACTTGCAAGAACGGGAGTAAAAAACCTGAAATTTTGCCTCTGTAGAGCTGAGGACTACTTGGAGAGTGCTGAATAGTGGCCAAGGCCGCCTGGTTTTCCCTTGGCTCACCTGCCAGGAGGCAGCTGGCACGGCCCAGCTGTTCTGCCCAGCAGTGTGGCTGGCTGCAGATTGAATTTCAACTGGGGCTTTTCTCCTCCCAGAAGTTCTTCCTGGCATCTGGTTGCCCAGCCACAGCACTGCTCCTTGCATGTTTGCATTAATGTGTTTTACTCCTGTGCATTGTGGGAGGAGGCGTGTGGGGCTGGTCAGTGCCCCTGCCTGGCTCGGGGCTCACCCATTGCTTGGCTCTGAAAGGGTGTCAGGGTGATGAGGGTGCTCCAGATGGAGAGAGGGAATGAGACATTCTCTCAGCACAAGGATGTACTCTGCCAAAACCAACAGATTAAGCAGTAAGACACCAAGAAATTTTAGCATGACCTAATAAAAACACTGCTGCCTGAGCAACTGAGACACAGCCTCTACTGCAGTCAAGGAAACCATCCTGCAGCACTGTGGGAGAGCCCTGGAGCTGTGAAAAGTGGGCACAAATGGGGAACAGAAGACACAAAAGTGAGAAGAAAAGGGAGCTGGGACTCCTGAAGACCCATGTCCCAGCTCTCTGACTTTTCCTGCATGCTGGAACCCAAACATGGGACTGCTATAGGCAGCCTACCCTTTCTGCCAGCTGAGGCTTAGGAGGGCAAATCCAGCACAGAGGTGGTCTTACAAGGAAAGTACTTCCCTCCATCACTTAAAACCCCACAAACTTAAACCAACCAACCAACCAACCAACCCAGAAAACCAACAAAAAAACCCCCAAACCCACAAAAAATAAGCTCCCAGAAGTTGTTTTACCTACCACGGAGAGATTTAATATAGGTCTTGAGTGGAAAAAGATTATGAATCCTTTCACAATGGTCTCTATCTGTGTTAGCCAAATAACATTTCTGTCTTTGACCCAGCCTCTCAAGGCCTTCTACAGATGAATACCAATGACCCAGGCCTTCATTATCCCGTCATTACACAAATCCTGCTGTTAATTTATGTATAGGAAAGAACTAGCAGCTACATAAGGCTCCATCAGCTGCATAATTACTGCATATATTATAAAACAGCAGCAAATGCTGCCGGTGAATACAAACCATCTCTGCTCATTAGAAACTTTGCAAGAATTAATTAATGAGGGTGTGATTCTGCCACTCAGAGCCATAGATATTGTCCCAGTGTGGCTCAAGATTCAGCTGTCTTGGGTTTTCTGATGGCTTTAATGGAGATACCAGAGAAACTAAGATGAGCACGTGGCTGAAGGAGGCACGATTGGGTGCTGGAGCCCCCTGAAAGCCCTCCCTTTTCTGGCAGAACACAAGATCCCTGCAGGAGAGGGGCTCCCACTTATGTTTTGTCTCCTGTCGAAACCCATCCGTTTACAAGCCCAAGCAAAGCTGCCACGAGGGGAAGGCTACCATTCACATTTAGCCTGTGCTCACTGCTCTTCACAGCTCCATCCATGGTCACATCTGCTCTGCAGAGGTGTCTGTCACTGGGCAATGCAGCCTGGTGTTGGATGGGCCTTTGTGACAGCCTGGTAGCTGGTCCCTCCCTGCAGGGATGTGAAGGGGCTGTGTCCAACCTGCTGTGGGGCTGGATGCAATTTCAGTGCTCAAGCTCTTGGGATGCAGGTCTGGATTAAACCTTTAAAACTAATGAAATGATCCTATAATTTAAATAGAAAAATGAAATGATTTAGGAATTTTCCACAGTGACATTTGTATTGTAAGATTAATTTATGAGCACAGCTTATAACTTCCCAGGTTTCTGTTTGCTTATGTACGAGAAAAATGTGCTCTGCTAGGCTGACTGTAGTGATTAGTTAAATTACTCATACACCCATTATTTAAAAAAAAACCCTTCTGCTTTGAGTCTGTATTTGTTTAGTGCCACCTGATATTAACTTTCTGCTTGAACAATGGCTGCTCATTTTGTGTGTGGCTCTTGATTGTCAACCACACAAATGTTTGATACTCAGCTCAGGCCGGTAGGTGCAGGTACGTGTGGATCTGTGTTTTCATGACAGTTTATCATGAGAAGTGGAATTTGGCTTTACTGGTGCATGACACAAGTGATACAGATGATTTGGTACTTGAATCAATGAAAACCACTTGGAAAATATGTATGAAAGGGAAAAAGCTGGCCAGCTGGTGGGAAGTGCTGGCCAGGAGTACAGGGACAGAGGCAGGGTGAGGGGTTGCTCCAACTCTTGTTCCTAACTGCAGAGGAGCACTGGGGCTCTGGTTGGCAATCCAATCCATCAGGCAGGGAAATTTGTAGTTTGACTAAATAAAATACAGTGTGTCCTCATGAGAATGAGAGAGATGCATGAAAACTGATCAAATTTGATTTGATGAAAAAGATAAAACATAGATAAAATTTATGTATTACTGATCTGGAAGACATTTACCTTTCTTGATGATCCTCATTTTCCAGGGTGTGTATTTATTAAAGATACAGGTTGTGAGTTTGTACCTATATGGTTATTTTTGTTTCTCTCTCTTTTTGGCTGACAGAGAGTCTTCATTTCAACTGTCTGTTGTCTTTGAGAATTGTCTTCTCATTTATTTACTTTCATTTTGCCTACTTAAAGTTCCTATTAACAGTAAGATAAAACTGTATGAACATAGCCAGCATGTCTTTATAGGGGGCAAGTTTTACAGAAGTTGTCAGTTTAATACTGTATCAATAAATTCCTTTTAATATAAAGCAGGACTTTCACCACAGTGTCTTTAAGTGGTTCAATTTGTTTTACAAACATAAAGGTTAATCTCAAATCTTTGACTCTTTCTCTGTAATCTCACCCCAGCATTTTGCTGGCTGTGATGTATTCAGCATTTTAAAGGGTATGTCAACACAGTAAATTTTATTCTGCCAATAAAACCTTTTGGTGAGCTCACTGAGAAATTCCTACATCTTGGAAGGTCATTAATGTTTGAAATATATAGTAATCTGTTTATTGAACACTTTGCACATCTACAAAATTAGGTTACCAGTCAGTAGCTAGCTGTAAACTGCAGTGCTGCAAGATAAACCTGAAATACTAAATACTGTATATTACATTGTATGATCTTTTTAATAGTCTAATTTTCAAAGGGGTATTGGAGAGAAACTGCTTACTATTTCCAGCTTATTCTTGAAATACAAATAGTGGAGATACATAGCTTATTAAATGGCTCTCTGACATATGGTAATTATGCTGATTCCAATGATGGTTAAAATCTAGCTCCAGCTAAATGCTAATAGGGGTAGCAGCCTTAATTAAATCCACAGTTAGATACTGCTGTTCAGGCCTCCTGACCATTGGAGCAAAGCTCCCGGTCGCCACCTAACCAAGTTAAGCATGTTGGGTCCCTCAGGACTGTATCTATCCAGAGGACTACCTGGCTTAGGGAGGGGTGGTCATTGCTATGTCCTGGGACTCGGAAATCACCAGGGCAGGTTGTGTAGCCCATGTCCTTGAGAGCAGTCCAGTGACCTGGTAAGCTGAGCATTCCCCAGTGAGAGGCAGCACTGGGAAGTCGGAGGTAGAAGTTGAACTGGAAGACTACCTGGCTCTGGTTGCTCTGGCTACACCATAGTTGTCTGCAAGCACAAAAGACCACTGCGGCTTTAGCCCTTTGCATCTAATATCTCCTTTTATCCTGCAAGTATTCCTTCCTCCATAGATCTTAGTTTTCAAGATGCTCCCAGCCCGTCAGCATTGAGGTGAGGTGTTACATCTCAAAGATATGCACTCCAGTGGATGAATATAAAAAGAACTTAAATACCACTATCAGTGATAGAAGGCTGTCAATAAATTTACATTTCCATGTTCAGAATGTCCTCAAAGCAAGTAAATTCCAAATTGTATTAGACAGTATGGTGAATTGGAGAGGTGTTTGCTGTGCCTGTGTAGTCAGTTTGGAGGGAGCTGGTGCTTATCTACTCCTCTGACACCTCTCCCAAACTGAGGACATACTCTGCTTCCCTTGTAGCATTGAGCTTCTTCAGCTCCTGAACATTCGTCTCAGTTCAAAGAGTCAAACTGTTAAAATGGTTGGGGAGGACTGTTTAAGGAACTCTTCACGTCACAAATTGCACAGTAATGAAGTTCTTTGCAAGATATATAATGAAGAGCTTGCAGGCTTCAATTGGTACCTAAGTAAATCTCTAATTATCAGCTCTGCAAGGTAGGAACACAGGATGAGGAAGACTAATCTTGTGCTATAAATATATTGGTTGATAATGTAATATAGATCACATATGCCTCTCTTGAAAATTAGAGTTAAGGTACTCATATTATTACAGCCTAAACTGTAAAGTCTTAGCCCAGGAAAGTTGAAAATATGTGCCCTGGCTTGCTGCTCATTCATGTCAAGTTTATACCAGACTCTTGTGGACTTTGGTCAGTGAAAATGCGAGGGATCAGTGAAAAGTGAAAGCAGGGTCGGCCCTTTTCTCCTTCCAAAAGGCTCTCATAAACAGTGTGTGCCATTCAGGGTTGCAACACTCTGTGGGGCAGAAGACTTCTTCTTTTTTCTTTTTCTGTATCATTGACACTAAATCATCCATTCTTGATATTCCTGTCTAGTTAATGTCTAGCTCTAACAGCTCTCTCTTCCTGAGGAAGCTCAGAGTGGATAACCTACGGCCGACCTCAAATTCATTGGCAGGGAGGTACTGTTGTGTGGGTTTGGGCCAGGACACAGAGTATAAATAATGATTTCCTGATACTGATGGGCAGAGAGCAGAAATCTAAGACCTTTCTTTGACCTTCAGCAAACTCAGGCACAAAAAAGCAGATATTGCTGTTCTGTCTAAAAGGGAAGTAAGGTCCAGAGATATCTAATAAAATAATTTATATTCTTTTTTGAGGGCAGGGACATTGCTGTAACTCACCTGTGATTAACCAGTGCTTCCAACAGGACTCAGAAGCCGCACTGAGCTTGTACAGTGCAAAGAGGTCAAAAGCTACTGCAGCACCCTCCTTACTGACTCCACACAGGCACTAAGTACCATGTTCCTCTTTGGAGTGTTTTGACTTTTTTCCACTCAAGTTCTGCAAAGAAATTTCCCTCTATCTTATAGGACGTGCCAAGCACTTGTCCCATTTCTGGCAATCGTGTATAAAGAGAGATGAATACATCATAAAATGTGTATGGCTTGGAGAGAGCTTTGGGTCTTTTAAAGAGGTCTGCTTGCCTTCCCCACAGTAAAGCACTTTGAGCTCTGTGGATGAAAAAGCCCAGCGCTGTGTAGAACAATGAAAGTACTAACACTGTCTGGGATAAATCCTACAGGATTAGGCAGGTCTGAGATAATTATCGTTTTCCAGCAGAGGAAGGAGGCAGCAAGCTGCGTAGAGTTTTGAGTTTTATCTGTTCTCTTTTTGCCATCAGAGGAGGGACTTTCATGCTCAGTTTGTGTGAAAAGAATGTAATGAAACTCTACAGCAAGTAACTTAAAAGCTGAATAACCCATTAGGACTTCTATCCTCCAATTATGTCCCAATTTGCATACCCCATCAGGTGCTGGTTAAATCCTACTTTATTTTGTATTTCCATCTATTACACCAGTAATCACTTTGATGCCTTTGAGGTTTATCTTGGCTGCTCTCACAGTACTGTGGCTGGTTGAGGATGCAGACTGGAGCATGGAGCTACCTTTGGACACAGTGTCCTCGTCACAGATGTGTTGGGTTCAAAGACTGCCTCTACCAACAGCTGATCCTCTCCTTCCCCTGCAAGATTTCCTGCCCACTTCAGCTCTGTGGTTGTAATTTGTACATGTAATGAAGTAGTCACAGAATCAAAGAATGGCTGAGGTTGGAAGACACCTTCAGAAACTGCCTGGTCCAACATCCCTGCTCAAAGCAGAGCCAACTAGAGAGTGTTGTCCAAGGCCATGTTCAGGTTTTGAATATCTGCAAGGATGGAGACACCATGGCCTCTCTGGGAAGCATGATCCAGAGGGGTCAAACATAGGATAAAAAAATGCCAAACTTCTGAAGTTTGAATGGATTTTCCAATATTTCAATGAGTGTCTGTTGTCCTGTTACTGAGAAGAGCCTGGCTTAGTGTTTTTGACTTGTTCCCATCAGGTATTTACATGCATTAAAAAGACACCAGCAGCCCTGAGCCTTCTCTTCCCACCCTGAGCAAACACATCTGTCCCAGCCTCTCCTCATAGGGATGCTTCAAGCCCTTACTCTATTTTGCCAAAGAGATACAGATAAATGGAAATGTTCTTATCAGTAGGATGTTGTTTGTTTTTTTTAAACACAGGTCCTTTGATCAGAGCTGTGTGAAAGAGTGACCCCTGTGTGGTTGTACTTCGAGAGGCAGTAACATGCACTACACCTGAGCTATGATGTCCCAAATTCTGCTCCCCTCTTCCAGTTGTCTCCCCATGAGTTTGCCAGGCTTCTTCACAGGCTTGGGAGTCCCTGCCTTGTGTTGAATGAATGGGTTTATGCCATTTGTGAAAATGTGATGTGTAACTTAGCCAGGTATTTGCATGCCATGAAACAGCACTGAGCACACAAGTATGTCTGTAAGGTACAGCTCAGCAGGTACTCAGCTCAGGTCCTGGGAGCAAGGGAGCTGTGTTAGTCCAGAACAGCCCTTTAGCGGGGCTAATTAGCCTGTGCCTTGCTTGTCACCTCTCTCCTGGTGCCAAATCTAGGACTAGTCTGGATATGAATGAAGTACACTGTATTTACTGCATGTTGTAAACATGCCTGTAGTTTGCTGTTTCACTTATGCTTAATTCCGTGGAAGGATTTGGATGCCTAATTCTGTGCTACCAGCAGGAACTGGGCACTTAGTTCTGCCTGAGGATCCAGTCCTGAGGCTCTTAGTTACTCAAGAGATATTCCATATGATTCAGTGTGTGTAAATCAGCATTGTTCTCTTTATCTGAAAAAAGGTTGCTTTGATTTATACCAGTGACACTGTTCGTGTAGGAAAATGCTTGCATCCCCCCCTGAACCCTGTGGCTGTGCCTCAGAGTGATCTGTATTCCACTGTGATGTAGAGTTTTTTCAAAATTTGGGAGCCATTTAAAACTTCAGTGCCATGCTGTGACATGATACACTGCTTTGTAAACAGGGCCTTAAACAGCCGAGGTCTTAAATCCATAAACTGACTGAGGCCTGGCAACACTTTGAAAATCTCTTTGCCAAATAGCAATGCATTATAGTACCCTCCAAACAAGATCTGGCTGTCTGAAATGATCAGGTTTCTTTTGACACTACCAGGGCATTGAGACTACCTAGGGCTTATTTCCCCTAATGACAGTAAGAAAAGGTCGGCTCCTGCCTGCCTGTTTCACAGAGAGCTGACATGCAAGCAGCTCCTCCTAAGTCTAAAAGCAGGGTTTGTATAGAAAAGTTTCCTTCAGCTCCCCTTTTGGTGCCACTGAGTCACAGAGAGAGGGTTTGATGTAGCCCAGAAGACTTGGCCACAGGTAGTTCTTGAAAATGCCAATAGACAAAAGTGTGCCAAGCAGGCAGATATTGGCCTCCCTACCCTGGCTCTGTTTCTCAAAGTGTACAAACCTGAATACAACGCTTTAAAAAAGTGTGAAATTTTACAGGCAGAAAACACAATAACAGAATTATTTTTGGAAAAAGCGTACGGAGATTTTGTAGAAAATCTATAATTTCCCCGAACAATGTGAACAAGCAAATCACCTTCTATCTGACTCATTATGTCTTACTGAGTAGTGAAATGTAAGTCTTCCTTGTTCAAGCATGATTAAGACTTACATGTCTCTTGTTGGCTAGATTTGCTATTGAGCAGAGTAGCAGCCAAAGAAAATGATGGTACAATTTTATGTGATTAGGGCAAATCCTTAAAAATCTGGGCAATTTTCAGTAACTATGTCAAGAACAGTAACTAAAACAGAAATTTTGATAGCTTCATTGTTGGACCAAACAAATGTTTCTAATTGGTTGAGTCAAATTTTGTTTATTCATATCCCTCTGTTTTCTTCAGGTTTGTTTTTTCTTGTAAACATCTGTTGTTTTTCTGTTGCTGCTTACGTAGTCTTTTCATGCACATTTCCAAGAGTGAAAACATAGTTCATTCCTCTTCAAGCTTCATTTAGATAGTCTTTTGTCCATTTCATCTTTTCTTGTAATTTTCTATTTTTCTTATTATTTTTCAAATAAGTTCAGAATAACAATTGAAATAATTAGGATAAACCAATAGGATTTTCAATAAAGCTTTGTGTTGGAGATCTTGTCAAGAGTCGTGTGAGTATTATACATCCCAGAGATGAGAAGCAGACAAACAATACAAAGTCTGCAAATGAGATCTTTACTCCCTTCTGCAGCAACTGGAAATTTGAACATTTAGCTCAAGGAAAAAAATTAAAGCAGGCACTAAAAGAAAGGAAAATATAAATAATTTGTAAGTTTGGTAATAACCTCTGAGGGCATAAACAATGCTGGTTAATAGACAGCTACTGGAAATGCAAATATGGTATTTTGCAGCTAGTTAAGCCAGGGGCTTAGGCACTATCCTTGTCAGCCTCTTCTGGTTTGGGATGAGCTCACAAGGGCATGCTATGAGAGCCTCAGGCTCTTGAGTTGTCTCTATCTATAAAAAGTCTTAATCCTGTTTACTTCTTCATGGATTTCTGCACCTGATTTTTGCTGTATTTAACTTGGAATCTGCTTGGGTTCGGGGGGTTCATCCGCCGTGCTCTGCCACCAGCCTGTGACTTTATACTGTTGGCCAAGAATTTCTCTTTCTTCCTTAATACCTTGTAGTTGAACTTCAGCACATCTTTCTGTATGACACTCAATCTGGGGGCCTCAAATTGCCCCCAGGAAAGGACAGGACCCCAAGACACACGCTCACAGTTTACAGAGGGAAGAGCTGTTGCTTTGGTGAGACATGGGAACAGAACTGCAATGTTGCTGATCACTGCCTGCCTCACCCAGCAGCTGGCCAAGGTAAAATGCTACTTGCTGCATTTTTTTCCCTTTTTAAGTGCTTGTTTCATAAAGGAGTAGCACAGGTAAAACTCCTGGGAGGGGAAAAAAAGAAAACCAAAAAACCCCGCAACAAACAAAACCCTGTGAGTAAATATTTGCACAACTGAACACAGAACAGAGCTCAGATCCCAAGGACTGTGTGAGGACGAGTCCAGCAGAGAGCTGTGGGTGAGCTCTTGGTGGGGATTTCTCCTCACACAGGGTGCCACCAATCCCACTCAGCTCTGTCAGTGTCCCCAGGGTGAGATGTCTGCACCATCCATGGGAGATCACAGTGCTGTTCCTGTTGGGAACAGGCTGTGGTGGGGATCTCAGGGTCTCGATACGGCATTTGCATGGGAGGTGCAGAGGAGTCCGAGAAATTAGTTCTGAACAGTAAGACCCATCCTTCATTTTTGTGACATCACAGAGCTTAAGACATACAAATTATGTTGGAAATGATCTCTTGGTGTCTGCAGCCCAACCCAGGGCTCCAGGGAGGTCCAGTTACAGAAGGATCCTTTTCCAGTCCAGGTTGGAATATGTCCCAGGACGGCGATCCCACACTCTCTGCATCCCTGTTCCAATGGATAAGTACCCTCAGAGTGAAATACCTATGATAAATATATATATCTACAAAATATCATAATTTCCTGTATTGTAACTTATGTCCATTGATGTGAGTCCTTCTGCCAAGATTTAGCTATTTCTCATGGCAAAGTTTAATAACAATCATCGATGTGTTAACGCTACTACTCCAGTCCAAATAATAAACAGAAGGGCTCTTCTTGAGATGGAGTTATTTAAATCAGCTTCTTAAAGGTATTATCATGCATAAAAATGCAAATTGGAATCTACAAGCACTGTAATCTCTCAAGTAAGTGTTTTGAAAACCCCACCAGATACCTGCATCCTCTGCAGATGAGCATGAATATGCAGCCTGATGCAGCAGTACAGTAAATTTATAGGTGAAGCAGTGTTGCACAAAGTGACCTGAGCATCACAGCTGCACTGTTTGCAACAGGTTTGAATGGTATGCAGAAGGCTCCAAGAAGGAAGTTAAATCTGGAATTTGATTATGTGTGGGCAACCTCCCTCCACAAGAGAGAGGTGCAAAGAAGTTGACTTAAAATTGAAGCAGGCGCAGGTACCCTGAGGGAAGTCCTTGGTGTGAACGAGGAGCAGTAAATACAAGACAAGCAGATTCAAACTGGCTGTTCATTATGGTTGGCTTATTTTAAAAAGCTGAGCTGGGTTTTCCTGGGTGTTTAATGTTTGCAGTATCTATTGATTTCAGCTGGTGTTGGTACACGTTCGGCTGTTTCAGAAGTGTTGGAGCAGCTGCTATGCTGAGCCTGCTGCACATAATTGCTGAGCACAATAATCTCACGGCTTGTTTGGGTTCCCTGTGCCTCTCTTATCCAGCTTGCTATCTCTTGCCTCATCCTTACATTGTAGTGCCTTTAGGACAGAACTATGGCTTGCGTTGTGTGCAGCAACTGAAGTGATAAAGATCCTGGCTGTGCCCAGTGCTTCTAGGAATTACTGCAAAAAACCCCATCCCATAATTATTTATTAATATGGCATGCATCAATGTGAGACATTTCATTGGCTTTAATAGGCTTTGGATCAGTTTCCTCAGTACCTCTGGCCTTTTTGGGTTCCATTATTCATGAAGGAACATGTTTAATTCAGAGTTAGGGACTGCAAATATTACTAGTGTACCTTGTGCTTTTATCCATGGGTACAGAAGTTATCCCTAAGCTTAGAGCTGCTGCATCTACATGGGTGAATACATGGCAGACGCCCTCCTGAGGATGCTTGTGTTTGTATGAAATAAAGGTGGAGTTCCTCCACCCAGAGTGGATGGTTTTTTCTCTTTTGCCCTATGATGGGGTGTGTTCCTGCAGCTCATCTGCTGCTCTGCTCACCTTGGGCCTAAATGGCAGCTTTGCCCATGGACTGTCAAGTCAGCAAAGGAGTTTAACAGGTCAAAGTAAGGGTCATGCTCTGCTCCATCCAATTTTCATTCAGGGCCAATCTTTTTGCCAACCTTCCATTATCTTTTCCCCAGCTTTTACCTAAAGATAAAAAGAAACAGCTTATAATTCATTACAGTTCATTAAAATGAAAATAAAATTTATTTTGCATCAAAATGAAAAAATATGACTTGTTCATTATTAGCATATAAATGGTATTTTTTGTGTCACTCTGCCACAAAATCACTTACATTTTCAATGATCACAGCACACAAAATTAATTTTTGATAGCCTTTTGTGATTTGGTTGAAAATTCTCATTTCTTTTTGTGCATTAACAGCAAACTGTATCCACTGCTATTCATACCAAATTTTAGATAATGAAGCAATTAAAAATACATGGATTGAAGATCTTATCTCATTTTTCCTCTGGCCTATTTCTGCTTCATTATTCATGAAGGGATATGTTTAATTCAGAGTTAGTAATTGCAGATATATCTAGTATAAATTGTGCCTTATATTCTTTTACCCAATTTCAATTTATTTTAGCAAATAGATCTGTGGGGAAAAAAAGAGCAGGAAAGACAAAAGGGCAAAAACTACATCTCGGTGTCGCCAAACAAAACCTTACGGGTCTATGGCTTGTAAAGTATGTCTCCAACTCAGGGAAAAGTTGATGCAATGGAGTTCTGTACTTGGCATATTAATAACCTCACATTTGTATCAAATGGCTGAATTAAATTATTCTGATTTGAAGCAGTTTGAGAGACCTCATGACTCAGTGTGACTGTCGTTCTGCTTCTTTTATCCACAAAGTCAAAAAGTCCCAAATCAGTGAAAAGTGAAAGTAGTAGAGACATAAAAGTAGATAACTAGCAGAGTAGAAATAAAATTAAGGTGTTTTAGGCAGAGGAACCTTCACTTGCCAGAAAGTGAAAATTAGTCCGGATCATGTGTTTCCGTATGTCTGGAGTGAGATGTGTCTGTAACAGCTTGATAAAACATTCAGATCCTGAACACATCAAAATCATGAAAGCTGCCACTGGGTTTGGGATCCAAGGAAATAAAAGCCTGTATGTGCAGCAGAGTGGGCTGGGAGGGGAGTGCCCAAGTGCAGCGAGGGCCAGATGGCTCCTGCCTTCCCCTCCCATCAATCTCAGCCCGGGGGCTGGATTAGGGTTGGGAGGAGGGTGTCAAGGAAAAGACACACGGTTGGAGGGGACTTGGACTGGGCAGCCCAGGTGCCTCCAGGGCTGCTGGTGCAAGTGTCCCCCAGAGCCCTGCTCACATGGTTGAGTTCCTGAGTTTAGGGCACAGCTGAGGGCGCTCTGTGAGGTTTGGATGGTGCCCGTGGAAACAGCTCTTCATGGGAATGTGCTAATGAGATTAATTATATCCAGGAATTATAAGGGTTGGCTTTTGGTTACTGCAGTGCCAGGGTCTTCTTATTGGGTTGTAACTGTCCTTAGGAGTTGTCACAAAAATCCCCTTGTCCTGAACTTTCTGCAGAAGAAAGGAGGGGCATGACATGGGTGAGGTTCCAGTTGTTCTTCTGACCGTGTGTCAGAGTGCTCTGGAGAAAGGTTTTGTTTTAATTGCTAAGGACACAACCCCAAAACACCCTTTATACCAGTGGAAATTTTTGTACATATCTCTCAGACTTGAAATAGAGTTTGTAGAATTAACAATTTGGATTTATTAAACATTGTGATCAGCACTTTCTGGTGCAATTATTAATGCAAATATTTCTGCCCAGCTATTTGATTAAATGAATAACTTGCAAAGTGATGCATAGCCTCTCCTGGTACTGCTTGATTCATAATTTCAATAAGTTAATTAATTACAATCTTATTTTCTCTCTTAATGAATTCTGGTCTGCTCTGATGGCTTTGGAAGTCTTAAACATGTTGTGAATGATTCTCAGTTAAAGTTTCAGAGAATATTTAGGCTCTATAGGAAAGATATTTACAAACTATCGTCTTTCAGTATAGAGCCAAACTTCTGCCTACCTGTGCTCTGTGAGGAAAATCCATCCCTTCATAGGCAAGTATCCCTGTTTTCCCTAGATGACACTGACAGGCATCACTTTGAAAGAAATTACACTGCATTCAGCTGCTCTGACCAACAAAAGCTGACCTGCCCTGGGTGAACAGCCATCAGGAGCACATGCCACCACAGCTACGTCAGGCCATGCAGGATTGCAGGATTCCATTTCCTGGAACAGATCCCCCTGCCTTGTGTCCTAAAGGTGCCAGTAAGTGCATTGACTGCTTTCAGAGCCCACATTGTTTGAGACTCGCTGTTGGTTCATCATACACTGATGAAATTAAATATAGGGCAAAATTCTTCCAAGTGCATGACATCTGTTTTCCTGGAATCCTGCTTTTACTGAGCTCGCTGAAAGCAGAGTTCCTGGAAGTGGAACTGGTGCATGGATAAAGAACTTCCAGCAGGGTTCTGCTGTTGGATTGCTGTGGCTGTGCTAAAACTGTCCCCTGACTGCTGGTGGTGACCAGGTACTTTGGGGTGCTACCAAGCCAACAGTGTGGGTTGTGTCTCCTCTATAGGAGGGACACACCTCCTCACCAAATGGCCCGTGTTTTTTTTCCCCACTTTGGCATTGTGGTTCCCTTGCTCCTACAGTTTGTCCTTGCTTTTTCTTCCCTACCACGTCCTGTTTGGATTTGATCCTTTATCTTTTACTGTATCTTTCCAGATTTAGGCTGATTTTGGAGAAAGGAGGTGGGAGGCCATGTGCTTGGGGATTTTTCCATTGTCTCAGACTGTATCTCCTCAATCTCCTCCTCCTTTTCCTATCCCCTTTTTTTCCACATGGATGTTTCTGATCTCTGCCTTGCACCACCATCACCACTGTTTCCTCCCTTTCCATTGTTCCACTTCCCTCCCTCCTTTTGCTGGAGGGTGGCATGGGAGAAAACACCACTGAGCTCAGAGTAGTCATCCCCTTGCCTTCCACTGATGTTGCAAAATAGGTGGCAAAACCAGTCCCAGCAGGCGTCCTTGAGAGAGACCTGGAGGCTGGAGATAGAGAGGCTCAGACACTGAGATAATAACCATCTCTAATTAAAAACTGGATAATTCAGATGCCCATCAGACACACTATCTGATCATAAACACGAGCCTGGCACAGGCCTAGATCTTGCCTCCTCAGTGTCCTAGTCTGCTGTGAACGGTCATCCAAACAGTCACACAAAGTGAGGCTTCATCAGCTTCGCTTCATTAGAAACTAATTAGAACCATCACCCCAAGCTCGAAAGATACCTTTGAAGTACAAATATTTCCTCAGCTTTTCTTAATCAAGGCTTTCTTTTTATGCCTTTCTATATATGCTGATTCCAGCCAATGCATGAATTGGAAATCCTGGAAGGCTGGGAGGAAAAACTGCTCTTGCAGTATTTCCAATTGGATAAAACCCAAAAATCCATTGGAAATCTCATGATCTCCAGCACAATGTACTGGCCAAGAAAATCTGGAGAAGCTGCAAATAAGCATCCAGATGTCTGGAAAAATCCCTGACTTGGAAAAAAAATCTTTGGAGGTTTGTTTATTCTTAATACAAAGAATAAAGGCATATTAATTACCAATAATAATGAACTCCTTAAAGCTCATGGTGTCTGCAAGGAAAGAATTAACTGTGGTGTTTGTGTTGGTTGATACGCTCATAGGCCCAAGGGCTTGTGTGGCCTGGACAGACAGGAAGGCAAATTGTGAGAGGAAACTTATTCAAGAAGGTGACCTGTGCAAAAGGCAGATATGTGATGCAAGTAAGGTTTTTGTCACCTGTCCCACACTGATCGGGTACTGTCCTCTACGTGCAGCCCAGGGGTGGGCTGCAGGGACACTGGGGTCCCACACTTCTCCTTTCCCTTTCCTTCATGCAGTGCAGGGACACCAGGGTCCCACACTTCTCCTTTCCCTTTCCTTCATGCAGTGCAGGGACACTGGAGTCCCACACCTCTGCTCCCCTTTCCCTCATGCACTGGTGGTCAGGGTGAATGGGGGGCCGCATGTCTCCTGCTCTCCACACTACCCTGACTTGTGGTCAGAGGTGGAGAACATAACCTGAGATGGAGATCCAGGATGGGGCCTTTATTTATACATTTTCAAGATGCTTCCCATAAATTCAGGCAAAACAGCTCAGATGCCTGAAGAGCAAGCTATGTGACGTGGCCTTGCTATTTCAGATGTTTTTGTTGTTTGCTCTCTGCATCTTTATTAACAGCACTCTGTCAAGGCCGTTGCATTAAATATTGATCTACCTTGACAGTGGGAGCAGGGGGTGCATTTTGAAGGGCAGGTGTCAGCCCCTTGCCAGTGGCATCCCTCTCTCGCAGATATTTAACTATTTCTTATGTTCACAAGAAAAACACATGGAAAGAGCCACTGGTGCTGAGAGGGCACAGAATTTCACTGCTAACTAAAGCGTGGCAGGGAGGAAAACTGCACTCCTGAATTTCACACCTGGAAACCTGCCAGACTCGGAGGCACCTCAACCAACCTTGTTGCTCTCCTGTCGAGGTACCGTCTGCTTGTTCAGATTTACCAGGTGGGAGCTACTTATCATTTCATAGCAATTCTCCAGGCTGAAGCCTACTGACCTGTGGGAAAATCACTCAAAGGGCATTTTATAGCACTTGAAGCTTCATCTGTGCCTAGCGATGAGCTCACTGCTGTAGTTTTGAAGGTGCTTCCTGCAGTGACTCTTTCATGCAATTGCCACTTCATGACATAATTTCAATTTCTAAACATTCTGGGATTCCCTTGAAATAGCCTCAGGGGAAGTGGCAGGTTCTGAAACTCTTGATGCCTTCGTGAAAGCAATTCAGACAGCAAATGCTGGTCTTGGTATTGGGAAATGAGCAGTCAGAGGGTTCTGCCTGGCTTGGTGGTGACTGATGGAGAAGGGGTCTGAACTGTTGGGTAGCCCTTTGAGGATGTTTGAAAAGGAAAAAATATTGCTATGTTTCTGGGAAGGGCACGATGAGAGATACAGATGGGCAGGGCATTTGTTTCTTTGGTTTCTTGTTTTTAATGTTTTTAATGTGGGCACTGAGAAACTTCACTGTCAGATCAAAAAAAAATCTACAGCAGCCTAAGCAAGCCATGTAAACCTCCCAGCTACCTTTCTGAATGCTTTAAAATACATGGTGCAAAAACTCACCCCACTTTCCTAAGTGGGGCAACCTATTCACAGCCCATGTTGGCTTGGATGCTCCCAAGCTCTTTAAGTAAAAGAGCTATGAAATGCTAATCTCCAGTAACCGTTCCTCCTGAGCAGAGTCATTGCTCACTGGGTTTTCTCTGTGGCTTTCCCAGTGAGTTTCTCCCTAAATCTGCCCTTGCTCAGGGTGTCTCACTGATGTGAAAATCAATGACAAGCTGCTGTGTATGATGTGGGACACGTCGTCTCCCTGTTAGCGGTGATGGGAGCAGCCAGACTGCTGGCAGGCATCCCCCACGACATATCCCCTGCCCCGGTCCAGCCCTGCAGTCCAGGGGCCATATCCCTGCCACGCTGTCCGTTCCCTCCTGCTCCTGGCTCTGCAGACCCTGCCTGGAGCTCTTGGCTGGGTGAGCGAGGCCGGGCCCGTCTGGCAGCGGCGCAGGCTTTGGGGAGGAGCAGCGGGGCTGCAGGGCTGCCGTGGTTCTGCTGCCAGCTGGCAAAGCACAGCCCGGCACTGAGCGGGGACGAAACACGCTCGGATGAAATGTCCCAGATAAAACATTCCCACAGCCTGTTCGTGTTTGCCTGGCCTCATAAAGCACCTTGACTTCAAGGTGCCTGCTCACTGCCTGTTTAGAAATTTGGCTAGAATGTCTGGTAACTTTTGTTTGCAAGTTTTAGTTTTGGCAGAGGTTCACTTGTTTATGTCTGGATTTTTTTTAAATTTTGTAGAATTCTCTGGCTGAGGATAAGTTTGAGGCTTAAATTACACAGTCACACTAACAGCAGTCTGTACATTAACTACAGCAGTTGGTGGGCTTTGAAAGGTTTGCTATAAACCACCTCATCTCATGGCATTTATTGTCACTGTACCTGTCAGTGAAGGACAGTGTGACACCCTGTGTGTGCACTGTGGGAGGAGTGGGACTTTGGGCTATTTCGTTTCAATCATAAATATAATGTATTTTTTTTCTCTCTCCTCACCAAGGGCTTTTAATATAAGAGCTAAGACAGGCATTTGCAACTTTTTTTTCCCAGGGTTGAACTCTACTATTTCAACATGAAATTTTTAATCCAGCAGTAACGCCTGGGTGTTGCCTGGACCTCTGGGGACTGTTGGTATGTGTTTCTCCAAAACTGATGTGCCTGTTGCAAGCAATTGTTCTATGAAGTCTATTCAAGCTCTCAGCTTGTTCTACACAAAAAACCTCCAACAGCCTGACAGTACTTCAGCTGCTACTGTGATGAAAATGCTTGCTGTCATGTTAATTAATGCATCACTTTGTCAGTTCTTTGTAGTCTGCCATCTACCTGCCTCTACCCTTGTCTCTTCTCCTCTCTTCCCTTTGGGTGGTGACCCCTCTGGATGGCTTACCTTCATGGATCTGCGAGTGCACAGCACCAGCCACGGCAGTGCTCCTACAAAAACAAAGCTTGTGCAAACATGAGAGCACCCCAACCTCCTCTAGCCTGGTGTGCCATCACCTCACTTTCAGGAGGTGCTGGGGCAGTGCAGACACTGAACAGCACACCCAGCTGCCTATTCCTTCCTCCTCATCCCAGTTAACAAGCGAGCAGTTACCTGCCCACAGTCTGATGATGTGCCCATGCAAAGCCCAGAAGTCCCTGGACATGTTGTATGCATTAATAATTTTAGCCCTAATAGACTTTCCTGTCCAGTTTGAACTTTTTGTCCCTCCAAGAACAACTCAGGAAGGATCCCATGGAAGTTCTCACTACCATGGGTATTCTTAGGTCTCCATCAGGAAAGGCATGGGAATCTCTCCAGGCTGTTACATCAGCCTTGCAAATGACTCACGCTGGTTGTCTGCACTCTCTGTTGCTGGTGAGGAGGCAGCTGGGTTGGGGAGCCTCATCTTTCCAGACAGAGAAACGGAGGCTGAGCCAGCTCGTGGTGTAACCACAGTGGGTTCAGTAGGGTATATCAGTGTCCCAGGGGATGCCTGCGTGATGGATCTTGTCTACATGGTGTTGAATAAAATTAAGAAGTGGTCAGATATTTTTCTTCATCTTCTATGACACACCACCTCCCACCTTCTCTTTTTCTGTTCATCTGTGGAAATTTTAGTGTTTGTGCCAATTAAGACCACAGCAAAGTCTTTTTCAGCCTGTCCTGTTGCTCATTCTGGAAAGTTGGGCCAATTTAATTCACTCAAAACCTTATAATATCAGAAAATGAGGTCCAGGGTTTCCTTTCTTCTCTGTAGTCCTGTGGTCTCTCTTCTTTTTCCAGCATTTGTTGGTTTGCCCATCCTGAAATTCCATTTTCAGGAGATGGGGGCATTTCTCTCATGTTTGAGTTATATCCTTGTGGTATTTGATTTCAGTTTTTGAGCAGATGAGGTCCTGATTGGCGGGATACGAATTAACTCAGTGATACATAGTGAGTGATGTCAATTGTTCTTAAGGGTGGCTACCTACAAAATAAGGAAGATAACCTTTATGGAGAGTGACTTCATGTTCAGTCATCTGAACAATGGACAGAAGAGACTGTGTATTAAGTGGAGCCAATCCCTAGATGCATTACTGATATCAGCTCATGAGGGGAAAAAAAAGTCAGGAAAAGGCAAAATGGGCTGTAGGATGCTGTCTGGGTGTGTGCCTGCAAGTGGGAGCTGGAGTCCAGACCAGTCTATCAAGGATTATTCTCGACACCTGGGTAACTCTCAGGCTGGACAGTATTGCACAAAACAGCTCAGCTGCGTGTCTGGTGTTTGCCATGCAAATACCACTGCAAAGCACTTAATAACGGGAAAAAAACCCACATAAAATGGGGGAAAAGAAAGAGTTATAGTGAAAAAACTTTGGGTTTTGATTGAGTTTTGAAAATAAGTAGAGAGAGAGAATATGGAAAGGTGAGGAAGAACTGTTTTGAAATGATCTGTGCCACGTAGGGAAAAAGCAAATTTAACCAGATTGAAAGAGGCAACGAGGGGGGAGGGAGTGGTGGGATAGGACCATCTATGGAAAGGCACAGGAAAGCCAGGAAGGGAAGTGTGTCTGTGAAGAAATGGAACAAAAGCTGGTTTTGAAATGAGGGAAGCTACAGGACTCATGTGAAGGAAAGGAGAGAAAGTGTCATGTATATTATTTTTTTTTTCCGAGTGATTTTACCTCATTCACGAGGGTGAAACTCTCAAGCAGGCAGAAACTCTCACTAGATTTGCATTGCTTTCTGCTTCCAGCCACCCTGGAAACCCCTCAAGATCAGGCTCTCACAGTAATTCAGCACATCTGCTTCTGGCTCCAAAACCCATCCATGAAGCTGGAGGAGGTTTGGCCCTGGTCCGGGCAGCTGCTGGGACAGCATGTGGACATGAAACCAGAGTCGACCAAGTGCCCTGGAGCACGCGGAAAGGTTGGGCTCTGGCTTGCACAGAAACAGGCTGGAGAAGGGTTTATGCCAATTCTGATTATATTCAGATGGCTTAATCTATCCGTTTGTGGCCTTTCTGCTGACAGTGTTTTTCAGGGGTCAGGCACCCTTTGAATGGCGATGGGCAGCTCTCCATCCCGAAAATCCCAGTGGAAGAAGTGATTTAGGATTATGGGAATTGGCAACTCGCCTTAGAAATTCTTGTGCAGTGCTCTTAAAAAGGTGTGAATGGTAGGGTTACATGCGTGTTTGTAGAGTATGAACTTTTGGACTTGTAATCTCCTTGCAGAATACCAAGGCTTTTTGTGGGAAACACACCATGTTGATAATTTTCAACATTAAGACCAGATGCTTGCTTGCAGATGTTCTAAATGTTTGTTCAGATCTGGAAAAATGCTGCACAATTTTTTATCTTTTCTAGCTTTGTAACCATGGAGTTTTTCCTTTGTTAGGTGAGAGTAACTTGGTGAGATGAGTAGACTCCAGCTCAGCCAGGCTCTGAGTAAGTCGTAGAATCAGAATGGTTTGGGTTGGAAGGGACCTTTAAAGGTCGTCTAGTCCAATGCTCTGCCACAGGCAGGGACATTTTTGACTTGATAAGGTTGCTCAGAGCCCTGTCCAATCTGAGCTTGAATGTTTCCAGGGACGGGGCGTCTACAACCTCTCAGAGCAGTGAGAGAGAGTCCAGAGGTTAAAGTCCTTAAAAGAGCAGCTGCACACCGTGAAGCTGGTGGGAATTGAAGGTGCCCATTGCAACAGGACTCACCAGCACTGAACAAATCATGTACTTTGAGACAGTCCCTGCATCACAGAGATTAAAAATAACAGAGAGAGGTGAAAAGACGAGATAGTGCGATTTTATGCATGAAAATGGAAATAGAAGTTAAAGGACTTGCTAGAGAGCACACAGTGAGCCTGGGCAGAGCGCAGAACTGTGCTGATGTTTTCTGATTCCCAAGATGGTGCTTTTATTCTGCAACAAGGACAATTTGGTTCTAAAAGTTTGAGGGAAATGGTCATATTCTTTTAAAAAAAAGTCATATTTTCCATCAGCTCTACATTCAAGTGCTTCCTTGAACCTGGTGATGCTGGTAACAGTTAGCTTGTTAGTGAATTTAAATAGCAATTTCTATTTTACAGCAGATGTTAACAGCTGCTGTACATGGTTCAGTCACAGGAGATACCAACTATTGCTTGAATATTGTGCCATGTTACCTTGAAACTAAAAACTACTATAAATAACTCATATGCTGACCAAGAAACCTCCATGAGAACATTATGACATTCTCCAGTGAAGTAGATGCCCAAAGCATGCACTACATGAGCTACTTTTCTACAGGTATTTTTATCCTCAGTGAGGGTTAAGTGCAGAAAGTGGCAATGGGAAGAAGTTGTGGTTTGTAGCCTGTCTTCCCAGGGTGATCTGAAGGCTCAAACATATCACAGAATGATGGAATGTACTGAGTTGGAAGGGACCCACAAGGATCATCGAGTCCAGCTCTTAGCCCTGCACAGGACACCCCCAAGAGTCAAACCATGTGCCTTAAAGCATTGTCCAAACACTGTATCATATATATGATCTAATTAAAAATTACTTTGAAAATGGCCACTTCCATTCCTGGTTGCTGGGCTGTTTGTCACTGTTGTCTGGATCATGCACCATCTGAGTATGCTATGGTTGCATGAGGTGACTCACCAGATCACTGTTCCCTCTCAGGATAAAATCAGTATAGGGAAAAAATCATTTTGTTTTGCCTTTAGATCTTTGCTCTCTAATGCACTGTGTGACTCTGCTCTTCCCATTCAGTTCCAGTAGCCACATTTGTCTTGCCAGGCTGTAGCCTGGTGTGTGAGCATCTCTGGCCAGATGTTCAGGGCACGTGTCAGCTGCTGGCCTCTTTCTGCAGACCATTCCCCAGAATAATGCGGTGTCAGAAAAAGGGGAAAGCATGAGTTTGTATCACTTTGTTGGACCTTTCAGTCTTTTGTGTCGGTGGCCGTTTGCACTTGGCATTCCAGATTAAGCAAATTCCCATCTAGTGCAACCCTATCGTCTCCTCCTGCTCTGATTTGTTGTGTGTGCAGCACACAAGTTGATCCCAGTGTGAGATGGATTGGCTTGAGAGCCACATTACCCTCCTTACGCTGTGGCAGATGCCTGTGCCGAGCAGTTTCCAGCGTGGGGAGATCATCTCATTAAGCTCTTGAGCTGCTCAATCTTCCACCTCCTGTCTTGTACGGCTTGAGCTTTGCCCTCCCATCCGCGGAACCCACTGGAGCGGCAGTGACGCCTCAGACACATCTCCCAGAGACTTCTCTCAGCAGAGATCAGGACTCCTGTCCTGTGACCCACGTTTCCCCATAACCCTCTGTGAAACTGCAGGGATTTACCTGCAGTGGTTGCAGACACTGCCCCTGGGTGGGAAGAGAAAGCCCCCAGTGCTGCCATTGTTTTAGACCACTGGTGCCGGGCTCCAGCCTCCTGGTGCTGCTCTCTGAACAGATGTTAGAAAACTTAACTGAGGCATGAGCTCCTGCAGAGGACTTCATCCAGCACAGTGGCATTTTGCAGCTACAATAATCTCCCTTTAGCGCTTCCAGTTGTGTCACTGTTGCAATTAGCAACGTGTTTGTAGCACTAAAACAGACCGATAAGAGCATTCGGGCTGGTTCCTGGTCACTGAGCAGCAGGGTTTCTGACTTTCACCTGAGCAGGTTTGTGATTGTCTGGGCTAAAGGAGAAATGACATTGACCCTTAAGAAATAGCCAGAGAATTATTAGAGTGCATGGCCTTCTAAGTTCTTTGTGATATGGCAACCTAACTCTCACATCCTCTCAAAAATCCCAGAGTTAGATTTCACTGAAAGCAAATTGATTTTTCCTTGAATCATAAAATAAGGGAGGCTGGAAGGGAATTTTGGAGGTCACTATCTTCAACCCCCTGATCAAGGCAGGTAATTTTACCTTGGCACAGAGTTGCAGTGGGAGAGAGCTAAGGAGCCTTGAAAACAATACAGGGAGATTTCATTGAGGCACTGAAAAGGGTCATAAATAACTAACTCATCCTAACTTTTGAATGGTCCTACCTGGTCTGGGTTAATGAGCCCTTCTCCAGGGTCTTCTGCTATATAAAAGGAGTTCTTATGTTTTCTGTTCTCACCAGAATGGTGTTGGAGTTTGTACAGGTGAAGTGTTCAGCTGACTGTTGCCTGTTACCCTTTGAATCTGCAGTCATACCACAGCCCTTTGGAGAGCTGTTTGAGGACAGAGTATTTTCTCCTTGAGTCCCAGGATCATTTAGAAAGGTGGTGTAAACACGCTAGACAACTGCTCCTTCAGGCACTGATTCCAAAGGAGAGATGGAGTTTTTTATGATATAAGCTGATTTATTATATTCCAGTGTTACTCTCTGCTTCGTTATTAGCTTACTTTACCTTTCCCTTCCCATTTTTAATTAATTCCCAACCTTCCTTTGCAAAGAAAAAAAAAATTCTTCTTTAAAACAGTTACCATGATTAACTATGATTTTTCTGTTCTTCTTTTTCTGGCCCCAAGCCCCCTCTCCCTCCCCCCTAAGGATGCCATACCAAGAGCCTTGTAATGCCCGGCGTGTCTGGGCTGGAGGTCTCATGGCAGTGCTGAGACATCTGCTTGTGGTGTCCCCATCCTGCACTGGGTGAAGTATTCAGATGTGTCTGAAGGAGCATCTCCTACTTCAGCACATAAAGGTACTTGCTCAGGAGGTAGGGCTGCAGTCCTTTGTGTTCACAGAGAAGCCTGGCATTTAATCCCAGGATAATATCCCTGCAAATGGCCTGTGGCTGATGGAGGAGCTTTGTGGACACAGTGTTCCCAGAGGAGACCCATTTAGGTGATACTTATTCATTACTCCTGGGATGTAGGGGGTGGAAGGAGGTGCTCTTCGACATCCCAGCAAAGAATACTTTTTTTTTTCCAATTTAAAAGTGTGTGTTACTTACTAGTGTAAATGAAGAACAAAACAGAGAAAAGTGTGTGATGAAATATTTAAGTTCTTCACATCTTGGTTTTTTCATCTCTGTACCTCCGAGGGACAGCACACTATCAGAGCCTGGCTTTGTAGTGCCAGATAACAGCAGTATTTTGTCTCTGCTTGTAGTACCTCCTCAGCCTCCAGCCATGTGCTGCTGCCAGCTGAGGCTCCTGTGCAGGGGGAGCCAGTGCCCGGTGTTGAATCCCAACATGCTCACAGCACAACCACTTGTTACCAGAAGCCTGAATTAATCGGCTTGGAAAATTTATTAGATTAGCGAGGAATGACAGTGACCCAGGGAATGAACTCTGGCAGAGGGGCTGAAACAGAGGTTGGGCTTCTCCTTGTCCCCAGGAGAATTTGGAAGTGTTTTATTCAGGAAAAAGCCTGCAGCAAATGGCATCACAGAAATGTGAGGACTGCTTGAGGGCTATGAATCGGTGAGTGTTAAGGGTAGATTTCCAGAGACATCTATTTATTCTCCCTCCTCAGTCCCTGTGGAAAGTCACTGGAGAGCATTTTACTGGTCCGGTGTTTTCAGCAGGTGAAAGAGAGGGTGAACAGGCACACATCCTGTGTGGAAAGATGAGCTTTTAGGGGACTAAAATGGATGCAGAGGCTTCTGTGGCCTCACTACCTGCTGCCCTGACTCTGTTCTTTGGCAGAGCTGCCCAAAGACTGCAGCAGGCAGGTTTAGTGAACATATACAGACTCTTTGCATAGAAGTATGATAAGATGGGGGAAAGCAAATCATATCTTCCAGACCCTTTTTTGGAAAGTCACAGAGGCAGTTCAGAGTATGTCTGAATAGTCTGAACCTGAGATTTTTCTTCTGATGTCTAAGAGGGCTTTTCATTGATGAAGGTGTCTTGTCCCTACATGTGCACATGACTGCTGGCTATGCAGAAGGTTTTGCTGTCAGAGCCAGCAGACATGACATGCCACATGGTGCAAATGAGATGCTGACACAATTATCTCATGTGCTCACAAAAATTCATAGCAGAAAGCTTACCCTCCCTGCCTTCTCTCTTGTCGTGGCCGCAGTGCAGGCTGACCCCTCGGATGGGGTTTAGAACTGAGCAGTGCCCCTTCCAGCCCACTGGGCACTGCCCACTGGAAGAGCATCCTGCAGCTGCTCTTTAGGGTGTGTCTTCTTCTTGTGTCTGGCCTGAGGATGCCAGAACAGCTTCCAGGCATCTGTCAGGCACAAGAGGTTTCCGCTCTTTGTCTGGAGAAATGAACTGCACAGCCTGAGAGGCAAAAATCCGTTTGCTGGGATTCATGTAGTATCAGGAAACAAGAGAGTCTGAGAATTACAGACAGGAACAAAGAACAAAGACATTAAGTTCCCAGTCCTGGTCTTTTTCTGTGCTATTACACCAAGAAGAAAACCCACTGTGACAAATGGACAGTTGAAATAAGAAATGTCATTACACCAGGCTGCTCTATTACAAAAACATGTCTGGTCAGGTAAAACAAAGACATGTGGCTTCTTTATCTTTTCTGTAAAATAGTCCAACTTTCACCTTCAAGGTACAGTTTTTTTCTGGCTTGTAATTTGTAGTGGATCTATGATTTCACAAATCAACCAGCTTTCTTCCTTCATTATAAACATGAATTTAAAAGCAGAGAGTAATACTATCTAGGGCTGGAGATTTTTTATCTGGAGCTGCAGTCTTCATTATCTGAATTTTCTATTAGTTGCTGGAAGGTGTGCATTTCTCATAGAAACTACCACATGAAAATGTGAATAGCATGTAATAGAAAACTGAGGAGAAAAAAAAGGCCTCTTACTGTCCCTTCAAATGGAGTTTCATAGCTGAAAAAAAGCAATACCTGGTAACAGCTTCGGGTCTGCTCAGCTGCTTCTGTAATATTGTCATAGATGTTGAGCTTTGCTTTTTTTCTTGCTCCAACACTTTATTCTTCTGTCACCACAAGCAGGTTCTTGAGTGACTTTTTGGGGATGCCCAGAGTGGCACTGTTACTTAATGGTCTGAGCTTTGAGGTGCTCAACATCTGGATGGGTACAGTGACACAGTGGCAGCCTCCCCCATCCAGAGTTGGATGACATGTTATGTATTAAGCTCTAGTGAGAAAGTAGAAGACTAGGAAGACTTCTGTCATCAGTGTATGATCATGAAAGCATAGCCTGGTGTAAGGGAGTGAGTGGGATTTTTGGGCAATAGTGGGAATTTGATGGGGCTGTGGAGAAGCAGGTGGAGTTTCAGTATATCAGACTGTGCCCATAGTGACATCAAGGTGGATGGATGGCTCTTCAGGAAGGAGATGTGTCTATGGTTATGTGAGTCCTGAGGGTTTCTAATTGCAAATATTATGAGTATTCTTACTGCATTAATAGAGGTATTAATATATCATTGATATAACATATAATATATTAAGTAATTATATTAATATTGAGCTGAATGAGAGCTGAATTAGTTCCTCCTCATCCTGCTATGTTGTGCAAACCCACAGGAAAATTATTATCTCATTCACATAATAATATATTGAATAATATCTCATGCACTCAGCTAATTATATCCAGGCCAGGTATGTCTAAATTAGCTGCTGTCATACTTAGCAACCAGGTCTGAAGAGAAACAAATATCTGATTTAGTCCTGTCTCTGCCTCTTCAGCGTGGCACAGGTACATCCTTCACCTTCAGTGTTGCACCTGGAAGGGAATGTTTCTGTTGTTCTCATAGGGAGCTGTGGGATTGAATAGTGTTTAAAAGACATTTGGGAGCCACAAAGGCTGGGCACTGAGATGAGCATTGTGAGCAATGCAGAGCTGATAAACAGTTAAAGAAAATGGAAGAAAGTGAATTGAAATCTCTCTGAGAAAACTCCAGCCTGACCCAGAAAGACCGTATCTTCCAAACTTCACATGCTCTCAGGCAGTTCTGCTGAAAACATTGACTGCAAATGCTTCTTTGCTTTGTATTAATCCTCAAGGCAAAAGTAAGGTCACTGCTGCAGAAAAAGTGGTAGCATTTTCATTTTAAAACAAGCCTAGGGCTTATTGAATCTTGCTCTAATTAGGAGGTCTTTTTTTTTGTGTCTCTGTTCTCCTCTCCACCTCATGCTGCAAGGCTGGTTTGTTTCCTTGGCCTTGAAGTGGGGTAAAAGCTTTTGTGGAAGATTTTTAAACTTCACAGGTCTGTTCCTTCTGGCTTGTTTTCGATGGTTGTGCATAGTTCACAGAGAGCAGGCTGTGAAATATTGCTGTGTGCTTCAGGAGCCCCTGAGAAGATGCCTCCTGCTTCCCTTTGTGCTCCACTCAGACCATGGCCCCTCATGCTGCTCATGTTACCAAATGTGATGGGAATATGGATGACTCGCAGGGGTCTCTGGTTCCCTATGATAACACAATTCAAAGGCAGTCGATGAAGCTTTGTGATTCAGGACATTCTTTGGGTGAATTTTGGCTTTTGAGGCTTGAGATTTAAAATCAATATGTTTGATCCCTGTTTTTAACAGGTGCCCTCGTTAAAAACAGGGATCAGAGAGCAAAGGAAAGCAACTTTACCAGTTCCTGCAGGTTGTGGACCAGCTGCCACAGGGTAAACCCTCCTCTGCTGTGGTAAGAGTCATCACTCTGGCTCGGGCACTGGTGGATGTAAAACTGGGTTTCACTGCTGTGTTGGAAGCTCAGTTATGAAGAACTGTGCTTTCACCACCCAGGTGTCAGGCTGGAGTGAACTGAATAGTTCCAGGACACAGTGCTGCATTTATGGGCATTTTGGGGCATTTCTTCTCAGGATTGGAGCTGATGTGGATGTGGGTGCCCTCAGACAAGCAGTGCAGGAGCAGGGCTGGGTGCAGCCAGGGTGGAGGGATCGTGGGCCGCAAATGTACGTGTTTACTGGGATGGTGTGTGATGACTTCTTACATATGTGGAGATCACTTGTACACTCCATGAATCCCACTGAATGATAAGCTGTGTGAATATAACACCCAGCCAAGTGTCTAGGGAGGGGTCCCACATGTCTGCTTAGGCTATTCACTTCTCTCTCAATCAAGGATGAACTTCAAAAAGTAGGAAGTGGCTCCTTTTTGGCTATCACACTGTCATCATCTTCTCTGGGTTTTTAATTTCCTCTACCCCTGTACCATTAACACTAGATAAGTGTGTTAGGAAGATAAAAATCAGCTTACAACTTTATGGACAATTGATTGGAAGAAAAAAACCATAGTGCTGAGTGTAGCTGGCTCAAGCCTGGATATAACCTCTTAAAAATTATTTACTAGGTACTCAATAAAGTTTGCCAGAATAGCCTGTTAAAATTGCAGAGGCAGAGCCTTGGGGGAGATTTCCCTGCTCTGCTCTGTGCCAGCCCAGCTGTGGCTGTTGGTAGCATTAGGAGTAAACACAGCTCCAATCGACATACTGTTGCTTTCTGTTTGCAGCAAATTTAAGTATGATATTTATAGGCATCTCTGATCTCCTTTGATCCATTCTTTCCATTTGAAGAAGCTGTGCTTTGAAAAAAAACCCTGTCTTCCTCTTTTCAGTGGCAGCATTAGAGAAAAATGCTAAGACACCAACTTTTAAAATGCTTCTGATGCCTTTAATGTTTATTTTAATGTCTAAAAAGTATCTGAGGTCCTGATCCAGCAGCAGACATGGGTAATGAAAGCTGCAGCAGATCTTGTTCCTCATCAGTTTATGGCTAACATGGCTCTGTAGTGCCAGGCTCTGAGGTTATCACACTTACTCCCACTTGGAACACCAAGTCCATGCTGGAGCCCATCTAATGTAAATACATCTGTATCAAGCATGCTCACCCTCCCCCTTGCATATCCACGACGTGCCATAATGTTCTGTGCAGCGAGCACCATTATTAGCTCTGACTGACAAATGGATTTCTAATCTAATGTATGTATGTCACACATGGATCACAGGAACTTTGAAGTCAAATGCGTCCTTGGGAGCTGAGCTACTTTTGTTACAGCACAGCATTAAAGCAGAGAGGTACAAAGTCTCCTGCTGCTGGATGGCACTCAGCAGCTGATAAGTAGGAGATGAAGGTGCCTCCCTATCACTGGTAATGCTGCTGGTGTCTGGAAAAGGAAGCTGTGCCTTGAGCAGCTACAGCCAGGAAAGCTGGTGCCTCTGCCTCGCCCTCCCAGGCAGCGAGGGGAAGGAGCACAGCACTGTGTCCAAGAGAGGTCCTCAGAGGAGAAAACAGCATGGCCCCCTCTGAAACACCTTGTCCAAAACCTGTGAGACTAAAGTCTCTGAGTAAAGCTGTAACTGAGTTTCTTGAGCAAATGATGTTCCAAGATTCTCCATCCCCATCCAAATTGTGCCTTCACACCTATTCTGTGCACCCACACCACGTGAGACTCCTTTGCCTGTTTTTACAGGAAAACATGGCCTTGAAGGCAAAGTTGTTCATAAAGGATTTATACTGGGAACAAACCAGAACATGCTCAGGGTGTGGCTCAGAGGCAGCCGAGCCATTCACCTGATGCTGGATAACAAAAACTCTCAGCTCGTGAAACCTTTTCCCTGTTCCACATAAACTATTTACACACCTGGAGTGTCATTTTGCACTCAGTACTGAGGCTGAACAAGGCATAGCACAACTGATGCTGCTTGCTTTGCATTCACAATAAACCATCAACAGATGGTTGGTAGCTTGAATCTTTTCCTCTGTGTAATTCCACAGTGCTGCTCAAGTCGTCACTAACAACCGTAACACAGAGACTGAAGTACACACATCATCCCTTCATATTGATAGTGCAGCATGAAAAGCCTTAATGAGACCATTGTTCTATTGATGCAATCAGACCATGGTAGTAGTCACTGCCTGCAGTGTTTTACCAGTTAAGAGCAATCAGTTAAGTGGTAATTTTGGGCAGCACAAGAGCATGCTTGTGTTCTGAGTTGAAGAACAAGTGATGATAGAATGCATATAAATATATATATTATACACCTGAACAGCACCCGCAAAGGCAGCAATAATAACCTGGTGCAGTTTTTTCAAGATTGAGGTATCCTCTGTAGCCCAGCTTCTTCATTCAGGTGAAACTCTACCACATGAAATCTGTTGGAAAGTTCATGTCAACCCTGACTCATGTAATTGTTAAGCCTCATTAATTTGGTGTGTTTATTTAAAGTGGCTGGTGTTTTCTTAAATAGGTAATCTAGCATTTAAAAAAAAAATCTAATTTCTTCATGGAGCTTTGAATGGCTCTAAGTGAAAACTGCTTTGTTGCTTGTTTGTCTTTCTCATTGGAATGCAATGGATATCTTACAGATGAAAAGGACTGGAAAGGTGCTTAATTTATGAACCAAGACGTAGTTCTAAATAATGCCTAATTAAGTTCATTCATGACCTGGCATATGATGCTTAGCTTAGCCTGGGCATTGCAAACCATTAGTAAACATTTTAATTGTAATAATTGCCACTGGCAGCAATTATTTTCGGGAAGGTGGCTAACTTCAATCAGCAGAGAGAATCTGAAATGTGAGGAACACGCGTCCTGTCTCTTTGAAATACCACTAAAAGCAGCTGCACACCAGTGTGACAAATACTGGACTTCACTTTGTAGGGCGATGGTGAGGTTTGGAGAAGCTGAGAACATATTCCCAGGCACTTCAAACCCACTCCTTCAGCAGCAACCCCAAAGGCAGCTCTAGAGGGAGCGGTGAAAACGTGCTGCCAGCCCAGAGGCTGCAGGACAGGCTGCTTTTGGAAGACGTGGGTGTAGGACAATGGTAGGGTGGTGTAGCAGAGTATCCTCCACATTATTGCTGTGGCTGAGATGCAATAGCTGCATGTGCTGACTCTGAAGGCTCCTGACTGCACATCAGGGCTGAGAGCCAGCACCCTGCCACGCCGCCGAGGATGCTCTGCCAAACTCTGAGGGAGCTGTTTAGGCTGGCTTGAACTGCCTCCATGTTTGATTTCTGGAAGATGGAAAAAACTGGACCCCTGTCCAAAAATTCAGAATTGAGTACAGGATTGTTGTCAAATGCTGTAATTAGAGACAGAGCTGCAGATGAGAAATAAAGTACGCCATTATTTCTTTGTTAAATTAACTTTTTCACCCAAACCCTGTGATGCTCACTGGGAAGATGTCACTTGTAATTTTTTCCCCGTGCACTCAGTGTGGTTCCATCTTACAGGCACTTTAGCACTGAATTAATTACTATGTTAATGGATGTCTGTAGTCCATTAGTAAATTAAAGCCTGATACCAATTCTCTTGGGGGGGAAGGAGAGGGGTGTCTATTTAGTACCAAATAATTCAGTTCGTTGCCAATGGACTCTAAATGTTCAAAGGCAAGAAAGAGAAGTACATCAAAGACACTTTAATTTGAAAAGCATAGGGGAAGCTGATCTCCAGGCCTGTCCCTCTTACAGCAGCAGATAAATTAGCTTTGAATTTATAATCAACCACATCACTAGGGAGTGGGTCAGATGAATCTGTACCACCAGGCATTTTCTTCAAATAGCACCTGACCCTGCGGGTTTAGGAAGGATACAGGTAGCCTGAAATTTTGTGGGGATATGAACTTAAATGAATGAGGTTGCTCCTGCCCATTCTCCACATCTGACAGACTTGATGGTGTTTGAACTCCCAAAATAAATTTAGGAGAAGCCAGTGACAACAGGGCAAAGAAAACAAAGGCAGGAGTAAACACAATATTGTTAACATTGGCACAGGTCTGTGTTGGGCCCTGCCCAGAGGTCCTTGAATCCTGCATTTGCCTGTGTGTGTCAGGAGTGCTGCTGGTGTAGGTAGAGGTGTTGTTTCAGTGGGGTTTGAGGCCACCCTGTTGCAGTGGCTGCAGTGAATGTGAGCTGCACTGCTTCCTCTTCAAGAGACCCAAAGAACAGCTCGGTGCTCAAACCGGTCCCGCTCGGCTCCTGCCGGAGCGTTGCTGCCTTTTCTGCGCTGTGAATACAAGCCACACTCATGCCTTTTACCTTTAATAGTGTACAGAAATGAAATTTGCTCCATAAGGGATGCAATCATAGTCCAAAAACTGTTCACGTGGGTTTTTCCTCTCTGCCAGCAAAAATATAACAGTTAATTAGGCTGGAAAACCCAAAGGAAAGTGAATTCCAGTGGCCAATGGTGGAGTGGCATGGAAAATATCTCCATGACAACAGAAATTTATAGCACTTCAATTTTAATATATCAAAGGATAAGGGTAATTTCACAGGCACTATGCAGAAGATATACCCCTTTCTCTTTCTCTTGATAGTCCCTGGATTAAATGGGAGCCATGTTAGCGTGGTCCCAGATGTGACAGTGAAAACAGCCTTACAAAACCTAAAAGTTCTGAATGCAAATACACCACCAAGGTGAAACCTTACTCTGCTGCATAGAACAAACATTTGTGAGATACTGCAGCATATCATAATGATTTCTTCACACTTTCTATTCTTTGTACCTATTTACTAACATAGGGCTCAGCTTGGTACATGTGGCACAAGGAGGCACCAGTTCCCATCCCAAGAGCACAGTCCACCTCCACCTGCACTAATTGTCTTCTTCTGATGTTACTGTTTTATAGCCCATAAATGTATTCCAGGATGAAAAAGAAAAAAGAAAGGAAAAGATGAGTTTAGAGATCATGGATATGTATCCCAAAGTCTGACCTACATTCTCTGCTAATGATGAGCAGGAGTATTATGCTTCCATTTTAAATACTTCATTCAATGTATTTTGTAAATGTATCCATGGACATGAATGTCTCTTGTAGAAAATGTCTTGTGGCATCTAGTAGGGGATGAATCAGTTAGCACCCATAGATATTTCATTGGTGATTTCACAAACATTAATCTGTATTTTAAGTTAAAAATCAAACCTAAGTACGATAGTATTGGCTGTTGGCTATATTTACTTTTTTTCCCCTTTTAAATCCTAATAGCATGTGACTTTTGATTAGATTCAATAGGATACTCCTATACATAAAAGAGAATCTCACTACTTGGCCTACAAAGATCTCTTCATTTTCACACCTCTGAGCATGTTTTGTGTGGCTCCTTCCAACCAGTCATACCTTGGACTTGTCCTCTTGGGCAGTGCTGGATGAGAGTGTGCAGGGGGAGATATGCTGTCTATAAAGACAAGAAATGGCAGGGTGAGGAACCACCGCAGCCTTCTGGTTTGTTTTCTGTAATACAATATGGAAAGCGCTAACAGGATTAGC
Organism: Neopelma chrysocephalum; assembly: GCF_003984885.1. Lineage (NCBI taxonomy): Eukaryota > Metazoa > Chordata > Aves > Passeriformes > Pipridae > Neopelma > Neopelma chrysocephalum. The sequence goes on from NW_020897724.1 coordinate 145,889, forward strand.
CTTTTGTGATGAGTGATAACAATATATTAAAAACAAATGTTAATAGGCAGCATGAAATTGCTAACAAAGTAGAAAATTGCTAATAAAATTCAATGGACCTAATTTAAACTTTGATAATGCATCTAGCTTTGAGAGCCCTTTTCCACAGAGCAAGCCGTGGATGTTGAAAGAAAAGGATTTTTGTTGCAGAGCCCAAGGCTGCCACTCTTTTGAATTCTTACACTGCTTTTCCTGCTGTAAAGTGACCTCTGGCACCTAGAAAGTGAAAATTGCCATGCTTTCAAATAATCCAAACAGGGCTGAATGCTGTCTGAATGTGTTACCTGTGTGGAAACCGATGTATGCAGGTGCCTACTCAACCCTCTCTGGGAATGGGGCTCTCCAGTGATACAGAGCAAACAACAATGGTTGGAAAACTCAGCTTTGGGGCATGTTTTGTTCACTTCTGTATATTGCTCTGGACAGCCCTAAAATTATCCAGGCTCCAAATGAATCTGCAAAGCTGGGAGTAGGAAACAGAAATCTGGGTGAGCTGAGGGTGTGGGGGCTGGAGTCAGAGCAAGATGGGACCTGAGGAGAGAAAATAGCTGATACCTGCCCCACAACACCCTGGGGTCTAGCTCTGCAGGGCATCTTGGCTGGCTTTGTCCTCCTCTGGCCATGATATAACTGTTTCAATCTTAAGAAAAGCATTAGAAATTCCTTTACTAAAAAAAAAAAAAGATTCAAAACAAGCCCAGACCCAAACATGTTGTGTGGGAAGGAAGCTGATATCAAGGGCAGAAAGACCAGACAGTGCATGGAGGGAAAATTGGTAAAAGCAGACAAAGGAATCTAAAATGCAGAACAAATAAATTAATTGGATAAATACTGGGCAAAAAAGGCAAACCAGAACAGAGACCTGTGTCCTGTAATAATTCTTTCATAACTACCCAGATTAAAGGAGAAAGTAGAGATCAAATGAGCTAATTTAAGCAGATGCCAGGCTCAAAGGATAATATGAACCTTAATTACTCACTCTTACTCTTCCTTCTCTTCTTAACTAAGTGAATTTCCAAGACACTATTTTTGAGTTTTGCCAGACAGGAACCCGACTGCACATTTCAACCAAGGGCTTTGGCGAGGTCCTCTTCCTCAGCACATTCTTCTTTCCGTTTTTCCTTAGATTTAATTATTTTCCAGTCTGGCCTTCTACTTGCTCCCATACTGAAAATCACTTTAAAAGATGTTTGTGAACATCCCAGTGAACAGCTCCGGTGCCACAAGGCCTCTGCACTGCTGTCAGTCGGGGATGTCCTTCGCTGTTCACCCAGCCCAGTGTCCCTGGACCTTAATCATGGCATCCCCTGGGATGTGGACAGAGGTCCTGCTGCTGTTTCTGTCGTACCCAATTTCAGCAGGCTTTCAGGAGCACTTAGAAACATTCCCCCCTCGTATTTGAGCTTTGATGTGCTTCCTCAGTGTGGGTCACCTGTGAACTTTGGGGACATTTGGGAGGGGTTTGGTTACCCTGGGACACTTTTCCTGCACGGTGAGTTCGAGATTTGCAGCTGTGGGGCCGCCCACGAAGAGCTGTGCTGGGGGAGTTCAGTTCTGAGGAGTGTCCATTGTTCACATTCACTCGAGACCAAGCTTATTTCTATTTCATATGAATTTTCAAGATCTTAAAGAGTCACTGCATCTCCATGGGAGTAAATGGAAAATGTATGTCAAGCGAGGTACGACAGAAAATTACCTTTTTTAATAGGTTTGCCTTGTTAATGAGTCCACTGATAAGATATAACGACTTGGGACCAGAGAAAAGATTCAAAGAAAGGCAATGTTTTCCTTTTGTCTCACAAGTGACTCTCAGCTGAGAGAAATAACACTCTTTCTAGAACAGCAGCTATAGCAACAGGAGGATTTGACTGAGTAGAGGTCAGAGAGTATAAGTTGTTTTTCACTGCTGATTTTAACATGCCATCCTCACAATTGGCTATTACCTGTGGTGTTAGAAGCCCTTTGCTGTGATTATTTTCATCCGGTGCTACAGCAGTGCTGAATAATTAAAGCTGTCAACAGAAAAATGAAGTATCTATACACCTTGGAGAACAACTTCAAAACAATTTGATCTCCCAGTTATCTCAAGAAAATTATTAACAAAAGAAGCTATCCACAGGGCAGGGAAAAACATGCCTTGAGGGCATCTCTGTGTATTTTCCACAGCTTATTGCATAGAACTTTGTCACCAGTGGCAGTCATATGAAATTTCCTGGCAATTGCAGGTACACAATTTCTCTGAAGTGTTTTGGGGTTAAAATTCATGCACCCCCCATCAGGGTAAGAAAGTGCAAAGCCAGGGCTTGAAGGTCAGACAGTGGGGTGCTCCTGTACCCAGCCTATTGCTCATTATCCGGTCTGATTTAAGGAGGGAAAGGTACATGACACGTTTTCATCTTCATGTCCCAAGCCATGTCCTGACCTGCTGTGCTGCTCTCTGGGTGCTGTCAGGTACATCAGTTCAGAGCTGCCTGTGTCCCACCAGGATGCAGGCAGACAGAGGAAGGGCTGCATGTTGTCCCTCCTCTGTTCTTCCTCACTGAGCATGCATGTGTGCCCTCTAAGATCCTTTTCTGTTGAGCTGTGAGCACAGCTATCATGCTGTTTTGGGGGATGGGGGCGGTACTGAGAATACACAACTTGCTTTGCAGCCACAATAAAGATTAAAGTTTAAAGAACATTGGCACAGGCTCCTCCAGACATGAAAGCAAAAGCAGCAGCACTTTCCCTGGGGATGGCAGGTCTGTGTGTCTGTACTGCAGGGATATTCACATGTCATGGGCTGTGTGTCTGCTCTGAATGTGCCTCCTGTTGGTGTTGGGCTGTGGTGTGAGTTGGAGGGATCCCACTGCCATTATGGCTTTAATGTGCAGGGAGGGACACATGTGCAGCTATCAAGGTCTTACTGTAACAGAATCATGCCAGAAATTCCTTACTGACGTTAACACAATTTTTCCAAAATCTCATCGCACTGGTCAGTACAACAGGCACCGGTTGCTCATATTGTAGGACTTCAGCAGAATTGTGTGAAAAATGTGCAGCTAACTTGCTAAATACAAAAAAATAACGTAGCAATGCTCTCTGTGTAACGTTCTGGGGCTGGCAGAGTTTTCACAGGGCTGTAAGGACTGGCTTAGCTTTGCAATACCCTGTCAGAAATGTTGTTCTCCTTCCTTTTTTTCATGACATCGTTACACTTGCTTTTTTAGGTCCTCTGCATCATAAAGGAAATGTGTGCCTTGTGGGGTTCTGTGCAATAATACCCCTGTAGCTCATGCTGAAGTTAAAGATAAACCCTTATCTTCCCTGGGCTGCTTGCATGAAGCTCCACAAATCCTGAAGCCATTAAACACACGCAGACTTGGGTCTCAGTGGAGCTCATACTCACATACTCAGTTACACAAGTTTGTCCAAAGGCATTTACCTGGTCAAAGGAATCAGAAACCTAGGTAATATCTGTTTGCAATTATATGTACTAATTGAGCACACAGCTCAGCGGGAAAGCTGCCATTTGCATATACAAGTGCCTCATGGCTGTTAGTCATCTGTGCATATGTCATGGTTTAGCTCCAGCGGGCATCTCAGCCCCACAGAGCCACTTGCTCACTCCCTCCCAGTGGGATGGGGGAGAGAATCAAAAGGGTAAAAGTGAGAGAACTTGTGAGTTGAGAGAAAGACAGTTTAATAGGTAAAGCACTCACACAGCCCCATGCTCAAGAAGGGCAAGATTATTTGATCTCTGAGGCCGATGGAAAGAACCAACTTACTTCCCTGCTGGAAACTTGGTTTTATCTGTGTTGAGTTTGGGAAGTTATCACATGCCCAGAGGCTGGGGTGGCTTTAGTTTCAAGCTTGTGCACCACATGGAGCAGTTTAATATTTGGCTTTTTAATGACACTCAAGTGTCTGCTTTTAATCAAATGGCCTACAACAGTCAGATTTTCTCTTGCATAAGGTAATAAATGACTCATGCCTTCATGTCCTGTTCCTTCAGGACAGACATATAACAAGCTGCTTTACCCCCTGTTTTTGCCTAGGGCTTTATTTCACTCTCTCTATATACACACACATGTATATATTTTCTGCAGTATATACAGAGTGTAGAATAAAATATATATGTGCGCATGTATTTATTCAGAGTCTGGAGACAAAGAAATACATGTATATATAAATATACAGAGTTAACCTCTTGGCAGGGGGAATTCAGCTGTGGAGAAGAGGCTGCTGGGGTTGGTGTGTCCTGGAGAGGCAGCAGCAGAGCAGCACCCAGGGCTTGCCTGAGGCTCCGTGCTGCAGTCAGCACACAGTGCTGGGATGGAGCCCGAGGGTTTGCCTGCTTTTGCTTGGAGAAGCTCCCAGGGCTGCAGAAGCTGAGCCATGAGGGTACAATTTGAATCCCACGTCCTGTTCCCAGTTCTGCCTTGCATTTGTTTATGTTTAGCTTGTGACTTTTGCCTTTTTCTTCTTTCCTGGCATCTTTTAAGGTTTATTGTGCTTATTTGGCTTATTGAGCCCTTACAGCAAAGCCCATCTCCCTCTGTGGAGATGCAGAGTGCACTATACATGAATGTTTGGTGCATTTAGGTTGTGCCTACCTGGTGTGTTGCAGCTGCTGTGAATTCAGTGTTGGTCGACTTCACAGTGAGTGGGATCATTAACAGTTCCCTCCCGTTCTGGTGCTCACAGAGCATTTGGATCATCCCTGGCACTGGCTTGGCCGTGTCTCCAGCGGGACCGTGGTGTACATGGCACAGCCAGTGGGAATGGCTGTGCTGCTCCTCCCTGCTGCCCTTCCTTTCCTTGGGGACTTTTCCCCATCTTGGAAATCAATACACCCTGCTAATCCATACACTGATAAGAATTGCTAACTAAACCTTCAATTCTTGAAAAAGGACATAATTTGGTTCTTCCTTCCTTCTTTGATCCCTTCAGTGCAACTTTCCTGACCCTCTCTTGGCATTTCACCATTTGTGGGGTTTCTGTACGATGATGGTTATAAAGTTCTGTTCATACTGCATTGCTGTTTTCTGCTGCATCCCTGAAAGTGATGCCACTTGCCACGAGGATAGCAGATGTACAGAACATTATGTAAAGAAAATTCATTCTTCTGTGGTGTGAGTTCCTCAAAGGGCAGAAAATCAAGGCAATAAATCAACTGCATAAATATTCACATCAAAGTCTAAACCTGCAGGGCACACAGAAAGGGCACATATTGTTAAATCTCTCATTATTTATTGCTTTATCAGACAGGGCCATTATTGCATTGTAAAGGATATATACTTTCCCCATCATGAGGAGGAGAGAATTGTACAGCACCAGTAAATCAGGTTATAAATTGCTGATGTATATAGACCTTGATCCTAAGCCCACTGGAGTGGAGGACATGCTCTCATGCCTGAGAAGTTGTGCTTCTGGTCACATTTTCCCCCCCTCTCTCTTTATTTCCAGTTACCTAGAAGAAAATAAAATACTTAAAGCATTACAGCTGGTGTTATTTAAGGAAGTAAGGATAAGGAGGTAGGGGTCAGCTTTTTGCTTGTAAACTGGGATTATTTGAGAAAAGTGATGGACAGTGCATTGTTGATCAAACGTTCAGGCTGTATCTCAGCTTTGGGAATGTCTCAAGCAAAGAGGTTTGGTATTGTGTGGGCGACCCTGCCTGCAGCTGTAGTGCTTGGAAACAAATGAGGACCAAATTCATCTCTGTTGTCTCTGATGTCAACAATCTGAGGAGGAAAAAGATTAGCAAAATATTACAGTCAGCTATTTCTGCTCCAGAAATACAGAGGAAGCCATGGCAGTGAGTATCTCACGCCCCTCTGAGGTGTTTCCCCCTCCAAAATCCTGTCGAGTGGACAAAAAACAAAGGCAAGATCCTGCTTTCTGTGGGCAGCAGTGAAACACACTGTGAGAAATCCAGTGTTAAGTTATTTACATTGAGGGATACATTTCCATCTATATTTACATCTAGATCCTGTTAGGACCTACATCAGACTGATGTTTCAGTTTAATGGTTAAATGGAGAATAATAAGATATTTCTGTCAGTTAACCTGGGGCTGATAGAAGAAATGGGAAAATAAACAGCCAGCAGTTCCCATTTGGGATCAAACAGGATTATTTTTTTTGTCAGATTGAAATTAAAATGATGTTTGAGTTAGTCTTTTGTTGTTGTTGTTGTTGTTGTTGTCTTTTATCCTTCTTAAAACAGACACTGAACTAGATTCCAAAAGAATTTACTTTAAAACCCAGCAGCAAGGTTAAAAGCCAAGCTATCTTGTGCTTTATCTGAAGAAAGAAAATGTTCCCGTAGTATTCTCAAGACTGAAAAGCGGGGACGTGTTGGGCTTGAACAGCAAGTTCTGTGTGAGCCCATGAGCACTGCCCAGTCTCTGGTCCCTGGGGCAGCCTCTGTCCATCCCTCAGCTGCCTCAGCGCGGCTCAAGCTCAGCGTTCGGCGGGGGTGAATCTCAGAGGGAGTGTGGCTGGTCCCGGTGAGAAGCCAGTCCTTGCCATGGGGAAAGCAGATTCATTTGCTTCGTGTCAATAGTTTACAGGAAGAAAGTCTCATTTCCCCCATAAGTACAGCTTGGAAGAGCCACAGCTCTTTGTGGCTGCCCACGCTGCGAGCGAGAGGCAGCGCTGGGCGCTGCAGTGTGCAGTTAAGCAGTACTTGAGAAAACCAAGCCACGGAAGTTGTTGGGTTTTTTGGAGTGCTTTCAAACAATGAGCCCTTAAATGTTGGTTAACTCCTTACAAAATGGTGCTGAGCCAAGTCCTTTTGGATGGGGAAGCCTTGTGATTCACTGAGGAATGTAAATTGTATTTCTTTATATATTTCTTCCATGCCTTTTATATAAAATTGAAAGAAATGGTATAAATTAGACTAATTTTTGCTCTGCCCTCCAAACAAACATATTTTTATAATAAGAAAAACGTTAGGTATATGAATTCAGTGATGTTTTGCTACAAACATATCTGCCTACAAAGAATGTACTGAGGGTAAGGGAGGCTGGCAGAATTAGATGTGGAAGCAGAAACTCTTTAGTGAGATTTGATCTAGGGGACTAAAACATCCACAGCCACTGGCTCAAAAAAAAAATCTTTTTTTTTCCCTGCTCTGAGCAGCCCCCAAAAGCTTTTCTGGGAGCCTTAGTGGCACTGCTGGTCTTTAGGGGCTATTCTCAGCCCCTGAGACTGTATAGGTATTACAGAGTGGAAAGAAAAGATTTGTGCTATCTGAAGGAGTCCAAGACTGATCTATTCTATCTGAAGGAGTCCTGGGCTGCACATGGAGCAGGGCTGAGCTCTGGTTCAGAGCAGGACTCCAAGGGGAGGATTGGTTCTCCATCTCCTGTATTCCTCCACTCCCAGAGGCACCCAACCCTGGGGTGACTGGGAAAAAAATTTAGAAAATGTCATTCTTCTCTGGGGAACTTTAGTTTGACTGTGTCCTTAAATGGAAAGATTTTGAATCAAAGCTATTTCCACAGGAACCAAAGAGTTCAGGGTGTTTATTTATCTCCTTGTCATTAATAAAACCAAATTGCCTGTTAAAAATAGTTCTCGTGCCTTATGCAAACAGGCAGGGCATGATGCAGGCAGACAGGGAACGAGACTGGAAAATGACTGATCCCAAAAATTATTTCTCCATCTGCCATGAGGTTTTGGGGAAGCTCACAGGTCTCTGTTTTGCTGCATGAAGCCCTGGAGATGGAGCATCCTCCTGCCAGGAAGTGTTTGCTATTGCCTGCTATGTCCCAGCCCTGTGGCCACCCCGCCCCAGGGCTCGTAGCCCTCTGTGTCCCCAGCCTGGCACCTCGAGCACTCACAGCTGAGGTGCAGATGGTGTGTGGCCAGCAATGAGCCTCCCTTTCTGCTCTCAGGGCACTGTGGCACTAACACCCCCCTTCTCAAGTTTACGCCAGACACAAGCATCTCCCTCAGCCCTTCTTGCTGAACTCACTGCAGAGGAATGGGTTTTCCTCCCTCACCACAAACAATCAGGCTGGGAACCACCCGGTGCTTTTATGCAAACATTGTTAGGGCCATTGATAGGACCTGGGGTTGCACAATGGCAGTCTCCCGAGGAGCCGATCAATCGAATATAAGAATTGTAAAAAACAGTCATTTATTTCTCATTAGATGTCATTTTTATGCCACATCCTCCCGTCAGGCCCAACACAATGAATATATCTTGGGAAGTGCGGGAGGACACCCTTCCCAGTGCAAAATGCTGAAGAGAGGAGCTGCAGGGGCAGCTGCTCTTTCCTTTGCCAGCTGCACCCTGTTAACAACAGCCATTGTGTCTCCAGCGGGAGAAAAACCCAAAATCACTGCATGTGCTGGGGCAACCTAATTGGATATTCAATATTTGTGTAACAAGCTGCAACCAGGAGAAGTAGCAGGGCTGTTGTAACACTCCAAGGAAATGAAGATGGATGGACTCCCAGCAGGGTGTGAGCTGCAGCTCAGCCAGCACCAGCAGCGAGGAGGGACAGGGTGGTTTGGGGCATCCATGTGGTTTGCACCTGCCAGGCCTTGCAGCAAAGGTCTTGGTAAAGCTCCTGGTGGGTTAGTAGAGAAATGAGGCTCAAAGTGCAAGAACAGGAGAAAGGATGGGGCAAAGCTGGAGAAACAGCATTGCCTAAACCCACACATCACCTTTCAGCTTCTCCATAAGTAACACTAGTTTTCTAATGCTTCATTTTTGCCCAGCTAAAGGATTGCAGGCACCTCTGGGGACAGTGGGGAAATGCAGTGCTGAAGTACATGGAGTACCTGAGGGAACTACTACACAGGCTTGCATTTGCAAAATGTTTTTAAACTGCCCATTTGTTGGCATATAAATGCAACATCGAAAATCATTAGGAATGAAACAGCAGCAGGAAGCTGTGGACATGACCTGCAATTGTCCTGGGACAGCAGAACCCTTCATCCTTATCTGCTGATCTGTACCTCTGATCGTATCCACATCAGAGAGATCTGCTGAGGGTTTTTCTCATGTGACACGAGCATCACCCAAAGGACTGTCACCATTTCAAAGACTCCAGCACCTTTCTTTTCTTATGTGAATGTGTGTGTGTGTGTCCCCAGCACCCTCCAGCTCTGTCCCTCTCACCACTTCAGCTTCCTGCAGCAGGCAAGCCCCGAGGCAGCACATGGGGCACACGCTAATATTTATCACTTTGCTGTTATTGATTAGTCCCTCAGGGACTTGCAAATAATTCAGTCTGAATAATAGCATCCAGTGAGTGCAGCTGCAGTGACTGGTGACACATCAGACCTGAGGGGGAAGGAAAGAGCCTTCCCTGGAAACTTTCATGTGGGGACAGGTGTGCTGCTGTGTGGGTGGACAAATTTCATCACTCTTGCTGTGGGTGATGGATGGGTGACAAAACAGCTCCAAAAAGACAGAATAGGAAAGTTAGAGCACAAAAGAGCTTTACATCAGATTTCCTTTAATATGAAGCAAACCCAGTGCAGGATGGGGACACCACTCTGGGCTCTGGCTTTAGGAGAGCACAGCTTGGGGTCCCCAGGCAGCAAAGGCTTCTTTCCCTTCTGACACATTCTGATGCTGCAACTGATTTCCCAGTTAGGTTTGGAGATGACAGTGCTGTCACACAGCTGTGCTTTTTTCACAGTAGTTAAAAAGTCATATAGTAAGCAAAACACCCAAGCTTCTGATGAAACCTGTCTCAGGAGGGAGTTTTTTCATCAAAGTGTTGACTGGTGTTCTGCTAAAAGGCATATATTAAAATCCAGGACTTCGGGTAACTCCAGCCCCAACTTTGATGAAATCCAGATGAAAATGGGATTCCTTGGAATTACACATTGCTGAAATATTCTGTGGGGCTGAGGTAAGTAAAAGAGTTTGTCCTAATGTGATCAGAAATGTCACAGAGAGAATTTCATGCCATTCAAAGTCACTCAGCTAACAGCACCTGCACGAGAGGGGTCTGAACCCTCATCCACCAAAAGCTGTGCCCTTACATCCTGTATCACCTTCTCCCACTGAGCTTCCAGAGAAAAAATACTAAGAATTAGAGGAAACCAAATCAAAACAAAAATCCCCCAGACTTACAGACCATGCTCTGCTTCTAGTGTGCACTTGAGCTGGCTTTACTGGCCTTTAAGCAACCATGACTCATATTTCCCCCATCCCCTCTTATTTTTTTCAGTACTCTAGAAGACCTTCAAGGCTTGGTCTGGAGCCCTTTGTTGGCTCTGTGCATGGACAGGATCTCCTCCATGGCACTGTGGTTCTTCCAGTACATCAGAAAAAAAATTCCTTTAAACACACTCGCAGTGTAACTCATCTGAATTAGTCCTGCTGCTGGTTGTGGGAGGAGAACCACTTGCAAAGCAGGCAATGAATCACTTGAAAATTAATATTAAGCTTGTTTGGAAGTGAAACCAGAAGAACTGAGACAACACAGACTCTCCCCCCTGTGGGAGACAGAGCTGCTTTGGATGGCAGCAGAAATCCCCTTATCACACCCAGCGCACGCCGCAGGCGTGTTTGGTGTGTGCAGCATCCTCCTGTCTGCAGGCCTGGTGTGGGATAACCACACAGGGTTGTAATGGCCAGCACTTCATGGGCCCTCTTAGCAGCAAATTGCAGGGGTGAGCTGAGACAAAGTGCTCCAAGTCTTCCACTCACTTCCCAGGGGCTGTGCCCCCACCTCCCCTCACAAGGGGAATAAATCTTCCCTGTCTTTCCCTTGGCTGCGACAGCGCCAAGCTGATCCAAAACACTTGTTCATCCCCATCCAGACACAGGATCCAAGGCGGGATCCCACGTGCTCCAGGGTGTGTGGGATGCTCACACTGCCGTCACCCTGCCAGGCTTTCTGCAGAGCACTGGGCTGCCCGGGGAGCTTTTGGCAATAATTGGTGGTTTTCCATGGGAGCTGTTAGATAATGCTTGGATTTCTGTGGAGCTGCACTAGAAAACGTGGATGGACCTGTCAAAAGACACAAACTGTACAGCAGTTGTGGACATGGAAAGGGGCCACACTCAGCTCTTCTTTTCACAACAAAACAAGGGTTATTTCAATGTATTTTGAATATATAATGCTTTTTGTGCTTGGTTCAACTCAATCCATCAAAAATCCTAAAAGAATTAGAGGGAGAAGAGGAGGTCAGGGGTGGTTGGAAATCAAGCCAAAATGTTAGGCAAATAAAAAACCCCAGACTGTTTGTTTGCAGGCAGCAGTATTTGGGGTTAATGGCACTTTTTATCCAGACTGGAGGAGAGAAAAGGAAATTCTTAAGACTTAAAAATATTGCTGTAGTGTGAACCATGGTTCTCAGCCAGCTCTTGTTCTGAAGCTATTTATTTGCCATGACTAATTTGGAGTTTCAAATGCGGTCACTGCCTCACACGTGGCGGTGCCTGGGCTCTCTGGGCACCAGGAGCCCAGGAAGGGAACGCTGCTGGTTCCCACCGGCAGTGCCAGCCCTGCCCTGGAGCCCAAAAACGAAAACTATTAACCCTGAGTCTCTAAAATGCATTTCACGTGTGTGCATGGGGATGTTCCCACACTGAAATTAAAGTGCAGATGCAGATCAAATTGCTGCCTCACTATTTCTCATTGTGCCCTACTTTTTTTTTTTTTTTAATTAATCAGTCCAGACACACTGAGAAGCCAAGTGTCTTGACAGCGCAGAGGTGGTTTAGGAAGGGCTGGTGGGCTGCAAAGCTCCTGGCAGCGGGATCAGTGCCTGGCTCAGCTTTGCAGTTGCCCCTGTTTTAAGGGTAAATATGTTGTTAAATTTATTGAACTGATCATCACTTCCCAGGGAGCAGGAGAGGCAGGCAGCACTTCAAACACAGGTGGTTTAAGAGTTCTCCCCCTGCCCCATCTCCTCTGTGGATTGAAGAGAGCAAGTCCCACTGCCCCTTTCCCAGCACAGGCAGTGTCTCCACCTGCCATTAATAAGGATGAGAAAGGGGGACTTGAGGGGATTCTGGGTTCATTTATGGCAGTGCCACTTTCAAATTCCTTCAGTTCTGTGTGACGCACATTGGGCATGAGCTGAGATGCACCAGGCAGAGAGATGGGCTAAAAATAAACCTGGAGTGTCACTGCTGTGTTAGTCTCCTGTTGGTATTTCCTGGTTTGTTCTGTAACATCTTCAAGGCCAGACAAATGGGGGGGAAAAACCGTAAAAGAGGGAATTTTTGCTTTTGAGGCTGGATCAAGAGTGTGCTGGTACAAATCGTGTCATTTCACTGAGTGCCTGCAGAGCTTTGGTACTGGTTCACGCTCGTGCTTATGCATGCTAAATAAAAAAGTATACAGCTTGTGCTAATTCTTAATGCATTATTATATTGATACCAATTCAATTTATGTTAATTAATTAAAGGAATGAACAAATTAAGTCAGCATTTACCTGCCCATTTGAAAGGAAGGGACTGCGGTGCAACTTGGACTCAGCAAGCGCTGGCACCCCGAAGACAGAGACCAGGGGCACAGGAGGTGGTAATCCAGCAGACCTTGGGTTCAGGACTTGTTGGCTGTATGGAGAGAAAGACTAAATTGGAGAGAAAAGCTTCCAAGTAGGGAATTTTGGAAAGAAGTTCATGCTTTTAAATGCATTTGGATGTTGCATTAACTGCCTGGGAGATGTAAGGTCTCTGCAGTGGGCAAGGCACAGCTCCATCCCCACTCTGTGGTGGGCCAGAGTGGTCCCCTGCACTGTCCCCTCCCCAGGGACACCTGCCTGCCCGTCCTGGCCTGGCTGGTCCTGCTGTGGCCAAGCTGCCTGGAAAGTACCTCACAGCACTTTTGCTTTTTTCCTGGAGGCAAAAAGTAATTTCTTCCTCTGAAGGCCATGGCTGGAGCCGTCCTCTGCTAATGAATGCACACCATCAGTGAGCAGTAATGGAAAATCGGGGATGACGTGGCAGGCAGTGGCTCGCTTTCAAGGCACCAAAAAAGCCCTTTTAAATTTAAATTTAGCAAAGAATTAAAAGCACATATAGGCAGACTCTATTAGAAAGTGAAATATTTGATCTTGGCTATTAATCTGTTATAAGCATACTTTCATTTCCTTGCCATATGTATCCAGTGATAGACTTGCATAAGTTAAATCACATTAAAATGTACTTTATGTTTCTAGTCAAATCTCTTTTATTATTATGCAAGTCCTAGTTAGGAAGAAAAAAAAAACAATTACAGAAGCAGACTAAGAAGAGTAAATTATTTTAACCCATTTATACGAGTAAAATACTGCTCCTGCTTGAAGGCTGTACCTTGTGCAATAGTAGATGTCTTGGGAAGAGGTTGCTCCATTGCAGCCATGCTACCAGCTCTGGAATAACTTACAGGCTTTGGAGAGCTGCAGGGCCTGCTTTGGTGGAGGTGTTAATTCAGAGTAAAAGGGACCATTGGCAGCCTGAAACCAGCCTGGAAGATCACAATGGATGTTTCAGGGTGAGAAGGAAAAAGTGGTTTACATCTTATAACTTACTTTGCCTAATTAAGCACAACTGTCTGTTTTAAACCTTAAAATACAGGCACCCAAATCCATGTCATATTCCTGCCGCTTTTCAAACGTCTTTTCATTTCCATTCAAGCAGCCTGACAGAGACCCAGCAGGGGCCACAGCATCTGCTGTCATGCTGCTGGAGCAGACAGCTTCACTTCCAGATTCACAAATGCTGTGGATCCCCACGGTTCCATGGGATGGGGCAGCCATGGTTCACAGCGAATGTGCACATTGACATCATACTTTAGCTGAAGTGAAAAGTCCAATCTGACCTTTCCCAGAAGAGGGTGCAGATTGAGGCTTAAATCTGCAAAATGCAGCATACTTTTGGATTGTATTAATACTCTTAATAAATTAACCTGAAACTCTTTGCCCATGAAATTAGGAACCTGGCGTGGCTCTGCTTTGATTGAGAGCTGCCCAGAACAAACCAGTATTTGGCAATTTACTTCAGGCCACGTGGTGTCTGAGCCTGGTCCCCCCGGAGTCCCCCAGCTCCAGGTTCAGCCTTTCCTCCCGTGGTTGGGATTTGCAGTTGGTGCCTCGGCTGTGCAGGCAGGGCTCCCAGCCCAGGGCAAACAGGTGAGGGGGAAACCCTGGCTGAAGTGCTAATTTGGCACCAGATTAGCCAAGATCGTCTTTCGTAGAAGAATGAAACATTGCCATCCGTGTCTGGTTTAAACTACAGTAGAACCTCACGCATTTTTAATCATTTTTTAATCATTATTAGACAGCAAAGATTTACAGCTGTTTGCATTTGTGAAGTCTAAGATTACAAATAGCTTCTGATTTTTTAGAAAATAGGCTACAGATTCTTTAGTAATGGATGAAGGAATGGCAAATATCTGCATACTGAAACGAAATCCCCATTGTCAAGGTAATTAAATACCTCATTCCTGTTCCCCTTGGTTTACTGTGCAACTATTGGCAGATTGCTCTGCACTAGGTTTTGTGTCATTGCTGTGAATTAACCACGTTCTAGGCTCTATAAATATTAATTACAATCCCCTCATCTTAGGCATGGCAGATGCAAAGATGTGATGATGCTGTCTCCAGCAGATGGAGAGGCACAGCCTCTCCTGCCAGCGTGAGGCTGTCGGCAGCTCAGACCATCAGGTCCAGGGTGCATCAGGATTTCTGTGTGTTGCCTCAGAGAGCAGATTCTTGCTGAAGTCTACGCAGCGAACAAAACACTTGAACACCTGGTGGCTTGATGTTTTGTGGGGTTTTTTCCTTTTTTCTTTAAAGTGACACATTTGGACATAATTAAAACAAAGGTTGTGTATTTTTTTTTTAATATGCCATGACTGTTAGCAGCTGGATGAGGAATAAGCCAGCACAAAAGCAGCATACTTCTTATGCCAGCTATAAATAAAACCAGCCTTCAAGAGCACGCTTTTTTCTTTTTTCCCTTCCTTTCTCCCCTCCACAAAAAAATCTTTTCTTTGTGCCAAGACTAAAATATTAGCGCTGTGTTCCCTCCTCTGTTTAAACAGACCTCATTGCATCTAAGTGCCAAAAAAGTGGAATTCCTGAACAGCAGGTGAAAAGAAAACACAAGATCAAAAGCAGTTCTGGCTGCCAAGAGAACCTGCAGCACGGCTTAGGGGGTGCATGAAAAGTCACACAGACTCCTGGTGGTGTCAAAGACTTTTGGAAGGTCGTCAAGGAGTTTTTTTCAAGCATCCCACATCAAAAAGCTGTGCTAGGAGACAAACCTGCAACACATTATGAGGATGGTGCTAAAGATACCAGTCACTCACTTTTAGGAGAATTTAACTTTTTCCCCATAACACCCACAGAAGCAGCTCTAAGATATCTGTGCTCTGTGTGGAGACCATGGGTATGAAAATAAATTTCAGTGCTCGTACTGGGTGAACATTAGGCAGTGGCTGGTTTGGGTCCATAACCCACCAGGGTACTATGAAGAAATGTGTCTTTCTGAGCTCATCCTTGCACTTAAGGCAAAGGACACATATTTTGCTGCTCTTGGAACCAGCCAGCCTTTACATTAATTCATATTTCTGCATCCAGCTGGATATTTCTAAGCCCGTGACAGAGTCCTTTCTCTTTGGATGATGTGCCCTTTGGAGATCCATGGAAGAAACTGCTCCAACACTTTTCACAGCTGATGGCCTTGAGCGATGAGACTTCAGTCAAGCTCCTTGTTAATCCCTTCTGACCCTCTGCCTACCATTCCTTGACATCACTAGGAAAGGCAGGGACACTGGCTAAAAAACAGACATCTGGGTTTGAAAACAAGGAAAACTTGGCTGAAAAAGCTCAGATGTGTCTCTGGATGCCACAGTGCAGGCAGTGCTGGGAGCCCTGTGAAGTTCAACCACCTTCCAACCCTGCACTGGAGGCAGCACCCCAGGTCAGGCTGCAGCTCTGCCTGCCTGTGAGCCATCCTCTGACCAACGGACCTGATTTCCAAAAGGCATCCATGGATGCTTCCCCTGTAATTGCTATGGCTGGGAAATGGAGCCTGAGAAATGACTGAGTGGACAGCAGCCCTGGAATCACAGGTTGGAAGTGCTTGGGCCCATGTGTCCTCCTAAAAATTACCAAGCAGCAAAGTTCTTTCAAATAAGACACACACTGGTGGAGTTGAAAATAACACAAGGTGTACATGTGCTCCTGAAGACAGCCTTTTTAAAATTTTTTTTATTTTAAAACTCTGCATCTGAAAACACAGTATGACAGAAAGCATTTATATACACTGCAGTGTTTTTGGTATAATACAGTATTTCATACATCCATTTCTTTTTCTGCAAAAAAATGTGCTTTGTCGGACAAACAACCAAACTCCCATTGACAAAGAATACAGCTAAGGCACATTGTTTCTGCTAAATGAAAGACAAAAGGGTGCAAAAACGGGTAGTGCAATAATTGCTGAAAATCACATTCTACTACAAGAAAAGCATTCTGACTTTGAACTTTGATTACTGGTCAATTTAAGACATTTCAATATCTCATAAAATACTCCTTTAAATAAATAGCAAAATATCTACATCTTTCAGTGTGTTCCATTTGAATTTCCAATTTTTTTTTAAACTTTCCTGTATATACATGGTTTTCTTTTTTCTTATTCAATAGATTACAAAATATTTCTGTACAATTTTATGCATATTATGATCTATAACAAAATAGTTATTTCTTAAAACTATATTACCACCAGTCTTTGAAAATGACAGAATAGAAATAACTTATTATGGACTATGTTAGGGAATAGAAAAATCCAATCAACCCAAAACAGAACCAAAAGGACAAAGTCAGAAAAATAATTTCATTACATTGAATTAATTGTTTTTGTTCCACAAATCTTGTTTTCCATGTAAACCCTTTGCAGTTGCCTTTGGGTTGTATCTGCATCTGAATACCAAAACAGGATAGGATTTGGGATTCCTAAAAGCCCTGCAGCCTGCCGGGAATATTGGTGCTACTGAAAGACGACAGTTCTCATGGAGAAAAGTATTAAAGAAACCCAACATACACCAACCTTAGGAGAAGTCATTGGTTTCTGCTGACTTTGACAACCTTTGGATGAAGCTCCAAAAGCCAGATTTTTGGAACTGCATTTATGACTCAGATGATACAACCAGACTCCACTATGATCTAAGTGTACTGTCAGATTCCCAACCACCACTCCAAATCTGGCCCATGTGGTGACATTCTTCAGGTTTTAAGACCATACCATTAAGAGGATATTTCTTCTCCCAGCTACCAGAACAAATCTGAGAGGAATGTTACTACATTGTGTTAAAATGAGTGAAATTACTGCACAATTTGTCTTGTGCATCTGAGAGCAGTCTGTCCTGTTGTAGTCTGAAGATAAATTAAAAGTTATTAAGTTTGTTCTTCGGAGGTAATTAAACCACCCTTCCTTATCTACAGTGAGTTGCAAAAGACAGAGCTCATAATTTCCTAAGGTATATATGAACGTCTGAGCCTTCCTTTTGCCCAAAGGGAAGGTCGTTTTCTTCCTTTAAAGACTGCATTTGTAAGCAATTTCTATTGTATTTGTGAAGTGTAAGCTGACAGCAACACAACTGAGCTGTAATAGAAATCTCAAGGTGCCTTTTATTCATTCCACAACAAACAGAGAAAGTGAGCAAGACACAGACAACACCGAAGTTCCTAACACAGTTTAAGGCCACATTTAGAAAGGATGAAAGTAAGGCTTTCTTTAAGGGGCAACACACTGGATGCCACAATGGGAACAGACACCGAGCGATCCAAAGCCGATAGGATTCACCCACGGAAAAGCTGAAACAACATCCTAGTTTTGGCCAGCAGGTCTGTGCCTTTTTTTTGGATCTAAGCAGGAAAATAAAATGAAATGCCATAGACATCCTCCTCCGGAATATTCCCAGCAAACTGAAGGTGCTCCCCTAGCAAGAGTGCTGTCTTCTCAGTCGAGGGTGTTAATTACAACAGAACCAAAGACAAGCTGAGTCATTACAATATACAAATGCAGCGCAATGAACCGCGCCTAGAATTGTCACTCTGTTATCAGAGGCACCTGTACAGTATCTTGCTGTTTATTTGGCAAGGTTACAAGTAATACTTCTAGGTTTTAACAAAGTAGAAAGAGAATTTTGCATAGATTGTACATTCAGTTCAAGGAGATTTCTGGTACCTTTTTTTGTTGTTCTCAGGTAAACGTGTTTGCAGACACAGTGAGGTAGCAGCTGTGATAGCACCCATGAGCAAAAGAAGGTAACCAAGGCAGAAGCAAAGAGCAGAGTGATGAACACACCACTGTCAGTAGAAAGGAACAGAATCAACATGGTACCTGCAGTGTCACATTGTGAGGATTAACTGGTGCCAACACCACTTAACTGAGACACCCTAATGCTGCCACCGTGGTCCTGGGTAACATGGGCTGTAAGATTTTGTTGCCTCAATTTTAAATGCTCTCAGCCTGATTCTTCTTTCCCTTACTATGATGGTGGTGGTGAAGGTTTTGAAGGCCAATCTCCCCTTCAGTACACCTTCGAAGGGAATTAAAAATCAGAGTGTTTGCTCGCTCTTGAAGAGTCTGCAGGGAAATAGGTGTTGCCCTACAAATTCTTCCTTGCTGCCCTTAACCCTAATTCACATTTTTTTTGGCTCCTCTGTGCCTGCAGCTGCCCTCAGCAGGGCTTTGCAGCAGGTATTCCTGCTTTCAGGAACTCCTGCTGGCCCCTGGAAGGGCAGTGCACTGTCCCCTCCAACGCTGCATTGCTCCCTACCTAGTGTCACCCCCGGAGCTGTCTTGGCAGAAGTCTGAGGGTTTGGTTTGGAAAGGCTTTTTTACATGATGTTTTCAATTGCCATTTAATATGGGCTTCAGGTAATGTTCTAAAAATCCTTAAGACTCTATTGGAGGTCTTGAATGGTAGAAATAAACACATGTGGATCATTATCTTTTCACCAGGATGAAGCAAAGGCCAGTGGGAAATGCCACCAGCCACTTCCTACCAGGTCAGTCTTACTCTGTTCCTGAAATAACCGTCTCCTATTACATATATCAGATACCCATGCCTGAAAATCAGGTAAAGGTAACTGCTGGCCTTCCTGTGTGCGAGTACTGAACGGACTGAAGGCTGCTCTGAAAAGCCAGCTTTTCTGGTCTGCAGTAAGGGTTTTCTAAGAAGCCGAAGGGATTTGGCTCACACAAGTATAAAACTTCCTGTTCAGTGGAAAGTCGTGGAGTTGGCCAAGATTTCACGTGGCCAACTCCTGAAGCTTTGGGATCTGGGAAGACAGCAAGGAGGGCGTGATAGCCAGCGGCAAGCTGGCAGTTCTCTGACAGCTGGGATGAAAGAGAATGAGAGAAATCAACAGAAAGCTGGTCCTCATTGCCTGGTCACAAGAAAGATCTGGATCTTGTTTTCTTTTTATCTGGAAAGTCAAAGCTGAGATCTCAGGGTATCAGTGGTTCTCAGCCTTGCTGTGCAGAAGGAGCCCAGTTTGTTCAAAGTTTTGTTGCAGCACAATTGTGTCAAACTTTTGCTAAGTTTCAGCATCTTCTTTACCCTTCATCTCTCCCTTTGGTCACGTTTAGACTATCCCAGCTCTGATTCACTGACTTCACAACTCTGCTCACTGTAATCGTAGCTAAGAGTGATGAAGGCTTCATTAGCATTGCAATTAGTGCTACAGGAGATGGAGAGAAAGTGAATGCCCATTAGTTGGTCCTTCTGAAGGTGCTGCAGCTGTTAATACGCTGTTAAACAACTGTACAGGCATTGTGCACTGAAGCCAATACCCAGGAAAGTCAATTTGTAATACACGAATGCACATTCCTGTATCTCTAGGCTTAGCAATAACGAAGGCTTAACAACAGAGATACAGAGGGACTTTCTTGTATAACACTTGCTATCATGAAGGAATTGTTAGAATTCTCTGCTTGCCAAGAGCACAAAAAAATGAAGACATAATTTCAATTCTAAAAAAAACCCCCCTTGAATATCAGGAAATGAAAATGCAAATATTACTACTCAATGTCCAAATGTCATCAAAGAAAGAATTGGACAAATCTGAAAATAAACTGTCATTTGAGCTGTTTCGTTTAGCCTCAGGGTTTAACATTACCATATAAACAGGTTTGCATAATGCTAAGACTGACTTTGGACATAATTCATTAAATCACATATGTAGATGTTCTGCATTTTGCCACATTCCCTTTCTGTGTAATACAGATTGATCACAGGAGTGTTACATGGCTGTCGTGCAGAATGGGCAGGGAATTTAAACAAGGAAAGCATTACACACAGAGGACAAACGTGTGCCTATGGAAATACAACCCTCTCCAATTGAAAGGAATTTTGATCAAACCTGGCTTTCAGCTGGAATCCCATTCAGCCAGGACTGGCCAGTGTGATTGGAAAATAACACCTGCACATTCAGATGAAGATGGATAACTTGCCTTTTTTTATACAAACTGTGGGTCCCTGCTCTGAATTCTCCTTTTCACCAAATGTAAGATCTGTGAAGTTATTCTCTTCTGACATTTGACAATGTTCATCATGGGTTCCCAGTGCTGCCGTTTCAAGCCAGAAAAACCACTGAGCAGGACATTGGTCTCAGCAGTGCTGCCGCTGATCCCTGATGCAGAGTCTGGCTTTACATGGTTTTCATTCACAACTACAGGACTTTGTAACTTATGGATCCATGTCTGCACATTAATAGCTAGAGTAGAGGTGGTTATTTAGGTCCAGAATTTTACACTGCCCCAGAAGATTTGCCAAAAATGGCAGCTTATCCTTTCATGAGTTCAGAGACAGCAATTTAACCCTAGCATACTGTCACACCTATTATGTATGCTGGACTTGACTCTGAAGCCCTCACTCAGCATTAGCACTCTGTGGAAGTTTTGCCTGAGAAAGGACTGCAGGGTCAGCCCCTTCAGCTCTGCATGCCATGTTTTAACAGCAGCACTGGATTGCCAGCTTGCTACAAAACTTCACTGTGTAGATGCTTTTTTCCTTTCAGAAAATAAACTAATATAAATTTTGCTTTGAGATATTTTAAACCTAGCATATAATGCAAATGGATATATCAGCAACCATTTATTTTCTTTCCCTTTTCTTTGTACTAAAACAAAATAATTTGCACCTTATATTTTAAACGATAAAAATGGCAGATTTATTTTTCCTAACCACAGAAGACGTTGTCATCTTCTGCTTGGTCTAGTTAGTAATGAAAACTTACCAACAAAGCACTTGAAAACGTTCCTGCTTAAGAATAAAAATAAGTATCAAATTTAAAAACTGAAGTTATCTGCGTGCATGCGCGTGGGTGCACCCCTACACATATCCTTATGTGCAAGACAGACTGAAGATTTTGTGACTACCCCAGTAGCCTTATTGAGAACAAGCACTGCCTGGGCTTGTTAATGGATTTTATTGTGTGCCCTAAATATGAACGTTCTTCATTTAACCTGCAGGGCTTGGACCGTGCAGTTGCCATCGCATCAGTGTGACTAAAGCCCTGGATTTCACAGTGAGGATTGGAGGTCCCCAGAAAATATGAACTTCACAAAGGAATGTTAGATTAAAAACAAGCACTGTTAAAAACCTCTACTGAATAGGAAATAACACTGTGATTCTATTACATAAACCTGTTGGCAACCCTGGTTTCAAACACGCTTGCCTCTAGAGCTGGTTGAAAAGCTAGAGCATTATCTTGACTGAAATATTTCAATCAGTTCTCATTGCTACAAACTTCCCTAAAACTACGGCTCATGATGTCAAAATCAAGACAAAAAAAGAAAGGGAGGTGTGAGGGGAGGAAGGCCTTTTCTTAATAAAGGCAGCTTCAGTTAGTAAAATAACATAATCTTCAAGCTGCAAAGGCAGCACCTACTAATTAGTCATTGACTAAAACATAAATAATAAATACCTAAATTGTTCCTTCTATGCATCCATTCTTGTGCCAGATAAACATTTCAATGCTCTGCCTTAATGCCAGCACAGCTGACACCACAATTTCAAGTCCAAAGCAAACTGCAAGTAGCTTTAAACCAATATGACAGAGAGATTCTACAAGTCACTGGGATCTGTGTGTTACAGTCATACTGCAATTGTTGTTTAAAAGGGAATTCAACCTTCCTGTGAGATTTGATTGTGGAATGATTTAAGGGTCTGTTTCCCTCCTGATGTGCACACTTAACTCTCAGCAGAAAGTTAGCCATGCACACAGAAAGGTGAGCAGACACTTTACTCTGTTAGAGCAACAGGACTTCTTTCCTAATTACCCAATAGCTTCTAATGGCCTTTTTGGGCTCTGTTGCTAATAAGAGATTATTACCACAGCAACAACAACAAAGTGCATGTTTTTGCTAAGGTAAAATGCATTAGTTGGAGATGAATTTGCATACAAACCCTGTATTTGAAAAAGTTCTTGGAACGTAAATTAATTTTTTCCTACTATAGAAAATGCAGGATAAAATGATGCAAAACATGCCTATTTAAAACAGGATGCAGCTTGCTAGGAATTTTGAAGACAGGCAAGGGTAGACTGACAGAATAAAGTAAAAGCACAGAGAAACATGACATTGCTCTCCTTTCTGTTCAGCTCCTGGCTTTGGGCAGGGACCCACGTCCTGCACAGCCTTCCAGATGCCCTGCACAAGCCTAGAAGGATCCTTCTTCACAAAGAGATGGAGATCTGAGACCAAGGGAGGGAATTAGTGTTTAAGACTTACTAGCCACTACTCAAATTAGGGAAGAAACCTGTTGTTGCAGATTTAGGTCCCAATTTGATCATTTCACTGGTTCCGTGCAACTCCATCGCCTGAGAAAAAACTCAGCTCAGTTCATGAGCAAAATCAGCAAAGGATGTGTGCAGACACATCACAACCCACCCCAACCTACACATGCACACCTGCAGTCTGTGCACTGGCAGTCTGTGAAAATGCTCAGGTACTGGTGGGCTCAGAAAATACCTGCAGATTTAAAAAGGCTGAAACTCAAAATACTTCTTTTTTCTTTAATAAATACTCTTACTACGCTGACCCTGAACCCAACTGCATGAGACATAAAAGACTAATATAGCAAAACACTGATTTCATTTAGAGTTGTTAGTGAAATTAGTCTAAAAAATCTCTGAAAGTTTCTGCTTTTGCTTGTTTTTTCTAACTAGGGTAACAGATATCAGCTGAGTCCAGAATTACTTTGTGTTATTACAAAGCAGAGGGGTGGTGTACCGTAATTATTTCACGTTCTGTGAGGTCATGTGGCCATACAGGCTCCAGCCTGCAGTAACCGACCTCTGGGAATTTTGCTGTGATTTATTCATGGTAGCAAAATAATGAAAGCCTATGAAATAGCAGAGGTACAGACAAATTTATTTTTAAAAAACACTTTTAGCAGCTGCTCCTTCACTGCCATCTCCATGGCTTGGCACTACTGTTTCCAAACCCACAAGACAGTGGGTGCAGCAGCACGTGGTACGGCCGGGTCCCCAAGGGACAGCACAGGCTGTGGGACACGTGAAGCTGCTCCCAACAGAGCTGATGGAGAGGGCAGTGCCAAAGGCCTTGTCTGAAATTCTTTTTTTTTTTTTAATTTTTTTTTTAAAGTGAATTATATATTGCAATAGGTAACAAAAAAAAATGTAACATTCCCTTAGGTTTCTGAAATCTGGTGCGAGATCCACACAGAAGCAAGGTTAAATTCCCTTTTAAAACCCTATGCCGGAGCAGGGCGCACCGGATGCTACCTCAGGCGGCCGTCGGGTTTGACGGGGCCCAGCTCAGATTTGGGGTCCGGGCTCAGGGAGCTCCAGGCTGTCTGGGCACAGCCCTGCATGACCGGGCAGGCGGTGGGGCCGACGCTGCAGATGTCCACAGCTGACCAGACGCTGCCCACCAGAGAGTCCACCCAGGCCTCCAGCCGGGCGCCCACGAGCCCCGCGTTCCTCTTGGCCTGGTCCACGCGGGCGGCGCTGATGGGGATGTTCAGGACGGGGTTCAAGCCCTGGAAGCTCTGCTCCATGTACGCGTTCTTTGGAGGCCCGCTGTGATACTTCATGGCTTCCTCTGGAAATGCAGAAATAAACCCAAAAGTTAGCACATAAAAAACCCAACATTAAGGATTTAAGGGTACAGCAAACAAAAAGACCGAGGTTAGTGGTGCACTGTGGCTCATCTCCCCAGCACTGAGGACATGCTGTGTCCCAGGGATGACTGGCTGTGCTCAGCACTGTAAGTGCTGCTCACCCTGAAAGCACTGCCTTAGCAGGGGGAAGCTCTGAGCCTGAAAGCAGCATCGCCCTTTTCATCAACATGTACAACCAGCATCCTCAGAGCTGTAGAACACCCACCATGGCTGCACTTCGAAATGAGGAAACAGTTCAAGGATGCTTGGTGTGAAAGGCTGCCAACCCCTGTCAGGCCTTCAAGTGCTATCATTGAATTGTCTAGGAGGAAGAGCCAAGATCTCAGACTGTTTTGTGTTTTTTTTCTCCCCTAAACAGATGAACCTTGATCAGTTGTGGAAAAGTCACAGCATTTCTTAGCTCTATCTGCCATTCCTGGCAACACCATGGCCTTGGACAGACCAGAACCATAATGAAATCCGTGTAGCCCCAGTATCATACCTGGAAGAGCTCCAATCTCCCTGGGAAAGAATTCTCTCATGACAATTATATTTCAAGCACCTGGGCTGAACAGTAGATCACAACCATTCCCTAATGATACTTTTCTTTGCATTGTGGTTGCTGTCCTTACAGTAAGCCTTCTGTCTCAGCAAAATGCAGTACAATACCCCAAATCTGCAATATTGCAGTAAAAAAAAATGTCAGGCTGTGACAATGCTCTCAAAGACCTGAACTGGACACTGTGGGTCAGGCTGCCTGTGTCTAAAGTTGTCTGACTTCTGAAGGTCTGTGAGTGCACCGAGGTGCTGATCATAAAATCAGAATGAGATCCTCCAAAAATGTTCACCAAGTTTCTCTTGGGAGCAAATTTCCAAGCATTTCTTTCTGTTCTCAGCTGCCTTCCCCAGCATCCTCGCTCTGGCAGCACAGAGGATATGTTTAGCTCTGCCAACAGACACACTGTCTAGAACAGAAAATGGGCCCATTCAGGGCGCTCCAGGCGAGGAAAGCCACCGTGCACAGCGAGCGTCAGAGGCCAGGAATTACATATTCACGGCTACAATTCCTTCCACATGTCCTTGCTGCTTGCACTGCAGCCTGACACTGAGTCCTTTCTTCCACGCAGAGGACAGTATCTCAGGTGCTGGCAATAAATCTGTATATTTATTCAGAGGGAAAAAGGGACGTTTAATTGGAGCTTTGCTGTTACATTTGCAAAGTCTTTAATGTCAAATACCGTGCAATTCCATTACTGCAAATCCCCAATTAAACTTGTTCAGCACATCCACATCGCCATTATACATCACTTAACTGTTCCTGTGTCCATCTAACCTCCTCTTTTTATTTTAAAAGGCAGATATCCACAATAACCTCTAGTCAAAATGAATTAATTCCACACACATGTGTCAGGAGCATGTTCTGCCAGGGCACTGCAGTTTAAGAAACAGAACAAGTATACATGATTAAATTTCCTTCTTTGGAAGCAATTAAATATGGAAGACTGTTTGTCAACATATTAATTAAATAGGAACATTCTGAGGAAAAATCCCCAAATAAATAAGAGTTGGCATTACTAGCAGGATCATCTGATTGAAACAGGCAATTCATCGAGCTCATTGAATCAAAGCCTGTTGTGCATGTGTTTAGTGCATGGAACAAGAGAGATCTTTATTCAGACATGAAACAGGATGAAATGGAACTTGCTCTTCTGTCTGGCTCAGCCTTGCACTTGTCCCAGGCCTCAGGACTTGGTGGATTATCAGCACTGGAAGGAAAAAAACTAAAGAAACCCTAGGACCCAGTGCTTGGCAGTGCAGCACACATTGTGTTTAGGGCTTCCACTGCCCACAGTGAAATGTGCTCTGATGAACCCCGACCTGGTACTGGTAGGGGATTGTCTGGCCCCACAGCAGAATGTCACCCCAGGTTAGGTGTCAGCACGTCCTAGAAAGGAAAAGCTGGGTAACAGCAACCTGAGTGCAGAGTTACATACAGTCATCAACAGGAAATGATGAGGATTCGACCCAGAACCCTCTGTTCTGTTCCTCTGTGCATTAAAGGAAAAACAACAGGGACAGAACCATGACTCTGTAACTTACTGGGCTGGTACAGGAGAGGGACAGTGTGGCTCCCAAGCCCTGAAATGCTGTAAAAAGGAAGCTGGAGCCACTGGGTGTGCTGTTAATGCACTGACACTTCAGTCAAGTGTCACGAGCAAGAGCTCGGGAAAAAATAATGAAGAACATAAGGCTTGCCTCTATGAGAGGTGCATTTAGACATTTAAATCTGTATGGTTAGAGCAAACAATTCAAAATTAGCTGAACTTCAGACATTAAGCCAGACTTTTTTGCCAGCAAGCACATCCAGGCAGCCCTTTGACTTCAGGAGGATATGCATCAATGCAAAATATATTCCACTGACTAAAATATAGCTTTAAAAAACGTGGTTATTTTTGTCCCCCATTTTTATTTGCTCTTCACTCTGGGAGGGCACATTTCTCAACTGACTTTTCTTGGTATAACTTCTTTGAACTAAACCATAGCCAGCCGCACAGGCTGGGATTTCAGAATTTTTGTGTGGGTTTGTTATTCATTTTGCAGAAAAAGCAAATGAGTTCAGACAGAGAGTGGGCTAAGGAATGAAAAATGTGGTTACCTTGGTACACATTAGGGTGCTAGACCTGTGGGTTTTTTAAAGCAACACAGAATGTACAGCTTTATTTCTTTACTTGGATTGTGCTGAGACCCTCTGGCAAAGAGGTAATTTTTTATTGACATTTTGTTTGTTTTCTCTTGCAGCAAACAAGACAGTGCTGCATTTGCTCATTGTGGAGCTAATCGACTCCTTGTCGGCTGGATCTGAACTAAATTTCGAAGCAAATCCCCATCTTCAGGGTTTTTCTCGGAATGATGATTCCAGGGCATGTCTGCTCTTCTGCAGTCATGCGCCTGCCTGCTGCTATTACTGCATTTATCAAGAACATGTCATGTTACCTCTGGTTAATTTAAAGAAATCACAGCAGTTCTGACACAAGTTGCCACCCACTTTATAATCCGTATAGATGCAATTAGAATTGATTGAGCCACTGCAAACAACCAAGGGCAAAACAAAGGTTTCCCAGTATATACTAATTGAGATGATCTATAAATATGGATTAGGTTAAAAGGCCGTTGAGGTGCCTGTGTGCATCCCCTGTGTCTGCTAATGCTGTCAGGCTTTGAAAGGGCTGGCTGCAGTTTGGGGGCTCAGGGACGAGGCACTGGTGTTTCAGGCTCCCTGGGAGCAGCAGAGATCAGCAGCTCCACGTCCAGGACATGCCATCAAGCTGGGAACTGAGCAGGAAAGGTCTCTCTTCAGGCAAAAAAGGAGGTTGCTCTTCTTCACTGCCCTCCTTGCTTGAAGGAAGAAGGGATTTATGTATTCATTTATTTATTTATTTTCAATCCAGAGTTTACTATCCTCTTGAGGTTTTGGGGCTTTTTCTGCCTCGGAAGTGAACCTGCCCCCTGGCTCACCATAACCTATTTGGCTTTAATGGAGCAGGCACTATCCATTAAATGTATGACAACTCATTATCGGCGCTCCAGCTGGGAGAGCGCTGTGGAAACTTTACCATGAATATAAACTCCAATTTAAAAATGAAATTGCTTTGCCTTTTTCTCTGCCCCTCCCTGTGCCCCCAGGAGACATGTAAGATCACACTTGGCATGACTTTTACATGGCCTTTGTAGAGCAGGGAAGGGGGAAAAGTGGAATGATGGGGATGCAGAGCCAATCTCTGCTGAATTTGCTGTTGTATTAGGACTTGAAATCTGCTGGGTAGCTTGGATTATAGTCTGTGAACTGCTGGCTAAATGCTCTGAATTATACCTGTTGTTTGGCTCTGCCTCTGCAGTCCCTATGCAGGGGACCTGGACATCTGGCCTCGAGTTTGCAAACTGTGCTTAAATTCAGACTGCCTAAAGCAGACAGCAAGAGTCCCCCACTCCTGTCTGTCATCACTGCTAGTGATCTTCTACTGATCTGCTCCCTGTTTTGTCTCCTCCATGCCCATTCCCTCTCAGTCTTGGCACAATTACTCCTAAAGCATCCTGCTGGTCCTTGGCAGCCCTCCCGTGTCCTTACAACAAGCACGGAGTACTTGGCTTTAACACACTCGACCATATGGTGAGAAACTCAAAATCATTTTTTAGAAGAATAAACTGGACTCTGTCTGTGCAGGACATAGAGGGAAGGGGACTCTGGTGGAGTGAGTGAACCTGATATCTCCAAATGATTTATCTCACAAATTCACTTAATTTCCTTTTTTTTTTAACTTCCTCCAACTTCAATACTTGAAGGCGTTCCTGAGCCAGAGGATCTGCTGAAGGCAGAGCTGATCAGTGACACAACTCAGAGTAGAGAAAATAGACACAGATTTGGATGACTGGAGGGGGAGGAGGAGCAAGAAAGAATAAATAACATTAGATTATAGATTTCCCACTGAAATAGCTTTGGGAGCCTCATTTACAGCAGAAATACCCCAAACAGCATTCTCAGTAATTCCGTGTAAGATCTGATCTCCTTCAGATCCATGTTTTGAAAAGGTCAATGAATCTGTGCTTTTAAAACAATTTACATTCTATCAGTTATGCTCATTTGGACACAGTATCAAAGAAAACACATGCTCCTGATTTCCTTTTGTGGTTTTACTTGCATGCACAGAATTTAGGCCACAATTAATAAATAAACAGAAATAGAAAAATGAATAAACTAGTGGCATATGCTGCCTTTATAAACTGCTAAACAAAACATCTTTGCTGGCAGCTGTCCCTTGATTATTTTTTTATTTTGAGTTGCAATAATGAATTTTGAGAGTCACAATACAGGAACAAACATGTTTCACTTTGGTTATTCAAAAGAAGAGCAAGTGTTTCCCTTCATGATGCTGGGAAACCAAAAGTAACTTTCCCTTGTTGTGCTCTGGGCTGAAGTGATGTGTAGATGAGCACTGATTTAGGAAATACAGGGATTGTTGTTGTGTCCTTGTTCTCAAGATATAAGATTTTAGTGGCTGCTGCCAGATTTGTGCAAATGCTTTTCAGAATGACACCAGCAATTTGCACACAAGATCATGGACAGATTTTTATGTACATGGGCTCCAGTTTCTACATCTGGAGTGTATGAGACAGAGGGGCCCCAATCATTATTGAGGAAATTACATGCAAAGAGGTATAAAAACTATCAGTCATTCAAAAAGCTTCTGGAGTAGCAAATTGCTTTCCAGGGCAATCTTTCTGACAAGGGCTTTTTTCTTCCAGGGGGCAGAGGGTGGGGGTGGTTGCTAGTGGTGAAGGAGGATGGTTGGAAGAATAAAATTTTAAAATCTCTGTTAAAACATATTCCCCTCCTCTGCTGACAACTCCTGGCTAAGTCTGATGTATGTTTTATTTTAAATGTTAAGACAAGAATACTATTCCTTCGTTTTAGAAGATTTCTGGCAGCTTTTTCATTGTTTACAGTAACAGAAATCGTTCTTTTAGGAGTTCTAATTCTTCTGTCATACTCTCAAAATGCCTTTACTTGGCAGAGAAAAATGTATTTAAATAATAAAGTGGTGACAAACTGACAAAAGCTGGAAATCAAAGCTAAATGACAATTGCCTGCACAGAGCACAGTAGTGTTTGAGACAGAAAGCCTTAAAAACCAAACAGGAATTTGCATTGTAAATACAATTCTAACTACAGTGGAGTTGTCACTACCTGCCCCTGTAATTAATTTTCTTCTCTACCTCCATGCCTCAGTCATCTAGAGATTATACATCAGATCATCAGTAGCAAATCATTCCTGAGACTTTTTTCCTAGACAATATTGTTCCCAAGCTTTATATTTCATTCCTGTAGCAGATTCTAGTTACCATATGAATGAACAAGGCTCTTCAACAAAAAATACGAGCCAGATCTTCTCCCAGTGTATCAATGGGCAATACAGAATCACTACATCACTTCAGTGGAATTATTCCAGACTCAGAGTTTGGACCAAAGGGAGTTTTGCCTTTATACCATGAAGTGTGGGCATAGTGGCTGAGACACATTTACTTGCCCATGGGGCTCTCACATCATAGGCAAAAGTAGCAAGGTTACTTGCTACATGCCATGTTTTCCGTCCAATTTATGCCTTAGAAGTTAAATTACCAAAGAACATGGAATTCATTAATTTCCAGGAGACAAGTCAGTAACAGCTGTGTTTAGAAGCAGGTTGCCTCAAACTTTAAAAATGTATTCCTTCTGCACATGGTGTTTGTTCACAATTTATCACTGCCTATTAGGTAATAACAAGAGCAGGTTGGAGGTGGTTTAGTTTCTGCTTAAGAAACGATGCCACCAAATGCTAGAAGCAGAAATCAGTAAGTTTGCTCTTCTGCTGGGAACTGTGTGGAATCAAGCTCCTGTTGAGTGAGATAAGGGCTGCATTAGCTCTCAGCAGTTGTCTGTTGGTGTTTGCATTACAGAAGCAGCACGTTATGCTGGAAGGTAAATGCCTGACTCAGTTTATTTGCTGCCTTGTCAGAAAGAAGAACTTCTGAAAACTTAATAGGATCATTCATGTATCCAGCAAATTTAAGATGTCTAAAGTTATGAATATTAATACTGGGCAGATGGAAGCACTTGTGCACGTTAAGAAGAATGGTAAAGATATTCAGAGCAACATGCTTGTTTTGATCTTACTGAATAAGAAAACAGGTGTGGCTGTAAAACATTCCCTCTTCTCCCAGCAGTGTCCTGGGCACTGGCTGCAGACCCTGGCACTCAGATGATGCCTGTGCCATGCAAACTCCTGCTGGAGCCTGCAGACACTGGCAGCCCCAAAACGACCTCTGGATTTGGATGGCTCAGGGCTGCTCTGGCAGGGAAGAAAAAAGGTTTTTCTAAAACTTGTCAGTGTGGGTCTGATCCCAGGACTGTATCCATAGATATTTCTGTAACAACTGCTTGGCACATACTGAGCAGGTATCAGGCAAGAGAGAATGCCTGGACCTGACAATATGCCAGGTGAGTTCTGGCCTAAGGTAATTTTGCCTAATTCAGCATTTTGTGTGTTAATGCTTTCATTGTTAAACACACAGACTTTGTCATGAAAACACTTTAAATGTCTGTAACTCTGTAAGAGCAAATGTGAATGAAAAGCAGCACAGAAAGGCCAAGTTTTCTTTCTGTTTCTAAATGATGGCTTTTACAATAGCTGTTAGATTACTGAGAGTCTGAAGTTCTCTGGATTCTGAACTGTGCATATTTTAAAGATATAAATAGTCTTTTGTTCAAAGTGGCTGTGTTTTACAGACTGGATATAGACACTTCTACTTGTCTTAGTGCAGAAGTTTCTTCTGATTTAGTATCTATAAAATTCCTTTCTTATATCCTTTTCCAATAGAGTGCTACTTCATTTCTAACAGCAGCATTTACAGTGAGTACAGACCCAATAACTGTATTATTCCTATAGCAAATAATAAAACTTACCTTGTTTGATAGGCTGCTGATTGGAGAAGGTGAGAGGAGTAACAAGGAATTTGGTTTCAGCTACCTGTACCCAGTGGTGCAGAATTTTTATAGTCCAGACACCGGGTCGCAGGGGCAAATTCAGAGGTGGTTTGTAGTGAGTAAACTCGGCACTGGATTCAATAAGAATATCATATGTTGCTGCAATTACATTAATAGGATCCACCCAGATGACAGTCACAGTGACATTGGGGCCTTTTCCCCATTTCTGCATGCCAACTGGTTCATCTGTTGGCCCGAGGAGTCCTCCAAAATTCCGGAAAAGCCTTTCCTTGGCGTCCCATTCGGTGCCAATCTGAAATGGAAGAACACACTGCTGCTGGCATCATCTCTGTAAGCATCTCAGACCCTTGTGTCAAATAAGGGCTCTCAAGAGACACAAATCACATTTCTCTAATGACATGAATTATACATACATATAAAAGCTGACAGCCACATGACCTAAGATGTTGTGTACAGTGTGTACACAAATTGTGAGATAACCTCGAATGCAAGGCTTGCTTTTTTGGTCCACTTTTGATTGATAAAAAGCTTTTCTTTACCTTAAGAGTGACATAACAGGCTATAGCAGCTCCCTCTTCCTTCCACAGAAGCAGTCAGTAAGGGACCAAGCCTAGTGACTGAACACAGGCTATGCATAGAAAAAAAAATTGACCCATCATCTTCTGGGTCATGAAAATGTATTACACATCTGAGAAATGGAACCTGCAGTAGAGAGCTAACCAGCTACTGCTAAGACCAGGAAAGAAGCTTTTGCTCCTGACTTTAGGACAAGTCACATCAGGTCCTTTACTACAATCCATCCATGAGATGCTGTCTCCCTGCACTCCCTGCCTGCCTGATGTGGGAAGTTATTTCTTGTAATCTCTTTTACAATGTCATAACAGTGACATTGTTTTTTATTTATTCACTAAGGAACAGTAAACCAGCTGATTCACAATCTAGTGTAAATATTTAATGGACTTTTCTTTTTCCTGGCAGCTTTCATATTTCAGTGCTCTTTATATGAATTTCAGTGGTTCACCCATAACCCACAGGATGACACAAACTTACAAGCTATTGCCATTAAACCCCTCATAGTCCTTCAGGTCTTCTTTTGCCTTAATCTCCAGACAGTGTAGATGACTGAAGAGTTGATTTGTTCCCTGTACAGAAACCACATGATTCTCTCAAGTGGCCTCTAGAGATCCATGCACACCCAGGTGGGATCCCCACTTTCAGAATATATGTGGATATTGCAGATTCCACCAACACAGAGCTGTCCTTGTCCCTAAGCTTCACCTCACAGGGGCATGGTCAGAACCTGCTTTCCCGAAAGCATAAAAAATAAGTGTAGCTCATTTGCTTCAGAGATTTTTCTTCTTGATTTCATCTCCTTTCGTGAGAATAAGTGATTCCAATATAATGCCAAAATCCCCACAAATCCCCAAAACACAACAATTACCTGACGCCTGTTACTACTGATACCTGTACTGGAAACTGTCCAGTCTTCAGTCCCTTCTAAATAAATCCCTGTGCTTGGCAGACAAATTACAGGAGGACTGCAAGCAAAAAGCTACAAGGTCAGTAAAATAAAACCCTACCATCCTAAATCCATCTGTCATCATACGAATTCTTCCTACTGGACTATGACACTGCAGAATATGAGACAAAATGAGCCCTTCCACTACTCTGCAATCAACACAGCATTTCTGGTATTTCAGAGGTATTTCACCCAGCACACCAGCTAATCAAACCAGACAGCGTAGCCCAGATATCAGACCCAGGCATCGACTGCCTCGAGGAGCTGTCAGTGCGTACTCTCCTGACAAGACTGACTGAATATATATGGAAATAAGCTGAGAAAGAAAATTTCCTGACCAGATCTTATTATCTACTCTGCCAACCTTCACTGAGTGCAGCCATGTCACACCTACCGGTGCTCAAGAGACCTGGAAATAATAAAGCCACAAAATGTGAAACAAATCTACACCCTCCTGGGCAAAGAAAAGCCTATAAGGAAGCTCTTTCCACTACATTCGATATTTCTTACTGAAGAACTCCTTGAAGAAAACTTACTTCTTCCTCGAAAATTAAACGTTCGTTTCTGACATCCAACTATTTCCCCTCTCTTTAGCCTTTCATCCCTGAGAAAAGAAATCAGAAAGTTACAGTCCCCTTGCTCCAGCCTCCAAGTGACACTGCTCAATACCAGGTTGCACAAAAGATGTTGAGACATGTTCACATGCACAAAAGTTTATTTATTAGTGCTCTGTAAAAGAGCTAAGGTTGCTTTTGGGGAAAAAATATAACAAAATCGTTGTCTGGTTGCTAAGCTTTGTGCAAGCATGGTATTGGGCTCCCTAATGCAAAGCAAAAGTTACAGCCAAAGGGCCGGGGAAGAGAGGAGGAAAGGACAATTGCCTGCCATGAGACCTGTCACAGTGCTGTCAGAGTGTGCAGGTCCACGAAACAACAGCACAGAACCAAAAGGAGGGCACAGGACAACAAAAAGGAGGCACCTGGGCACCCTGAACCCCCACGTGCCCCAAAGCCAGGGCTCACACCAAGGCTCCACAGGCACCTCGGGGAAGGGAAAGGCAGGGAGCTGTACACATCTTCTCACAGGATCTGCCCTTTATGTCTGGTTTCCAGCTGGGGACATACTTTCCCATGCTCCTCAGCTTGCAGTACGGCTGCTTTTAGAAGCACAGTATTTTACAGGGAATTTTACTTAAAGCACTGGTTAGAGGTTCATACCTCTTCCCTTGAACTTTACACAGCTGAGTTCCCAGGATCGAGATGTCTGATTTTACAGGGCAAGAGATACTACAGTCCTATAATAATTTTCACAGCCCCTTAAAACATTGTTAGTAGGCTTTCACTTTCAAATGGAATACACAAAGTATGGGATGGAATTGAGCAGTAATGAAAATCTAATAAATTATGAAGGGATGTGGCACAGAAACTGACATTTTCCACATCATTGTTTTAATCACCATTAGTTTGGGCTTCAAGAGCAAGCACTGTGCACAGGGTATGTTTGGAGAGCTGGAAATGTCTCATTGGCTTAAAACTTCTGTTTCTATCTGTTTGGTCCCAAGATAAAATTTTCCCAAGATAAATTATGCCTTGATTATGGGTTTGTGTCTCATTGCTCACCACAAACAGGACCATTAGGTTCACACAATACACACTAATTGCCTGCCACCTAGTTTATTTTATTTTCTGTGATGAATCACAAGTCTTAACAAGACCAGAAATGAACTTAGTGTTCATCTGATAGACAGTGAGCTGAGACTTTTGGTTCTGTACAGCAAATAAATCTCCTGCCCTCCTTGGAAAAGTTGCCTGAACCCAGGCTGGCAGGACACATACTGTGTGCATTGTGCACAAGCCAATTTTAGGAGGTGTGGGAGTTTCACACTTGGAAATCATCTCTCTCGGATTTCCTCTGAGTTTATTTTACTTTACTGAGCACAAGGCTGAGTGCAGAACACTGTCATTAACCCCACCAGCCGTGGGGCAGCCCAGCTGGCCCATTTCTTTCCACTCGTCTTTCCATGGTGTGTGGTGAAATCTGCTCCTCGGGAGGCAAAGTCTGAGAAGCAAAGCAGAGGAGCAGAGGGCAGGAAGCACTGACTGGAGAGATCCCATCATCTCTGCTGCAATCTCAGTTGTGCATCAAGGTCACAAATACACTCGGGAGCACGCTCAATGCAGCATATTCGTGCTCTTCCTGCTGGCCCTGCTGGTGTGAGCTGGGAGAGGGAAGAAAGCTCCCAGATAAAATAGCCCCATTCAGCTTTTAAATTCCTGCCAGATCATGGGGTGAAAGTTGTTGAAGAACCAGCAGCTCTATGTCCCAATAAGCACAAGTCTTAATTCTCATTTCTGTGAACACTAATGCCCTCCCATCTTAGCTAAACTGCTAAGTTTGTTTTCCACTCGCTGGACTTTGACAAAGCAGTGGTATTTTAATAAGCTGTAGCAGATCAGAGCTTTCCAGCCACACTGAAGCTGAAGAAGTTAATGCTGGATTTATACCAGGGTAACTGAGAGAATAATTTGGCTCAGAGGCAAAGATCCCTGCAGGCCAAGGGAAGGCAGATAGTAAAATAAACAATTAAGAAAAGATTAAATGATTTACTTTGTACCTCCTGGTCTTTTAAAATATGAATCATCTATAAAAGGAGAGGACAATTAAAGAGTTTAGGTGAGAACATATAATGAAAACAAGTAAGCAGCCACCAAAACTCTTTTTGTGAGTTTCAAACAGAAGAAAATATTTCCTTATCCTGAAAAAAGCTCACCGGTGATTAAATTCTTCCCATGCTTTGCTCTCACACGGCTTCCCTGCAGCAGCAGTTCCTGTGGGGCTGCTCACAGACCAGTCTGTGAGGCTGTGAGGAGCAGCTCCTTAGTCCTGTGGGATCCAGGAATCCTCCCTGCAGGGCGACACACTCCACAGAGCTGTGGGCACTGCCATGCCAGGGGAGGCTGCCCCGGGGCACTGCTGCTGCAGGGTGTCTGTCAGGCAGGCTCATGCTCTGCTGCAGGACTGGTCTGAGGGAAAAAAGATGCTCTGTGGCCACGGGGGACCTGACAAGTGGCCAGTGAGTAAATTCTGGTCTCAGGTTAGCTTCCTCCCTACAACTGCAATGGAGTCAGATGTATTCTTTCTAATTATTTTTGAGTTCCAGAATACCAAGATCAATATATTCCCTTCCATCACACTGTTAGAAAAAACTCTGTCTCTGCTGCCAGCCCAGAGTCATTCTAAAAGAGGACCCAGAGCAGGCATCAGGATGAAAGTGAGATTAAAAGTACTAAATAAACAGCAGAAATACTCCTACAAATCACAAGAATTAAGGCTTGTATGACCATTTATCACTGCATGAAATGGCAAGCCTACCATCAGACACATTGATAAATGAAGCACACTTTCCATCCATCTCTTTAATGGCACATTAGTGTCATGGATTTGCCATGCACACCAAAACACTGAATCCCACCTAGGCGTTTCTTAATTGCCCAAGAAGATGGTAATTTATGGACTTAGCCATAATGACTAGAACACATTTGTTCAATCAATTTTATACCTTAATTGAAATTTGTGGCTTAACAAGAAAAATCATGAAATTAACTGCTCAGGCAGTTGTATCTTTAAAACAGAACACAGATGTCGGGTTCTATTAGTGGTCAACTTTCCTGATAGATTTTAGGGTACATTTTTTATACTCTATGTCAGATGCTGAGAAAAATTCCTAGAAAAAAATGACAGGATTTGGGGGAAATCTCAGTCACCGCTGTGATAATTTTCTCTTTTGCGTTACATCAATATTCTGCTCACATGTGGCATTGATACCTGACTATCACTAATTTTATGAGGTTTTTTTTGGTATAATCTTGAGAGAAATGCTTAAAGACATCACCATTCACATCTAGAGTTGCAGAAACATGACATTTTCCCCAGTTGCCTTTCACAGCACTTAGAACAATGATGGTTGCAAAACTTCTAAGTAAGTTACTGAGTCCTTTTTACAACACCAAAGGCCTTCAATTTATTCTTAAAACAGAAAGGAGTGAGGAAACTCCGAGTAAGGTAAGAAGTGAGGCTTGACCAAAGGTCTGACCTGGCAACAGTATCTCCTGTGAAGAGGATGTGCATTGTGCTAGACAGCCACTCTCACCTAAAATTTACATGGAATACAGTTTCCAAAGTCTGCTGAACTGGTATGCAATCTCTTGATGCCAGAGGTTCATGGGTGGCTATGAACACTTACCTCTGAGAACTGCAACCTTCCAAAATCGCTCGGTGGACTTGCGATCTTGAAGACTTTCTTGGGCATCACCCACGTTTCCAAAGTTTCTAGTTTACTGACAGCCAAATTGGTTGCGTGGTGTCTGATCAGGAAGCCTTGGAAACGGTCAGCAAGGAAGTAAAGGTGGACGGAAACTGGATGGCCCATGGGGTAGTATCTGTAAAACAGCACACGCACATCCACTCATCAGTTACACAAGAGAGACATGAAATCTCCATTTACTTGAAGCTAATGGCTTAAGAAGCATTCATTTTAACTAGAAAATCCACCACTGTACATTAAGAGATTTTAAATGTGTTCATGACTCATTATCAAATATTCTTAGGCTGTTCTGATTACCCCGAAACGTAAAAGAAATGTTACTAAGAATATATGCTCATTTAGAGCATATCCTCAGCTCTAAGCTCTTTAGGAGGTCCCTCTGTGTGCCAGAGAGCTCCCCTCCCTAAGCACCTCTTCTGGGTAGAAAGTGCCACCCAGAGATACACACAGGTCACTGGGCTGTGCAGCACTGTTTGCTCAGATAAACTGTAGGTGCCTGTGCTTCAGGCACCTTTCCTGCCCCAGCAGGGTCAGTGCCTGCCCGTGTGGGAGGGCACAGAATGCTGCAAGGCCAAGCATCAGCCCCGAGCCCCCTCCATTCCCAAACCCCTTCCCTAAGGGCACGGCTCTTTAGGGTGGCACTGCAGCCAAGGACATCAGGATCCAGCTCCCATTTTCCTATATTTTAGGAAATGAACTTCACATTCCTTAAAGACTTGAGATTTAAAAATCCCAAACTGACAAAAGGTCAAACAACCAGGCAAAACCTATCGTTGGGAGATTTGGGGGCATTTGGTTACAGTTCAGATTTAAAGATATTGTGTTCACAGCTTCAAATAATTAAACTGTATGGTCAATTGTCTGCTATAGTCTCAGAAACTCCCGTAATGATGTTTGGGTACATACAGATGTATAAATAATTAAAAATGTGTTATTCATAGCTCAGAAATATTTTAGTACTTTGCAGCACTGACATTAACTGCAAAACAATTGAACCACCCAGTATCACACCTTCCCAGTAAGTCAGCTAAGTCTGACTCCTCGTGCTTGTTACCACAGCTCAAGACGTGAGCAGTAAGAGGAGCTGACCAGTGAAGCCTTTCCATTGCACGAGGCCAGCAACACCCAGAAGAAAGTCTCTAGAGCTTGAGAAATAAACATAAGAAGACAGTACAAACACTGATGGACTGAGCAAAAACACAGCAAAGCTACGCAGCCAATACCACCAACAACCTGACTTCTGTTCTGAGTACTGAGACCTCCTGTTTTATATGTGTGCAGCAGCAAATATTTACAATATCCTTGAAATAGTCTGAGTAAATTGCCTCTTGGCAGCAGTGAGTAAAAATGCCTAGAGATGGAAGAAATAAATTAAACCTCAATCACACATTAATGTTGCTCCGAGAGAAGATGCTGATACGCAATCTCATTTGGTACCCGAGCAGTCTGCGGGGGGCACGGCTTCCTGAGGCTGTGAGCTGGCCCTTGTTAGAAAAGTGTGCAAGGCAGCTTCTCTTATAGACATCTCCTGTGCTGCTGCAGGAGGCAGCAGGGACTGACTCCAAATGTGATCTGAAGCAGCAGCAGCTTTCCTCGCAGTGCCGGCCGCGGTGTGAAACAAGCTGGGGTGGTGCCTGCAGGATCAGCTGACTCGGTGCTGCTGTAGCCCCACCAGCAAAGGAACACTGTCGAGGTGCTCAGCCCAAATACATCCCTGCCATTACTGTGTTAGAGACATGCAAAATCACTGGAGGGAAAGAGGAAAGGTCTATATGCATACACCTAGAAAGATAACGTAGTATCGAAGAGATGTGAATCATAAACCTGAGGAATATCCACCTTTCTGTGATTTAAACTGGATGCTCACTCACAGTGTTTCGAGGGGGCTCAGGTAGGTATGAAAATGAAGCCTCCACTCCATATCACAGTGCAATTCCTCCCTGCACTGTTTCATGAGGCTCCAGCCTGCTGTAAAGGAGCCATGCTTTATTCCGGGGACAGCTGCAATCAGCAGTGGGTGACACAATGTCCCTATCTATAATCTGAGCAAGCTTGAAAAGCACCTTGAGCTCCTGTGCAATGGAAAGTTCCTCAGAAAAGATATTGATAATTGATGTAAATCAGCACCAGGACACTGGCAAAAGGAATAAGCACAGAAGTAATTGTCAAATTATTTCAGTGCTGGTTACACATAGCCCCCATCCTCTCTGTTGGCTTCACTCTGCAGGACAAATGACCCAGCACTTCTTTAGGTCTGCCTTTATTTCATATAAGGAAGGCATGCTACTAGTGATTATTTCTATCTAATTGTTATTGATCTTTTATTGCTTTGCACTGGTAACCTTCACTGACAAAACTCTAATAGGAATCTGGAGCACTTATTGCCACATCTTTCTAAATGGGACATTGCTCGGCACTTCCATGACTAATTTAGGAAGGTCAGGGCACATTTGGTTCCCTCTCGAGAACACCAGAGGGGCAACGTCCATCCATCAAAGAACAAGGGGATGTCTTCAGTGTTGCTGACTTAGGCTGTGTTTTCTGTTAGGAAAAAAAAAAGGCAGCATCCAGAAATACATTCTGAAGAATGAATTAAGAGATGGTAAAGTAAGACTTTAAAAGATGAACCCTCTCTGCTTTGAATGTAAACAGTTTCAGATGTGTTTGCAGGCAGCAAACATCTATCTACCATGAAGAGAGCCTTTTCTGTGCAAGTCTAACTCCGGGAATTCTTGTTTCAAATCTCTTTTAGACTGAATTGTTCTTTGCTAGGCTTATAGGTGAAAAAGGCATCTAGAATATAGCGGAAATTTCCCTTTAAGGAATATGGAACTTCATTTGATAGAGAGAGATATATATTTATAAATTATATTTATAAATTATATTTATATATTAATACATTTTATGTATTTGATGCTAATAGATCCTACCAGTTGCAGCACTTTTGGCACAGACAGCTGCACCAAGCAGGCAAACTGAGCCAAACAAGCAGCTCTGTGTACTCCATGTGTGCTCCCAGGGGAACAAACAAGCAAGGACCATTAACCTGCCTGTGTTCAGATTAGTTCTGAAATCCTGTCCTCTGCTCTTGGTAAGCATAATAGAGGTGAACATGACCTCTGCTGCAATCACACGGAGGGTTTAGGAGCTGTGGCTATAATACACTTGCTGAAATTAATCAAGGAAAACGCAGCAGTGGGGGTAGCACTGCCCAACTGGATCCTGTCAGTCTTCATCAGGCCGGAAAGTAGCTCCTTAAAAGTGCAGCAAACAGGTCACATAATGTCAACCCAGAATAACCAATGCTTTATTATGGACATAAATACTCCTGGAAATAAGTGCTGTGCACTTGCAGCTGCCTGGCCCTGTTTGTGAGGGCGGGTTCCAGCCAGCACAGCCGAGTAGAACGAACATCCCCGGGAGCTCGGCGGCCCGGTCAGCGTCCCCTGAGACACCCCAGACAAGGCAGGCCCACACTCACCGGCAGCTGTTGTCTCCAGCAGCGTGGAAGGAGGTCTCGGCTCTGCGCAGGCCCAGGCGGGAGAACGCGTGGAACATGGTGAGGGCCACGTCGCTGAGGGTGTGCACCCCGTCGGGCTCGTCATACACGTTCTCCCAGTAGGCCCGCAGGCCCGGCGTGCCAGACGGGTAGTTGCCATACAAGTAATAGTCCAACTGGCCGATTATCTCTTGGTTCACTACAGCTTCAAATTTGCGGGCAAAGAAAGTTGGCCTGGCAGTCTGCTGTTGGGATACGACAGGAAAAGACACTGAGTGAGTTCCCATTTTTGGCCATGACACTTTGTCCTAAGCCATGATTGGAGTTGAGGATGTGAACTGGTTCTCTCCATGGGCAAAGATGACTTATAGGGTCACCTTTGTGCCCATTCGTTGTTAGGAGTGATGTTAAGGTTCAGGTAAAAACTACATAGTTACACAACAAAAACACAGCTGTGTCAGTCCCTTCATACCAACAGCCTCCCCCTCCCCCTGCTGCCTTGCTCTGGAAGGCTCTCCAAGTGCCAGAGCAGTGTGGAATGCTTTCTAAACCCTCTGTTAGCCTGGAGACAGTGCAGCACTGGCACGTGTTAGGCAGGGAACAAACCATCGTGTGACACAGGGGCTCAGAAGAGGCAGAGCAGCGTTTTCTGGGTATGGATTTGCTGCTAGGAGGTGGTAAGAGGACTCCGGGAGAGCTGCCATCTATGGCTCAGGTTTCTCAACCTCTCAGTGTCCTGCAGAGATTTTTGCTCTGTGCTTGACACAATCTTGAGCATATCACTGCTTTATATGCTACTCAACTATGATAAGCTTTAAAAAGGTCTTTGTTTTGCCTTGCTCATATTTGAGCATGGGTTCTGAGGTGCCAAGGAGTTCTAGGGTGCCCCAGATGGTTGGAAAATTCTTTTGAGGATGCTCAGTTTTAGTCCAAGAGGGCACATACTGTGGGCTCTCTGATCTGTGCCTCTGCAGCTCTCTTTGTGCCTCTGTGAGAACTGTGAGCCAGCCTTCTGGTGCCCTGTGTTTGTGTGAGGGGCTCTCTCACCAGGCAAGTGCCAGAAGCTGCCTTTACATCTATTCTAATTTTGTACTTTCCCTTCCAGCTCAGTTTACTTGATTGTTTTTTGAAATATTGTTGTGGGTTCACAGCCTGGGGCAGGTCAGGCTCTGCAGTCTGGCAGAAGTTTTTTAAGACTTGCCATTTATTCTGTGCCGGAGACTTTCCTGGGATTGGTGGTAGGGGCAGCAGAGCCTCTCTTAGATAACATCTCATTTGCTCTTTTTGTGAGTGCCTGTGTCACTGACTTCAAGCGTGTCTGGTAGGCAGCACATAACAGTAAAGATCTGTTTCAGAGCAGTCATCATTTCTGTGCTGTAGGGTAACACATTCCCCATCCCACACAAAGCCTGAACAAATATGCTTTATGCAGGGAAGCCCAAGGAGCTGCAGGGATGGAATTGCAAATCTGGTGACCTTGAAACAAGCGGTTGTTCATTCTTAATAAAAGATACACGGGCCAGATACAGCCTTGAGACCTAGTGCACCCTTAAGCACAGGATTTGCTCTCATATCTGGCTTGAGGAAACTATCACAAAGGAACTGATTAAACTTTTTAAGGCAGTATTGCCAAACCTGGGTGATCAAAACCTCATGACTAAGGCTCCCAAAATGACAAAATGAACACTAATAAAAACATGCTGATGAATATGATGAATATGATCATGAATTTGTCTTGTGCTATGTAAGTCTCTAGCAGGCACATTAGTCAACTTTTAAGTTTTTTTTAAAGATGATAAACATTGCTGAACACCGAAAGCCAGGAGTTTAATGAAATCATGAAAGCACCTGAGCTGAAACTTTGCAACAAAATCACAAGAGTTACCAAGTACTAGTGGTACCGTGAGAGATGTCAAGCTTCCCATCTTTCTAGCCCAGCAGATTACCAATGCCAAGTAGCCCAAAGAGTTGCCTTGTGACTTTACCATGCCAGTAATATGTCTCAAGGGCCAAAACACAAGAGAACCAATCTTTTGTTCTCCTGAAATTAAGATCAGAGCTTCCTCACATCTCTTTCTCCACCCGACTGATGGAGTGAAAGCTTCCCTTCCCATTCCCTGCTGCAGCCATGCAGCCAGCTGGCTCTCCACACCACAGCAGAGGGAGAAGAGCCTCTTTCAGGCTATGTTGAGTTACCTGGAATCGGTGAAAGTCTGCTGGTTTGAAGTCATTAGGTGAACAGCCACACCAGTCAACAATGTGCTTGTATTGACACTTGCAACCGAGTTTACGATTCCAGTTCGTGATGCGCAAGTTGTTGTCCACCATGGAGTCACAGTATGGGCTATTCTCCAGAACAGTGTGAAAGAAGGACTGCAAGAAAGGCAGAGCAGATCACTGTATTTAGCTCCTCAAACTTCCATTTTCTCTTCCTCACTTCAGCCCATGGGCCCAAACCTAATGCAGGTGACTTATCTTCGTTTGAAATGACAGAATTAACAAGCTCTATTGTTCTGCCATATATGAAACGTGCTCTCTGTGTATGGATTCCACAGAGCATGAAAAAGTCACGACACACTACAGACCCAACCAAACTGTAATAATACACAGCTGAGGCCTTGCTCCAAATACCTGGCACGGAAAACCTGCACTTCTGCAATGAGCAGCTTTGTGCAATGAGAGTCCAAAGGACTCCTGGAAAGGCCGCAGTGTCAGCAGTTATTTTATTTATATTTCAGCTGTATGAGCAATTCTAAGAAATTCCCATTATTTCTTGTCTGTGAGTTACTGTCTGGTCTAATAGATTTAGGACTGTTTTCCTGAGCAATGTGCTAATAATATATCTCATATATGTTTCCTAAGACAATTCTCAAAACTACACCATCGCCCCAGTTACTATGAAAATTATACAGTCCCAGACAGCTCTTCTGTGGCTGTCTCTACCACCAGCACTCTGAAATGCATTGCTAGTTGAGTGGCCTTGTTCTGAAATACACAGTTCACTCTAGGCACCAAAAGGACATTCTGCCTCCTGCATTTACGTCTGATATTGTAAGTCTTTATTTGCTGACTCATGGCAGCGTGGAATTCCTATTGGGCTACCCTAATTATATCATCATAATATCAGCTATTACATAAATCATGTGTAATGGGGACTGATATAGCAGGTTAACA
The DNA here is from genome assembly GCF_003984885.1 of Neopelma chrysocephalum. Classification (NCBI taxonomy): domain Eukaryota; kingdom Metazoa; phylum Chordata; class Aves; order Passeriformes; family Pipridae; genus Neopelma; species Neopelma chrysocephalum. The sequence continues at coordinate 190,070 of NW_020897724.1, forward strand.
GGTCAGTGAAGGCAGAGCGGTTTTAAGAAACCAGCTATGTATCTTGCAAAGAAAACCTTGTAGAAAAAAGCTATGGAATAGCATCAAATTTAGCCCTGGAAGAGACCATTTTTGGAGCAGTGACTTCTCTTTAAAATCAGCAATAGTAGGATCTATAAATAACCAGCACAACATTAGCATGGCTGGCCCCCAAATAATCCCCCTACCCTTTTTAATGTTAAATGACAGCTCAGTGAATATGGATTTTATGCTTGAACTGTTTGGTTAAACCCATAAAGGCATCCATTCTCATTCAAGCGAGAGGGGGAAAAAAAAACTACCCAATTACCCATTGCCCTGTATCCTTTTATAGCAATACAGAAATTTCTCTAGATAATGGATGAAAAGGTTATCAGAGTTGAAAAAAAAGGTGATTTTTAACAGAAATGGGATTAAAAGAAGACTATTCAACATGTGTGTGGAATAATAAACCCCTACCAAAAGATGACAATTTCTGTGCTCCACCATAAGCTAATGAGCCTAGATTTACAAGATTGGTCTCATCAATCCCTGGGAATGTTCAGGAGCCAAGGAAGTTATTATTTTAAAGACAGGCAACCAGGTCTTCCTTGGGATGGCTGAGTGCTACACGCTCTGGGAGCAGAGCCTGACAAGCCAGGGGAGTAACGTACCTGCTGAGGCAGGTGAAGCACAGGCTGACAACCCGCCAGGCTCTGTGCTCTACATGCAGATAACGCACATTCCCTGACACACTGCTGCATGCCAGACAAAACCCTATCCTCGTGTGTGCTCCCCTTCTGCATCACTTGTAGCCAGAGCCATTCCTGAGTGATCTAAATGATTTGTGACTGTGCCTTCTAGCTGAGTTTTGAACGGAACAATAAACCTTTGTTTGTAGGGTTTATATTTTTAAAGAAAAGGGCTGGATAATAGCAAGAAAAGCTACTTATGAAGACAATTCGCCATCTCTAATATCCTTCAAAAGCTTTGTGCAGGAACAATTTGCAAGCAAAGGACAGCTGGATTTTTGGTTGTTCGGTAACAGATTAATAGGCTTAGAAGGATAAAACAAAGCCATTCCTTGCAAAAAAGTCCCACAAACAAACAAAGCAATAAACAACTGCAAAAGATTTTCTAACCCTAAAGGACTTACTTGTGATGGGAGTAAAATTCTCATTACCCCCCATGGGATGTTTCAAAGCCCACCAAAATCAGGTGAAAGCCCCTCTGATTCCAGTGATCTTTGGGACAAGCACAAACACTGCAGGTTTGAACACAGAGAGGGGTTGCTCTGGATTCACATACCTCAGCAGGAAGCAGCGTGTAAGAGTAAAACCTCTTCATCTTTGTTACCAGGTCATCATTAGAGAAAGTCACATACTCCACAAACTTCCTGTTTAGGAGAAACCAGTCTGACCCTCCATCAACTGTGATTCCTTCTGGGATCTTCCGGTCCCCCAGGCGCCACATGTGGGTATCGCATTCCAGGAAAAGCCGATCCAGTCCTTGTTTTCTGATAAATCTGAGGAAATACAATAGCAGTCATTAAAAGTTAATTTGTATTTTGTTATCATCACGAGGTCTATAAATAAAAAGCTACTTTCTCAAACAAAAAAGGATCAAAAGGTCATTTGTTTATATTTCTGTGCTGCTCCTAAATAATGTAGAGAAGTTTAATAAATAATTAATCAGTTATACATTCGGTTATAGAGGCAAAGATCAACAGATTGCTTTTAAACATCATTTTATACCTTCTGCTGTCCTAAGGCAGAACTGTGCAGATGACAGAGCTCTGTGGCATGAAAGTCCATAATGCTCATTAACTCTCAACAAACCACTGCAGAAGAACCATAACATGAACACAAACTAAACGCAACCTGTGTGACAGGCTTCTGTCTTTAAATGAATTCATAGTTTTTCAAAAACAGCAAACTGTACATAAAGGTAAAATGACCAATTTGCTCCTATGTTATTATTCCATTAATTTTTCTATTGGGGTATAGCCAATCAGGAAGAAATAGCACTGTCTTGGTCTTTGCTGTAGAAAGAGCTTGTTTGCTCTGTATGAAAGTCTATGGGGGACAATGTGTTGTTATTTCTGAACCATGAATAAGAGGAGCAACTGCAGAACTTTAAAGTTATGGAAATGAATTATTTGAGACTAATATAATAATAAGAAAAAAAAAAGCTGAGAAATCAATCTGTGTTTGAAAACACTTTGGACTGGATGCCCACACATGTTTTGAGACTGTCTGATCCAGGTTTCTGTTTGTTACTCCATTTCCAGAATGATTTCCCACAAGGAGAAGCAGGGCAGCCATGAATTAGCACACGCCCTCGCAAGGGGGGCTGAGCGCCGTTAATCACGGTGAGTTGCTGTGTTGAACACATCCCACATGTTCTGAGCAGCAACAGATGCTCACTAACCAGACACTGCAGAACTCACAGCAACACAAGTTCTCTCTGGATGTAGGATCTGCAGGGCAACAAGAGCTGCAGCACCTGCAGTGAGGAGAGCACCGGGTTCTGTTCCTGAACCACACAGAGCTATGCCAGGGTGTTTCGGGATTAGGAAGTCAGGATGACATTTTAGTGGTCCTCAAACACATGTAACTGAAGGAAGGGGAAAAGAAATAAAAGTTAAGGAACAGCACCAAAGCTTTCTGGCCTCCTGCATCTGAAAACATGAGCATTAACCCTGTAGGCCAACTCCCTGGTTCAAGTTCTGTTCTACACCAATCAAAGAACTGAGATGCAATTATGAAATGGTGCATATTAATTTTCAAAAGGACCGTAAATGACTTCAGGGTCTATGTCCTACTGATAGCTATGTCTCTTTTCACAGTATGAGAAGAGCTCCTCTGTTAACACAACAGTGCAGAAAATGTGTAAATGAGAGTGAAGAAATTTTTCTTTCCATGAACAAGTTTCTAATTTCATGTTCCATTATGAAGGATAATAGAAAAGTCTTGCAATTTTAATGCAGTCCTCTGGAATGTAATCTTCAAATTCAATATTTATGCAGTTATCTCCAAATCAAATATTAATGTGCCTGAAAGTTTGGTCATTTATTTATTTCCCTCAAAACTAAATGCTCATTTGAGTTAATTATTTTAAGAAAATAATAGAATTTTATCGACCATATTTAAATAGGAACATAACGTTCTTTTCCATGAAGTAATTTCTTTCAACTGCTATCTCTACTAATTTATCATCCTTTACTCTCATTTTCAAATAGAAGGTTCTCTGGCTGCAATAGAAACCCTTGAACCAAAGAAATCACCTTTCAAATTTCAAAAACTATTCTACTTACAAACTCCCCCAGCCTGTATCACATGATGGGGCTTACAGCTAACTGGTACCAGAAAGCTCAGTAACACAGCTTCAGCCCTATTGTCTGAACTTGGCAAGAGAAGAGCATGACCACACTCCAGATGAGAAGGTCCCAGCAAATCCTGACTCCCAGCTTCATGTTTTCCAAAATAGTTGACAGGCTCCTTTTTTTCTATACTTACACGCTTCTATGACTTTTTTGAGCTAATGGCTTGCTCAAGCAAATCTCAGCATATGGAGTGAAATAAGTCAATTCCTGGGAGTGCAACTGTTTTCACAGCAAATCTCAGCCCCAAATCCTCTACAACATGGTTACTAGAAGAAAACCAATCACTCATCCTGCAGCAAGGCAGCATAGCCCAGCTGAAGAGCAGCAATGCCTTTGGAGACCTCCACAGAGATGACCCTTTTGCTAATGCTTCTTGAAACCTTCCTGAAAACACCATATCAGGTTTTAGATGCCAGTAACAACCGAACAGAAAGCAGGCATTTTTCAGAAGGCTCAGCCTTACTGGGCCTCTTCACACACAGTCCTTACACCTAAATGGAATAAGTTATTAGCATAGCAAATAACTTCTATGATCTATGAAACAATGGTTTATACAAGGGGCTGTGAAGACACAGTGAAGCCAAGTGCTTGCTGTCCATTTACGTTCCTTGGGAGCCAAGGGGACCAAGCATATTTCAGATCTGCTGGAAGCTAAATGATGCTGCCTGAGGAGGCAGCAGCCGCCCCAGCAAGCCTAGGCAGTGCTGCTGGCACAGACAGCTGAACTGCAACCAAAGTGGAAAAGGTGGATAAGGCTTCTTTATTCTTCCCCCCAGGCTCTCTTCTAGGATGATTGATGCTCCTAGCTACTCCAGCAATGGCAATTTTGGCACTCAGGCAGGCAAGAACTTACTCTAGGCATACTGGATGTTGCTGGAGGGAAAGGGAAGGGGGTCATTTGTATGCCACACAGGGCTTTTCAAGAAATGAAAAACTCTCAAACGCTACAAACAGTTCATAAAGATTCTTAACTAGCCATTCAAGAATGCTTGCAGCCACCTCTGAAAAGAAAGATAGGAGGATGGAGGGCAAAAGCATGACCCTACTGATTTGTTTCTAGTCTAATGCTATATTTCATTAGTTTCTGGTTATGCTCAATGGAATACCAAACCAGTATGTTTTATGAAAGCATTTCAAGCTTTGGAGAGAGAAATGAAATCCAAAACAGTTTGGTTTCCCCCCTTGTCTTTCTCTCTTGGGTTTTACAGGACAAATTAAAAGTAGAAAAAAATGGCTTAGTAATAGAATTTCAATAATCTCAGTCAACGTGAAGAAAATTCAGGTGCTTCCTGTCACCCTGAATTTCAGGTAAGACCAGCACACCTCTGCCAACCACAAATGTACCAGCCAGGACATTGACATCCAATTGCACCAAGGTATGGTTGGCCAAATACAACAGAGATTATCATCAGATAAACAAAACAGAGGAGGAAGATAATGATGATAAGAGAGTCAGCCAGGAGAAAATAAAATTAAAATAAGACTAGGGTTAAGAAAAAGCAGGCCATAGGATGCTGTGAATGCATGTTGCCACCTGAGCCCAGCAATCAGGCACTGACACGTGTGAAAGGTGTCGTTTGTGCCCTGACTATGTGTGGATGCAGCCTCGGGGTTTACATGGTTCCAGATGGTTATTTTTATACTTTGTTAAAAAAAACCCTATTGCCTGCAGCACGTGGTCTGTCACACTGAGTAGAGATGTCAGCCCAGACAGCTCATGATTGCAATCCAGCTCAGGGAACTCCTCTTACTTTGTAGTTTATTTAAATATTTATAATTGCATTTCAGATAAGATTCTAGGATTGTGTAACACAAAAAGCATTTGTAAGTTGTTTAGCACACGCTCCTACAACATGAATAAAAACACATAGCTCAGCTCTTATGATATGTTTTTAACTACTAATATTGTTGCACAGCTACTTAATATCAGCAAAAAATATCACAATCAACTATCATCCTTTTGGATAGTCTTCTCCAAGTGACAGTGCATGCCACAGCAACTTGGGAGAGATCCCTGCTCCTGAATGCTCGTACTTACGGAGTATGTAAGTCAGAGAGTTTGCTGTTTTCTCTTCTGAAGTCTATGAATGCATACAACTTTCTAAAGCATCACAGACTATCAGATTGCTAAATGTTACTTATCAGTAACTTTATCACTAAAAGGTTTTCGTCTGGAAAGAATGTACTTTGTAAGGTGAAAAGGTTTCTTCCTAAATGTTTCCTGTTTCTGGCCTCTTGCCTAGAAAACCTCCTATCGACATTTCACTGTTAACCAGGTGCACCTGTGACCTCATCATCACCATTCATGATTTAAGAATAAGAGCTATAAATAAAAGTTACAATACATTAGAGAAACAATTCATCACAAGTCAAAAGTCAATGTCAAAGTAAGAATCTGTAGAGCTTGGAGCTCCACTAGCAGCATGTTCATTTTTCCCTTCAGGAATGTGGACAAACTCTGCACATTGCTTTGACTTTATCTGCTCCTCTTTTAACACTCTTTAGACAAAAATCTGAAGACAACAGTCCATTTCAGTGGGAAAAGTCAAGTAAATATTTTTACAGATGAGAAATATGAGAGTCATTTGCCAGCAGTGTTTGCACAGCCACCCTGGAAACACTTAACCGGAGTCAATCAGTTGGGAAGCATAAAAAGAGTAACTTGCAATTTAGGTGACCAACTAGAAAACACAGAACAATAATTTGACAATCGTGAGCATAGCAGTTGCAACAAGTAAATTGTGAGCAATCTCTAGGCTAACATATATCTCCATAAACCAGTCACCGAAAAATTCTTTGTAATAAGGAAGTTCATAAAACCCAAACCTGTGCAGAGCAGTGTCATTCCCTGCCTGCTCAGGCCAGAAATCCTGGCCTCCACTGAGTATGCAAAGGATTTCCAGTTGACTGCAACACAGTGCTCTCTATTTCACCCCATTTCCATGAGTAACTCTATTTGAAGGGTTAAACAATATTTACAACATCTGAAATAATTAACAATCGGCTATTTAAACACGTCTATACAGTACCAGCTAATCATCTGTTTTTCTAAAGATATGATCTTGCAGTATGTTTCCCGAGACCTCTTCCTGTCATGCTGAAAGCCTCCAGAGCTGACCCCCCACTCCCAAAATGGAGTTGAAGCTTGAAAAGGGGAACAGTATCAAAAAGAAGTAGCACGTACTTAGTCTGTCAAGATGAGGAAGATTTCTGCCTGGTATGACAGGCAGCATGTGGACAGCACAGAACACACAATTCCTGCTGTTCCAAAAGGCCACGAAAATAACTCTCAGTGCAGACAGAAGCGATGGAAGAAAAGAGAAAGAGAAATAATAACTTTAATTTGCTTTTCAATGTGTTGAAATTGCGGAATCCTAAATGCAAATGTTACGAGGTCAAAAGCATAATTCTTCTTATCTTTCTTTAATTCCCTTACTCAGAAGAAAATATTATAAACACAATATTCTTCCAACAATCTCCCTAAGCTTTAATGCCAATGCAGAAACAAACATCAACAATATCAAAAAGAATTTCTCTCTTCACTGGATTTGCTCTGGTGAGATTGGTCTTATTTCATGATTGGGCTTATTCGAGGAGCTAAAGTCAAAGCTGTAAGTAAGCAAACAAACTGAAATGCTTTTAGTAGTTTTGCCCACTGTGCTAAATACTCAGAAGTTAACAAGGAACACAGGGAATCTTACTTCTAAAATGTGATTAGTGTTTGTTACCCCATATCTCTGCAGCAGGTATCTCTCCACCAGACCCCGTGGAGCAGCAGAGCGTGTGTGTGAATGGAGGGGGGCCAACCCTGTACCGTGGGATCACCAGCTGCCCCTTGGCAAGGACAGCATGGGCTCTGACCTCAGGAGGACAGGGATTGACTTCAGAGCAGGAAACACAGGTGACACAGCCACAAAAAGTAACCCAGTGCTGAGAGGTGCAGTTTGTGACATTTGTTCCTGCCCAGGGAGCTGGGTTGCAAGTCATGAGAACAAGGAGCTCTGCTGGAAGGATTTTTTGACAGTCCATGTTACCACAGTTGTTTTAATTGTATGTTTAACCACTTTTATGTTCAGTGTGCAAGTAAATCTGGGGCAGACAACTGCTGCCACACACACTGGACATAAGGTTTACGTCATTTACAGTGCAGCAAAAATGATACAGTATTTTGAATGTCTCTTTCAAGTTACAAGTCTACCTTAAAATACGATGTATTTTATACGATGTATGTGGCCCTTCTCAATGAATGGCATCCTTATAGAAGCCAAACAACTTCACTTACAGGATTCCACAAGATGCTGTTGAAAGCCGATGAATATACACATTTTATCTGGTCATTATTTCATCTCTGTATGGACATATTTAGATTTTTCAAGCTTTACAATAGGTGCCTCATATTCTACATAATTTGTTTCTGCTTCCTTCATATATAATTTTCTCAGAATAACCATTTAATGCTTTAGTCCTATCACATCTTTGCATTATGTTTAAAGAGAAATTTCTCAAGATTCTTTTGTTCTTGTCCACCTTTTCCTAAGCATTAACTTCCCCTTGCTTTGAAAAATTGAACTTTCCATCTTCTCTCTTTCAAAAGAGAAATCTCTCTTTCAGAGGAAGTCTTAAAAAGCCTCAACATCTCTCAATATTTTAATGTTGTGGGTCAAGGAGCAAAATAAAAAAACCCTCTAAAATTGTTTTATTTGTAGGAAACTTGGAGATAGTCTATTTTTTTGCGGTCATGACTCTACCAGGAATTGCCTTGTTTTGACAACAGTTCCATACATTTCCTTGTGAGCAAGATTTTCCTGTGGGTTTCTTTCCACTACCCTTCACTTACACGATATCTTTTAAGCAACACTGAAACAGCTTTTACAAGGACGAAAATCAAATGGCTTCCTGTCACCATCAGGGAAGCCACAACTCAAGTGATTCTGTTTCTTTTTATATTAAATAAGCAAAACTGGAAATGATAATATGCAGAGATGTATCATGAATGCACCACAGACAGATTGAACGATATGAAACCTGACATTTTGCCATCTGTTTGTCTCCAATAAATGTCTTTTCTATAAGATTTTTTGTCCCCTCACCTCCTCTTCTTTGCAAAACCCTCAACTGTCGGAGCAGTCTCCGACCTGGGAACGCTGCTGGGCCTGAGTGGCTGAGCTTGAAGCCATCTCACCTGTGTGATACTCCTGCTGCAGCAACTACAGCACAGGCTACTGCTTCCACCATGGCCAGCAGATCCTGCAGATCCCAGCTGGTGCAGCACCCACAGGCACTGCAAAGGGACACCTGAGTGACCACCACAACAGCGTCTCACCGAGGGTTCTACTGTGCTTAACGTCTCAGGATCTGCATCCTGGACATTGGAGAAGGAAAAGGAAATGAGGTTTCAAACATTCCAGCTTTCCAAGTGGCTGAGGGCAAGTGGGAGTCACTTCTATACAGATTTCAAGCTACCAAATCAGGCTACTGACCTGTGGGTACATCAGGGCCAACAACATCTGTTCCAGCCTAAAAGGATGTTCCCTGCCATAACCATTTTATGAAGTCTCAGGACCTCAGATGACAGGGTACAAAAGTTACCATTCATACAGCTGAAAATGAACTGTGCAGCTCAATGTTCCTAGATAGCAATAAGATTTCTGATTACCAGTACCTCACTTTTCACCTTCTTCCTAATTCTGTTCCAGCCCCATAAAGCATGGCCACTTCAAACCTTCTCATTTATTGCACCTTCCTGAACCAGTGGATGATCTTGCTTGTATACTCTAAGAACAAAGTACATCTTGCTTAGTCCCACGTCAAGACATGTGGCTGGTTTTGTTTTTCTTTGCACTGACAACCTAGAGCACTGTTTTCCAAAACTGAGTGGAAGTAAAAGGCCTACAAGGAGGCAAATTGTCAAGCCGAAGCAGTAAAGGCTTTATGGCTCCCCTAATGCTTAGCATAAAGCACTAAAGAACATTTGAAAGTTAGCTGTAATGCCTAAATTTTTTAAGTGCAGCCTCTTTGCAGAGAAGATGCATGTTGCTATTTCAGTCGCTACATTTCTTATGCAACTGTTGGGCTGAACTACTTCCAAGCAAAAAATAGATCTTAGTCCATGTGCTCAAAGTGTTTTATAAAAATTAGCAAAAAAAGTATGGCTGAGAGTAATGCCAAACGAACCACCAAATATTTCACATGAGCCGCAACATATATGCTGCTAGAACCTAAGTGGTTAAACCATTCCAACACTAGGGATAGTTAATCAATTTTTTTCCCAAGTATTTGGGTACTTACAGGGCAATTCATCAATGCAGTACACAACAGCATTTACTGTGTGATCCATTTTCTAACCAACCACCAAACCACCATCAACCCAGCGTGCAGAACACCAACAAACAGCATGTGCCACTGGGGAAAAAAGGCATGTCTGAATGGGTGTTGAAACAGGTATTTATCAGCAGAACTGGGCTGAAAGAGGTGGAGAGTTTGGGAAAGTGGTCCGGCTCTTCGGTATTTAAGGTCTCTCCAAAAGATGATGGGATTGTGATGCTCCTTAGTAGAGTTCATCAATACCTCTAAAACTATCTGGAACCCAAGAGTGAGAAAGGGGACAACACAACTGCAAAGAACAGCATTAATGAAGAGAAAAAAACAGCACAAGAAAAGAACTCAGATACATACCAAGCTTTTAATGGCCTTTTCTTTAGCTGTTTGTATTTTTTTTTGCCTATGAGCTCAAGATTCCTCTAATATCTAACAGCATCTAGCCTTCACAGCATGTTTACACTGTTTCCCAAATGATTACTGTGGCAAGATTTCTCTAAGAAAACCTTTTTTCCTGCCTGTCATTGAAGATGTCACATTTGACTGTCTTTATATTTTATAATACATCAGCCAGGTGCTGCTCCTACAAAAAAAAAATAAAATCTCCTAGCAAAAAAAAAACAACCACAAAAAAACCCCAAAACCAAACAGGTTATTCACTTGCTCTTAATAGTCTGAGACACTGAAAAGAGGAGAAAATGTAAGTGTTGCCCAGTAAGTACTATGTAACAACTCCAGCCACTGTATGCAATTTCATTTCATACATCCACCTCTCTCAGGAAATAACACTTCTCCAGCTGAGTGTAGGAGCCATTTTCATGTCCATTCCCTTTACTGAAGCCACTAAAGGAAAATCAGAGCGATGCACTTCTTAATGACTTTGGCATAACTAAAAAACTTCACTCTGTAAAGGGGAGCCTGGTTTTTCTCCTTATTTGGCAGTAAAACATGTACTGATTGTGAACACAGCTTGAATACAAAGTACATTGTAATCAAGCTGTATAAGCATTTCAGTTTTAAGATGGCACTCCTAATCTTTCTCCCTCCATTATATGATCCAAAGACTATGATGACTTAAAACTCAGAGTTTCCAGTTGTTTAAAAAGCAGACTTAGACAATTGAAAAGCTTATTGCTTAGGAACCATTATTCATTCACAAATTAAAATTAAAATTACCAGCAGGGACTATACATTGCTTTCAACGATATTTAGATGCTGAGCTCCTGTATTATTAGTTGACATGTTTTGACAAAAACACCTTGGACAAGCCAAATCATTATTGTACATGGGGGAGCAGTCAGTATAGTCCAGTGCCGTCTCCCCATCATGGCTTTAATTAGCTGGTTTAAATAAAAAATTCTGTTCCAATCTGTTTTGAGATAGGATATCCCAAAGGAGTTTTTTCCTGTTGCCTAATAACATGAAAACTGGTCTGTATTCTAAATCCTTTCCAAAAGCTGGCCTTTTTTTTTCATTATTTTTTTGTTGCCAAACCTCGAGGCTGTTGCTTCTCTTCTAGACCTTACTGAGCTCTTGGCCTTATCATTCGCCTCATGGGGTATTTCTTTTCCCCTGGGCTGTGAGATGATTGAGCAAAGAGCAAAATTTAAAAAGCAACTGGAAAAATGAATAGAAAAAAATAGTCATCCCTTACTCTTAAATGAGCAAGTTACCAAGTTTGGCTGTGGAAATTCCCCAGGCAAAGGTCACAAGAGGGTGGGAGAATATTGTAAGGCAGCACCACTACCCATCCCTCCTGCTCCTCTGGGGACATGGGCTGTAGGCAGACAGACATGGGATGACAGCCTGGATGGGCCTTTGCTCTCCTTGCACCTGCCTGTGCAGGTATTTCAGCCCAGAGGACTTCATCATTCCAACTACAGGGATAACCCTCACTGGAATGACAACAGCTTACACACCTTGAGCATACAATCAAAGTCAATTGGGAACTGTGTGTCAAACGGATAGAGCAGAGGGTACACTCACCAGATTAGACAAGACTAAGTTAATGAAACACTAAAAATGAAATATCAGGCTAAAGATCTTCACTTTAGATAGAATTTCTCTTTCAACAGGTAGATGTAGAGCTGGAAATACACCCGCAATACAAACAGGGGGTAACTGTTTATTGATCAGCTTTTGGAAACAATGGAATGAATTTTTACCAAACTCCAGCATTACTCAGAAGATTCACAGTTGCTGGCTTGAGTGTGTCTCTACAGCTGTCTGGGATTTGCAGGAGGAGGGGAGCCACTCTATCTCTCTGACAGAAAAACTGGGGAGATGCCAAGGGGTGATGTGAAAGGATCTATTCATCCAGTGGTCAGAAGTGGGAGTGCTTAGGGGACTCAGGGACTAGACAACCATAGCAGACAGGGTCGGCAAATCTGCAGTTGTGTCGCAAATCGTGTTCCCTGATGCACAGGGAATTTATGGTAGAAATCCAGAAGAACAAAAAAAACATGGTGACTTGTTGCAATAGGTTTAGAGGTATTTAGCTGTTTATACAAAGAGAACCATTGAACTACTAAGTGGGTTGTTATTCCTGTGAGGGGAGGAAAGTGGCACATTAGCTCACTCCATTATTAAAATAGTATCAGATTAGTGTGTTTAATTGATCTAAATAGTTCTGATCCAGCTGAAGTTAGCATATTTAAACCAGTTTGATGCTGGCACGTCATAATTCATTAGCTATTTTCCTTAGCTAGGTCAGGGAATTTGAGAAGACTCAGGTGCACCAGAGGAGCAAGGAGGCAGAGCCCGACTGCTTTTCCCTGGCTCTTTCTCTCCCCCTTTCTACGCTAACTGTGCTGTCGATCACTATTGCCAGCTAGAGCTGAGTCTGCCAATCACTCTGACACTCTGCATTTCCCAAACGAGGGACTCTCCTGTGAAAACTGTTGACTTGGATTTAAATATTATTCCTCACAGTATTATTTTTTACTACCTGCTATAGAATTTCTGACTGCACAAGACGAATGCTCGTGAAGACTTAATTTAAACAGGAACATGACAGAACTGATAAATCTGGTGACAAGAGCAAGAACAGCCAAGAAGTGGCTGTTATAACCTGTGCGTTATTCTGCCCACCCACTGTGCTGAACATGAGACTTGGTGTGTCACATTCTCTGTGTACTCTAACCAAACCCAGCCTTACAGCACACTTGACATTTTATAGAATAAAGGGATGACCTGGTGACCCAAGCAGAATAAAACAATATTTTTAGATGCAAAGCCACTGGGACTCAGCATATGTAGTTGCTAGAACTGTTACAAGACTGCTAGCACAGGTACAAAACTATAAGAGGAATAGCAAATAAAGAGGAAAAGCAAAACTATCAATAAATAGGAAAACAGGACCACTGCAGTCAGATGGGAAAATTCTTTGATCTGCACAGGTTGGTTAAATCTTTGGAACATGGTGTTTGGTCACTGCTGCTCCCTCAAACCACAATGGTAAGTAGGAAAACGCAGCACATTCTGTTCTCTCTGAGACCTGTTCATAGCTGGATGGAGTTTACATCAAGGACCTCAAAATTTTAGTAGTGTGATACACTCCAGCCACCATCCTCACTCTCACTCGTATGTGCAGGCTGCTACAGGCTCCCACAGCTGGGGCTCTGCTTGCACAAGGCTTTGCTGCAGACCCCATCTAGCACAGGTCTTGGTCACCAGGGTGGCTGGGACCAACTGGGCAGTGCTGCTGTGCAGGCAATGACTGCTAGCTCACAAAACATCGATCTGTGCCAAGCCCCAAGGACAGAACAAGCATCACTCTGCTGAATGTCTCTCTCTCCACGAAAGCATCTTTGCAAACTGACTCTGGGAAGGAGTCATTCTGGACCAATAAACAACTGTCCTCAGAAGAGGGTTTCCTCCTCATTCGCTTTGACTAGAGATTTCTTCACTCAGGTAAACACTGGAAAACCATCACTGTGCAAAAATCCTCAGTGCCATGGTTAAAATAAGGTGAAGGAAGGGCCAGCGTACCTTGCGTTGTCCCTCCCATGGGATTTCAAGAAGTTCATATCCCGGTATCTGGACAGGAATGCTACAAGATGGTCATTTGTCCTGCAAGAGAAAGAACAAAGGATGCACAAATTACACTGTGAAAACTCCTATGTCTAGAACGATTTATAGACTTATTGTTCTCATCTGGGGACCATCCGCAGACTGAAGGAGGTGGTTTCTGAAAAAGCTTCCATCCTGCTGCTAAACTTGCTAAAACCTGCTAAAACTTCCATCCTGCTGCTCCTTCTACTCAGTAAAATGTACTTGGAAGGAACCACAACTTAATTACATCTTAACGAATTTCTTACCAACTTTTGGCAGGTATTTTAAGCACTGTAACAGAGTAAGTATTAAGTAATACTACTCAACGCTTTTTAAGTATGAAAGTCCAGCTGTGAGATGACTGCATTGATAGTCCCATTTTACATGCTTTGCTAGATATTTCCTGGGGAATTTAGTTAAGTATCTATTGGCATTTTATTTGTTTTCATCCTTGTAATAGAGAAGAGGCCAAGGCTGGAATGCATAAAGCAGAGAATTTTGATGTCAAGATGCCAATAGAATTAACAGGAACAAAGGAATTTAGAAGGTTAATTCCAATTAGTGTGACAGGCAATCTGACACCAGTATTTTCAAAATTTCAGCTGACATGTCCAAGACTGTATTTATGCTTGACAGCTTTTGTGGTCTGTTATTTCTTTAACAATGGAGCAAAAATGTTCTCTATTTATCTAGGTCAGCATATTTAGGAAAAACGAATAAATCACATTAAAATGATCTTAATCTCCTGAGTTGCATTCAAAACCACAACTTTATAGATACAACACCATTGAAGCAATGGTCTGTAATGAAGCTGATGGCAGAAAACTCAAGATAAAACAGCTGTCAATAGTACTGTATCTTGAAAACATTTCATTATTATAAGGCACAGAAAACCAAGTTAAACCAAAATCCTGTACAAAATGCATTTAACTTCTCAGGTCAGGCTGCAACAACTTGAAAATCTTATCAGCCAAGTAAACTATTTTCATAATCTCACTGATTTTATCTAGACTAAATGAATTATCTGTCTATCAACCAGCCTGACAGAGCAGGCTGTAGGAGCCTGAGACCCTCCTCCTACGCTCACTCATGTGAGCTGTAACACCTCCCAGGGTCAGACTCTGCATCTCAATTTGGCAACCTCAGAAAACTGCTTTCTGTATAGTAAGCTGTACAGATTTTCACATTTGCTGCTCCAGTGACTCTCCATCTTACTGGGATGAATAGGCATTTAGTGAATTTACTTAGCAATGCTTCCACATGAGATGGTTTCAATGGCTGACATCTTCGGATGAGTTTCTAGGCAAAAGCTGGCACACAAAGATGATCTCTAGAAATATAACCAACTTTGGAAGTGCTTGAGCTTTAATTTCCTTACAGGATAAAAATAAAATCAACCAAAGTAACAATCCACACCACTCAATAAAATATAATTTCCAGATTGCTCACTAACCTATATTTTGCTGTTCAGCAGTGCTCTACCAAATGTATTGGGACTTGGGGCTGCCATAGAAACTTCTCAATGCCTCTCAGTTTTTAGATAATCCCTATAAATGCCTAAATGATGTTTGGCTCTCAAAATAATCAATAATTGACATTTTCCTCTTGGTGATATCTTGGTTCTACTTTGAATATTTCTAATTTTTTTTAAAAAAGAACTTATACAGAGTTTACTCCTTGACAATTAATATGCTTCTTTTCATGTGTTGACAACATGGAACTAAAACATCGTATTTCCATTTGGTAAAACTTTACAGATATTTGACATTTAGATTTATGCAGTCAACCAATTCCGTGCTCAGCATGACAGCACACTGAATTTCTATTAAGCTTTCATTCAAACTGCCTCTTCTGCCCCCAGTATCAGGAGGATGCTGCACATCACCTCTGAATTACTCCAACACAAGACATTAAAAAGGAAATCAAAGGTACTGAACATGCCATAGACGTTAATGCATTTGTTAAAATACTCCTCACCTTTCAGAAAACTTTGCCTTCAGGGGTAGATTTCCTAAATGCCTCTGGCACAGATTGCTGCCACACTTCTTCACATACAGCAGCAGCGGAGTCTCTCTGCCATGGCAGTGCCTCTGGCACTCCTTCTGAGAAAGACTAGAGACATGGGCCTATTTTTTCTCTAAGTAAGGCAATTGAAAGCTGAGATTTTCAGCTGAAGACATCACTGGGAGCAACATCAACTCCACACTGCCAAATTAAATTCTGCTATAGCTCTGCAAGTTTCAGGGATAATTCACTGAGCATAAATTTGGCATAAAATCTTTTACTAACTATCACGGTATAACAGAAAGTAACAAGTGCAACATAGCCTTCCTAAGAAGGAAATAAGAAAGTCATGGGAATAGGGAGAGTAGTTCTTGTTACTGATTAAAATACACTGATATACATATTACATTCCTATCAGTCTCCCCAGTGTGTAACACAGCACAGATACAGACTGAGGAGAAAGCCTTTCCTCAGGTGGTGCCCAAGGCTGGGGCTGACAGATGCATCCACACAGCAACCACTTTTATTCCCTTTTATTATTAAAATCACTCAGAGGGTGAGGCACCAGGGAGAAGGATTAGTCAGCTGGTTACCTGTATCATTAGCAGGGAGGGAGGATGGTGTGAGTGTAGAGAGTCTGAGAGTCAGGTCTGCAGCACAGAGAGAAATGGGAAACTAATCCTCCAGTGAACTCCAAGTGTGGAGAAAGCTTGCACGTGTAGGAGGGTTTCCATGAGAAGATGACAAGTGAAGACTGAGGGGGAAACAAAGCATGTTTGACTTCACTGATGTAGATCTGGTGTTAAGCAAGGGCAGGTCTGCCAGCTGAGATGGGGGTGCCCATCTCTCGCAGACCTTTGCTGAGGTCACCTCACTAAGGTCCTACAGCTCCTGTCCTGCAGCAAGGGTGGACAGAGGTAGCAAGGGCAGCACGCTGTGCCTGCTGAGATGCCACTCAGCTAAACTCAGCCAAGCCCCTGCAGGGCTGAGCTCAAAAGGTGGGAGCACTCGGCTGGGCAGGCAGTGGGGCTCCAGAGGCTGCAAAAGCAGCTCCAGGGCTGCCAGTGACTCAACCCACAGCACTGCTCAACCTGGGGACATGGCTGAGATCCTGGGCTGGGGCTCAGCTCAGGGTTAGGGTCAAAATTAGAGTTTTGACATATGAATAGCCCCAGCCAAGTGACCGCTATTCCTTATCCGCTTGACTCATCTCCACAGTTTCCCTTCCCAGGGTTCAGCCCTACAGAGCCCAGACACACAGCAACCGTGGCAGCTCTTTGCCAAGAAACTATTTCTAGAAGGTCCCTAGAGAAGAAAACTGGAATTTTGGGGCAACCTGATCTACTCAGAATTAAGCATGATATTACTTCATGGTTAAACATGCATTGTGCACAGAAGAGCCTGGAAGTGAAAGAGCTGAGTGCCTTGAATTTTGCTACCTTCTTTTCAATAAATTTTCATAATTATGTTTAAACGCATTAATTTCAATAAATTATTAATTTAATATTCATTAACAGCATTGTAAAGTACGAGGAGATGCCATCACTGCCAAGATGCCTGTGTTAGGAGAGTTCCTTTCCTGGCTATTCCTAGCCCCAGGCTATCCTGCCTCGATGCCTGCTCCCTCCTACACAAGGAGGGGATGTGCTCAGACTGGCTCACCAGCTTCTGCAGCTGCCAGCAGTCCTGCATCACCACCACAGGAGCTGGGGAGGAAGGAGAGCAATCCAGGAGACAGGGAAGAATTATTGCTAATTCCCACACACCCCTATAGCATCCAGTGCACCCTGAAAGCTTCGCTCCCGCCTCTGCTGGGGACAGGGCAGCACTTGGCAGTGCGGGGGATCTTCCTGCTCCAGTAAGGGACCCGACCTGCACTGGCCCTTTCACTGTTGCTGGCACACGTGGGGGTGTGTGTGTGCATGGCGTGCATGGGTAACCTAACAAAAGGATACAACAGCAGAATGATTCAACAGAAAAAAAACAAAAGATCTCTTCCTGAAGGGAACACTTACAGCAAAATGATCAACCGCACAAATGCAACACAACAATACAGGAAAAACCCCTCTCATTGCAGGGTTCAGCTTTCAGATCCTGGATGTGCAGCCTGACCCTCTCACTGATGCTTCCAACTCCTCCTCCCTCTCCGAAGGCAATTTAGCGCAAGGGGAGGCTCAGAGCAGCCTTACCCTGGCTGTACTAAGAAAAAAATTCAACTCTGCCATCTAAAAATGCAAAGAAAAGGGAAGGCTATATTTAGCCTTTGCTATCCATCACAGAACAAATATTAGCATGGCAGGCATTTCTCAGCGAAGCTGATCCCTATAACAACAGTCATTCGTAAAGTGTGTCATAAAAATGAGAACAACAGATATGATTTCAGAGGCCAACTGCATGTGGAAGGCTCTAGGTGACTGTTAACACCTCAGCTTTTCCAACAGTGTTGTCTTAAATGGTTTGTTTTGTCTTTCAAGTCAGGTTTAACCGAGGAACAAGATAATGGAAGAAAACTATTGCCTTGGCAGCTCAGCTCGCTGGAGTACTTGAGAGATTAGAGTTCTGCTCCAACACCAGCGCTGCCATCTGGGCTGGGAAGTTGCACCTGTGTATTTCAAAGCATCAGCTTTCTGCATTTGGATGCTCCAGGCACTGATCAGTCATCACAGGGGATGCAGCTACTCTCCGAGCAGCTTTCCCAGTGTTGTATGATTCTCAAGACATTTTATTAGCAATACAATCATCTTTGCTGTACTTTCAATTACTGCTTCCCATTCAACCATTGTCTGTTTCCTATGGAAAAGAAAAGAACTAACATAGTCAAAAAAGAGTGAAAGTCTTTTATAAATGTCACACTGCTGAATAAATCTCTTCCTAGTGAGAGTACATAAATGCCTGGGTACAAAGGAGATGTACTTAGAAAAAAGAATATACTCCATCATCTGCTTCCTGAGCCACTCCACAACCTATTTTCTATAAATTCAAGGCTTCAGATGGCATTTATAAAATAAATAAATAAGCCCACTGCTGAGAAGCAGCAGCATGCTTAAATGAAAATCCTAAAGAGACCATATAAGAGAATTCCACCAAGGATTAATGAACAAATGTGATTAAAACTATCTACAGCTCTGGACTGCTGCCAAAATGCTGCCAGCAGTATTTGATATGTAAATGCTTAAAACATTTGCTATGTGTACTGCTGCTGATGCAAAGCGTCTATAGAGAGTTTCTCCATCTAATTAGAGATATTGGTTTAGCAAACTTTGGAGTCTATAAAAACCCTCAATGTCTCATTATTCTTTTAAAATAGAATATTCATTTGTTTGGAATGTTTTCAGCTATATCCCATGAAACCCTGAAAAGCCCTCGGCTAATGAAAAACTCCAGCCCTATATCAGCTAATAAACCCTACAGCTTTTATGATAATAAAATACTCACCACATGCACTCATTAAAACTTCGTAACTTGTCGCTTTTGACTTTCCTTAAATATTCACTAGGCAAAAAGTAAACTACTCAATTTCCAACTATTTTATAGTGGAATTTCAACACAAGCATTTAAAATATCCAGGATCTTATCAAACACACCATACACGGTGCAATCACCGATCTGCTGAAGCACTTAACAGCATGTGCTTAACTGTAGCACACTTGGAGCTCTCCTGAAATGATGCAACTTTCACACTGTATTCTCATAAATTACTTAATGGGTAAGGACCTACATGTCCATGTGCTGGGAAGCAGCATGTGCAATGATTACACACAAGATTAAGAGCTGAGAGCTGTCCTTCAACTAATCTTAGATCTCTCAGGCACACAAGTACACTTATTAAGGTGACTTTTCCAGTGAAGGAAATCCAGTTGTGACTCAGATTGTCCATCTCTACCACAGACATATCACACCAATGGTTTAAGACTTAACTTGTGTTACAAACTTAACTTATGTTTACAAAACATTTTTTAAAAATCCCCTCAGTCCCAGGAGTACCTTTGAGTTGATCTTAAGAATTCATTTGTCTGTGACAATGACATTTTCTGAGCATCCCTGCTGGTGCAGTAAAAAATAAAGAAATAAGAAAAACACTACCCTGTTATACCATGTCATATGCAGCTCTTTTTTTCCTCACTATCTTAAAACAACTGTAAGTTGCAAGTTACAAAGCAAGTTACTGTATTTTACAATAAAACTATGAAATACATTGGTTTTCCTTTCATAAATCTAATTGTATGCAGTTGCTACTATGCTTAACAACAACAAATGCACTGAAAAACACCTGAATAACAAAAGCTTCTGAAGCACTTTCAAAACGTGCAACTGCACAGGACCTGATACACATGAAAATAATCAAAGAAAATCAGCTACATGCAGGATGACTTAAAGTAACCTCGTATTGATGCATTCAGCTCAGAGGTATTTTGATAGAAAGAAAGAAAATGTTTTACCCAGATTTGTTAAACAATTTTCTATTTATTTTTCTATTTAAGTATATGAATCATCAGCACATCATGACCATTATTTATTTTTTTCATCTTGCCAGTCCAGAACTTCAGTATCTGACAGATAGCCTTTGCTAGAAAGGCCTATAATTGCCTATTTCCAACAAATATTTTGAAGTAAAGGCAGAGGCGTATGACTAACTCAGATAAGGGCTAGAAAACTTGTTAAAGGTATATATTGTAGTAAAGCAAAATCCTTTCCCACCACATTCACAAGAGATGTCAGTTTAGTTGAACTGCATGTATGGAAGAATGCTCATTTTTATCAGTGCTGGCAAAAACTGTTTATCAAGCCTTGCTGGCATTCCCATTATTCATATTTCGAAATTAAAATAATGCAGATTAGTGAAGAGAAAAGACAGCAATGTGGGGTTTAGACTCTGCAAATTACAGCCTGATCTAAAACACTTAGCATTTTTTGATAAGCCCAAAGATTCATAGCCTCATATGCTTACTCAGCATTATCTCCGCTCCAAACATGGAATCATAGAACCGTTTGATTTGAAAAACACCATTAAGATCATCAAATCCAGCACTGCCAAATCCACCTCTAAACCACGTCCCCAAATGCCACTCTCCTAAACTAAGGTTCCAATCCTGAGTCAGCAGATTTCCTGTTGGCATTGGTGCACGTCATGTTCATAAGCACAAGTTTCTGTTCATGGGCTTGTGAAAGCTATTTATGGGAGAGAGCTGCCACGTTTGCCTGTTTCCCACTCCAGTCTGTCTGCCTGGAGAACAGGCAATTTGTGCAGTCATATTAGAGTCTGTTTATCATGGCTCTGGCACATTTATAGCCTGTTTCCAGCCTTTTTTGGCTTTTGATCCCACCAACCAAACCTACAAATTGAAAAAAACCAGCCTAACATAAAACCTGTTTTAATTTTTGTTCTCTGGTGGGGTCAATAGTTAAATATCATCACCCCTGCTGTGGTTAACAGGCATGCAAGGGGTAAGCAACACGTGGTTTGGGTCTCTTTTGCCTTTGCAGACAGGATGCAACACCCTCCAGCAGAAGAGTGGAAGGTGTCTGACTCTGGTCCATGGAGGGTCCATGGAGGGGCCCAGCTGCCACTCCAGAGCCAGGCCAGGATCCTTGGCACCAAGGCTCCAGCTCAGCTCAGCTCTGCTCTCCCCCGAGCAGCACAACCAATTACTTGTTCTTGTCCATATTTACTCTCCATGCCACATGGCAGCCTTTCAGAAGACAAGCCAACAACAGTCATCCCTCTGGTTCAAGTTGAATTCTTCCCAAATCAATGATACAAAGGGAGGAGAAGCATCAGTGCAGGCAGGGGCAGGTGAGCTTGCCCACGCTGGGAACAACTTCATGGGAAACTTGTCGCATGCAGGCAGATGGGTTCACACAAAGCACAATGAGGCCAATATTCTCAGTCACTTTAGCTGACCTTCCACTAATAGCTGCCATTAACACTTTAGTCAGCAACTTTCCAAGGTAACTGTGGTTAGTATAAATGGAAAGAATTGTGATTTTCATTATAAAAATGCACTGGTTAGGGGGATGACATCAACAAGTCCAAGTTTGAACGTTTTTAACCTTCTTCTATCAAGAGTGTAAGGACTGATTGAATGCAGAGTGTGAAGCTAATGAACACACACTGTCTGGTGACAATTTGGCACAGAAAGGTTGTTTTAATACTACACTGTCAAAGGTCTATCATATTGTTCATTTCCATCAACAGGGAAGTTGAGTGTTGACGTAAATGATCATTTTGATAGACAGTGAGCAGGAAGCAGCAGTGTACCTGAAGAGGTCAGCTGCATAGCTTAAAGCCACATTGATATTTACATTGAGATGTATGTTTAAAGAGGATTCATGGTCAGAATGCCTAAATTTAATGAGGTTATTTACTTAGTTTTAATCCTACCAGGAAAAAAACGCAATGTCTTCGCTGTTATTATCTCTCATTTTCAGCATACTTCTATTTAAAAACTTTTATGACAATAAGGGCTTTCTCCCTCTAGAAAAAAACTTATGAAGTGACAGAAACATTGGTAAATGCACTTTCTGCCCATCCCTCTATGAAGTGCATGTTTGAAGAAAGCAGTGCAAAAATTAAACACATTTTGCTCCTTAAAATACTAATATATTTGAACCCTCAATAGTGAGACAAGTTCCTTCTTGCAAGTCCTTTAATCAATGAAAAAGTACTTTTTTCTACCCTCTTTCCCACTGATAAAGCCCTACACAAAGGACAGCATTTCATTCTGTTTTCGTATCTGTAATGCTCCAAAATCAAGGGAGGGCACTCAGTTTATGCTAGTGTAAGCCAGACCATAAACCCAGCTCTCTGTTATTGGAACAGGTTATGGGAAATCATAACAAAGGTTTTGTGGTGTTTCCCACTTTAGAGGCTGTGAAAATTTGTTAGCATGTGTGACAGTGTATTAATAGACGAATATCAGCAGTGTCTTCCTATCACTCTGAGAACTGCTCTGTTTTTCCTTGCTCACATGTCTCATGGTAGGTAATTCTCCATAGGAAAAATCCCTCAGCAACTACTTCTTTCCAAAAGGCCATTCATTGTGTCAGAGTGGCAGCAAATGTAATTGCTGCCAGTTACTACATCACTTCTAACAGCTGCTGAAATGTATTTGCCAAGATAATTTCACAGAGTTGCCTTTACCTGTTATTACAATAACAAGCCATTCCATTACTAATCACTGCCTCAATGCAGAGATCAATACAGAAAACTACCACACTGAACAAGCTAACACATGAACTCTGGATGGACCAAACACAAGCCATCCTCCTGGGGATGCCAGAATATCATTTGTAAGGATGCAGCACTACAAAGGGTTAAGACAGACACGACCATCCTATCTCACCAAAACATCTTAATATCTGCTGAAAAGTATCTTAAAAAAAAAAAAAATGAAAGAGTACTGAAATACTTGACTAACCAGCTGCTAATACCCAAGGATATTTAATTATTAAAACTAAACATGATATAATTTTAGCTTTATCAAAGCACTGGGATTTTATTTAGTACAGAAAGATGCTCCCTGCTTTGCGTTTTCCCAGTGTTTGTCTGCTGCTGCATATTCATGTAGAACCTCATCTGCCTACACGATACATCCCATTTTGATGAAAACAATAATCACTGATTAAATAAGCAAGTGGAGTGAGCTGCAGAAATTATCAAGTTCATTACTCAAATTAGTGAGACTTTGTTTAAAGGAAAAAAAATCTCGATATTGGGCTGAATGGGATCTTTTTGTTTATTTATACCGTGTATATTTTACAATTTTTTTCACCATCTCTAAAATTAAATTACCGAGAGTTCTGTGTAAAAGAGAAGAAATTAGAACTAGATATGAGCATAGATTTAAAGCAACCATTTACTTCATTTAATTTGTACATTCCTGCATCCATCTGAAATTTTATTTGCACAAGTCAATAAGAAAAATGATTTGCTCATTAGGTTGAGCAATTATAATAAAAAATGCTCACTTTCTTCCAAGAAAGTGGGAAGAGAGAAACTTTGAGAATGTTTTATGTGAAGTAAACTCAGTCATAAGCAGTATTAATGCTTCTGCCTTCTCCACCCTGCTCATCATTGCAAGCTTTGCCTGCAGATCACAGTCTTGTCAGTCTGGGAGTGCAATCCCACTGTCCTGCCAGAGCAGAAACCCTCCGGCATCTGTGGAGAAGGGCAGCTGTGTGTGTGGCACTCCCCTCCTCAGACACCTCACCTTGGGGCTGGGATCCTCATCGTCACATGCAGGAGGATAATGTGAGGGTGACTGTAGGGGTGTCAGCCTGGGCCAGGCTCTGTGGAAGGGGTGGATCTCCCCAGTAGATCCAACTCCGATTTAAAGCCCATCATTGTGGACTCTGCGTTCCACAATCAGCAGTGACAGTCTCGCAGCTTAAGGTTCATGAGAAATCTTTGCTTTTCTGGATACAGTTGTTAAGATGCCACTTTTCCAGCTTAAATGTTAACTTTTGGTCATTTCTCAGTTTCCCAAAGTAACTTGCTCCCTCCGACTGTGCTCACCCACAAGCCGTGATTCACCCCCTCGCCCCACCCTCACACGTCTGCCATGCCAGGAAATGAAAGCCATTCAATCCTATCCTCCCCTTTCAAAATCAGTGCATTCCTGACAGACACCAAAGATGGTTCACTGCAGGACTCAGTGAAAACAACCCTCCCTGCACGCTCAGCTCGCCACTGAAGCCACTCCACCACAGCCCCTCTTTGCAGGGCCACCTCCCTGTGGCTCTGAGCAGGTGAAGGCACGGCAGACACGCTCCCAAATGTGAAGGTCCAGCACCTTCTGCAAAGCTCACATTCCCTGCTGCCACACAACACAGTGGCCACCTGGAACTTCACATGAAATGGAAATCACTGACATTAAGCTTGCAAGCAGCAGGGACCTGAGACCACCACACTCCCATGGAAAAAGGGAGAAGGAGAGCCCTTTCTGAGGGGTCACAATGTATAAATTAGTCATACTAGTATTGGGTCTTGCCATCTCCACTTTCCAGCACAAACCTCCACAAAATCTGGCCAACTTAGTCTGACATTGCCCGGAGAGCAGACAGTCCTTCTGATGCAGTGGGAAAGACCTGGGTAAAAAAACTTGCTTTTTGCCCCTCTCACACTTTCTAAGGAAAAGGAAAGAGGGAATTTACACTCATGCAATGGGTAGCTTTAACCTCCTAACTAGAGTTATCCCCAGAGAAGAGTGGAGGGACTCCACCAATAGAAGGGCTGTGTGGTGCTCTCTGTGCCACGGTGAAGCCGAGAGCTCTTCATCCCCCTGATGAAACCCCTCTGCTGAGGCCCTTTCACAAACTCATTTAAAAGTAAAGTGAATTACTGTAAACCAGCCCCTTCCTGAAGCTCCTCCTGGGCCTGCCACTCCTTCTGATCCCTGAGCTGCTGAATCAACCTGTCGGAGTGCATCAATTCAAAGGACCAGAAGGCAAAACAGGGAAAACCGGGTCAGGCTAATGGGATTTAACATTAATTCTGTACCAAGCCTAAAAAGATGGAAGAACAGGGCCTGGGGGGTGAAAGGGATAATGAACTGAGAGTTGATGGAAGGAAACTTAATTGGTTTTAACAACAGAAGGTCAAATTTTGTTACCTTTATTTGGGTTGAGCAATAATCTTATTTTGACAATCAGTGCCAGGTGATGACCTGCCCTACTCTTTGTTGGGACTGTTTTGGAGTAAGTGAAGAATGCAGAGCTGGGATATGGGGCACAAGCATGTGGCAGAGAGGATGTCTGAGTGAGAAAACTGCAAAGGGAATTATAGATCCATTAACTGACATAACTGGGGCTGATGAGAAAACTACTGGGAGGGTGGGAGGCTGATGTTCCTGCTCACTGCTGTGCTTAACAGAGCTGCAACTAGAACAGTCTTATTTAATACCGAGATTAGATGAGAACCAGTGGTTCACCTCAACTCAAGAAAAGACTCTAGAAAAGGCAGTCTGTCATCAGTGATCTCCTGACACTGCCAAGCTCTACCATGTAGCAGTGACCGGGGGTCATGTTCTGGCTGCCTCTCCCCTCCTGGGCTGCAATGGTTCATGAACCTGGGGGTCCTCCAGGCACTTTGTGATGATACCCAGCACTGGTATCTCTTGACACACCACATGTACCAGTTTCCCATCCCGAAGAAAGATCAGGGTGTAGTTCTGCAGCTGCCACCTGCAACATGACTTGAGCCCTGTGGGAACAGTTTCGGTGCCTACACAATACCACCTATACAAAGGTATAGCAGTGACACTGACCCTCACAGAGCAAGCACAGCCACAGTCCCTGCAAGCCCCTGCCACAGAAATAATCTGGAAGCTACCTTGCACCTGACTGGTGTGGTACATCGCATCTTCAGAACACAATTATCTGAGTTGGTGCTAAAATGTCCTCCAAAGCTGCCCCGATTATTTAAAGCCATAATGTGACACAAATAACCAATTTGGATTTATAGATCTTTTAGTTTTCAGCTGCCCCAAGAAGGCACTGTTGCAAGATTATTTGCCAGAAATCAGTTTGGGGCAGCAAACTTTTAAACTGAGATTGACTCTGTATTTGGAAAAGTCTTGGCCCCAAACCAGTTCCTAATGTGGCAAAGAGTGCACTTATCCTGATGAAAGCTTAGGGATGCTTGTGCCTACAGCTGGTTCATCAAGTAATGCTGAATGATGGATATAATTAAACAGCGTGCGGCAGAGTGCAATGTGTGCTACAATGAACCATTTAGGGCCTCATCCCCTCCGATCAGCCTGGAACTACAGATGGATCATCACAAACACAGTCAATGGCATTCAGCACCACTGTTTATACAGAGAGATTCAGAAGTATCATATCAATGCACTGTGACTAGCAGTGCTGTGCAGGACGAGCAGAAATGAAGTATTCAACTGTAATACAGTGCAACTGTAAGAGCCAACTAGTCCCTAATTCTAACTGGGACTGCACAGCAAAATTTAGGTCTGGAATTTCTGCACTACCAGGTCAAAGCTTCCACAGTATCTCAAGACATAAAGATTTGACTAGTTGACGCTAGTCAGGACTATTAAAAAAAATTAAAAATAAAAAGAAGCTTGAGAAAAAGAGCCACATTCTACAGCACATCCCTAAAGACAAAGAACATCACACACAGGGGTGGCACTACTCTCTTCCAAACTACCCAAGCTCTGCAGCACTGACAGTGCCCACAGACGCTGCTTTTGGTTGACAGAGATGGAGCACCTACAGACCGATGAAGGGGTTTGTTCCCCGCAGAAGAGAACAAAGGCTTAGAAGCCTCTTAAGCAACTCCCATGTAGGGGAGTGCACTGGAAGATCTCAGTGCTTCCCACTTGGAACCACTTGGAACCATCCTCCTTCACCCCACAGCTCCTGAGCCTGGGGACTTGAGCATCAGCCCGTGGTGTGGTCTCAGGGACTTCACTGAGTGACAGCAGCAGACAGAACAACACTGGATGCCTCTGTTCAAATAAATACAGTATTTCCCACCAGTGCTCCCCATAAATCCCAGGGAGTGAAGCAGTTGGTGGCCAGCTGGCTCTTACCTTGCACTATAATTCTGGGGAAAAAGGAGTTTCCACTGGATCAAAGTAAAGGAAGAGGCAGGTGGGACGGTACACTTGTGCCACCCACCCTTGTTCTCTAACCACAGTGGGTTACTATTGCGTTTTATTTATATAAAAGCACTTTTAAAAAACTATTTGTTGATCCAAAGCAGCTTTAATTCCATTCTGAAGTATTTCATTCAAATCATCCATTCAGCTCATTCACATGCAGTAATCCTGAATAACAAAATGTCAAAGTGCATAATTTAATATCAAGACAAGACCTGAATTTATGTATCAATTGGCTGAAAAATCTTAAACAGCAAATACCATTCAATGCTTACATTTTTAGCCCTCTTTTCAAGGGGAAATATTCATCCATCCATCTCTCCCTCTCTTCTCTATTTCAATATCACCACTAAGATACTGAATCAGAACAACATTTTGGCTCACCCTTTAATGGCCTTTCGGTTCGCAATTATTTAAGAGTGACTTAGGAAAGGTATAATAGCACATGTTGCGTTATCTTCACTTTGAACTGCCACCAGATATTATTTTGCAGCTGTTTTATTGTAAGTGGCATCTGAAATCTAAACAAAAAAAGTGTCTTAATGGCAATTTCAGCAGGTTTTTAATTTCCTGAGAGAATTCAGTGAGACCACGAAGGGAGAGCGTGTTTAAAATGGAATGTTATAATAGGAATCTTTCCCTCTTTTAAGCAGTTTTAGTTTTTGGAATTTGATAATGATTTTACTGAACTTTGGGAAAAAAACCCCAAACAACCAAACAACAAAAAAACCCAAAACCAAGTTGAAGAGAGATTAAAGGTTCTCACAAAACCCAGGTAAACACCACATGGACATCTGTTACTCTCTTTTTGCAGCTGCTGTTATCCACTTCACACTTAATCCAGAGTAAAAGCCACTTGAAGCAAAGTTGTGGGAGAGTGCACAAGAGAGAAGGGTCACACCCGAGATTTCTCTAGTGATCAACATCCCACTACACACTCAAACCCCACTGGAGCTTCTCTCCCAGGAATGCAGTGAGCAACTGAGTATCATGAATTTTGCTAACCGTGGATTGAAAGTACAAGAGCCATTCTGCACAAAGGACTTGCTTACCCCACACTTTTTGTCCACAAAGACAAGTCGTAAGTGAAAAATGGGTTTCATAAATAGCTCTGGAGCTGTGAAGAAGAAATAGCTGGCAAGATCCCTCATACTGCTCAATGCCTTCCTCAGCCCCAACACATTGGTTACCCTTACAAAAACACTATTCCAGATACTATTCTAGCATCCTGAAGACAAAAGATGCAACTGTTGCCTAGGAACCAATGGTGCACATTATCACAACATTTGTGCTCTTATCGTTTACAGATCAGGCTGAATGGTACCCAGTGAAGACTCATATTTTAGCAGACTTTAGCACTCTTTTAGCAGACAGACTTTTTTCTCAGTGATAAATAAGTAAAAAATAAATTGGGCCCAGAAAGCAAATGGCAAACAGATGAAAACCCTTTGGCTTTTTGCTGGAGAACCTCCCTGTGAGCAGCCCCAGAACCAAGCCAGAAGAGAAGTGAGTACCAACCAGGCAGCCCAGCGGTGCTTGGAGGCTGCAGCGCCCACCAAACTGTGGAGCTTGGCATCTGGGGCTTCCTTCCGCCAGGCAGTCCCCACAGTGGTCTGAGCCTTCAGTTCATATAGGAAGAGACAAAGGGCTCAATGTTTAGCACTGTAATCAACAAGGTAACATGCTGCCAAGCACAAGGGCACTTCGAGTGAAAATCCTATGCTAAAAATGTGCCTCATCGATGCATCTTTAATCTCCGCACTGTAAAGATGTCTGGATATCCAAACCAGTCTCCAGTTTGGGGTGCATTTTTTCCTGTTGCCAGACTGAGGCTGCTATGCAGCACATCTCAGAAATACTAAATATCCAAAGAAGTCACAAAGAGCTGCAGATGTGACAATTCTCCAAAAGCAAAAGCTGCCTTACATCCTTAAATCCAGGAGAGGCAGAAGGAGTAACCTCAGCTGCCGTGGCTGCACAGAGAAAGGGTGTGTCTCCCACCACTAACATTTGCCAGCTTGAAGAAAACGTTAACACCAGATGTAAATAAAATTTTTAAGCCACAATAATTTCAACATTTCACCCCACCCATTTGTGACCATGCACAAAACCACTGCCTTGCCAACCACTGATAATTTAACAGTAAAACAGAGAAATGGAATAGCAAACTAAAAAGATAACCTTCAAAATATATATAAATCTCAAGCAAATGTGCTGGAAAAAGGAAGAAAGAAGAGGAGAAAAGGTTATTTGAGGGATTAAAGAAAGAAGCAAATCTGAAATTCTCAGAGAATGCAGATTCAAGAAAAACACTGATAAAATTCCTTTTTACACAGGAAAAAAGATTCCCTGTGAAGCATTAAGAGTGGATTGACATCTGGATTGCCAGATAAAGATATTCTGAGCAAACAAAACCACATACAGTGTCAGTGACAACACTGAGATAAAAACCTCAGGCACTGGCATCTTAACAGATGTTGTACTGCAAAAGCTACCTGTGCTGCACTCCCATCTAGATGTACAGATATGACTTAGCAGTGCTTCAGCTCAGGATAACATTTGAAAGGGCACTTTAAAGAACACTGCACTATTTGCCTACTGCCTGGTACATTATTCTAGTGACAAGGCCTGCATTTCAGATCAGCATTGCAACATGTGGCTTCATATGGGGTGTAAGGTCAAATTCAGCCCTGAAAATCAGTATCCTTTATCCAGGCTTTCATGTCCAGCAACAGCTGACACAATGCCAGGAAGGAAATATCTGTGGAGGACAGCTCTGAAGTTTGAATCTTAGTGAGACATAGAGTTGTTAAATTAAATCAAGTCAAATTAAGACAGAGACAGAGAGGAACTGCCTTTCTAGCCAATGTTTTGGGTGATCCTATTTGCCATTAAACAGCTTTCATCAGCTCTGCTGTCTTGGGGATTTCTAAATTCATAGCCATCAAGAGGTCACAACTATGTCTCAGACATTTCTCACAAAGCTACAGAGATGTATGTGAAAGTGAAGTGCTTTGTTTCAGTTCTAGGAAGAAATTTTCCTTCATTTCCAATATTGCATTTCAAGCCTACACACTGTAAAAGCTGAGAAGTTTTGCAAAAGCAGCTGGACAGCTTGGGTCTGGCATCAAAGGGCACCCCTCAAGTTTCTAAAAGAGCATCTAAATCTTTAGGTGAACATTGCTATTTAGCATTATCAATGTTACCTTGACCCTCAGAGGACTACATACTGAAGCAAGAGCAAGTCTGTCAATAGTTCTCTGCTAGCTCATTCTTCTTAATTTCTGAGTGTGATTCTAATTGACAAAGATGATCTCCATAAATTACACCAAATTGGCACCTGTTTAAAGGACCAGTCCCAGTCAGATCATCCCATTTACTTCCCAGAGTCTGTAGTACCTCAGGTGCTATTTGTATTATGACACCCATTTCACTGAAGTGCCAGACCAAAACCTCTATTAAAGGTGTCTCACTCGAACGAGTCTTCACAACACAGGCTTTTGTGAAAAGTAGGGATACACAACTTCATCATAAGAAAGTGTCAAGCAGCAAAACACAAGTAGTTTCACTGGATTTATTTTAAGTTCTGTTGTTATATCTGATTGCTCATAATTGAAAATGTAGTCGTATCTGCATTCCTGGCTCCACCAATAAGACACTTTATTTTCTTACTACTCTGAAGCACTCCCCAAGCTTCTGCTAATAATTTTGCTTGACCTTTATTAAAGACCAAGCATTAGCTGGCAATTAGATTTGGTGATCCCTTTGGTGATTGAGGCTCAGTGATTTACTGTAAATTATAAATAGTTCAAATGTTTCATTATGTTTATTCTTTATACAAGCTCTGTGGCCAGGTAAGCGCTGACATGACATTCACTGTTAAATGATCTCATTAAACTTCTTAATTTAAGTGGTGCAACACTTCACCTGCCACATTATCCAAGGACTCCTGCAATGCACATTAAACATTCAGCATGAATAGATGCTCTACTATAGTTCACCTTGTTGGGAGTGAAATTTCAGTCCCTGAACATAAGGTTGACTACTTTATGCTCTTTGTCAGAGACAATAAATAATGCAAATAGATATCCATGTAAAGTAAGAGGTTAAAGACATCAATAGCTTTCCCACAGGGTTTTGAAAGAGGCTCTCCAAAGAAAAGACTTTAAATAAATAAAAAATACCGCTAAAATTTTAAAAGTTAAGGAAAACAAAGGAAGGTGCTGGTTTCTTTCATTTCTTTATGAATTCAACGACTGCAAGAGATATTTCTTGAGAACTCTGGAAGCATGTGCTCTTTTTTTACTCACAAGCCCAGGGCTAAAGGAAGGCAGTTGCACAACCTCCCACCTCAGAGTTTCTTGTGGAGGTTTGTCTTTAGCCATTTCATCCCTCCTTTTCCTGCTGAGAATGTTTAACAGAGCTGAAAGGAGTCAAGGTTGGATATTTCACCACATTATTTCACTTAGGCCAATAAATAGCATATTGCTTTATGACTAAAGGGAAACACAGAATTTTTGTTGAAGGCACCTTCACATCCAGACTATTGGCCAGAGATTTCTACTGCAGTAACAAGGAGAGGCACATGGATTAGGACCTCCTTTGTGCCAGGTGCTGCACCTACAGACTCCACAAATGAAGCATTCAGGTGTGAGGAAGAATAATACGGGTATATGAATTTTCCTGGCCTGCATATGTTTTATTTTACACATTTTTAATTGTTTCC
The DNA here is from genome assembly GCF_003984885.1 of Neopelma chrysocephalum. Classification (NCBI taxonomy): domain Eukaryota; kingdom Metazoa; phylum Chordata; class Aves; order Passeriformes; family Pipridae; genus Neopelma; species Neopelma chrysocephalum. The sequence goes on from NW_020897724.1 coordinate 222,171, forward strand.
CTCACAAAATGAATAGTTCTAATATTTTCCCCCTGTGCCTTTAAATAGTATGATTCTTAACATCTGCTTGTGGACATCTCTTCCAAAGTATGAAGGGCTCCTAGCAATTCTACTGCAGCCCATGACCATACCAGACTGCTCCCTGGACAGATTTAGGCTTCATCATATAGTATTAACCCCACATACTGAATATGTTTTTCTGACTTAGAAGGCTGGATTAGCTTTTATTATCAGAAGAGAAGTAGTAAAGGTTTCAGTGTTACAGATGGTATGGCAGATGGGAAGCGAAAGCTTAATATGAAGCAGCTCTGGATAAAAACTATTAATCCACAAAATTCATATGTTGTTATGCAGGGAAACCTAGCAAAACCCACTGCAATATGACTAACCAGTGAGAGAAGCATAAACTGCCCGTAGCCCATTATCTGACAAATCATGGCATGAAGTCTGAAAGAAGAGGAAAAAAATCCTGAAACATGCTATTTACTATTTCCTGGAAAAACAACCAGCTCTCTTTGGGGTATGCAAGGAGTAATGCCTTTCTAAAGATTATAAAGAATATTAATTTATAGCTCCTCCACTATGAAAATGAAATGGACTCATATATGTATTTGATAACATTTTCCAGGGTTTATAGCTGTAATTCTCCACATTAAAAAATTTCTAACAATACTTATAAGTCACTGTCACTGAAGTTGCAGTGCTAAAAAAGGCTTCTTACTTTTTGTTGAAGTGCATCATGGTGTGAAGGGAAAGCACATTTCCTTCAGTTCTGGTAACAGAATACTCTGACAGAAAGAAAAGGGAGCACTTCAGATGCTGCCTGGCTGGTGAGAGCCCACCACACATCTTTGAGAGCAGCTGCAATGGAGAACCACGACCTTCAAGAATTCCCTCTCTGAAGAAACGAGCGCCTGGAATTTCTCCAGCTGAATGGGACTTGTTCAGAGCTTGAATGACTGCAAGATGCCACGGCATTATTACAAAGAATCCATTAACACTGAACTGGCTACAGTCTAGTAAACAACCCCTGGGATTGTTTATGGCCATGTCTGTGAGCAACTGACCCCATCTGGCCCTGTGGTTTGAACTAAGAACAGTTCAGACTCCCACAGGTCATGGCCCCAGCATTGCACACGATTGTTAGAGTGGACTCAACACCACAGGATAACTGGACATATCTGCTGGAACTAGTCTAGTACTACACCAGACCTTCAGCAATATTCTCTTACAATTTATCTTACTTGATTCAAAGTGCCATCACCTACCTCTTCCTTTATGGTCTTGCATTAGCCCACCTTTTAGCATCAATACAGCATTCCTCACCAGGGAAGTGAACGATAGGGAATAACAAGCTACCTTTTCCCAAAACTCAGGAGATAGACAGAGAACTACATACTCTCCCTTACAAGCAAGAACAATATGTCAAAACTATTAAGTCTCTTTCTGTTGGACACCGAAAGTGTTTAACTCTGATGCAATGTGAAATACCGTGATTTCTTAATTCAAATCCCCATGTTCCAATATCAATGCAATCTCAGTGACTCGTGCTCTTCCCTAATTTTTCTCTCCCAAATGCACTGCATTTCTCCGACGGTGCTTAGAAACAGGCACCAGCAATAAAGCCTTTTGTCCATCCTCACAGAGTCCTTCCTAAGGCCTTGGGTTTATTTTCATTTTTCACCTCAGTGGTGAGATTTCTGTCCAAGTAGCAGCTTCAGGAAGGGACTCACACTTTGAGAGAGATCTTGGAGAAACCTAATCAGTGGAAGCATCTTTTATATTTCTTTTCTAGGAATATTAGAACCATGTTATATCATCACTCATCAGAAAATCGCTCAAGAAAGTTACTTCCCCTTTCATCGATTTATTTCAACACAGAGGGAAACAGAAGCCACGAGGAGAATTTCCTGTTTCTTTCTTCTTAATAACTCTTACAGCCTAAACCAAACAGTTTAAGGACACTTGGGGGCTTTTGGGGGGGGTATTTTTTTGATTTTTTGTTTTGGTTGGTTGTTTTTTTCGTTTGGTTTGGGGTTTTTTTATGGACTATCTACTTTTGCACAATGTTGTAAACTTATGGAATGAAGTTGTGAGACCTGGGTGATGCAAATCCAGAAAGAATATAAATTTCACTTAAAATCACGAGCCTTATCATGTGGTTGTGTGGATATTCAGGCAACGGTTGGTGCTGAAGATATAATTGACTCCTAGCTAGTTATTTTTCACTTCTACAACCCTTATCCTCCACAGAAAAAGTACTAAAAAAAGGGAGAGGAGAACATTACCTTCACTGAATCTGTATTCATACCTTTAACACTTGCTGAGACATCAAATCAAACTGTTAATCAGAGCCCTGGCAGGGAGGAATCTCTCCATGCCTGGGGTTCATTTGCTGAGCCCCAGCACTTCCTGCTACTTTACTCATCCTCTATTGCCTCTTTTGCTGGAAGTATTGACTAACTAGAGCAGCCCCTCAGCGTAAGTGAAGGCCCAGTGCTGCTACCCTGCTCCCAGCTGCAGCCCCTGCCAAGGAAGTGGAAGACACACAGGGTACAATAAGGTGATTGTCTCCTTGGCCTAAGTGTGGCTCTCAGACACCTGCTTCACCAAGAGGAGTCTTCTGCTACAAAAAAAAAGAAACTGCCCCTCTGACTGTGCTTCTTGCAGCACAGCCTGGACATGTCATCCCTTATATCCATACTTATTTCCTTTAGGAACAAAACATACAGATTCTTAAAATGCTCATTGTACCTGATTGGGTAGTCGGCAGCACTGAGGTTAATGAAGAAATCCCATGGCCAGTCATTCATCTCCATTAAGTCCCTCATGGTCTGCAGGTAGGTGGACAGAAGACTTGCTCCTCCCCAGATAGTTGCCATTCTCCAAGAAGTGACTCTCACATTTGGGTACTGGCTGGCAAACTGGAGAACTTGCCGATGCAAGTAATTGGATCGCTTTACAGGAGAAAAAAGTAACACATTCAAGTTATTCTGTCCAAAATTTTCTCTCCCTGTATTCACTAGCCACCAACCCTACTTCCTGACTCACCGAGTGCTGCCATTGCTTTGCCCTCACTTACTACAGTACAAAACCGTCTTTTGCTAAATGCTTATTTCCTAAATGTACAGAGAACCCCGTTTAATTCATTTTATTACAACTACAGTAATCACTAATCAGTATGATTAGCTCTTATTCATCATTTGTCATTGTAGATCCCAAAGGGCTTTCATAAAGGAGGTGAATGTTACCACCTCCCTTTTATAGTGTGTGACTTGCCTAAGGCACCTCAGGCCACCACCTCAGTCTGCATCAACTTATCAGTTGCTGCTAACTAAATGTACAACAGACAGACATGGAGAGAGACTCATTGACACAGAAGGAGAAATGAAGGCTCTTACATAAAGAAGATAACAAGAAAGAAAAATAAGAAAAAAAAAAAAAGAGGCTCCGAACATATAACAGATGAAGAGACAAAAAGTGACGTGCACTTTATGCAGCAGAGGTAAAAAGATGAAGAAGATGACAAAGATGGGTAGACTGACAGATGGTGAGACAGGCAATTTATAACCAGTGATATATTACCTTGTCAACATGAATGTAATAAAAATGGTCTTTATGGTAAATAGCCTTAAACATGCGTTGGAGCTGCCGAGAAGCTCTGCCATGAACAACCAAGACAAATGCGATCCTGACTGGGTTGGCTGGCATGTATTCTACGGAGTCGTCATCCCACTGTACATTGTTGTTGGCTTTTCCTGTTCAAAAACAAAACACAGGACATCTCTGAGTGTATCCACACGGCAGGGGTGCAGTGAGCAGTACACATTCCACCTCGGCTCTCTCTTCAAAAGCAGTTTCTATGGCAGAGCGAGAACTCACAAGGGGTGCCAGCCTGCACCCCATCAAGATCATACCCCTCTCCTCTGTCCCCATACAGGGCCATCACCCCTTGGGCACAGCCATGCCAGCCTTCCCCATGTAGCCCTGCCTGTGTGCCTCATCCTGAACAAGGCTGCATGAACATGGGCAAGTACCCAGATATTTATGAGTTGGACAAAGCTTTACCTGAGTATGCACATTTCTACCTTCAAAGGAGTCACCTCAAAGTTTCTAAGTATTCAAACAATGTCAAGGCCAACATTCCCCCCGAGTGAAACCCCCTGTTTGGCCAAAGCTGCTCGTTCCTCTGATCAGCACAGCTCTGCTGAGAAGCTGGTGAAACTCTGCTTCTTAACAGCTGCTGAGGATTATTGACTGATAGCATTTACTCGTAACAGCAGATGTATCCCGGAACATTTAAATGGCAACCTGCATATTTTCACTTCTTCATGTAGGAGAGGGGCTCTTACAATCCTATTTAAAATTTATGTTCATTTTTTATTTTCATGGAGTAATTTCTGGTCCTTATTTTGTAAAGTAAGTGCCACAGTGCAAGGTTCAGACAGGATATATTGATTAAATGGAGAACTGGAGGGACATTTTCAATAAGGAATTTAAAGTGCTTTGTTTTTGGTTTATGTAACTGCTCTTCAACTCAAAAACCTGAACTTAGTGTAAGAAAATCGCAATTTTATCTGAAAATTGGCATTCATTCTTCAGTTAAACAACGTCAAGTGCTCTGACCTTGTAGGGACCTTTTTCAACAAAAATGGTTTTGAAAGAATCTGAAATTTTAAATATTAGCAGAAAAAGGAAGCAAAGTACCTCAAAGCTAAAAAAAATTCCTCCTGCCCCAATTTTCCTCTTGCATATTTTAACATTATTCTTTCTTAAGTGAAAGGGATATCATTGTCTCAAATGTTGCTTAGTGTGTGTCACCCCTGCCGAAGGTACAATTTTTCAAAGCCCTAAGATCTGAGGTGTTACCCAGTTTCTGCACTTAGTGCCTTTTGTGATGCCCCCTTCTCCTCCCACCTCCACGTACCCCCCATCTCAAGACTCCTTTTGCAGACACAATAAGCTTGCACTGTGTTACAGGATAAACTTGAGGCTGCACTTGGGCACAGTCATCAGATGGCAGGAGTACAGCCACAAAACCCACTGCACCTTCCACAACATCTACAGCTATTAAAAACACATGCTTATGTCTGTGATTTGATATAAGGAACAAGAAAGACATTTGCCAAGTGTGAAGTGAGAGCAGGAGGGAGGGAAAACACTATTCCACAGGTTTTTGAAACTGGAAGCATATGTTGATCAAAGTAAGCAATACCAAAAGCTTTCTTTTTTGTTTGTTTGTTTTCAAAAGTATTAGTTACAAAACAAAGTCTGTACACAAAAAAAAAACCTTTGCCTGATCCTTCCTGTGTATCTTCTCCTTGTTCAAAGGAATAGCATAAACTCAGAAAAAACAGACCAATTGGAAGTTTGCAGAGCACTGTTTCAGGTGATGAAACAATGTGATCCCCTAAATTGTAACGAAATGCCCTTGAGTAATTGAAACGCTTTTTAGACAACCACGAGACAGATCCTGCTGCAATGGGAGCAGCACATTCCATAAAGGAATGGTTTCAACATCTCCCATAACTCTTCCCTTCAAGTTCCTTCCTCCTCAGCAGTGTTCCTCTAGAACACCTGCTTTAAGTCAGAATCTGTTCTTTCCATCCCGGAGGTCCAGGAAACTGTACATGTAAGAGGTACAGCAAAGAGAATCAGGCTCTTCTCTGGACTATGTAAGGGGCTACAAGGCAGCTGTGTCCCTATCCAGGAACATACACAGATACTGAACACTAAAGAGCCTACGAAGTCCCAGAGGCTCACTGCCCCATGCAGCAGATCGTTACTGTCCACAATCCTGCTCGGGATTCCAGTCTGCAGTACTATTGCTCATAAATTAATGCAACTTTGCTGTCCCCAGTTGTATTCAGACTAGCCATTTCTAGCCCCATGAGTCACTCCACTTCAAATGGGACACAAACAACTTACATGGGATTTCTTTAAAAAACCTTCCACCGCCAGTTCAGTAAGAATCAGATGAATATTAAAAAAATTAAAAATAAAACAAATTTAATTCCTTCTATAATTTTCATTTTGTTTATTATGGCCATTAGCCTTTGCCCAGTTCTACTGTTTCTCCTGAGCAGCTGATGAGCTGCCCCATGCACGTGCCTAGGATTTCTGCACGGTGACAGGGATAAAAAGGGACTCTGAGAGGAAGAAAATGTGCTTGCAAGGAGAACTGACAGGGCAATTGCAATTGCTAAAACAAGCCATTTTTCTTTTAAACTGCTTTGATTTCAAGCTGATGATGTCCCATCAATGGACTCAAATATTTTTAGTGTTTTTCATTACATTTTGGATACCTCTCTTCTGAAATCAGTGGCTTTCTGCAATGATATGTAGAAGGTGAGGGGAATTTAAAACAGCTATATTGTGGGTCTTTTATTTTAAACTAACTTGCCTTCAATACCCACACTATCATTTATCTAGCAATTACCGAGAACAAAATCCTCCCGAATTTTCACCTGAAATGCCACCTCACTTCAATGGGTTTCTCTAATAAATTCCTGCAGTGACTTATTTTGCTGTCTGCTGTTTTCCTCCTCTCACCACTTCTTCCATGCGCTCCTTTCTTCCTTCTCTTTAAGGTTTAAGTTTTTATACTTTCATTTGCAACCCGCATACTATTATGACTTCTTTAATCCTCTTCTTGGCTGCCTGGAATTTCAAAAGGTAAGAATGTTATACTTTTTCCATCTGTCAGACTATCTGCTACTTTGCTTTATACTGTCACTTCCCTGGTTTTAGCTTGTGGCTGCTTAGAACCCTTTATTTTTCAGACTGCTTCACTGACAAAGAACCAGCCTGGTTTGCAAATCAGATGAAACTGGAAGGAAACATTCAGTTGAGTACCTGCTTACTAAAAAATACAGTAGGACTTCAGAGCTATATGGGCAATGTTAAGACCTGAATAGCTCCATCCACTTCATTTCTATAAAACCTGTGCATACCAGAGAATTCATGGGCAGCTCCTTGCCGGCAACACTCCCTACTCCCAGCCTTCACAACATTTGTCACCTCTCCACATGCCATCATCTGCCTTTCCAAGAAAAATGAGTCAAGCCAATACAAGAGAATTCCCACCTTCTCCTCTTGCACAGGTCACCTGGGGCAGTCTCAGTGGGACTGGAGCTGCACTCTATCTCACCTAGAAAGTTTCTCTGAGCTTGGGTGTTGCCTGTTGAGTGAAGTTTCCTACGCCTTTAGGGAATTCCCTTTTTCTAGGATAACTTATGCAGATTGGTGTTTTATAAATCATAATAAAAAGCCCATAACAAAGTAAAACAAAACCCGTGAAGAATATGATTGCTACAGTTCCATCTTGAGAGCACAGCTCTACCCTCAAAATAGCTTTGCACAAATGAGTGAGTGGGGAGAGTGAACGGAGCATCCTCTTTATGGTCATCTGGCACAGGTGAAACAGTAGCTCTGGCCTGGAAGCAGGACTTGTTGCCTTAAACTTCCTCAAAGTTTTCCATTTCATTAAACAATGGAAAAGGTGGATAGAAGAGCGACTTCTCATGTTGCCTTGCTTCAGAGAAACTGCCACATGGAGCCTCAATAGAAGGGGCAGTGCTCACCTAGCTCATAACAAACATTTTCTAGCCCTTGTATCAAAGTGTATTTACTGTGCTATCCTACACTGAACACAAACATGGCACTTTGATCTGTGACCAAATGTCTTTCACAAACTTACTGAGAAAAGAGAAAGCTGCCTTTTGGCTTCCTGTTCAAAGCCTGAAAGGACTGCCATAAATGTGTGTTAGCAGGAAAATCCGTACCTGGTTTTGTAGATAACAGGAGAATCTCAGCTCTAGTGCAATTTCAACCTGCACTTTCTAAAGCCCAGAGAAATCAATACTCATAATGAAGAGTTTAATCTTCATGTATTGCAGTATTACTAAATGCCAGAATAATGAAGATGGTGCAATCATTTTCATATTTATTGTGATGCCACATTATGTTCAATCATCCACCAATATAACTCAGAGCCAACCTGCTAATCTCTTACTTCTACCACTAATTAATGAGATCAGACTTCTCCAACAGCACAAAGCAATCTTTTAATCAATTTTGTGAGCCATATTATGTTTTGTAAAACAACCCATCAAATTCTGTTCTCAGTTTGGTATTGTCCTGGCTGTTCAACAGGACACCCCTGCACAGACATACCTGGATGCTGCTGACTTCATATTAACAGAGCTGCGTGTGTATACTGTGCCTTGATCCATGAATCAATGGATAGAGGACATCAGAAGAGTTATTGCTGTGTAGTTCAGCCCACTATTTACTGCTATTACATCCATAAATGCAATCAGAAGCCCTGTCATTATAGCAGGAGTATGAGCCATAATCACTCCAAAGAGGCAGAGCTCTGCAGTCCCTACTTAAACTCACAGGAGCAGCCTCATTCCCTTCAGTGGGACCATTTCTGCAACAGCCAGCTGAGTGGTAGTTGCTGAACTCAGATTTCCACTATAAACTCCTTTTCAATTGCTCACAACTCATAACAACACAGCAGGTTGAAAATTTCCAGGCTTGGCTTTCATCTGAAAATGTTTTCCATTTTGGTTAGAGCAAAAACAGTTTTGCCTTGTTTGAATGGTGACAAAACAAAACAAAACAAAAAAGACAAGACAATGTTTTCATTTTGAAAACACAATTTTTTTTATCAGACCTAGTAATAGAAGTAGCTGGAGTTATATAAAAACTATAAAAAATGTCACTGAGCAATTTACCAGTGAGCCATCAGAACGTGATGAGAAGTCTTTGTCTGATAACAACATTCATCTGTCCTGAGCCAGAACTCTTGCTGGAGTTAAGGCCCAATGACCCATTACAGCAAGTGCATCACTTACCATCAGGCTCGAGAGGGAATGTTCTCTCTTGCTGCAGTACTCTCCAGTGAGGACACCTTACACAGGCAAGGTAACCTCTGTAGAACAGTGTGTGTTTATCACACTTAAATGAAAAAGCAATTTTTCCTAATTCAGAACCTAGAAAACTATCTTTAGCAACATTAGTGCCAACTTTGGGATGCCAGTTTTCACCTCCAGCCTAAGAAACGATTCATTTGTTTCCATGGTGGCCTTTGTGGAGACCTTCAGTGGAAGAAAGAATTTTAGGTGAACACTGATTTGATTTTATAATTAGAACCATTATTTATAAGCTAAATGCCCACTGGTCTATTCACTGTGTAGAAGACCCCTACAGCAAATAAGGTATTCACCACAAAGCAGGCTGACTGTAATTTTGGTGAATATGCACATACTGACAATCAATGGGCCACACAGGGCTCTGTGCACCACAGACACGTCCTGGTCACTGCAGGGCCATCACCTGCTTTCCTGTGCTGCCAAGGAGCAGCATAAACAGGAGCATCTCAGGGAATCAGCTCCTTGTGTGCCAGCTGAACCCAGCACATCCACCACCCGTGTCAATGAGGGGCTCTTTGCTTTAGGAAAACAAACCAAGTTCCTGATGAAGATAATTAACATGACTGGTCATATGTGTGGCTTCTCCTACTCAGTTTTAACTTGTTAGCAAAGTAGGAGAGGTGAAATCAGCTGAGATGATCCTCTGTACAACTGTCCCCAGGGCATGGTGATTTGAGAGGGAAATTCTGAAATCATACTGCTACTGAAGAGTGGATATTCAATTTTTTTGCAGTTGTGTTTTATCTCAACAACCCCAATCTACTGTTTTTCATCCTCAGACTCTACCAAGAATTACAGAAGCAATTTATGATCCCCTGTAAGTTCATATGATCAAGTAATCCATAAGCAAAAATCAATGCAAGGCAGGCGGGAACAGACAACGAGGCATAATTTACAAGAACTCAGTGGCCAGTGCATTTAACATTAAAGAGACAGATTTCAGTAATGTTCTTTCCATGCTGAGAAGAAGCCCTTTCTTGGAACAAAGGAGCTGCTGACGTGGGCAATTTTGAGTCTTCTTTTATCACTTCAGAGGGTGACAGTATAAACTTAAGGTAGTTAGTGGAGAAGAGTCACTGCCTTACAGCTGGACAATTCTCTTCATAAGATCACTGGAAGTTTCTCTACAGTGAGTTTGTGAACTGATAGGCAGCTCTGCATCCCTGCAGAATTTATATAAAAAGGGAAACTAACTGTCATTACAGATTTAGGTTCAGTTCTGCTGTCCATGAACAGAAAAATAAAGTGAATGAAAGAAGGAAGGTAGGAAGATAGAGAAGACAGGCAGAACTGTTTTATATTCACAGTTGGATCATGAGAAGATAAATTTTTTCTATCTTTTCCCAAAGAGAAAAAAATATAATTTTCTGTTTTGGAATTTAAAAGAAAACATTTCCATCCCAGCTTTGTCATCCTCCTGTTACAACTACTTAACATTTGTGCTCCATGCTCCGTGCTTCCAAGACTCACTCAAGAACCCACCGGGACAGGCATCATCCATTAAGCAAATCCAGAAAGAAAGACACCCTGCACCAGAAAACTTTGGTGAATATGCCTTTTTTCACATGATTTGCAGGATTCATTGTAAATCAACATATACAAAAACCTTGAGAACAAAGACCAAAATTTTTTGTATCACAAAACCTGGAAAAGCAGTTGGGACAACACAGGACTGTCCACAATCAATCTTCAGGGTCTGTGTATGTGCACACGTGTGAGTGCTGTGACAGCACATTCATAGCCACTAAAATTTCAAACAAAACCAGGGAGCATTTGGTTTGAAGCAGCCTGCCATACTTCAAACAAAAATTCTGTTGTCTTGCAGTCTCGAGTCATTACTGAAACCATTTTTATGATTTGCAAATGACCAACTAATTATCAGATTCCACTATACTGTGCTTGTAACACACACTAAACTTAATTTACTATGATACTTATCTAGGCAGGCCAATCATCTCAGTAACAAGCTTGCTTTTCTGACTATTCTAATTATGAAAATGGTAGCATTCCTAGGAGACAAATCTCAATTATTTGTAGTTTTGCTGGAGTGTGTTAGTCAAGTATTTTCTCCATATTCCTACTGACTGCCGTGAATAAATAACACTCAAAAGCAACAGTAAATTAATTAATGTTGAATTAGAGTGAATCTCCTAATAATAGTATTTATCATATCAATTAACAGTCAATTAGCACATCATGATCAGTGTTACTAGGGTGAATACAAAATGCCTTCTAAGTGAGCATTGGGCTATGTTTACTATATCCAGTGACATTACTGGACTTCAGAGATGTAAGGTACAGCAAATCCAAGAACAGACACAAATATTCCTTGCAAAGACCATTCAGTCCTCTTGCACCTTAAACCTTAGCTGGACTTCACAAACCAGAAACCATCCAAACCCTGGGCTGCACCCAAAGGAGTGTAGCCAGCAGGTCAAAGGCAGTGATTTTCCCTCCTTTTTGGATGCCCCAACCCTGGCAGTGTTCAAGGTCAGGTTGGATAAGGCCTTCAGCAACCTGGTCTAGTGAAAGGTGTCCCTGCCCATGGCATGGGCGATTGGGACTAGATGATCTTTAAGGTCCCTTCCAACCCAAACCATTCTGATTCTATAACCTAACATTTAGGAGGTAACACCCCTGGAAACCACAAAAAAGAGAAAGACCTCTATTTACAGGTGCCTGTATCATACAGCCCTAAGAAAACACTGTAAATAAAAGAGATTTTCCAGCTTGATTTTCAAGACAAACCAGCAGCCTGTTCAGAGTGGGATCTCCAGCTCAGAGTCAAAACTTGTGGAGACCAACCAGCCAGGTTGTCTGCAGGAGGAGACACTTCATTCAGCTCTTGTGCTCCAAGAACTGACTCCCACCCAGCTGAGTTACCACTGTCTGGGAGACTTTGTGCTCATTAGAAGGGGAGAGGTTACAGAAGGAGAGAAGTGAAAGGGCTGAGATGAGGCATGTGTTTAGTTATATCATCCACCACTAACTGTTGCTAAGGATGCTCCTATGAACAGCCCAAAACTGATGAGAACAGAAATTTGTCAGACGAGATAAGTCATCCCACCACTCCCAAGAAAACTGATGACACAAACCCAAACGGAAGCATTTATAAAACCTCATTCACAATTTGCATTTTCTGGACACAGCTACAGCCACGCCAACAGCATTCTGGCTTCTACAAAAGCATTTGGAGGGTACCCAGTTCTTCTGGGCAGCTTGTTTAGTGGGTGCCTGCTATGGGTCACTGGCCACCAGCACATCCTTTCTGGACAGCCCCTGCCAGAGCTGCTGGCCACCAAGCTGCCTGCAGTCCCCACCCCTCTGAGCAGTGACAGTGGGGAGGTTCATACCATTCAAGTGCAGAAACATAATTTAGGTGCCTCTAAATCTTGCTGCTGCACAGCCTCTCCAAACAGTCCGTAGAGATAGAAGGACTCTCCAGAAGCTGTTCAAGTGATGGCAATAGAGGCAGAACTGGCCAGAATGGCAAAAAGGCTCCTTTATAGGAGCTGTTAGAGTCGGGGCTCTCTCAGGCAACAGTGGTGGCCCACAGGTACATCAGTCTCCTCCTGGCACAGCAGAGCAGCTGCCTGGGGATGTGGGTGATGGCAGCCCAGAGGTGCTCCCAAGTCCTGCAGTTTGTCCTTAGGGCACCTCTATTAGAGAACTGACTATTGATTTAGGTGGCCTGAATTACACACCAGAGGATGCCAGCCCTCTCACTGCAGATGGATTACATTCCAGCTGGGACACCAGTCACTGGCTCACTGCCATTCACGCCAAAACTAACAATGGGCTTTGGAGTCAGCTCTTCTCTACACTGAAGCACTTCACTCCCTTCCCTGCTGGAGAAGCCTTTACATTTCTTGAGCAAGATAGGACAAAACCATAGAAAATGTCCTTATTTCAGTTCAGACTTTCTCTTCTGCCACAAATGATCAGGAAGTTTAAGCCTTCAAGGAACAGAAACTTGAAAGCCAACCAGTTACTACAGAGCAACCAAGGCATCCATCAAACAAGACAGTAACAATATCAACATAACAAATCCTAAGCAAAATAGCAAAAGAAATCTATCAAGGCTCATACTTCAAATTAGCATTTGAAACAGCCTTTGCTGATTGGAGTGTCTGTTTCAGTGTGTTTGGAGAGTGGCACATCGTAACCTTTACACCATCTCTTCCTCTCATGCTCACAGCACGAATAATCAATAAGGAGTGAAAACATAAGCAACTACATACACCTCTACTTCACATGATCTCCCAGGAGATATTATGTACTGCTGAGACTATCAAGATATGAAGAGGTAGATAAAAGAATGTTTGTTACCTGCCTGATCAATGTATGCCCATTTTGTTTTACTGTGCTGTCCCCTTTCAAGTCCTATGTAAACTATTATTTCCCCCAGATAATCTTAAGAAATTAACAGTTAATCATTATAATCAGTTGGTGTAAGGCCAGGACCAAGTTAATTTATACCATATGACTAGCTGGTCTGCTAACTAGAAATTAATCCTTCCTTTGAGATTCCATTACATCTGTCTCCTATTTTTTTAAATACAGAATTGGAAGGACAGAGTCTGCCTTTATTCTCTGCCCAAGATAATTATGAACACAATATTGAAAACAGACCAAAAAAGTAAAGACTTTCCCATGTATTTTACATAGCTACTTTGAAAAGGTCTAGTGAGGTACTGAGAATAAAGGCTGCACTAGCAAAAGCAAAACTTGACTCATATACTTATCCCTTGCATCACTGTGTTGCAAAATGGGAAAATTTTAGCCTTATATTTTAGCTGACACTTGCACTGCAAGTGAAATTAATAGGAATTTCACAATACAGTCAAAAGGCAGAGAAAAGATAAATAGCACATGTCCGGGAAGATCCATGCCAAAGCTGTCAGGCTGTGCTTCCTCTGCATCCCTTTGAGTTAAGCTTTTATGGATTTCAAAGGCTGCAGGGCTGGGACCAAGCGCTTTTAAGAGTCTCACACTGTGGCAGCAAAAGAAGTGTGAGACATCAGATTCATGTATGTGTATGTACCATAAATACATACATGCCTTGAGTGTGGATACACTGCTAGGTTAGCTAAGAAACAGTTGGAATCAAATATTTAAAGTAAAACAGCACACCTAAAAACCAGCTTCCCACAAACAAATGCAGTTTCTGCATCCAGAGTACCCATATTTCAGCATATGTGCTGACACATAACTGCTGTCAAATATCCTTTATGTCAAAGGACACTGGTAAGCAATGGTTTTCCCAAATGACCCAAAGTACTTCTTATTTCTTCATCTGAATAGTAACACTTTATTTTATCACTGATCAGCTCACGTACTTCAAGCAAGCTTGCTACCATGAGTACAACTTAAAGGATGAATGCAGAATGTGAACAATTTCACCCAACAGAGAAGAAAAAGAGGACCAATCTTCTCTGAGTATATTACTTGTCAGACAGAGGAATGTAACATAATTATATTGTGACATTTCCAACAGCAAATAGATTCTACTGTAAGCAATTAACGCTGGTTCCTTTGGCAGACTTCAAAAACTTAATTGTATAGTATGCTCAGTTACAATAACATCTGAATAATAAATGCCACTGCATTACTTAAGCCAGATTTTAGCATATATGGACAGGTTAAAACACAGAAGAAACACATGGATGTTAATTCTTCCACAGGCCATGTTATACCCCAAAATTGTTCATTAACATGGAAAATGTTCAGGATGTAAATATGCACATTTTCAGAAAAAAGAAGTACTAGTAAGTACTCTGGATCTAACTACAATGGAGAATTTTGGTCTGTGCACTGCATATCACAACCTATGTCTCTCTTCCTGGACATGGGAAAGGCAGGGCTGGGCTCTCCTTCCTGGCTAGAATGCTTTCCAGAAGCTGCTTCTGATCAAGAGGGATTAGTAAAGATAGTTTAAGAAGGAAGAAAAAAAAATCATCTGGCATTAATCCTTGAAACATTTCATAGCCAACATATCTTTAATACAATCCCTCTAATCCAATTAGGGTGCCTTGAAAATCATATCTTGAATTCTATGCTTCATTGTGATGGGTTCTGAGCCACAGAAACATCCATTGACCAGACAGCAGCTAAACTCCTGCTCTGCTCCACAGCTCACTCCCCACCCTCCCAACTAACCCCAAACCTGCCCAGGAACAGCCCAGCTCCAGCCTGGAAAGCTGCACCAGCAGCAAACCTGAGCCCCCACACATCCGTCAGAAATTTCAAAAGCAAATTTGCCACACAAAAGAGAGAATATTAAAATCACTTTCATTCACAAACATATATAATTGAATGTGTATGAGGAGTTCAATACAGAATTTTAACTCCCCGTTTTACACCTGAGTTTCAGTTATTTAGAAACATCACTAATGTGAAGCAGATGCAGCCGTAGCAGGTGGGTTTGATGATGGCCTTTTAACACTCATCCCTTTGAACCAACAGGGAAAACAATTCCTAATACAATGTTTTTGCCAGCAAGGAACAAATTACTACTAATTAACTGAGCTTGATTTTTTAAAACGTTCTCATGAAAATTATTTGGATCGGTTTTCACAAGGATGTATATTCACAGTTATATTTATGGGCAAAGAATAGAACAAAACAGCATAGTCTTGTTGCTAAAATAAAGGACTTTCACTCCATTACTCCATCACAGTATAAAAAGATCCCATTAACATACCACTAGAGGAAAACAAAGGAAAAATCAAATTGCTGGCATCAGAAAATGTTCAACCAAAGCAACATAAAGTAATTTTTCTGTATTTCAATAGACATTACAGTTTTGTTGTTAAAAAAATCTAATGTGCAGAAAACGTCATTTTATTGACTAAATAAGTCACTGGCTGCTGTTAAAAGCATCTGGGGAGAATTTGTAAGTGAAATATATTCTTGCACTAGTATCATAATTTATAAATCAGTTAAATTTCCTCTCAGATTTTAACAAGGCTGTGATGCCCTTGGATGTCAAAGAGCTGCTTAAACAGTAACTTGCTGAAGAGTCTGCTCTATACTGCACAAGAGGAGTATCTGTGCAATGTTTGAAACAAAAAAATTAATGCTGACTTTTTACAGACAAAAATAATAATGGATATTATTTCTAAAATTATCTTAACTCTGCTCCTCAGACTCTGCCTTCCCACTCTGCAACTCTCCATGTCAGCAGTCAGAGGTACTAAATTTGGCCCCAGGCACTTCCCACTTCCTGCAGCTGGGACAGATCCTGCCCTTCCAATGCTGCTGCCTGTGTGCTGGCAAGGTTTTAGCAGGACCTTGGCTTCAGGGAGGCTCTGCTTCTGTGCAGCTTATCCCACACCACTGAATTTGGGGAGTTTGGCAGAAGTGATAGCGATGTGTTAGTGTGGATCTCCAGGAATAACTTAATGGGGCAGCACACTATGAGACAGGGCACACATCCAAGTAGTTATGTATTTTAATTAGGTAAAGGAAGTGCTAAAAATTGCTTTGAAGGTCTAGATGTAATTCAGTAGCATTGGTTTCCAATATAATTGGGTTTTTCTCCTGCCACCTCTCACTCATATACTATTTGATCACCCCTATCACAAGGGGAGGCTTAAAAGAGAAAAAAAATGCAAGCAACTTGTGTTCAGATGTAATTCAGCTCCTCCTCCTCAAAAGACAGAGCCCCAAACAAATTTATTCACAACTTGGCTTTTATAGCACAGTAGGGCATGAAAATCACCAACTGGCAGCAAAACTGCTAAGCAAACCTAATTTAGGAGATGAAAAGTGTGAAACATGAGAAACATCTCACAGATTGGAAAATGACATGTTTATTTAAAAAAAGAGACCAGAAAAAATAAGAACTGCTGGCAGAGGATCTGCAGCAACAACTGCCTGGCTGTCAGCTGGTTAAAGCTGGCCATTACCTGCAGGCTCCCACACCAGCAGCAAGTGCTCCACAGCCCTGAGTCACTGAGCACCTGAGTGAAGCAGACAGGGAAAACACCCCAACAGGTTTGCTGTTATTTTTTGCAGAAACAGTTCTATACTTCACTATCTGTATGGGTAGGACCAGTAAAGATGTCTGCACCTCATTACAGAAAGGTACAAAACCACAGCACTAGAGAACCAGGAATCATTGAGAGCTACAGCAAGGTCTCCTATCACTACAGCAGCTCCTGCTGCAAACACTTCTGTGAGGCTGTGGACCATCAGGAACTCATCCTTCTCACAGCTTAAAACCCCCAAAGATTATTTTTAATAGAGGCAAAGGAGAAATACTACTTTTTAAGGCAAGGAGTTTGTTAATGAGTGGTAGCAACATAACTATTCAGTTTATCTGCTGAATTAATCTCAATCCATCTCCTACTCTGCAGCCCATCTGGAATCAATGGAGAATGGACAGTATAAAATCAGTATCAAAAGAGAATTACCATGTTTGAACCAAATTCTGCTTGTGTTCCAGTTCTGAATAATTCTTGATCTATATAAATGCAGATTAACTTTGAGCCTCCTTAACAATTCCCCATTCTGGCTGAAAGAAGCAAATAGAACTGAGCTGCAATTTCCTTCAAATATAATTTAATTTCCACTATCTTTATTTTGACATTAAAAGAATGATGAAAAATCTCTTCATATTAGTTCTTAAGACACTATTGCAGGAAGGTGAACTGTTTATCCATACACACACCACTCACTCTCCCCCTTTCCTTTGTGAGATTGGACCGCCCTGACCTTCCTATTGCAAGTACCACCTTTCACTAATAAAAGAATACTTTTAATGTCTAGGATGACTCTTTATGTAAGCTAATCCAAAGTCTCCTGATACCAAATGCTTACTGTTCAACAGGACAACTTTCACAGAGTTGAGGATGACATTTGAAATAAAACGCCTGTGCTGGCAACTTTTTATTAGAACAAAATCATTCTATAAATCCAAAAGTGAACTAGTATGGAAAAGTTTAACATAATTTTAAATGAAGAAGTATTTTAAAGTAGCAATCACACCTGACACTATAATTACATTGCCCTAGTGTATAATCCCAAAAGACCATAGAGACCTTTTGCCAAAGGTGATTTGAGTGTTAATATGAAACTCAACGTGGGCTCGTTTTAATTACATATGTGCCTGCTGAGAACATATGATAGAGTCCAAAAAGCTAATTCATTGTCAGCATGGCAGCAGGAACTAATATTAAATCTTGCACACCAAGTAAATTTTTCCAGATTACCAATTACCACACAAAAATAGGACACATTGCAAATGTGGTAATCAGCATGAAAGCAAAATGCAAAAAAAATATTGCTAAATGGAGCTCAGCTCTCAGGCAGCAGAGGGTATAGGAAATCTCCCAACAGTTCATCCATCTTCAAAGCAGCAACATTTAGTTGGTCCAACTCTAACCACAATGACACCAGGTTAGTACTGACTTTCACAGTGTTGATCCTCACTGACACTGTAATAAAGTGTAATAAAACTCCTCTTTAGCCATATATAACAGCAGTTCAAAGTAGATTTTGGTGTGGGTTTTTTTTCCTTGTTATACTTAGCCTTAAATTTTCTGCATTTCAAAGATATTACTGAATGGTTTTGTGTTCTCTTCTCACGAGTCCCTGACAGGTTTCTGGCACTGAAAAAACGTTGAGTCAGTTTATACCTCTTAACCCACACCAACATGCTAACAGGCATTTTGATTTACCTTTAATTATGGACATACTCATGCATCAGTCAGTATTTTCTAAAGAAAGTGCCTGGAGTATGAAGAGGAGAACCCAGAGTCACGATGACGAGCTAACCCTGGGGAAACAAGACATAAACACAATTCTGAAGGCAGCAGAGACCCAGCCAATACTTCTAACTGCATCTTTACCTGCCTTTTTGTTGCTTTGCTGATGCATTATTAATTAATAACTACTGAGCATTCCCAACAGAGCATTTTAAATAACAGCTGAATTTCTTTAAGGATGATTATGAATTATAAAAGTATGTCTGCATGTTCAAAGCAATAAACAAGCCCAGGTAGGGAGCCTGAACTGCTACAGAAACTGCTCTTTGAAGCTTGAAGTTTTAGGGATGCTAAATGCCTACTGTGTAGTATTACACCATTTCCAGTCTAGCTTAATCCAATTAATCTGAAGAAATGTAGGATTTTTTATGTTTTAACTCAGCATAAGCAAATGCTGTTGGAAAGGAAGATGATGGCATTTTAGAAAAGCTGCAGGGTCAGTTTGGTTCACTGCTTTATCCAAATGAAGCTACACCAATTTAGGCCAGCCAGCAATTACAGTTTTCAGTTCTCAACTCAGATAACGAAAAGAAAATTGTCAAATCACAATTATTTCTAACCATGATTTATGCAAATGCTGAAAAATGTTTCACCAGCTCTGAAATGTATTATTCAGGGATGATGCACAGTTTTCACGTTCTGCTTCAATTCTGCACCAACTTAGAAGGTATTGAAGGTGTATTTTGGGCAGGTTTGTGCTATTTCAGCTGGCTAGTTTTAGATATAGGTTGAAATCAATTTGTAATGCTTAAAGATGAAAACTCTTTTGGAGATTCTATTTATCCATAAGATAATCTTTTTCTATCTCCATCTCAAAAAAAAAAAAGCCTCTTACTATTCAAAGAAAATTCCAGCATTAGTTTTCAACAATATCACTGCCTTTAAGGTAGAGAGGGACTCACATTGCCACTCTCTCTTCACTGGATTTAGTTACTACCTGAATAACTTTTTCTTTGCCTATGGACCATGCTTAACATTTCTTTCTGGTCTTTAAACTGGTACATAGGCAGCAAAAGCTTCAGCTGTGCTTGCTGATCCTATTATCCGCCTTCTAGACAGATAATGCAGGCCCTTGCCATATAACACTTGGTAGATGAGGGAAAAAATAAGTTACCCATACTGTTTTCTGAACAATGCAATACAAAATTATTAATCTGTATCTTGACAAACTCTAGACAAAAGAACATAAGTGAGAGGATGTGAAGGGCAGAGCAAATGTGCACCACGGCTTCGCAGTACACGGGCAGAGGACATGGACTGGTTTGATGGCCATTTGTGTGGGATCAGTCTTACCCTCTGGCTCCCAGGGGCAAATCCAAATGCCATCCTGTGCTTCTGTTTCCAGCTCTTCCAAGGACACGTTTCTATTCTACTGATCTACCAGGTACCTCCTCCACCCTGAGCAGGGATCAGTCAGAGGCAGGCTCAGTCACCTGGAGTAGATGCTCAATGTGCCTTGGCAGATAGAACACTGTGGAGCCCGTCCCTTCTCTTTGCCTCCAGGAATGAGCCACACAGAGACTCCTGGAAGGCCTTGGTCTTTCACAGCAAACAGAATTTGCTCTCATTTCCCCAGACAAACTTCTACAAAGCACTTTTTCTTTCTGTCTGCTAATCTTAATTCTTCCGGTTTATGGCCCAGTCCTTCTATAGGGATTCATAGCAAATAGAAAAAATAATATCTTTCTTACTTTCACATATTAAGATGGATCATTATTCCACTTGATTTGTTGGAAGATATTTATCAGTTTGAGTTATGAGACCTTTCTGACTGTGAAGACTTAAACATCGATTTAATGCCAACTTAAAGACTCCTAAAAGTGTAGGAGATAGCATTAGATAAATAATTTAACAATAAAAGGTATATCAAGGCAGACATTATTGCAACCTTTCACCAATCAATCACCATTTTCCATGTTTATCCAATTCTCATCTCAGGGCTCTGTACATCAAATTGCCTAGACATATACTACACAACTGAAATAACTTCATCATTGAATAGAATTGCATAGCCATTAAAATTCTCTAATATCAAGATAGCTGACATTATGTAAAATATTGGCTTTGGTTCCGTAAGGTAATAAATTCTGACCTAAATCCAATCTTTCATGGATAGCTGATTCATAATGAAAAATTACTGGTTTGTCACTTTACCTTAGGAAATTTACTGTGGAAACTAATACAGCACTGAGCAGTCTTTGAAATATATGATAAGTAAAACCACAGTTCCCTTCCTAACCACCCTGAAGAAAAGGGAACAGATTTGGTTTGCCACAAAAATATCAGACATACTAAAAGCTACCAGGTCAAGAGAGAAAGAGAGAAAGTTGCTGTTGTGGTTTGCCCAGGTCTCTAAGGCAGAAGCACTCAAGGGATCCACTGCCCAACTGACACCTCTTGCAGCAGCCCCCACACATAAGTTCCTGTACCAGGTTGAAGCTGCTGAGTTGAACAGCTAAAAATGGAGGGCAAACATCACAGGAAACTTTTCCTCTGAGTTCACATTTGTGCATCATTCCGTGGGGCAAAGCTGGAGAACCGTTGGCAGCGATGTGTTGATACATCTGGACAGTACAGTAAGTCAGACTGGACCTACAGCTGCACTGATTTCTTGCCTTCATCCCCCCAGAAAACATCAGGGTTTTTCACGGACAGACCTATAGATTTTAGTGCATAGAGACATTTTTGGGTTGACTGATAAAGGTTACTGAATAAAGTTATCAAAGTAAGACATCACTTAAGAGGTGTCAGCAGAGCTAGTTTATTACATCAGTTAAACCTCTAGCCCACTTTGCTTTTAATAGTTCACAGGAAGCTTGGGTTTGTGATCACCTCCTGGCAGAAAATGCTAATTTATTTACAAAACCACATCAGCTCCATGTAGCCTCCCTCTGGCTTGGCAAATCCAGTGTGTGTTACACAGAAGTCTTTTTCACAATTAGTCTCAGTAGGTCTATTCACAATTAATCTCAATCACACCTCTCCTTAGCCATTTGCTTCTCTGACAAGGTGGGCAACTGAGCCAGGCTGGGTTCTCCTGTCCAGCTTTCCCTTCTGTAAGGGAGCATATTCCTCATATGCTTCTGAATAAACAACCAAAAAAGTGACTCCCTCTTGGGATAGATCTTTAAACCTGCTCAGAGACTCACAGCGAAATTCTTTCAGAGCACCTACACCTCAGTCCCCTGCAAAAGAGAAAGTACAAATGGGTAAAACATATATTGAAGTAAATTTCTCTTTTGAACTTCCCTTTTCCTCTCTACTATTCAGCAAATTGCCCAGAATGAATCATAGCCCACAAATAGATGGAGAACATGAAAATGTATGGTTCTGTTTAGTCATACTACTGTCAAGCTCCACACCATTATGCAGCACAGTAACACACTGCATACACAGAAGCTTTCAGTCTGAAAGTACCACAATTTCAAATGCTCCACTGCACAGCAGTATCCATTGGCTGGATGCAAACCTTCATTTGCAACCAAAACACAGGTGAGTAAGCAGTGAGACTGCTTAAGCTGCTGTTTACAGCCAGTCACGAACACAGGTGCATTCTCACCTGGGAAGTGCTTCTCTTACCACTTTTAATGAGTTATAGAAATTAATCAAGACTTCAACAAAACAATTCCATTAGTATGGGCAAGAATGTCTTCACAAAAGAGAGACAATCACCTTGCAACAGAGAATGATTCAAGCAATTATATTCTAGTTACACAGAGGGCTGCCTTGAACTTCAGGTGAGTAGTGAGGCTTCAATGAGATTTGCAGAAAAAGTCCCTTTGACTAACAGCTTTTTTTTGTGGTGCTCCCTGACAAGACCTACAACTGCTGCAGACTATTAGGAGAGGTCTAGGTTAGATATTAGGAAAAGGTTCTTCATCCAGAGGGTGGATGGGGACTAGGACAGGCTCCTCAGGGCAGTGGTTACAGTATCAAGCCTGACAGAGCCCAAGAAGCATTTGGACAACAGTCTCAGGTACATGGTGGGATTCTTGGGGTTTTCCTGTGAAGAGCCAGGAGTTGGAATCGAAGATCCTTGAGGGTCTCTTCCAACTCAGGACATTCTATGATCATACCACAAGGACAACTGGTCATTAAAGTCAGCAAACACAAGCTGGAAGAATCAGCAAGAAAGTTGGAGATGAGCTCTGTAGATGAACTTCTTCAAGCTGATCCACACAAAGATGTGATATACTCAGAGTATCATAAAGATTTTATGTTCAAACTTACAAAGCTGGCCCCCAAATCATCATCATGACAGAGTCAGAAGGGTATCCTCCTTCTGACTGGCCATGGTAGTAGGGAATAATGTAAAGTAAGGAGAACGGTGTCTAAATGAAAGCTTTTGATTCATAAGGACAAAGGCTTTTATTTCTAAACTCCTGTCTTAACTCAAAGGCAATATATTGCTGCTAAGAAGAATTTGTGAAGTTGAAGTTATTATTGAATTTTACTGCCTATGGAGAACATGGTTCCTCTAAAACACAGGCAGTGTGTATGTGCAGTAATGATGAACAGCAAACTTGAACCCACATCTGAACCAAGCCTTTACATGGTTAGTGATGAGCTTAGTATGTACCACCCATTCACGACCTAAACGCACCCTCTCTCCTCAGTCTAGACAAAGCACACCATTAGGATGTACAAGGGCCTTTCTTTAAAGTCTTTAGCACCCAGAAAAGTTGCAGCAGCACAGGAGAAGGTGATGGGGCAGGGAAATGCAGACACTGGAGTACAGTCAATTTTCTCCTGACAGCGCTGCCTGCAGAAGTCTGGGTTTCATCCTGAGAATCATATCATATTGAGAAATTCTGTTTTAAAAGGCAACAAGCAATTCAGTCCTTCAGAAGACATCCTACAAATTTCACAGTTTGAAAGTACATGGAGTTGCTATTCAAATTATTTTCAAGAAACTGTATTGTTTGAGTTAATAGATAATGATTTTCCTGCTGTATAATTCTGCTTTTTGGCCTAAATATCCCATTGTTCTTACAGTGACATCCATGGACGAAGAGACATAGATAAGCACTGAAACAAGAGATGGTTGAGATGATTCAGCTGCAGTAAGCTCTAGGAGAAAAGACTAAAAAATTCTTCAGCCTCCCTGGAGGCTGGTGAGAAAACAAGAGAAGAAAAATGATGGACTTTTGCCATGGGCCTTTCAGTAGGGCCAAGACTTTAAACAAATATTTTATAGTAAAACTGTAAAATACTTTAGAATTTATTGTGCATTCGATTAAGCCTGTTGGTGACAGCAGTAGCTACTGGGGGATGGGAGTACTCTGTTCTTCCTTACAAAGGTGCCAATCAGGAATAACTTTCTTGACACAACTAGATGATAAATCAGTGGCATACCGTGGATATTAAAATAGTGTGAGCAGGGAATCAGGGCTATTCACTTCTAACGTGCTCTCAAACTATCAAAGACGAGCGTGTATTTGGAAGACTAAATATACACTAAGCAATTTCAAAATCTCTCTCAAGGTTGCTCAGCTACAGTTTCTTGTCATTCAGTTTTTCTATAGAAGGCATGATTACCCACGGAGAAAAAAAGACTGATGTTTTAAAACTACCTTCTGCATAAGAAATGTTTGCAACAGAAACAAGTAAATTATGATTTGGAATTTAAAATGGCATTAATGTCCTGTAAGATTGGCTTCATGCCTAGATTGCTGGAATTTTAATTCAGAATAGATCTCTTAAACAGCTCTTCCTCATTTCCAAGCAAAGACATTACAAAACAGCCACCCATCTCATAAAGCTCAGTGACTCCCAAAATACAGCAAATAAATGTAGATTTTCAAAACCTGCCTGAAGCGGGGTGCATTCCCTTTAACTATGTACTTAATTCTGTAACAAACTCTGTAAAAAGTTAAGGTATTTGTTTGAAGAAGCCACACCAGAGGAAAATTCTTTGCCTCAGCTCAGGAGGACGAAACTAAACGTCAATACTTTTCCCCCCAGTTAGTAATACAGTCAGTGCCACCAGCTTCAAACTAAACTCCGACAGCCTTGACCTGCAGACAGCAAGGATTTCTGGAACATAACACTTTGCCAGTCTCAGAATAATAGTTCATCAGCTGTAGATTCCTGTGAAAATACAGTACTACTTTGCTAAGTAATGGTATTTCTAGAAGTGCAATGGTTAGAAAGGTAGAGCTGAATTTGTGCTCCTTGTGTCCGCAGTGACATTTTAGGCCTAAACCAAAAAGCAAATCTGAAAGTTGTTGTTGCTTGATTATAATTACTATGTAACATTGACATTCTAACACAATTTTGTTCTGGTGGCAAAGTCAAATTAGGAAAGAATATAACATTGAGACTGCTTGTGCAACCTCAACTCAAGCTCAGTTCAGCACTAATATGCACAACTGCCTGCCTAGCTTTGAATCAAATTAAGATAATTAGATGCTGTGTTTCTTCTTAAGGGTCTGTCTACTAAAAACACCATAATGAGTCCACTCCAGAGGTCCAACACCTATTTTATATGAAAACTATCATGTTTCCAGAGTGGCTCAACATACTACAGGGGCAGGTTGGGTTTGGTGGGTTTGTTTCGGGTTTGGTTTTTTTGGTCCTTCTCATTCCCCAATCCCCTGCCCCTCTCCAGTTCGTACAATTGCACCAACAATTTTCTTTAGCCACAGTTGTATTTGACTTTCCCCACCACATTTCAGGATCACTGGGAAGCATTAACAATCACTTAAATACTCTTCTGTCATCTCTGTACATACACAGTAATCTTTATCAAAATATTCACTGAGCTTCTGCTACCCTCATGCTCTCTTCCCAGGAGGTTTGCAGCAAGGACATACTTAGCCATTATCCTCTCCCACGCCTGCCCACGCTCCCCCTTTAATGCTCCATGAAACGATATCATTTTCCAAAACAGAGGCTTGGTGAGAACTGGGACTGCTGACCATAAATTTTCCAGCCCTTCTGCCCCCTATTCCTTGTGTCATGCACTGCTCTCGGCATTTCCTTGAGATGCCATTTCCTAGATGTTTTTCTGCAGCCTGTCAGGGACCAACTCTGCAGCCTCCAGATCCACAGGTGTTCAGACAGGCCTAACGTGGAAAACGTGACCAGACACCAGCATCGCGTGAAAAAAACAACAGGATCATCAGTCTGATCTCATTCTCCCACTTCTAAACTTGCAGATGATCTAGACAGGAGCTGTCTGTACTTAAATGAAAGGATTAATTGTCATAGACACCCAACAGTTTTCCCCTTACTGAAATTTCTTCTAATCCCAAAGCTGAAACTACGCAAGACAGCACTGACAGAGCCAGCCTGTGCTCACAACGGCCTTATTTTGGAAACAAAAATCCCTGAGCTCTGCAACACCACAAGCTCACACATCCTTAGAAACATCAGTCCCCTGGCCTCAATGTTGCAGCTGTCCCAGAGAGGCAGGGAGGTGGCAAAACCATGTCACCCTAACTTGGGATGCCACAAGGACATTTCTAGTAATTCTGGTTCCCTTACAAGGTGTGCACACACCTTCCTTCTGCAAAGAAAATGGTCCAGTTTCTGACCCACTGGCCAGATCCAGTTTCTAAGGATAATTCATTCATTTAGGCCCTCCTGCCACGGAACAACCCAGTTGTGAGCAGGGGGAAGTGTTTTGTAGCTCTAACATCAAGGCTGCCCCATCACTCCCTTCAAATAACCAGAGGGTACTGGTCACCCACAGCAAGGCAGGCAGACTGGTGACAGGGGCTTATGTGCACTTTGGGTCCTTAGCACTGACATGCACTTTCATCACTTAAATGATATACTGCATTATTACTTATATCCTAATTTTAACTATCCAAACTTACACACGTGGCCATAATAAAAATCTGAGAATCACTGGCCACAGACATTCTTCCTGAGATCTCATTTTTCGCCTTGAAGTGCCACAGTATCACTCATTTTATTAGAGTAGGCTCTGCTTCACACATGTGAGGGGAGAAACACGAGTTATTTCATAAATTCATTTTGCCTAAAATGCAAATACTGAATCTTGAAATGGCCCTTCATAATGAAAGCAGTGCTGGAAACATGGTTTCCAGAACAGTACACAATCTATGTACACGGTGTAATTACATCTCAGCATTCTGCAGAATACCAGTGTATGGCTTAAATGCTATTAATTGTAAGCAGTTTTGTTCCACAGGATGTTGTTCGCCGATAACTACTCAATTAGGGTTATTTTGCAATTAGTCTACTCACAATAAATTTATTGCAACCAGAGTCATCTGTGGTGCAGCAAATTAAACTGCTGTCTGGGCTGCATGTGCAGTGGCTCTTGCAGGCTCCTTAAACCCTGTACAGCTCACCACAGTGATTTTGTCACACTAATGGATTAACCACACAGAAAAGCAGCAGCAACCAATGTCATTTGGAATCCTGAAACCAGCAGAAAAAGACAAATCTGGGGTTCAGTGATCTGTAGATCAAACCCAGCGAGTCCAAAAATGCACTGCCAAACACTTAAAAGCTGAACAAATCAAACGTCTCTACGTCACTGTGTGCGTGCACACGCATATTGAGTGGATGAAATCCCCTATTTGCTCAGTTACAGGTCCCATTCTTTTAAAATTTTATAGTGTATGCTCTCATTTCCATGCCTTAAAGAACAGCTCTGCTCCACCCCGTAAGTATTTGGCATCTTAGTGGCTTATCCTCTCCCTCCTTGCGAATCACAGCTCTTTCTGTTGAGTGCTTTGAAGTAGTCAGATAAAAACACTATAGACATTCAGATTGCTATTACCTGTGTGTATTATTCAGTAAACAGAGCTTCAGAGCCCTTTCCTCTCAGTTTGAAAACCAAAAGGCTGTGTTTTCTAAAACGAAATGGAAAATTTTCTTCTCAGCAGCCTGTAAGAAGCTGAAAGCTCTTGCTTCGATGTGCCAGAGCAGCATTATCAATAAGCAACCAGGGAGAAGGCAGTCTGATGAATGATGTGGAATGAGGGTAGCTTGATTACCTTCCTACTTTATTATAAGCTGGGTTTACTCCACAGGGATGAAGGTAGTGGTAAACCTGTTTGATTTAAAAACTAAGAAAAGACAACAGAAGAGCCAAAGGGAAATAAATCAGGCTCACTTGAGGCTTTCTGCTTTCCTAGGGACTTTTCTTTTGCCAGAACTACATCTTAGAAAAGACCCCTCAAAAAACCCTGCTACATACCTTTAGTCTATCTAAAGCCATAGATTTGGGTCAAGAATAAACCCAGTTGGGTAATTAATGATCAGGATTAGGCCAGAGTCTCCCCTGGGGATTCGGCAGCCCAGAGGAGGTGGCCCAGAGGAGGCCTGGTTTAGACACCACTTGGCACGGTGCCTGTGATGACTCATGGATCTGGTGCCAATGACTAAGGAGGAACTGTGCTGCATGTCCATCCAGTAAACTTGCAAGGCAAGGGATTCAGAGCTACAAACTACCACCATCCACATGGAGGTGAAAACCAGAGAACGCCGGGACTGAACCCAGCCAATGGGTCAGCAGCTGGGCTACTTCCATTGCAAAAAGAAGACTGTAAGCAGAAATCACAACTTCAGTATCGTGTTGAAATGTGGAGTTGTATAACTGTAATTGCATTGCTGCCCATTGCTGTTGGGCAGCAATCTCAGCAGTCATGGTCAGGGTCACAGTGGTCACATGTGCTCCTGTCCATGGTAATATGAGATTCTGCTGGCAGCAGATCAGGTCACTTGTCAAAGAAGATTTTATCTAGGTACAGAGTGAAGCTTATTTTAGAGCCAAGAATTCACATTTAAACTTCTGCTTCTTCCCAGTACCCCTGCACAAGAGGAGGGCCATGTGTGATGACAGACAAAGAAGGGAGGCAGCTGGTCCACGTCCACCAACAACTTTGGTGAGCAGAAGTGAATCTGTCACACCACAGGAATCAGTGTCCCCAGTCTGGCCTGTACAGGACTAGGCTGACGGTGGCCCCCTCAAGGAAACAATCTGCCACATTGTCCACAGGTTGATGACCTCCATATCATGTCTCTTGAGAAGAAATGAACTCCTCAAAGGATGTCTCCCTGTACCCTCTTCTCAACCTGCACAGGACTGGATTTGCCCTTTCCTCATCTAACCTCGTGCTGTATCTACATTCCCCCTTTTATATTTGCTGACTGCATTGTCCCCAAAACACACTCCTAAAAACTCCAAACATTCCCTTCCAAGCAAAGGGAGACTTTCAAGCTGCCTGTTGTCCTGATCTCAGCCAAGACTTTGGATAAGGCTGCAGTTAAAGCCTTTGACACCAATCTCCTATTCCATAGCATTTGTGCCCTGTTTTTAGGACCAGCTTGCTGGGAAATGCCATCTCATGTGCTCTGCAAGTCAAATAACTGGTAAAGTTACCCTTCCCTGTTTTGCTGCTTCAGAAGCCCCCAGAGAAATAACACCTGCATGTCGAACAAGTAGTGAATATCATGCTCTTGGCTTACAACAATCCTTTCTTTTATACACTGAAGATAGCTATAATCAACTTCCTTTGCCTGTTGCCTTTGGAAACAATAAAATATTTAAAAAAGAAACAGCTTGTACGATCCTGTTCCCGTTGATAACCACCCAAGTGAACATATCACTTAACAATTATGACAATCCAGTTGGATGGAGTCATGCCCATGACTGATAGCTACACTTAGCAACATTGTGGTTTTGATCAGCTGAGACAAGATCCAAGGGGATTAAACAATGAATGACATCTCAATGGAAACCACAGCACTGGGAACATGTTTATATGTTGGGATAATGGATGAATGTGCTGCTCCAAATGCATAAATATTTATACTTCACAGCTCTGCTGAAAACAGACAGGAAACCTTTCTTCAAACAAAACTGAAGGGAACAACACTCACATGTTGAATACAGACTCAGGCCCACAGTGTCTGACTTTTGCTGACAAACAGCATGTAGCCTTTTTAATGTATAAAGTAGCAAGACCCCCTACCTACACCTCCCCCTACCAGCAATCCTAACAGTGGGGTGTCTTATATCCCCAAAAGCTGATGGCCAGTGCTTCAGAAACATCTCCTAACCAAGTTCAACTCCTTTCAAGGACCCCCAGTGTTGATGAAGTCACTTTTGATGAGGGATGGAGCCACCCTGTGAGTGAACGACAGCAGTATTTATGTTCTATAGTGGGAGGAGAGAGATGGGACCACAACACTTTTACTACAACGTTTTACTATGTCTTATTACAACTGAAGCATTTATACCAATGTCCTATGTACATACATGCTGAAAGGTTTCAAGTGTAAAATGTAACACTGTACTTGGTTCTAAGACCACACTATTATCCCAGCTGTAGGGCATAAGAGATAAAAATCTGTATTTAAAAAAGAAGCAATAAATATTTCTTGAGAAACCTGTTTTTAAGAATGGCAGTTTTTTAAAACTTCTGGAAAGTCACCCTGTATCCCTGGGAGACAAGATTACCAGGCAGGGGATGGAATCATAGGTGTGTGCAAAATTGCACAGTTGCAGTGTGTGCGCCCACACTGATGACAATACATCTTCCAGCTCTCTCCAGGATATCACTTGCATATTTGTATATGTGATGCATTTATTCTACACAAGGTATACAGCATTGATTACATTACTAAGACACGTCCTTGATCCCAAAAAGTGTAGGACAGTGTCTGCAAGGTGCTGACCTCCATCAACAGACCAGAGCTGACTGTCCTGTCATTAGGGAGGAAGAGGGAAGGATGGCAAGGACATGTTTTTCACCATGAATTCCATCTTTGGCACCTCAGTGGGACCTCAGGGACACCCAGGGGTACTCGCTGATGCTCAGCCTGTCACTGATGTCTGGTTTTGCTAAATTCTTAATTCTCTGCTGTCCTTTTTATCTCCCCTTCAACTTGAGCTGCCTTTGTTGTTTCTCTTCTCATCTTCCCACTGAACACCAAGTCCTCTGCCTGCTCCATGAATTCTTGGTCTCCAATGTCTGCCCATCCAGCTTAAAAACTTGGAAGTATTACCATGATAAGAGAGGGAGAAAAACACCAAAAGAGACATGGTAAAAAACAAAACAGAACAGCCATAGATGCACTGGGGTGGGGAATGGGGTGGCCACACCATTCATCCTGGTAACATGCACCATCTAAATTAAAAACCTAAGAATCTTATTACACGGAGATGTGCTTGTTTGGAAACATTCTCTGGGGCACCTCTTCTTTTCCACTGTCTGTACAGGGAATTTAATCTCCTAATTTAGGCAATAGCAACATGGATCATCCTCTCCACCACACTGAAACCACCCTATAGCACCCACTGCTTTGTGATGGTGCAATAAACAGGTACCGTGGGGGTTAGAGGAAGTAACTAAATATTCCTAATGAAAGAAACTAAACATCCCCTAGTCCCAATGGCTTTTCACCACATTTACTCCATAATCTCAAACCTATTCTCTAGTTTGTAAAAGTCCCTCTGCACTTTCAGCTCAGCCAAAGGCATCAGCACATCCTTCTGTGCATGGGCTGAAGTGCCACTTACAGGGTGGGGACTCTGGACTGTTGTATAAACAAATGCTGCTGTGGATAATGTTGCTCCTTGATCAATACCCACTTTGATCAACTGATCAATGCTTTTCTCTTTTTTAAAAGGCACTTTGCTCTGTGGGGAGCTTATAGCTTGACGAATGGTGACACATGAAGCAGTCTCTGAAAAGCAGGAAAAGGTCAGCTCAGAAATGCAAACTGACAGCAAGCTGAGAGGTAACTTGTGATCTGATGGCATGGAGAAACCAAAGGCAACAAATCAAAGCTTGGCTTAGGCCAGCAGAGGTAACTGACTCTCCACAGCAGTGATTTTGAAAATAACTTTTGCTGATTCGAGAACATTAAAAATAGAAGTCAGCCACAAAATTGGATTTTCCCCACGCTTTTGGAAATTTTTTTACTATACTTCTGATAATTACTGGGGTTATCAAAATGCTTAGGACTCCACTGTGCCAGAAAAATAGCCATATGGCCATAACATCAATGCCACTCATTTATTGGTTAGCATAAAGCACCAAAATTCACAATGGTTGTTCCCTGATCACTAAAAAGCACACAAGTCCTGCACAGAATAACCAGACTTTGGCTAAACTTCTCTGTCTCTAGACTAAGAACTAAAAGAAACAGGAGCAGCAGCTGAATACCTAGATCACACTGTGCAATAAAAATGTGGAGGAAGTGAAAAAATATTCAGTAGGAATCTACCAAGGTTCTTGTGACACCCATATAATTCCCTGTTTAAAACACCGTCAAACCCTCCCTCATTTTCACGGGCTAAGTCCATTACACACTCCTGCCATAAAGCCATTTTTCTCATCAGAAGGCCATTTCAAACATAGAGTCCTTTCCCCCGAGACATTGTGTTATTTCTCCTTCGCCATCTCCCAACTTACCCTCCAGGGCACAGAAACGCGTCACCTTCTCCGGCATCAGCTTCCCGACCTTGTGCTGACAATACACGTCCGCGATCTCCTGGCGACACTGCTTAGACTTAGAGCGGGACATGGCTGAGATTGCCTCTTTGCCCGTGACCTCACACTTGGGTGGTTGGTCGTATTTCAGTTCAGGGGAGCTGTTTTCAATTTTTTTTAAAAGATGCTCTTGGGGAGACCTGTCAATCTCCTTCAGATTGTTGTTGTTGCTGCTGCTGCTGTTTTTTCCGGGGTGATCACTGAATTGCACCACCTCGTTGGAGTTCTTCCCCAGCAGCAAGTTCTCCTTCATCTTTTCCTCTTCCAGTTTCTTTCTCAAGTGCTCCTTTTGCTTGCTAAGGGGTTTTTTCACCAGCTCAGACTGGTGTTTTTGCCTCTGAGTCCTGGGAGCAAAGTTACTGTTATCAATAGTTTCAAAGTCCTTGGGGACTGAATTTTCATTATTGCTGTCTGTTCGCATTTTCTCTTTCGGTCGGTGGGAAAAATAGCCATCCTATAAATGGGGAGAAAAATTATACTCATCTTACTAAAATAGTCATATCCCATGCATTACAAGCATTTCTTACATGACAACATAAATCAATTACAATCCAACATACTGCAAAAAGTCCCCACGTTAGGGTTCATAGCAGAAAGACAGAGCTAAGAGGCTTCTGAGCTGCCCAAGTCACCCACAGGGGCACTCCCTTCCTCCCTGGACCAGAGTCCAACCCCCATCTCAGATGGAGCAGGGGTGTTTTACTCAGGTTTGTGAGCAGTGATTAACCAGACACTTCGCCCTGACACCATTAAATATCTATAACAAAACCCACACAGGTTTCAGGGGAGCAAGAGCAGGTCCTTCAGTGCTTTCCTTCCCTCCTTGTGGTAACGACTGCAGTTTAATACCCCAGGAACTGCCTCTGCAGAAAGCACCACCTGACCACAGGACTAGAGCCTGAGCTTTCTTCCACTGAAGTAACTTTGCTACAAACCAAACCCCTCCCAATTTTATTTTTTTCCCCCAGTTTCTACATACTAGAACTTCAGAGAAGTGTTCCCATCGGGTGGGTGCACTGCAGGCTTCCTGCAGGTGGGAATTTGTGGGAGCAACAAGCCCTGTGTGAGCAGCTGCAGACACCTGGGCTCCCCGGGAGGGTCAGAGCCAGGCTCAGGTGTTGGCTCTTAACCACCATGTTCCTCTTCTCCACACTGGGTACTCTCTGATAAATACACAGCCCATAATGTTGCAACATTTAAAATATATCACATAAAGGAAAAGGAACAGACCGTGGAAAATATCTGTCTGCAGCAGAATTTGCTTCAAAATTGCACCCCTGTGATAGGTGGAGACCTATTACCACGGGAACTTGACCCTGCTCATCAACAGCACAGGTGTTGATGTTTACAACAGCAATGAAAAGGGAGGATTCTCACAGAGTGTGAGAGACAGCAGAGAACAGGGCAATCTGCTCTAGAAAAGATGTGACAGGTTAGAACACAACCAAGGGGCACTTAGGTGTGTATATGACTATTAAATGGGACAGCCAGGGGTGGGTGATGCTGATTTCCAACCATGGAAATCAGTTCTCAGACTAGTGGGGGACACAATTTTTAGACCCATAGACCAGGAAACATCTCCATTTCTAAAAGTGATCAGTAACAGATGAAATGAATGATGAATTGTTATTAAAACATCTGAAGACAGGAGTATAAATATTAATAGACTTTTTGAGTCTGTCCTGTTTCCTTTCCACTTGTGGAAGACCTAACCAAAAATTAGAGGCTGGGAAATGACAGCATCACTAATGATGACTGATGGGATCATCTTTTAGCACCTGTGAATCACATTTTGTATTCAAAACATTTTATCAGCATTAGCTAATTCCTTCTCACACCTCTTCTGGGAGGAACTAAACAGTCAGGGTTTGCAGAGAAAGGAGAGGGAGATAATGGCTTATCCAAGGCCATGCAGGAAGTCAGTATCAGTTTGACCTCTGCAGCTCAGCAATGAGAAATGTTTGAATAGTTTACTCATTAGAAGATGTTGTTTTGTAAGTGGATGAAGTGATTCTCTCTCCATGAATATGTTCAGTTTGCAATTAGCTTTAGCAGTCCAACACAGAATACGGAGGAATTAAAAACAACAACAACAACAAACAACCACACAAAAAAACCCCCACACCACACAAAACCCCCGGCAACAACTCACAAACCAAAGTGCAAACATTTTTCAAATAAACAATATATTTCCAGTTTAGGGAGAAAGATTTTCTTTTTTTTTTTTTAAATTCAAATTTTAAGGGCACACATGAATTAAATTCTTTTTTCTGTCTTAATTTTTTTTAAGGAGAGGAAAAGAACAGCATTTAATACAGAATCACAGATTCGTTTAAGTAGAAAAAGACTTTTAGGATCGTGGACTCCAACCATTCCCCCAGCACTGCCAAGTCCACCGCTAAACCATGTCCCCAAGTGCCACACCTAGAAGTCTTTTAAATCCCTCCAGGGACTGTGACTCCACCACTGCCCTGGGCAGCCTATGCCAGGGCTTGACAACCCTTTTCTATGATTAACATTTTCCTAACATCCAACCCAAATCTTCCCTGGCACAACTTGAGGTGATTTCCTCTTGTCCAGTCACTTGTTACCTGGGAGACAAGACCAATCCCCACCTGGCTACACCCCCCCAAAATCCTGATCTGTCCAGCAAATGCATGTTTATAAAGGGGTGAAGAAGGGAGAGGAGATGTTCACTGTTGTTTTTTTTGTGGTAATTATTACCACAAATGAGACGTTGGCCTGAACCAGAATAACAGGCACACACCCCCCCATGTTCCCAGGAGCACACAGCCCTGCCCACACTCTGCCCTCCTGCCCCATCTGAACCTCTGGAGTTTGACAAAGTGCCAAAAGATGAGGTGAGGGCGCGTTTTTGTTTCAAACAGCACCTGACATAATATCTGTGTGGTGTTTCCATTGGGATCCCTGCTCTCCATGTTACCAACCCTGTGCCCAGGAGTGCTGGACAAGCTGTGCAGCTTCCCTGGGACTGCCAGAGGCTGCAGCTCCGGGCTCTGAAGCAGTGATCCCACCTGGCTGGTGCACTACGCTGGCACAGAGCAGCAGAAAGCTGTGAGGAAACCTCAGGAGAAAAAAGCAAAGCAAACAGCAGATTTACTGGTGTGCAGTTCACCTCTTTAAACTGTTTTCCTTCTTCAAGTGCTTTGCCCCCTCTGGGAAATGCTTTTCCAAGTCTACATGCTGGAATCTGAAATAACAAATGAATTCTAAATGCTTCAAAGGCAGACACAAAACGAAGCTCGGCTGTAACTCTTCCCTGCCTGCAGGGACAGAGAACACGACAAAACCTCCCCACAGGAGGACACCCAGTGTCTGCAGGGACATCTCTTTGGGAGGAGCAGGGACTAAAAATAAAGCAGGGTCTGTACAACAAGAGCTATAGATATACATTGAAAAATAAGGACATGTAACAAATACCCCAGCTGGACAGTGACATCCAGCCACACCTGTTGGTGCAAGTGTAAAATGCCACAAAACCAAAAACCTCCACCCACCTCTAATTTGGTTTTCTCTCTCGATAGCTGTCACCAAGGCCAAGCATGATTTTTACAGTATAATCATTTCAAGATAGGCTCCAGACATGACAGCAGAACGCACACATTTGCAGCGCAGAGGAAGTGAAACTCAGCACTCTGAGCTTAGAACACCAGCAGCTGCTGACAATAAGTTGTGTTCATTTGTGAAGTTCAGAGGTACAAACAAAAGCAGCACATCTGGTTTTCAGCTGCCTGCAGGAAGATGGGTTTTACTTGCTCTGCAGTATTTTATTTTTACAGTGCTGGATTAATTGCAGACTTTGTCATGGATGTCCGAGACATTCAAGACAGGACAAAGTCATCTTGCAGAAAGATGATCTGGAAACCAGGCAATCCCAGTTCTGACAGTACCATAGCACATATGCCAGTGGGTTCACCATCTGAATCATCATTTTTCTCAACTTTTATCTATTTGTTAGTAGCACCTCCTTATCTCTGTGCTTGCAAATCACCGAAAAAATGGAAGGCTATCCCAGGACCAAATGAGAAGCAGAGACCCTATTAATATAGCCTGCATGTGTCTACAGTCAAAGATGAAAGCATTATTTTCAAACCAACATCAAACACTGCTATTTTTTGTTTTGTATCGATCTCATCCAAAGAACACACAAAAAAGTTATAAGGGAAAGCACCATTTTGATCTTTGCAATGGACCAAATCTCTCTAGAACAGACACAGAT
Source organism: Neopelma chrysocephalum (assembly GCF_003984885.1). NCBI lineage: Eukaryota > Metazoa > Chordata > Aves > Passeriformes > Pipridae > Neopelma > Neopelma chrysocephalum. The sequence goes on from NW_020897724.1 coordinate 258,601, forward strand.
CAGAGGAGGATCTATCCAAAGTTAACTCATTTGAGAGGCTACCCTACTACATTACTCAGTACTATAAGGTGTCAAACACAACACGTGCCACCCAAGAGCACATATTTCAACCGTGCCTCTCCTACAGTCCTACCCTCTGTCAGTTTAAAGCCCTTTCCTCTTGTCCTGTCACTCCATGCCTTTGTAGAAGTCCCCCTCCAGCTCCTTGTAGCCACTTTAGGTACTGGAAGGTGCTAAAAAGAAATCTCTGGAGAGTTTCCTTCACTTTGCAGCACCATATTTCAAAGATGAAGTGTGACGTTGTGGATGTGTATCATCAAACACAGGCCTAAGAGAAGGATTTCCACAAACAGAAATTTTCTGTCCTAACTTTATCAGAAGACACACAGAGAGGTTAACTGCTGAGTACTCGATGGCAAGAGCCCTGTCAGGGAGAGTTTTAATGACCGTGGGGCCTCTTCTGTGCCTGCAATTCAGCAATAACAAGCAAATTCTCTGAAACTGGGAAAGAACAGTCTGTACCCAGGAGTGTGCATGAGATCACTGCCAATTACATACTGATTGCCATTGATGCTAAAAATAATATTATAACATTAATGCAAAAATAACATTTTAAGCTCAGAGCCATTATATGTAAGGACAGAGTTTGAATTCTGCTCCAAATTCTGCTGCTTGTTGAACACGCAGATCTTAATTCTCCAAACTCCAACTTTAATGTGTTTTATTAAAGTTTGTCAGACACAGTGTGTGCTCTTTGGTATATTAGCCACTATATCTACACTGATTGAGGGTCTGGGGCTCAGGTACTGTGAGTTTGTCTGAATTCGAAGTCCCATCTATCTCAGGAAGGAAAGCCTGTGTTTCTGCAGAGACTTTGCAATCTAATAAGAAAACCATGGAATAAATTGCTGCTGTAACCTACTGCAGACCCAACAACAGTAGCTGCTACTCACTCCACCTAGCACAAATACAGAGAATTTGGAAGAACTTTACAGCTGTCTGTAATGACAAAGGGATTGTAATGACATATCGTCAACACTTTCAGAGGCTTTTGCAAGTACAACCCACACCAGCTCAGCCAGGTGAAGTTACATACCTGCAGACTGCCTCTCTCCATACATTTCTCACTTGCATCTGTCAGCTACATTTGCATCTGAGTTAAGCACACCCAAGCATAAACACGAATTTGGGATTGCCCAGTTTAGATAATCTAGGTCACAAATTCTCGTGTTCTGTATCCTGTGTGCTAAAGGCAGGAGGTTAAAGGCTATGACAGCAATACTGGCCAAGAGAAAACTCTAACATGCCAGCACATTCTCTGGGGGGTATCCTGCTGTAAGACCTGCAGACACTACAGAGCCATCAGGTACCAACTCGCACAGTTCCCCACTGCCCCTGGAAGGAGTGCCTCTGCCAACAGCCAGGATTAGGCAATGACTGCTCATTTTTGCAATGTGCAAAAAGCCAACACTAGACCAATTTCAAACCTGCTTTCAGAGAGATAACTTAACGTGCATTTAAATCAGCAGAGACTAAACGTAGCAGACTGCTGTGCACCAGCTCTGGAGACAGCAAAGGGACGCTGAGGGATCCAGCTTGGGACACCAAAGCCAAGGGGAAGAGCCCACACCGTGCAGGTGGGCACTGCTCCAGCATCACCTGCTACACACCTGCAGAAGCACAGTGCTGTTAGAAGGCTCCTTTTGTAGAGGCTTTGTATGGAAAGTTAAAGAAAACCTTAATCAGTTCACAAAGGCACACAATAAGAGCTTGCATTTATCTGTGAGAGATGTTCATTGCACTGTACAGAGCATTTCCTCCTGACAAAAAGAAAATGCTCCATTCTCAGGAAAAGTTATTCATTGTACGATTTCTGTATCAACCAAGTCCTATAAATACCACCCAGATGGATGGACCATGTGCAATCAAGCCCTGAATGGTAAATGTTCACGGTTTCAGTTTATCTGACAACTGATTTTCTCTCCAGCATGGAAGGATTTGCTGTCTTTTTGTACTGAGAACATATTCTCATATTCTTCCCTTGGCAAAGCATGGTACCTCTTAAAGACACAGCAAAACAAACCAAAAATATGCATATACACACATTGAGCAAGAACAAAACACACAGACCTTCCTCTAAATACAAAGTACTGGAGATGCAGGCCTTCAGGGCCAGGTATAAATCTAACACCTGTACTATAAAAATGGACATATATTTCCTCCTGTCACATAATAGAGCACATCACATGTGAAAATACGCAGTGACTGGGCAGTCATGAAGGATCACACACGACTGAGGCCCCCAGAGCTGGTGCAGGCAGTTGTGTCCTTGCTGGGGTGAGCTGTGTGGCTGCAGGACCCAAACCAGCTCACAGCTCCAGGAGGTGGGGAACAGCTTCAAAATCTGCATCGTATGTCAAAGCCTCAAAGAGACCCGGTCAGCTTTTATGGGACCATCTATCTCACCTGTCCTGTGACCAAGAAGAATTTAAACAGCACTATGAGAAAATAATTAAAAAAACTTTCTGTTCAATATTAATCACAGCTCTGTGACATATTATTTTGCACTGTCTGATAATTATTCAGTAACAACACCTTCCAATTGTCAGAAGATGGCATCTCTACAAGCCAGGACTACTGCTGGATTAAATCTGTTTTTCCTGCTCTTGCCTTTGTGCATTTGAGGACTGTTTCTTAGTTAGAATCAAAACCTTTTGCCTTCAGAACTACAAACTTTACGCTATGGTCTTGAGAACAAGAGCAGAAATTATAAATATTCCTTATGCTTCAGTGGGCTCCAAATCTGATTTCATCCCATTTTTTTTGAAACAGCTGGGCATCCATCTCCCTTGGCACATGGCTGAAGAAACTTTTCAGACTACCCATTCCACAGGCAGCTACAGGCTGCCAAAATAAAGAGCATGGCAAATTCAGCTCCATGGCTGGTTCCCAAATCCATCTTAGGAAGCAGCTTCACTCAAATCTCCTTTTCTGCAAGAGTCCAAGAAAAAACATATTTCTCCATCACCATAAAGTAAAACCACAGGGCATTTTCCTGGAAATGTCTAAATGCTCACTGTTCTGCTAAATGCATACAGAAGGATGGTCACCATCAGAATGATAATAATTAAAGGAAAATCACAGCAGAAAATTAAAGAAAAATCACAGCAGAGAATTGCTGAGGAAGGCGGGAGAATGGGTTAGATCCTGCCTCCCTTCCCACTGGCAGACCAAGTGAGCCCATTGCCCAGGATGATCAAGAGTGTGGGGCTGACACACTGCTGGCTACAGGAGCTTTGGGCACCTCCCCTGGGTGCTGCAGCCCACCACGGTCCAGAGGCTGAGCACCACAGCAGGGATCATCTCCTGTGCTCAACAGCACAGATTTCAACATCCTTCAGACCCTCATTTCAACAGCTCAGAAGGCCACCGGGTGAAGGGAGATGTTGTCCCACGTAGGGCAGGACCCTGCCAATACAAAATGAACTCTGGATGCAGAGCTCACCCCATTGTCCCCTGTCCTACCACATTCACATCTGTCAAACTACAGAACAACCACTGCTCTGCCTGAAGTCCTTGTGCAGCCACAGGGATGCAGGGCAGACCCCCTGCCACAACACCAAAACAAACAAGAAATTAGGACCTTTAATCGAAGATGTGGCTGATGTGCCACAAGACCCTTGGAAAATGAGTACTTTTGGCAGGTTTGAACAAAAGCAGGGCCAAGGAGAGCAGATGGAGGAAAGGCAGCAGATGTTAGTTATATTTTTTCCATATGTTTTTCCGCTTTGCTGTAATAAGTACATTGTACTTGAATTTTCAGTGGTTGAAGACTTGTGAGAAATATTTTGTGAGAAATTTGTTACTTTATGCCTTTCCGTAAAAAACGAGATGCAAAAGGTGAAAACAAGTTTATTGACTTGCAAGCTGGTAAAGATGAAAGATGTAATTAGTTCAAACACAGTGCTTTCTGCTATGTAAAAGGATTATGAGAAAAAGCAATTGTTTGGGTTAAAAGGGGGATTCTGATACTTGAAAAAGCATGAGTCCTTCAGGTTCAGTGCTAACAGACACTTACAGGCACAGCTATCCCAAAACTACTGCAACACTTGTGTTTCAATCCAGAGTAACAGATGGACCAGCACAAAGTGCACAAGGGACCCTGTGCTGGAACATCTGCATTGGTAAGTGATTGTTTGGAGGATTATTTTTCCCTTCCTTTTCTAAAATGTTGCCATCCATTTTTATTTTTTTCCTAAAATCAGTTTCAGCAGGGTGTTCCAAAACACTCGAAACAACATCATAAAAACATCATTAATAGAAGCTGCTTTTATCCCTTTTTGCATACATACACTAAGGGAGAATATTCTGGTTTGAAATCAAATGAAAACAGCTTTAAAAGTTTGGCTGCTTTTCTCAAAAGAGTTTTTCTTTTTTTTTTTTTTGCTAACATGTGACTTACTTTCAGAGTGATTTAGATTAGGGAGTAAAATAATATCTCTCAAGAGACCAAATAGATTTTCACATTTGTTCCATCTCAGCACAGCAGCTGTATGAAAAACCATACAGTATCAACAGTAATGTAAAATGTTCATCTGGTTATTAAAAAGTTGGGAATACTGCTAGAGGGAGCTGTGAAAGCACATATCCATAGTGCTTCAAAAATTGACCACTTTGTTTTCTGCTAATTTAAACTTCTCAGGAAAGTTTGTACATAGACACCACAGACTAGTCAAATCTATCCAATCTGTAACAGAACTTGATTTATAAACACTAACTGCCCCCACTTTACACATATTGTTCCCTTTCAAATCACTCAATCTCATTAAGACTCCAGACTCATGCACAAGCCCTTCTCTTGGCAAAGGTCCCTTCCAGTCCAATTCACCAGGAACAGCAACACTCACTCAGGGCAGGATTTTTTGCCTGTATACACAAACACACACACACATTTTAATGTTTCCACCTCTGCTTTGCATCATGTTTAGCTCTGCCTGGGTGCAGGCAAAGGAACCCATCCTTCATGACACAACACGTTGCTCCATTCCCAGGGGAACAAGCCCTCAAAAGATTGTTCATTTGAGCAACTATCCTGCAACATTTTACCAGCGTTATTAAGCCTCCTGGATTCATTTCAGCTTAACCACATCTTTAAACAGAATTCACCACAAAACTAGGAAAGAGATGAAGGACTGGCCTGACAGTGCAAAACGCAGCTTCTGAGGAAGCTCGGGAAAACCCTGGAGGTTTATTTTCTTACAGCTTCTTCCCAAGAGAAGGTGAATCTTAGAGTCCCTGCAATGAACAGTTCAGACATGAAGGATCTTACAAACAAGTCAGCCCTTTCTCAAGGGAAAGATATTTAAGTGACTTTTTATATTAATGTCTATTACTTTGTGGTCTTTGCACAGGACCCTTGGACACTTGAAAAGCAGATACTAATGCCTCACAACTTCTTAGCAGGCATAGGGCTGGTTGTGCTGTTCTCTCCTGTGTCTTCCAGAGAAGAGTTCACCCAGGGGATGGCATGACTGGCATAGTGCCTGTGTCTACAAAGGGCTGGGCCTTGGGCTTGCACACAGACACCTTCTGGGGCGTGGGACAGCAGTTCAGCAGGTAAGGTCAAGACTGGTGTATCTACACAGCTGTTTTTCCTGATGACTATTTTAATACTGAAAGGAAAATGTGAGATGTTCTGTGTTTTTATTTATCACCAAAGAGTACTGCTTCATTATGTGACAAAGGAGCCCCAAAGAGGTAGTATGTAAATAAATAACACAAAATAAGAAAGGAACAAAGCTCAGTCATTTGAATGTTTAGAATATGGACACAATAACCACACTGAATACCCGTTATGAGCCAACCTGTTAATTTCTTTTTTTTAACTTTCCCCTTTTCAGTGACCCACCCCATAAAAAAGTAATGCACCTAATCTGAATTCCTCTGCTTTCATCTCCATTTCTTTCATGCAAAATTCAGCCAATATAGATTTTATATCTTTCAGAGCAGTAGTAAACACTTGAAATTGCTTCCTGGTGACTTGTTATTAACTAGATTCCAACTAAATTCATCAGGAGGCCTATTCCAACTCCAATCTAAACAATCTTGAGCAGCCCAGGGTGAATTGCTAAGACACACAATAGGATCTCTGGCAGCTATAGAAATTAAACATAATTAAAATATGGATGGTAGAAACCAAAGACACCCTCACATACAAACGAAAACATCCTTGTAAAATACGGTCAGTTTAGCACAAACGTATTCAGCCTTAATTAGGTAGAAAATCTATTTAGATGAATACAATGCAAAGAATAATAATGAACTTCGGGATTACATTTTGTTACTCGGAGGGAAAAAACAACACAAATAAATGGGAAGTAATTGGACCTTATTTAATAGTCTCAGACTATCAGCTTGAGCAACTATAATCATTAAAGACCCTGCAGTGATCTTCTACTGATAAATGTTGTTAAATCAGAATTACAATACAACAAGCATGAAGAGCAAAGCCTATTAATATGAGCAGCACTAAAAGAAATAGATTCGTTCACATCTGTTTTCACCAGCATCACAAGGAGTCTTTGAACCAAGCACACAGAAATGAAAGACCTCCATGTTTCCTCTTGTTTTGGGTCAGACTGAAATACAAACACTTCCACACCCGTGCTTACTGCAGGGGGACTGCAGATGAGCAACAGTTACCCAGTGCTGGGTAAGTGGAAACACAAAGTTTGGTATCATGGGACCCCAATGTATTATCCTGTATCTGTAATTCAAAACAAGTCAAACAGACCTTTTTGTGCATGTGCAGAGCACTGCTACCAGACCCTATGGACTGGGAAGCCACATTACTTCTAATCCATTCTTCTCCCTGCCTGTTCCCCTCGACATCAACAGAGAGAGATGGCAGGATGGAAAGCCTGTCTCTTTTATGCTTCTTTCTCCAAGGCCTGCCTCTGCCTCAAGGTCACTGTCCTTATGAGTTGCCCTTTATCTGTAAGGACAGATATATATCTATAGCTCTTCCTGAAGCAATTCCAAGGAGAGACAAACACACCCTGTGTCCCTTTAGTGATGGGAGCAGAGAAAGGACTGTCCATTTGCAGGCTTTGGCCCTTTGGTAGGTGCTTTCTGTATATCCAAGAGAGAAGATCATCAGTATCATATTTTGTCTGATTACCTACTGCCTCTCAGTGACATAATGCTGCTATGAGATGCAAATTCACCAGGTTTCCAGACTTCAGGTCCTTGTGCACATCTGCCAGGCAGCAGATTGCTTCCCACGGAAGCAGCCTGGAAAACCCACGGACGCCTCAACACTTTGCTGGAAAAGCCCCTTGAGGTGACAGGTTGCACATAATTCGCTTTCTGAACCGCAGGGAGTTTCAGGAGAACAAGCATGGGAAAGACTCTGACACGCAGCTTTTGCCAGCTCCCCCGCCGCCCCCAAGCCGGGCGAGCCCCGCTGCACAGCCGGGATGGTACAGAAATGTTTGCTCAAGCCCGAGCTGGCCAGAATATCAATGCAGCCCAGCAAAGAGCTCAACGGCAAACAGGAAGGAGGAAAAAAACCCTCTGACACAAAAGAAACAAACAGCCGGAGATGAGCTTTCCCAGCAGGTACCGCATTGGGATTCAGAGCGCGGTGGTACCGGCGGTCAGCGATCTCCGTAGGGGCAGCTCCGCCGGGAACAGGCGCTCTGCATTCCTATCGCTTCCAGAGGCAGGGCCACTGATTATTGTCAGCGGATCTGAAAGTGTTGCCCTTTATTATTCTTTATTAGCATCAAATTATGTTAGCCGAGCAGATCTGAAGAAATCTGATGGAAGCCGAAGCCCGCTGTAAATCCTGATGTGAAAGGATGCATTTCACACGCGATGAAAGCCAAGAATGAGCTGTCGTCTTCACTTAGTTTAATGCCTGTGCTGTCCTTTATAACAGCAAAAGCCTTCATCAAGAAGAAACAACGAGCAGTTCTGTCTATGGCCCAGATCCTCACTTTATGCTCAAATAAATTTTACATTCCTCTGAAAGCAGACTTTGAATGACTGTTAAAATGTATATGGGCTATTATTGGGTCCCAGAGTTAGTTGCTCAAGGAACTTCAAAAAGAGCAGACTTAGGAATCTATTAGGCAACATTTTCTCTTTCCGTTTAAATCTCTAGAATAATGAATGCCTTGTTAAAAGCAACAAGATTGTTATCATCCTTTACTCTGTGACTGAGTGCATGAGCTGGGCTGCTTCCAGTAAACAAGTGGTTTGTGATAATTTTATAGAAGTGATTAAAATAAGTAAAGAGTCACTTGAATGATTTTTTCCTTCCCAGTTTGTGAATAAATATGGGCTAGCCGGTCAAAAGTCCCTGCTGACACAGAAGATTGCAGCAAGACAGTAGTGGTTGAAAAACTCCTATTCATCTTATCTGCCATCAATTGTCCATGGAGAGAGGGAATGACAATTACAATGTTACACAACATCTATAAACACAAATTCTTCTCTTCTGTTCAGTCAACAAGACTGTTCCCACGTGTAAGTGCATTACTTCAGTACCGGTTTTACAGATAAAGGTGAAATTCTGGCAGTCCCCACCCAGAAGACAATGGACAGGACAAAGCCAGTGTTTAGCTGCTGGCAAGCCACATCATCCCCACACAGATCCAGCATGTTCACCAACAAAAATGCACGGACAGAAAGAAGTGAATTAAGTACATTTTTAACTGTACTAAGCAACAAGATTGCTTGCAATGCTAATTATTCTATGAAATGCCCATATATTTTAATGCATTCTTCTATAAAGAACCAATACTTCTATACAATATATTTTCAGATATGTAGTGAACTGGTTCACATAGAAATCTCTGAAATTCTAAACACACCTACCAAATGGAAATGGCCTTCAGGTGTGTACAAAACAACAGAGTGCTTAGCAATAACAAAAAACAGGATGACATTGCAAGAGAAATTTGCCAAAGAGCAAGTTTTCTCCTTCCCTTGCTCCTTACACCGCTGCTTTTATGATATAAAAATACTTCTAGCACAAACTGTGCAGTAGTTTTGTGCAAACCACATGCAGAGCAGTGCACACAGTGGGGACTGGGCAAAAGGGTGGGATTTAGAGGAAGCCACTAAAACAACAGGGGATGTATCTGTGCTATGATTAATCTCCTCACTATCCCTCTGTTTAGTAACTCAATGAACTTTTAAAGGGTTCAGTTCACTGAAGAAGGAGGCACCTAAGCTGGAGCACTTCCCAAGCACGTGGGATCCACCACAAGAGCAGATTCCTCATGGGCTGTTGCTGCAGGAACAAGGCTCCATTGACAGGGCAGTAGTTAAAACTAAGTAGCCATAACCAAAGCAGGAAAGTATAATTACTGCCACTGCTCTTCCAGACATTTAAGGAGGCTGAGCAGGGGAGAACGGTGAAATGAAGAATACCCAACCTCAGAAAAAACCCATGTATGAAGTCTAATAAAAACAAAGTTTGAACAGCCCACCCATTGCATCGAGGGGTAAAACCCCAGATACACGGCTCAATATGCAGGGAATGGGCAGAGCCAACAGTGCCAACTGCAGGGCAACCATCTGACATGAAAAACTTAATTGAAAAGTGTTTCTAGGAAATTGTTTAACACCAGTCCTCGTGACTGTCACCCTGATGTTCATTAAGTAAAAATAACAAAAAAAAAATCTTTAAGAAGTGGCATTTAATTACTTACAGAATGTTTTAATTGCTATTATAAAGCAGTGGGTTTTAATTACAGATCACATTAATACAAATATGATCTGATCATGATCATTAGGATTAACTCTAGTGATCTTGCTCACCAACACAGTGTCTTTGTATTTAAAGTAAAATGCCATTAAAAAGCCATGTGAACTCCATCATTAATGTGCAAGCAGTGTAAGCTTAATTTCCTCCTGCAGATACTGAACTGAGACCAATCATGCAAGATTTTCCAGTATGTAAAACAACTGTCACTTTTCATTACAAAGAATATGAAGCAAAAGGAACACTGAAATAACAAGGCTGAAACAATTTTCCAGATTTAGAAAATGCCATGCCACACTTCGTCTAAGAGCACTTTTTTCAAGGGCTAAATTTTCCCAGGAATTCTAAAAACAAGATGTAATGTCCCTTTGTTCAGAGTTCAGTTCTAGGCTGGCAAGTAAGCCCAAAACAGACTGACTATTCAACATAACTCTCATGCAGATCATGGTACAACCTCAAGTGTCTGGCAGATTTTAATTATTTAAGAAAAGCTGACTGAAGATCAGTGCAATTGCCAGAGGTTAAAGATTTTAGTTCTTGATGATACAAAAATGATCAAGCAGATTTAGTGACAAAGTGTACAAAAGCAAGAGTAACATACGGCTCAGAAAAGGGAATTACAGGGGAGGAAAATCAACCTTCAATAATAACTCATGTCAAGCAAGTGCAGGCTGTGACATCAGCACATGTGGATGTGAAGGTAGACAGTCAGCTTTCAGAAATGTTAAATAAAGGGCCCAGATCTACAAGATCCTGAGCATTTTACAAAATCGGGCAAGAAGGAAGGAAAATATAAAGCAGCTTTCTAAAATGTAAATGTAAAAGTATAGGTAACAAAAGTTATATGCATTCATCAGGACACACGTGGTATAAACAATGAGAAAGAATGAGTTTGATAAATATTAAGATTATTCTTTAGAAAATACGGACAGTTTAAAGAAATGAACTCTGGGTTACGTGTATTTAACACTTAGCCTTCAATCTCCTTCAGACTATAATTTGTGACCCGGTCTTGAACCTTGCTGCTGGGCATCCATCCTGTCAGATGCCATCTATGGCTGATACAATGAGCTTTGTGTTTGTCTTCTAATCTTGTCTTATCTCTCGGTTTCTGCTTTGGTGCTCAATAGTTCACCTTTTGTCTGATTGCTGCCCTTGCTCAGGCTCCAACCTTTGCAGAGCTGCAGACCTGTCAGACAAGGAACAAAAGACTCTTTTCTAAACAGATAAGGGAACATAAAAACAACCATGGGTCAGGTTCCACCTGAAGTCAGGGCAGGGGCTGGATTCTGTGAAGTGCTGTCAGGATGAGTCAGACTTCCTCATCTGCTGTCTTGCTGGTGAAAGCAGATGAAATGTCCCAAAACTTTTCAGCCCTAAAGTTCTAACACAGCTTCAAGGCAAGGACCAGAACACCAAAGCAAAGGAAAACTGCCCTGTTTCTCCACCCCACTCAGACTATATCCACCTAAGCAAGGCTGCCTCTTGTGCCGCTGGATTGACAGAGTTGCATCAACACCGTAGGCCTCGGTTCTGGCAAAGCTCAGGAGTCCAGAGGCATACTGGGACCAAAATAGCTACCAGTATTTTCCAGTCCTTTGTCAGCGATGAAAGTCATCAAAACTACCAAGTCTCTCCCTATTAACACCTGAGCTCCACATCTTACCCCTTCTTTCTCAGAGCGACACAACAAAATGAGATCAACACTTGGTTTTCTTTTTCTCTTACTACTCTTTCCAAAGTTTGAGAGAAAATAACATTTTCACACAAGAGTTTAGTAGTTTAGAGCTAAAGGCTTATTAGTCAAACCACAAGTGATTTGAGTACAAAAGAAAACACGGATTTGACATTTCTAGCAGTTAACTCCCCAGGACATTGTTGCATTTCCATTGTTGTCGAAGTGCTGGAACAAGCTTCAAGATTGCACCATGCAATGCTGAAACTGGCTTTGCTGAGGGACCCCATGCTGCAGAGTCCCTGAGAGACAATCACTGGAACAATACAGCCCCTCCACCAGGGTATAGGACATATCAAGTGAACCTGAAGGTGTTGGCCCACAGGACACAGACTGCCCCAGCTGACACAAAGAGCGGATTTAAGTGGTTCTGCAGCCACAGCCATGACGTTGGTATGATGGTAGCAGGGGTGAAATCAAATGGAAGTCACTGGAAAGGCTAACAGTGTCCTAAACCAAAGTAAATCATTAAGTCTTGCACATGGTGGCACTCCAAAGCCAGCTAACTACAGCAACAAAGGATTTGACAAGGTCTGCCATGCATTTATTACCCCCACAGTGGGGGACATGGCAGTTTACAAAGTTCAAAAAACATGTGTTTTCATCTACTACAGGGAAAATGCTTCAAGGTTATTCTCCCTGCACGGTAACACTACCTCAATGTTTATGTAGATCTTCTGTCACATATTAATCAAACTCTATCCTACATATATGATGGTGGTCTTGGAAAGACAAGAAAGAGGCCTTCAAAAATGCAAGCAGACTGCATGTATTGTTTAACAGAAATATTTTCATGCGTGTAAAATAAACAGCCAAGCAATTCACAGTCAGGATAAAGCTACTCCAATACAAAAACTTTCTGTCCCTCTAAAATCTGGTTTATGTTATCACAGATAACAAATAAAAATGGATTCCTTGTTCCTTTCCCAGACATTTCAACCAAATTTTTGACTCCCTGCAAGTCTCTGCCTGTCCTCCTGCTAATGACCTTCAGCCAGGAGACTGGGCATGGAAGAGCACAGTGTTTTAACAACTTCCTGCCTTCCTTTAATTTGTCATCTCCATCACAGTCCCAGTCTCTCTTGAATTATCACTCCTCAAACAGGCTTGTATTGACACTGGAGATCTTCCTCCTACTTTTCAAGTACCATTAAAGTCCTTATGAAGATGCACACAAAAAGGAAATATTTATAAAACTGTGAAACTGAAAAACACTACATATGCTGAAGACCAAAGTAAAACAGCAGATGCCATTATTATGCATACTTATTATATATTTACATTCTATATAAAATTTACATAATACACATTTCCTGACTATTTTTTTTTTCAAATATCAACACACTTACGTATCAAATAGCTTTTTAAACAAAAGCTTGGAAAAAGCCCGTTTGCCTTCACTGCAACCTTATAAATTTGCAACATCTCTTACAAAGAATCTGGTTTGCAACAAAATAAGCAAAGGAGTGAGTGGAAAAAAAACCCTGTTTTTTGACAGGCATCCTCTTTGCTGGATATTCAGACAAGTAGTTAAAATGTAAAAAAATTCTCTGTTTTGCAATGGCAACAGATAAAGCTGCTGATGTGGCACTTTCCCAGCGTTTGAACATGATGTCTAAGAACTACAAGGTTTGTGATTGGAAACTTTTCCTGCCCCAATGAAATTTTAGGTGCTAAGGCACAGAGAGGCAACTCCTACAGCTTATTCAGAGGAGGTTAGGGGAACAAAGGAAGAATCAGCACGTTTGCTTCATCTCTTATTACACGCTCAATTCATGGTGACTCATGGCTGCTGACGAAGCCTGGGTTCCCGAGGAAGCCTAAGGCTTTTTGGTGTCATTTTTTTAATTTTGAAGTGAGAATAGCTATAATTATCATGCAGCTGACACTCATCCCACTAAAACTAGTATGTGCATAAAATAGCAAATAAAACAAACACATTAGAGCTAGATGAGAGCTGGTTATGGGCCCAGCTCTGTGCAGCCTGTACAGACCAGCAGCAGCTCTGGGAGGCAACCAGTTCCCACTGGTTTTCCAGCAGCTCACTTCCAGCCAGAAGGTGTTTCCTTCAGGCAGCAGGGAATTACGCTGGACACAGACACAAGTCAATCCAGAATGAGGCCTGAGGCATATGAATATGGTAGCACAGCAGTGTGTAAGTAGAACAATCATGAAGTAGTACAAATCTAACTAAGTAGGGCTGACCTACTGTACTGTGAGAATTCAAAAATCAATGATAAGAGACAAGTGAGAGAGTTGTCCAGACCTGCAAGTGAAACAGAAGGCATTTTCCATGGGAAACCTACAGTTCATCTAAAGCAAAATAGGAGGCAGCAAATTCAATTTGCAGATTCAGCAAATTCAGAGGGAGAAAACAAGGATGATTTATGTCCAAGTTCTTACTGCAGTCTGTGGCCAGCTTTCACTAAAATGCAATGTGGCTAATCCTTATACAGCATCTTTCACCCCAAACACTCCACAACACACAGCTCCACTGAAATATTGGACATTTCAATATCAGCACAACTAATAAGTAATTCCCACCAAAAAAATAAAACAAAGTATCTTCCTGAACTAGTTTGGAAAGCTGTGGGCAGAAGACTTCCCAATTAAGACATCCTACATAAATATCAAAACAGGACTCATTTAACCAACATTCTCTTTTTAAAAAAATTTAAACAAAATCTCATTTGGGCTGACAGTTCATTTTACATAAGGGAGGCTTCACAACCAGCTCACAAAGTCCATATAAAGAAAAATCAGAATGCGTGCCAACATTAAATTTAGATAAGTCATGAAGTCTTTCTGACAGAGTTCTGGCAGCTGACAGTTTGTGTTTCACTGATTTTATAGGTCAAATAATAGACATTGTGATGCCAGACAGTTGAGAGCACAATCATTAAGCAATACTTTAGCAAATCCAAAAGAGCTTATAAGCTACCCATATGGTCCACAGCTGATTTTAGCCACCAGTAAAGCAAATGTATGTTGCTATAATAAGAGATGCAACTGCTGTACTCAGATGACACCATTAATTTAGAAACTACTGAGCAGCAGCAAGCAGCCCCTGCTATCCTGATTGTTCATCTGCAGCAATGAATTATTTGTCAAGTGAACCACACTGGTTACTCAATGACATACAAATCGTGACCAAGCAGCTTTTCAATAGCTTGTGGCCATCATTGAGTTGTTGTGGTCTGTACTGTTGCTCAATGCCATGTGAAGAAAGAAAAAAAACACCCATAAAATGACAGAAGGTAGAAACATATGAGGAAAGAAAAGGAAAACAGGGAGATCATGTGCTTTTCTCTATGTCAGGGCCTCAAGAAGACAATTCCAGATGAGTCTAAAGTCACTACAGATAACTGACATCAAATAAAGGACAACTGTCCCACTGCACTGCAGACTGTTCCAGAAGCCAGCTGCCAGCATTGCCTGGCTCCACTGAGGGCTGGAGATCAGGAAGCTGCAACTGTCACAGCACACACAGGAAAGTTATGCAGACAACAAACGGGAAAAAATGCACTCACTGTTCGGCTTAGCAGCTGTGGAGAGGGTGTCTGCAGACATCATGTAACATATATATATTATTACAACCAGGCAGTCCAGCCACTGCCACAGCCTGCACGGTCTCTGCACACCTGAGCTAAGCCTGGGGATTGCTGCCCATCGTCCCTCTCAACTGCTCTTCCCTTCACAGTCAGTCCTTCCTCAGCTCAACCCACCTGCACACCAGGTCTGCTCACTGCTTTTGCCATTTATCCAGCCTGCAAGCAGTGGGGAACACAGCAGCCACTGCCACACCCTGCTGGCCCCCCCAGCCGTGGCAGGAGCCCACCCAGGGGCCTCCCAGACAAACTGCACATTTCAGTAGTTGCACCTTTCTGGAATACAAACAGAAAATATGCAATGCCATATTTCCCACAGGGAACTCATGGTATTTTCCCCACGTGGTTCAGATGGGTTAAATAGAAAATAGCATCAAAATCAGGTGGTTTACCTCATTAAGATTCTTATCTTCACCTGATAAGCTCCTAGTAGGTATTACAAAAACCATATGGACAGGAACTTTGCAATTCCTATCTCCAACCATAACCCTTCTCCTCAAGTCTTACAAGCTCTTTGGGGCAGGAAATGCCTCCCACACTGTGCATGTCCCCTCATGCAGGACAGCTCTGCACAGAGGCCTCTGAGGACACACCAGACCATTGCTGACAACTGGACACCGACTCTTGAAAGTTCTTGGGGTTTTTTTTGAGGAAGTATCTCTTTGTAGCTGATCTTAAGTTTCCCACTGAAATCTCCCTAGGCTTTCAGAGCTTCATATTGAATGACCCAGCCTTACAAGCCAATGAAACCCCTGGCATGAACCAGCTAGGAACACAGCAGTCTGCCACCCTGGAAAACCCAACTGCATGGCAATATGCAGTGAGACTGAGTCAGTTGGGAAATTATTTTTCTTTGTTTAGATTTTCTTTTGGAAATTATGGGAATGTGAATCATTTAAAATGTGTAGTTTGCTATGCAAGAAGAATAACACAAATTGGGAGATAACTGAGACAAGCTGTAAAATGCTCTATACACATGGCTCTGAATTCCTGTTGCCATTTGAAGGAGCATAAGGGTTCACTTAGAGCTAATGAATGACAATATTTTGTTTTGCAGGTCCTGGGTTTTTAACAAATCAGTTGTTACAGGAATGCTTTTTAACTCTACACAGGGACTTCTTCCACATGAAAAAGTTTCCTAATATAGAAAAAGAATTTAACAAATCAAGGACCCAAGTAGGTCCTAATGCATAGTGAAGTTTTAACAGTTAGTCTGTGAGAGATGTATTCCCCAAACACTCTCTACCTTATTTACTTACATAATATATATACAAAGCATGATGGTCAAGCCTATGAAGTTACCTGCAAAATAGGGAGGAGATATATGTAGCACATCACTGCAAATTATCCCTTAACTAGGAGGGATGCAGGAAAACCTGGAGGAGAAAAGGTTGTTCATGTGCTCTGTCTTCTGGTTGGCATCTTTGACTAAATGAAATTATACTCACATGCTACTGTTACTCTTAACAGCCTCCACAGAGCAATAGCCAAAAAGCCACCTTTCTGAGGTGCCAGAGGATCCCAAGAGCCAGACACAACCCGGGGACCCATCACCGGCACATTTCCACAGGCTCTGCCCATATCCTACATCCTGAGCAAACCTACAGCTTATACACAAGCTATAAAGACTCTTAGATGATTCCTCTGCAGCTAATTTAATTTTCAAACAACACAATAAATGAGAAACGGGTAATATTTTTTTAAAAAGCCCCACTATGATTAGCAGGAACAACTCTTAATTAAAAAAACAAAGAAAAAAATCTTTTCTTCCCGCCTTGTTGTATGTGAAATAGAGATGACCAGGAAAATGAAGATCACCTTTTTTGCCTAAAGGTCTGGGATTTTCTCTATTTGCCTTTCACCCTTACCAGAAGGCCAGAAAAAACACTCCGAAGTGATACATCCAATGGATAATATGCCAACTAATGACAGGTTTATAACCCTAGTTAAAGATCTTAACTTTCATACTGAGGCCATGCAGGCTATAAAGTATGAACTCGCTGTTGTATCCCCCAGTTAACCGGTCTGCCAATTTTACCTCACCCTTTCTTTCTCATCTGTTTCAAAATTCTATGCAGTTGACATTTTGAGCAGAGACAGATCTGAAACTGTGACCCGAGACAGGCAAAACTGTAACCACCATGACGTGACAGCAAAGGAGGCAAGAGGGCAATCAGGATTTTGAGATTTGGGATATCATTAAGTGGCTGAAGAACAAACAAAGAACAGATCAATGCAAACATGTTCAGAGTTAAAAGAAACATCTCCTGCTATTAGTGGCAAACCAGACACCAGAAAGGTTTCCTTCGGTACCGTACACTTTTTGACTCAACTGAAAAACTATGTTTGCTGCTAATTTTTTTATTTATTTTTAGTACAGAAGAGGAATTCTTTCACAGATCTACCTTGGAGATTTTGTTCAGGGTCCTGTTTTTTTTCTGCAAGAATAACGTGACTGTCACATAGCTGCTGAAAGAGCAGCCTGTCCACAGCTGCAGCCCGCGGTGAAATCGTTATCCTCCCCACGTAGCCTTGCGAAGCGGTCCCTGAGCAAGCCCTGGGTGTCTCGGGATGGTCTCTAGACAAAAAGGGCCTGTGTGGGAGCACAGAGGTACTTTCAGTGCCCAGCCATGGCTCGTGGAGAGCAGAGCCCGGCTGCAGCCGCAGGAAGCGCCCGGCTTTGCCGCCGGCTCAGCACCTCCGCTCTGACGGAGCCTTGATGAGAGGGGAACGGGCCCAAAACACCAGGCCAGCCCCAAGGAGCCAGCTCGGGTCTCAGAATCACCAGTTTTGTTACAGTCCCCTGTAGCTGCAGGAAAACAACCTCTCCATGAACCCTTTCAGGGGAATTCTCAATGTAATTCTCTAAAACGCAGCTTGTTCGCTGCTTCCCATAGAAGCACTCAACGTTCCTTGGTTGCTCCTGCAATAATTCAGAAATTCAAGTAACAATTCAGCAGTTATGTTTAGAAAATAAAAAAAACTACAGAAAACCACCACACACATGGACCAAGCATGAAAAAAAAAATCAAAACCCCTACCCTAACAAAGCCTCCTCTGTCAGGGTACATCTTCAGTTGGTAAATCAAAGTTCTACTGCTCGGTAAAGAATTGAGTTAAAACCAGAAAAACACTCGGATGGAGGCAATTGATTTCCTTTTATTTCATTCAACTGTTTTACAGGCAGCAATGGTGGCAAAAGAAGAAGAAAGTCAAAATTCCTGGTCCTGCCGAGTGGCCTGATGGGCCCTTGCTCCTCTTCACGTGGCAATGGCACTACCTGGCACTACCCGGCACTACCCTCAAGGGCCTCGGTCACTTTGGATTACATGTTTGTTCTCAAAGGTGGTGGCTTTTCTCAGTCACCTACACTGAACTTTTTGCAGTACTTTACAAAACAAAACATTAGAGATCACTTTACCAGCAAGAATCCTACAGATTTAAGGCCAAATTCTATTTATCTGGGAAGACTCTTGTGCGTTTCATAGCTGCAGGAGCTCTCTGTACTGGAAGAGGTGGGGTGCGCCCTGGCTGAGAAAGGACCTGGCTCTGAGGCTGATGAAATCATCTCTTCCACACCCTCAGCTCATGGCAGCCCACAACTAAACAACGAGCAAAGTGATGCCTGTTTAAATGGAAAACAGAATATTACCTTTTTAACCAGCTCCACAGGATGTCCCACAGCTAGATATGTATGTCTGAGATTCAAAATAAATGTACTCTGATTCTAACGCAGTTTTATCTCTAAAGAGAAGTTCTGCTAGTTGATATAGCTGGTACAGCCTGAACTTAGTCTACTGGAAGCAGCTCTCTGGATTCCCTAAGGATTACTGGAGACAAATTATAATGAGCACATTAGTGGTATAATTGCACTGCAACCCAAGAAGCAAAGAACAAAAAAGTTTCATGTTCTTTGCTGCTAACTAAAATTTAAAAAATAACAGTTGCAAAAAGTTTAGGCAGCCAATTCCTGCACATTGCTTGTTTCTAGATGCAAGATTAGGCAATGAGAATTTCCACACACACAGCTGCCAAGGCTGCTGGAGCTGCTGCAAGGATGGTACCTCCCTGCCTTGGCCCAAAAATGGATCAGCCATGGCTGACAGCAGCAGGAGGACCTATGCAGCATTTATGCAATCAGTTATTTATTTCAATTCATGTTTAGAAACACAAGACAGGATTATGCAAGTGCAATGACATTACAGGTGATTTTTCACCAACCATAAAGCATGTTTTACAATCCAGCTGTTTGTATGCACTGCTGGTGAGACAGAGAGATTAGAATGACGTAAACTTCACATGTACATACTTGAAATCTATGGTCCACCACTCCAAGGGAATTTCCAAGGTGCCTCTCTGGGGGTCAGACAAATGCCCGAGAGCACTTACTGTCAGAAGGGACATGTAGCAGCATTTGCCTCCTGCTGCCCCAAACCTCTGGAATTCCTCAAACCCACTGAGCATAGGCCTTCCTGCCAGGAGCAAACCTGCCTGCTGGCCTCTTCCATTTACTCTCTTTTGGGAAACTTTAGCTTCAGTTTCTAGCAGTACTCTGAAGAATATAAATGTACAGAATGAATGTACATTTTATAACAATAACATCATTTATGCTACCATAGAATGTATCTATGTCTGATAGGTTAAGTATTTATAAAAGCTAACGGTCCCTTAACTGCACAATGGTACTCTGGTGCTCTCTATTCATTCCCATCAGAAATTCCAGGAGTTGGTTTGTAAAAGAAATTCTGTGAAGTGTACCAAAAGCCATGACAGTTAAAAATCTTTCCTCTTTAGAAGGAATAACAGTAGCTTCTGTCATGAGAAGAGTATATTGTCTCCATCTGAGGTGAAAAGACTAGTGTAAAACTCTGATGCTGCTGTGTCCTCTGTACCTTCATATTCTCTGCCTAAAATTCTCTGTCCTAAATACACTGAGGTTTCACACTGCCATGAAAAGAAAATACAAGAACCCCTGGATGATAAATGGAATGGGAAGATTGTGTCACAACCATGCAGTATTTAGCTTTCAGGCCTTCCCAGGTAAAGACTTACTTCAACAGATCAATTTTAATATTGTTGCTGCAGAGCAAAGAGTGAAATTATCAGTAAATTGAATCTATCAAGTGCTGCTTTTGATAGAGCAAATGTGGTTACACGTGTTTTTAAGGTCACTGGGATCACATATGGTTATTTCCTCTTACTACTTTTAATCAGGTCTATGAACTGGAAAATTATAGATAAGCTGATGAGAAAAAATGGCATCTTTCTTCTCTCCTTCCATATGTATATTATAGGCAGAAAGAATAAGAGAATTGTATAAAGCCAAACCTCATTAAGCAGTGCTTTGCTGTGGGCAGTTTCTGATTTCAGTAATATCCAGCTTCACAACAATAAGCACTTGCACAGCGACTTCCACAATAACAGAGGACTCGAATGAGTGCGTACGTAGCTTTTGTCATTCAAACAGTGTATCTTAAAATGAAATAATCTAATAAACACATTTAGATTTCAGCTGAGTTTATTTCTCATTGGACAAATACAAATGCCTGATTTTTTTAGTCATTTAACTGAACGGGATTTCTGCTGTAAACCAAGACAAACTCTTTCGCAATGCTATTAAAACAAGGCATCAGAGGTATTAATCTGACCCTTCTAAAAAGGAGGGAGAACACTTCAGGTAACTTAAAATCATTGAATAAAAGAATTGTGCAATTTCTTTCAGTTTCATTGACAATAAAATTATAATCTTATAGACTTGCCAAGTAATTTTGATACACACAGAGTAAGCTGATACAGATGTAAGCTCACTTCTCTTTCATTAGCTCACCCATAATTTACAGTTGCTTTTCTGCCAGATTAGTTGGATTGACTTTATTTTTTTTTTGTCCCAAGCACTGGGTTTAGACCCAGGAAATACAGGTTCAGGTGCAACAAAACCTGCTTTCTCAACTCTCCTAATGAGGGTAACATCACCTTACTTCATGTGACTTAAGCAAGAACAAACTCTTCCAGCCCTGGAGCATTCCTGGGTGTATGCCCAGAGGAAGCATTTCCCAGCCCTGTGCCACACCTGCACTCTGACATACAAACCCTGAACATGTGCTGCCAATTCTGCTGGTGACACTTGAGCACAGCAGGTCTGACAGATGTCAGCAAAAGACATAAAAAGTTGTATCAATTACTTTACAACAACATAGCACCAGCCCAAAATATTATTTCCACAGTCTGTGACTACAACCATTACTACAGAAATGTCTTTTCTCTAGCAGTGTTCATTCTACACTCACAAATGCTCACTTTAAACTGCACAATCTAACTTAAATCTGCATTTTCTAAGAGCATTATTCCTACTTTTCCCACACGCATTGATACTTAAAGACAAATTTACAAAGGTATTTATGGACTTAAAGGTAATAATTGGTACCTTAGCTGGTACTTCAACACCATCTAAGCAGGCATGGGAGTTGTACTTCTATTTCATTAAGTACTTTTCCTGTATCTTTACACATCTACATATCATAATCCATTTTGAAACAGATGTAACACATATCCTTGTGTAGGAATGTTCTCTGCAAAGCAGAATTCCCCTCTAGAGAAGCACCACTGCAGAGCAGCTTTGAGCCTCAGAATAAAACTCACTCGTAAACTTAGAATAAAAAAATGCCTCTTCTGGGAATATTCTGCAATGGCCCATATTTGACCAGGCAACTGTTTTGTATGGAGGTAAAAGTGACCCTTTCCTTAAAACTGGAAAGGCACTAAATTTTGGACAGCAAAGATTATTTTGAAGCTTTTATTAGAGCTCCACACAGGATGGAGCTTCTGCAAGATCCCCAAAGGCTTCTCTGCAACACAGATTGTTATTCTGCTGCTTTCCCCAAAACTGGGCAGCAAAGCCATCCCAGAAGTATGGTTATAAACCAACTTTACAAAGCAATCTACACTTCATGGTAACTGCTCTTTATCATTTTCCAATCAAGACTAGTTGGCTTCTAATTGATTTTATATTATGTCCCTTACCAGAAGTAAGAATATTGTGTTTACTAGGGCAGCACAAAGAGGGCAGGCCTATTCTTACTGCTGTATTTAATGCTGCTGCTAATCATGGAGATTAGACTGAAACAATTACAACAGCTAATTAAAGAACAATGTGGTTTTTGGCATCTTTTCTCAGACAGCACTACTGGGAATTCCTAACTCAGGCAAAGCAGGGATAATTAAAAATCGAGCTCTGGTTTCCCCTGCACTGGCAGCTGGATCACGCTGATTAAACTGCAAATAAAACACATGAAACCAACACTTTGTAGTGTATCCAATTTCACTTAAAAGGGTCTTTAAAACTGAATCATAAACAGAGAAACAGCACACAGCAAATTATTTAGCTGAAGCTGGATATACAGTCTTCTGCAGTTGCTTCACAGCTAACTGCCTCTTATATGAGTGTGGGACACGAGTTACTGGTGAGCCACTCCAATCATCTGTGTCCCTTCCAAAGGCATCACTGCTCAAAATGTCACACTAGAAGCAACTGAGCTCAGACTTAAACACCAGCATAAAACTGGAAGACCCCTGTGGAAAACCTAATTTCCACCTAATTGCACCTCCTGACATCTCAGGTCACCACTGAAGAACAGGACTAGGCTCAAACCCTTCTCAGCAAGACTCTGGAGAGTGGAAGAGTCGCTGAAGAGCAGCTGTTTCTGACAGCTAGAAGTTCAAGACAACCTTCCAGATGCCCAGGCAGGGCAGAAATGTAAGTAGAATTAAGCCTTGTCCAAGATTATTTGGTACTCTGCCCACTGTTGGACAACAGTGAGAGAAGGGCAGTCGGTGCATCCCTTTCTCCTGCTCAGATCACAGCATCGCTCGGAGTCAAAGTGCAGTTACACAGACAGACCTACACAGCTTAACTTTATAATGATGATAATAAAAATAATAATGTTTACTCTTGGCTAGCATTTGCCTGTGTACCTCTGAGTCACACAAGGACAGTAAGAACACAAACAAACCCAAAGAATAAGACATGAAGTGTGATGCAGAAATACCAAATTACTTGCCTTAAGCTCGTTTGGGTGTTTCAAAATCTGCCTGAAGATTGTTACTGTGCTCTCTGGACAAGTAGTTAACGCTTTTTTAAATAACAAGGGGATGTTGTTAGAATTTTTTAACCAATGCCAAGATATTTTGTATGGATGCAGCTGTGTGGAGAACCATCAGTATAAACTCATTTTCACTGATCATAACTGGGGATACCTCATGCAAATTTGATACTGGTACAGCAGAGCTACACCAAGACTGTAAACCAGCAAGGGCACCACATTCCTTCAGAAGCAAAACTATTTTTAGCTTTATATATTAAGTAAATATATTTAACAACAACAAATAATAATAGTAACAAACAGGGAGGCTGCACTTGGCACCAGTAATACTTAAATATTAATATTAAATAAAACTTCAAGATATTAAAGGAAAGTGCTTAAGGGTGCTGATGCCAGCTGATGCAGAGGAAGGCATATAACAAAGAGGAAGTTTTCTAAGCCTTTTTGCTTTTGGTAAACATTTGAAAGTTTGGGCTACAGGACAGAAAATCTGCTAGAAAAAAATCATGACAAAGACCAAAAGGGGAAATACACATACTTTCTACCTATATGAGGTGTACAGATTACACAGCAGTCCTGCTTTAGACACGTGACATGGGAACAGCTTGGAAGGCTGGCTCAATATTAACTGGAAGTAAAATTATAATAAAGGTCCTTGTGGAAAAAGCTCTGTTAGCATAGTCGTACCTCAGAGGAAACACTCAGGTGCTCAAGAGACAACCAGCCTGGGCACATAAGTGTTACAAACCTTGTGCTGGCTTTTGTTATGGAAACACCAGGGCAGTGAGAGGTGGGGAGCATCTCCTGAGAGCCCTCCTTGCCCTCAGCCAGCAGGGAACTGGCCCAGGACAGTGCAGCTGTACATGCCCTGCCAGGACAGGTCAGTTATTCCAGTGTCAGTTCTTCCTGCAGGGGCAGATGGATGAATAACCACAGCCCTACCTCACCCTCGTATATGAATTTGGTGAAATTTTCAAAGCTTGCAGAGGATTCTCAGACCTTAAACCCTGGAGAACTCAAGAGGACTCAGTCGAGGGTTCACCATCTATTTCACCCAGAGTCAGCCTGAACTGCCACCTTTTATTCTATTCATCACCTCGGACAGAGCCATTCTTTGCATTTACTTCCTTTTCATTAATCTCATTTACCTAAGACAAACTTCAGAAATAATTTTAGCACCCTGCACTGTCTAGAAATCAACAGCAGCAACCAGTAAAAGAAGCAGACATTGGCCTTACAAAGGGCTGCAAGGAGAAGTGGCTGTCAAACATCAGCAACAGAAGGGAACCAAAAAGCCAAATAAACAAACTTAGTGGCCCTGAATGGCAACTCACAGAGTGATCTTGAAGAAGGTTTCTCCTCCACTTGATCAAACAGTGACTGATAATGACTGTGCTGATTCCTTTTTGCCCACTTTTTTGCTTAGATGCACACATGCTTAATCACAGGGACCCAAGTTATTCTTTATTTTAAGCTATTTGTTGTTTCTTATTACTTTTGTTAGTCTCTGGTAACACATAACAGAAGTTTACACTGAAAAAGCAGCTTTCATATTTTTCTCTGAAATTACAAGTTTGTTCTCAATCCCTAAGATGATATCTCCTGCTTAAATGAAATTTTGGCAAAGAAAAGCAAAGCACTTCACAGTTATCCTTCTACATCTAGTACCATTATGTCTTTATATACCTGTACAAAAGCAAGCTATGCTAATTTGCCTAAAAATAATGATGCTAGTGTAACTGTTCTTTCCAGGCTATGTTCCAAAACCAATTTTAAATTTGGAAAAACTATGAAAGCAGGATAGCTGGAAAAAAATACCTTGTTTTTTTACTTAATAATAAATGCTTGAGTGGATCACAACATTTTATAAGGTCACAAGTAACACCAGTTATGGCACCACAGTAATGCATTATTCAGTGCCAGAGAAGAATATAAATCCTTGCAATGCACATGGGTAAAATGTAGTTTAATTCTTATTATCCTTTGGCTCTGACTCAAAGTTCCTGCTGGGTGTTTTAATGTTCAGAAGACGCATATTCCCTGAGATGCTTTAATTAAAACTGTAATGTAAGACTTTGCCTCTGGCTATTGGTCAGAGTACCTGGCACTTCCACTTACAGAGGTACCACCCACCACTTGTGTTCTACTGCCCAGCCTGAGCTGGAGTGAAATGGGCATTTCTGCCATTGCTCAGGCTGAGCAGACTGGTGCTTTGAGCAGACATTCAGTCTTTGCTATTGCACAGTTGAGGTTTATGGCAAAAAAAAAAAAAAAGACAACTAAGAGACTGAGAAAATAAAATTCCTGCCCTAACCTTTCCTTTTTTAACAACGAATTTCTGTGGGGGAGTATAAGGATGTTTAAGACCAGGGGTTTGCAGCACACATGCTACTTCTCTCTGTCAACAGGATACATTTCCACTATGCTTCAAAAAGTCATAAAGAAAAGACCTCTGAAATTTGTGTTACCCGGTGACTGCCATTATTCACTCCTGCTCCACAGGAGTGAGTGCCTGAAGAGGGAGAAGGCCTGAACCTCTAGGACTTCTCTGGTACACACATGCATAACACAGCACTGTGCTTAAGGAGTATCTTCTGCTCACCCTTTATGAAAATATCAGAAGATCTGTCTTTGTTTTGAAGTGAAACACCACTTTCAAATCTCCAGAACCTATAACTGCTAAGGAAAGTTTTTCCCTCTCAGCAGTACAGGTCTCTCATCCAAAGGCAAAGACAGCTGGATTGCTTCAAGCACTCTGGCAAACACCCTTCAGCATTTTTAGGAATTTCACTGTATCTTTTCACAGCATTTGCACTCCTGTGGTTGTGACCAGCCTAATGGATCCTTCTTCCCTACTGAATGTTGGAGCAGGCATTTTAAATGCAGTTGTTCACATGTGTTGACTCAAAGTGCACGCATCCTGGAAGTTCACTCCCTTTCAGCATTACTGCCAATAAATAATTAAAAAGCCTATTAAGACAGCAAAAGCCAATTCACTTGAAATTATAAGCAAATATTTTTGCATCAAGGGCCAGACTCAGGGAAACACTTAAACAGCATCTTCAATCCAAAGCATATAAGCATTTGCATTGATGCAACTGCCTAACTTGCAAGTCTTGTGTTTTACTGAGTAAGGGCTATTACTCAGCTCTGAAAATTATTTTCCCTTGTGGAAACATACAGTTACTCAAGATTTCAAAACATCTAGTGAAAACAAGAGTTTCATAACTAGGAAGACAAGCTACAAGTCTAATTTCAGTCTAAGTCCTATAATTTTGAATCTGGATAGAAAAACACAGCATTTTCCAAGGAAATAGCACTGACAGAATTTAGCCTCCACTGTATTGTTTCAGACATCAAAATACTTAAGTTGTTCAGAAACATACAATATCACAAAGACAGACAATAATGGAAATAAGGACATCAAGAGAGTATTCTACTTCAGTCAGCATATCCACTTATAGGGAACAAAATCAACTGCCACAGAGGGAAGACAGACATTAAGCACAAGAAATCTCAGTTTGAAAAACATTCAGATAATGGGAAGCACCAAACTAAAAATTAAACCCTAATTAAGGACGTGAAACCTAGGAGGGAAAGCACGTGCTGCCAGAGCTACAACAGTTACATCAGGGGGTGACAAGGGAGAGCAAGAAGGTTTGAAGAGGAACAGGGACATTTAGAGAAACAGTAAACACTTAGAGAAATAATAAACATTCTTTTGGGAACAGAGCATCTCTGCCAGACAGTACACCTGCCTGGCAGCACACCCTGCCAGACAGGCAAGCCCTGCTGACCCTCTACAGTTTGAATTTCCCAGGATGACCTTCCACAGCTTACTAACACTGCATTTTCATGACCAGCTCAGGTCATGGTGGGGGGCTGGTCAGGAGAGGATTTGATGATCCCAAGGAAAATGAAAATTGCCAGCTGGGATACCACTGGTCCTTGACTGACTGTAATGCCCACTCTCCACTGGGGAGCCTCAGGCTTGCGTTCCCTCACGTAGAACAACTTCAGCACAGCAAATGGATGAATGACATTTTCTGAATTATGCTGGTATTCGGTGTTGGACAGAGCAGACAGGCTCAGCTGGCTGTTTTGGGAGGGTCTTGAAGGAAATTATGCTTTTGAAAATACACAACCTAATGCCGGAGTTGAACAGATTAGATCAAGATGTAGGACTGTCTACTGTGGCAAGTCATTTAACCTAAAACAGAGCAAGAATTCACCTTGGACCAACAATTCTTGATTAACTTCCTCTGCTGGCAGGCTTAGTGTAAACTAGGCACTTTGCCAAAGCTTCCCAATCCACTCTGGAGTAAATGCAATTTGAAATGATGCTCTCATATTTTAACAGCATGGCCTTCAGAGTGAATTTTCAGGTAACGGTCACAGACCCATGGATCAGTCATGATACTGCTACTTTATGTAACAGTAAATCAAAACAGGTCTTTACTGACTTCTTTCACTGCACAGTAAAGGAACAGCTTCCAAACTGCTGTGTGTATTGTGGTGTGTGATGTACAAGGAAAAACTGTTACTTCTAAGCTGGAATTGGAATTTACAAAAAGTATCTATGTTTAGTACAAGCCAGAAGAGTGGGAAATTTATATTTAAGATATATTTAAATATAGTATATACTGGAGAGATATATATATCCAGACACAATCTATAAATGTCTGTAACATGAGTCAGATCTGCACACCCCCGGATTCACAGGCACCATACTGGCTCCACTAACTCCACAGAAGTTACTCAGTGTTTTGTTGTGACTTGAGGCATCCTACAGGCAATGGACATGACCTGGACTTCCACCTTCTGCCATCACAAGAAACAGATACGTGCCAGAAATCTCTGCTTTCTATGGAGCTGGGAGCCAGCGCTTCATCAAATATTCAGGTTACTGATATATATCTCCTGTAGAAGAGCTCCTCAAGGTCACTACTGCAGAGTATGATCCCAAACAAGAGTTTCATTTGAGTTTTAGCTTCTCTGAAGTTTTTGGACTTTTCAAGTCCATCAGTCTGCCTCAGGCAAGCTGGAGCCATGCCAGAATTTGCAGCCTTCCTGCAGGAAATGCAGAGGAGTTCTGCCCAGCAAAACCTGCACTCACTGAAAAACCCTCCTCAAATGCAACTGGGGCAGCTCCTCCTGCATGGCACAACCTGAAATCTGTCAGGTACCTTTTAAACAAACCCCACCATGCTGAAATAAAAAATTCCATATGAATGGCCAGGTTATACGTGTGCTAAATCTTCCACACAAACACCAAATCACTGACAGTAACAGCACTGGAACATCACCAGCACTTTCTGTCCCAGGCTACTGAACTGACACATGACCAGGAGAGTCAGAAAGGGACACAAGAAGTCTGGAGCAGAGACCTGCGTGTGTTTTAACTTAGGCTCCACATCAGAATAAAGATAAGATAAAAAAAAATCAACAGTTTAATGTCTGTGTCAGTTTTGAAAGGCTGGGCTATAAAGAACACAAAGCTATTCAACAGGTGAAAAAAGAATGAATGTGAAAAGCACATCAGCCATCAGTTTGATGTCTAAAATAAAAAGGCAGTGAACTCCATTTACACAACATTTCTGTGTTTTCACAGGCAAAGGAACAGGCAGCACACCTTGAGAAAGGTCACTGGGAGGCTGGTCTGGCACTAACTGATAAAGCTTCATTGATTTGTTATTTAAATTATCTTTTGCTTTTTTGCTCTTAAAAAAACCCCAAACCAGCTATTAGTCAAGACTAACTTTTTGACCTTTGTAAGACACTGTGTTCAGCTATCAAGCACTGTGATAAAAGTGCCAACACAAGTTCAAAGCTGAGCTGCCAGAAAGGTGTTCTGGAAGCAGGAGTCAAACGTTGCATGTTTCCTGCTCAGTAAGAAACCAAGCACTGTTGAAGGCCACAACCAAATTAGCATCTAGATAATTTGCAAATAATTAACTTAGTGTCATTTTGCAGGCACTAAGTGTTTGCTCTTCTAATATCATGATTTAATTATCAGTATTTATTAAAAATATTTTGTTTGCTGTACATAAACTCAAACATTAGAAGACAGTCAAAAGCAATTACAAATACAAGTAATATTTACTATGTAGGGCAAAGTACAATTAAATACTAAAAGACACACCAACAAAGAAATAATAACAATTCTTTCTTGGTTCCTGTGAAGTCATGGAATAATATGTATAATAATACAGTTGTTTTAAAGCTGACTTTCCAAGTAGAGCCAGAAGCCTACCAAACCTGCTTGTAGCACAACCCTTCTTGGAAGCTCCACTTCAAGCTTGGCTTTGCAGTAATGTATATAAATTATTAACCCATTACCAATACCAGCACCTGGCACCTCACTGAAGCCAGCACCACAACCACTGTTTTCATCTGGATTTGAGTCTCAAGGGTTTTTTTCTCCAGTTTAGCAGCACATATAAAAGTAGAGAAGCAGTCCAGCAACAAGAAGCAGGGAACTGACCTCTCCCACAAGGGACAGCACAGATTGCACTCTCCAAAGTCTCAGTGCCCCACTGGGGCAGCACAGGGCAGCATTTCAGGGCACCCTGGGATGTGGCCACAGAGGGGTTGTGCCATCCCAGCCTAAGGAGAAGGTCCATCTGGGGCTCCCACCTCTCAGGCAAGCACTCCCCTCAGTATTTTTGCTGCGTGACAGATTCTGCTAATCCTGTTCTGAGGCTGACAGCTCTCTACATGCACACAATACACTGAGCTTAGGCAGTAATACAGGTTCTGGCTATATAGCTTTGTAAGGCAAGCTCAAATTTCGATGCTCTGTCGATTATTGGACACAGCTTCCAAACACTCACACTCCTTACATAACCTTGTCTAACACACAGCTTGCTGTGGTTGGAAATATAACTGATAGAGGAGTGCAAGGCTGCCCATGTGACTGCATGCAATGGTTCATGGCCAGGGTTGTCCCTGGTATCATGACTGGGATGCCACAAAAATGTGCTGAAGGGGACGGGGAGTAGCTGGTGCAAGTGGGACATTTCATTTCCATGGCAAAAGTCACCTGTTTGGCCTGGACCTGCACAAGGTTTTCCATCACAGAAATGAGACTGAGCCACTCAGTTCCCACCAGCATTAAGGGTCCACACTAGCAAGCCACTATTTTCTTTTCTTTTTCCTGAAGAGCAAATACAGGGAACACTTCAAGTAACACAAGATTATTAACTTACTTCCTTAATTACCCATGGAAATGCCTTTTCAAACAAACTCCATCACTTCCACAAATGCCCAGCTAGCAGCCCTGGGAGTGACAACCTACCACTTGCCCACTGTCTCAGTGTTGTCATCAACTGTGGCAACTAACACTGTTGTAAGGCAAGGCAATAAAACATTTATGTCTTTTCCTTTCAATTTTGCTTTGGCTTCAGCACTGCAATCCAGCCAGTTGCAGCCATTTTCCCAATGAGAAGACAAAACACAAGAGTATGTAATACAGACGTCACCTCCATATCTCCATAGGATTTACCAGCTACTAATATGCTTTTATTGCCGGCCTACAGCCCAGTTAATTCCTCACCCAGCGATAGCAGTGAACTCTGACAGTGAGCCAGAGCTACAGGGACTGCAAAGCTACGTCAACAAGTCTGTAAAACAAGGCAGTTGGAGGAGGAGGATGGTTAATGTGAAAAAGTGCATGTGCAACCTGTGTGGCAGCCCAGGCAGGCAAGAAAATCTCCGGCATAATTCGTCCTACTTGTGTCTATCGAGAACAAGTTTCAGAAGTAGGTTCTCCTTGTAATGTGGGCTCCAGAACTCGAATGAGTAGGTAACTACAAAAACAGGCACAATTCTCAGTGTGTTACATGAAAGTGGACACAGACACTTCAAAGCTGCCTTGGCTACAAAATTATTGTAACTAGATCTGGAAAATGCTGCATGTAAAACACAGCTGTGCACATCTATATTTATCCAATTATTATCTGTTTGGTTTTAGGAAATTCTTTGTGCATTTTTATTTTCGGTGCTACGCTTCACCAGCCCAGAAATAGAGTTAACACTTTAAGTCACTTTGCTATATAAAAGCTATCGATGCCTTTGAGGTCTAATTCCAGCAAAACCAGAGGAAGAGAAAATTGCAGGGGTTGGGGGGGGGGAAGCAGCATCACAGAAGCCTTTTTAGTTGTACTTATCTGTAGCTGCTACAGAAAATGAAATAAAACAGAAACAGACCCCACGTTTCAGTAACATTTCAAACCAACCCTAAAGAGAAAAGGATCCCAGACATCTTCCGAGAAATGCTGCACAGAGAACACCCCACGGACGGTAACGCCAGACCCGGTCACCTGCACGTAGCTTTTTGTCCCACCTGTGCACAACCTTCCACAACTACACACCTGTCACACTGGCAAGTCAACTTGCATTTTATTCACTGTTCACATTAATACTCCTCAGCCAAGATAAACCCACACTGCTCCAATTCACTCAGGAGAGGCACCGGGAATTAATTACTCACGAGACGATCCAGTCCACTGCACGTAAAAGGGCTCCGGAGATAAAAACGCATTTTAAACTACTGCAAGGGAAATTCGGTTATAGGTAAGAAATGAAGGTGTGATACACAGTGGGACTTCAAGAAGAAGCACCCCTTAAGTCAGCTGCACTTAAGTAGGTGCTTGTAATTAAGCATGCTCTGAAATGTTAGCCTAGGAGGTGATGAATGGGGAGCTACCTAGCAACTGACTGGAAAATAAGAGGTGAGTTCCTCCTATCTTGCTGTTCTGACAGCAAGTGACTCACAGGAGAAGGCAAACAGCAGTAAAATTCTTAACAGCCACTCACTTCAATATCTCAACTGTCACAAATATATATTGTATTTGCAATTGGTGAGATATGAAGTACTTCTTTACTCCTAGATATATTTATCAGAACAACTTCTAGATTTATTTCACTTAAAGAATGGCAATAGATACCCATGGATTCAATTAGTCTCTGAATATTTCTGTTTCTTAGTACAGTTGTCTATTTGTTATCAGAATAGATCTGTTTAGAGCTTTATTTAAGCAATCAGACAGACTTTATGTTATCAAATACTAACCTTTTATCCCTTATCTCCATTACCACTATTATGGAAAAATCAAGAATTTTCCTGTTCCGTGATGTCATCTGAAGTGCAGAGAATAGCTTTACTGTACAGTAGGGAGAGGGTCAGAATGAACCATTAGGTTCTGAGGGCAATTGATTATAATTAACATAAATTTACATCTATTCTGCCATTTTGCCCTATACAATAAAAACAGGCAAACACAGAACTAAATTTTCTTTCCATCACCAAACTTAGCTATTGCTGGTAAGCATTTTGAATGCTGTGCAAATTAAAAGGACACTGCTGGGAAATATCACAATTCCCCTAACTTTTTAAAATCACAGCTTGGGAGCATAAGGTTTTGGTAGGTGCACTGTTAAAAATATTCATAATTAAAGATAATTGTTTAAGAACACCCTGAAACTTCATCACGCTTGAATGGCCTTAGGGACAATTAGAAACCTGCCTGTTTATGGAAAGGATAAGAATATTTTCTCAAATGAGCATTAAGAAAGCACAGACAACCCACTGGACAGCTCAGGAATACTTCTGGGAACAAAAAAAACCCCAACTCACAGCTGACATCCAGAGAACAGGAGCTGTAGTTCAGGCTAATTAAGTGAGAGGAAGGATGTTTAGTGAGCTCTGGATGCAGAGTTCAGGTACAAGTTGAAAATACCCCCCTGTCCATCACACAAGTTCCCTTCCCCATGTGCTGGGTCTGGGGAGTTTGCCCAGGCTGCAGCTCCCACAGAGGAAATTTCATTCTCAGCACTGTCCATGGGACAGCTTTTAAAAGCATCAAGCAGACTGAAAACATGCTGAAAATGTCAAATGCCCTGCAAAGAACAGGAGAAAGGAATTAAATTATTACACAGCATCCAGGTCACTGTGAGCTGAGCTGACAGCTAGGTGCATTTTTTTTATTTCCTACATAAGTTAGAAAGCTTTATAAAGCCTTTTTTTTTTCTTTAATTAATGTTTTGACTTTTAGGAACATGGAAAAAATTAGTATCCTATATTCCATGAAGAGAAATATAGGATACATATGTATAGGATTTTTTTTTATTATTATTACCATAATCTTAGAAGGGATGCTGCTGACCTCCAAGCAGTGGAAAACCAAGCATTTACCACAGAGACACGAGGGCACACATTTCCTGCTGCAGGCTTAGCCCAGCATCCCTCAGACAGCGGCTCTCAGGGCAAGCACTGAGCACAGCTGTGCTGAGGACAGCACTGGCCAAAGGAAAACACATGGCAAGGTTTTCCTCCCACAGGTGAGGGCAGAGGTAAGAACTGCCACTGCTGCACCCATCACTCACCTGCCACACAAAGTCCCATTCCCTCTGCCAGCTGAAATACTCCTTGGTCCTGTATCAGTCACCCTTAGAGGGCTCTGTAGCATCCGGTCACACAACTTGTCATGGTCTCAAAGCTACAAGGAGACCAACAATGGTCTCTCTAACCCAAAGGTAATAACAAACTCCATTTGTCCAAGGGAACAAAAAACTAGGCCAAAATTTATCTCTGGGCCAACTTCTCCCAAAGCCATTCCCTTTGGCTCCTGGTATTTTTGTGAAAAAAGTGAAGGATGGGAAGCGCGAAAGGGAGACAGCCATAATCTCATTAATGGGGATAACTTTTGAAATCATGAGAAAAGGAGTCACAAAACACAGTCACAGCTGTTTCAGATGTAAGGTACAACCATCTCAACTGCTGAAAACAGCCTTCATTTTCTCTTTGTTTTCTTCCTTGCAGAGTATGCTCAGCTTCTCTTTGCATGACAGTGCAGGCACCTGAACCCTCCAAAAGAATCCTGACAACCCGACCTTATCCAACACCTCAAGGCTGCTCAGGGGTATCTGTTTTTGGCATTAGCATACAGAGAGATTTAGAGATAGGAAATGGGAGGTTTGTTTCAAAATATTTTTTCCAGTACAGTGAAGTTTCTGGGTTTCACCCTAGATGAGTACCATTTGCAACAGACTTGGGGAAAAAAAAATGAACAGGAAGAATAGGAACTATCTGACTGTATCATCTTTTGACACACTGTCCCAACACAGGTGGGTATAAATCAGACTGATCCCCCATATACTGTGTCTTGATTAGCACCAGTAATGTGATTTGGCAGGTCTAATCTGAACAAACTACTTTCATGTGCCTCTAAGAGAGAAAAGAATATGAGGGAATTGTGCTAATTTTTTCTTTTTTTTCAAAAATTGTCTTCTCCTTGGAAAAATATCAGTGAGGACACTTGCTTAGCTCTCAAGTCAATGGTTTCCTCTGTTCATTTATACACAAACCAAAATATATCTGTATAAGGGAGGTCAAAGAGATCTGCTGAAGCTGAGCAGGTTGGAAGAGTACCCATTCTCTCTTTAGAAGGTCACTTGCAGCCATACCTGTAAAGTTTTCAACAGCTGTACAGCTGATTGAAAGACTAGAGAAAGGAGGGGAAATTATATGAAAAATTCATGAGACGGCCTCCAGAACACAGCATGGGTTTGAAATGTCAACATTCAAAATACCAACCAAACCAAGCCGAGACAGGAAACCAGAGGGTAGTGGAGAAAAACTCCCAAATGAGCTGATTCATCCCAAGATTCTGCAGGAAACCACCAAAGCAGAGAAGTTGCTCACCAGTCTACTCAAAGGAATGCAGTGCAACTCTCTGCTCCCATCTTTCCCCAAATAAAAAGGAAGGGAATAAAGCATGCAGGAAACTTCTGCAAAATTGGAGATTCTTTACTAACTGAGTTAACATCCTGTTCAAGTCTGTAAAATGTTAAAGCTGCTGATGTTATTTTTCTCAAAGTGCTTTTTCACAGCAGAGAAAACAGAGACACTTGCAGTTCATACTGCTAACCTCTTAGTCAGGATATAAAACACTGTTAATGTGAATGCTTTTAACCTCTTCAGGTAAAGAGAAATATATTCCTAGTAGGCAAAGTTGCACCCTGAACTTTGGCTGTGATACCCAGATTTATTTCCACCTCTCAGAGAGACAGGCTCTTCCCTCTGCTCTCCAGGATACCAGACAGGTATCCTGCTCTCCTATCCAGCAGGATACCTGTCTGGTCTCAGCTCCTACATCTGAGGAGCTCCCAGTCTAGGACACTTTGGGACACAGGTGCATTGCCCTTAAAAAGTTGGGTTTGGCTCTCCTCATGCATTGCAACCTCAGAAGTAATCAGCTTTCTACAGAAAATGGATTCAGAAGTGGATGTGGCTTTCAGTAACACTGAAAGAAATACCAACATTTAAGAGCATACCTTTAATTTCTACCTTTATTATTTATTAAACAATGTGCCTATGCCCTCCCTGACCTTAAGAAATATTAAGGCCCCTTGAGAACAGCAACTTTTGGGGGCACTGACAGCATTAGCAAGCAGGTAATGGGTCAGAAGAGTGAAGGACATGCAGGTCAGGGAAGATGCAGACTGGCAGGGCAGGGCAAGGAATTCCTATGCTGGGGCTGAAGGCATCACCTCAGCCATAATGTGCAGCAGCTGGAGCTGATGATCTCCTTGTCACTCCCCTCTCCTCCAAGTGAGACGTTCTCTTGCTCATACTCACTTGTGCATTCTCCCCTTGTACCTTCACTGACACAAACTCATGTTCTTACACTATTTTAAGTCAGTAATAAGGTCTTCATTATTACTGTATATTTGTAGTTCTACATCATACACAGATCAGTACTTTATTATGCACTCTGTGTTTTGATACCATTTTATAGTGCCACTGTGTATAACAAACTTTGTGTGATCCTTCCTTGCCAGTTTTGACTCACAAAGGCTTGGCTCCGAAGTGAGGTCCATAAAATAGATGTAGTAGGCTTGTTGAAACAAATAACAAAACAGTCAAAAGCCTTCCCCAGAGAAAGGCCAGCAGAAGACAAAGGTAGAAATATTTATGCAGTCACTAAGGGGCATTGGAAATGTGTTCTGAATAAACACTCATCTTCAGTATGCAAGTACCATTGCCTTTGCTGTCTCCCAAAGATCAGCGAGAATGGAAATCAATGATGCTGCCTTGTTAGAAAACACAAATCAAAGCATCAGTGACTTTGTAAAATCCCTTCTGTCACTTTGACCTTCTAGTGCCAGGCAGCTCCACAGATTCATTACTGTTCATTGTAATGTCTAAAGAAAAAAATCAGCAGCACAACAGTATTTGAGAGGAACACACAAGCAGCAGGAATCAGAAAAACAGCTAGGAAATGGAGTATACAAAAAGAAATGAGAATCTCATGAAAGGATGCTCACACTGCCTTAAGGGCTGCGTCCTCTCTTCTGATTTATACAAGTCAATTCTGTTGTTGTCCAGCTGTATCTACTGTTTCCTTGCCCAGTCAGTCATGTTGGGAGCTATGGCTACAGTTCCTACAGTTGCATCTTCTACAGGGACACCAACATGGTTAAATATCATATTTATGGAAGGCAACACCAGACCAGCCCTCTCTTTGAGTGTCTCTTGTAAGAAAGCAGTGGGATGGGGGTAGTACTAACCTGAGTCTCCAAGCTGGTGTAGGGACTAGGAGGTTCCATCTACAAAGAGAGCAGACAGAAACAGCCATTACTCTGGAATAGTGGAAAGGAAGGTGTTCTGAGCTGTTACTGGTCCAAAGTAGTGATATCAGGAACAAAACACACTTGCTTGAACAAGGATGGCAGGATTTTTTTCGTTTTGTTTTCTTTTAAGAGTTACCACTTTTCCAGACATCTGGAAATTGCAAAGAAATTACAGAATCTCTACAATATTTGGATGAGCAAAAAAAGTGGAAGTAACAGGAATATACTAAAAACATATTAGAGAACAACTCAAGGCCACATGCAGGCCCTTGCATCTTTGATTTAATCTTCTTTCACATTTCTTTCTTAGATTACAATTGACTGGTTTTAGATGAGATTAATATTTGACTGGTGTTCTTGTAATTTCAAGGCATTAGAACCTTTTCAGAAAGTTGATCAGGATTTGATGATGAAAGGACTGGTCACATCCCTGGCAAAATTTTTCCTCCCAACAGCTGCAGTTAGCTGTGGTTATTTTGTTTTCCATTAATATTTTATCCTGATGAATGTGTCTCTCCAGCTCTGCTCATTATAATGCAAGTGCACTGTGCACTTTCTGCAGTCTGGCATCTTCCTTGGTGTCAAAATCTGAACTCTTAACTTAGCTTGGCCAGAGGATTTAAACCTCATTAAGGAGCTTCTAAACACAAAAGCACAAAAATCGTCTATTTGGCCTGTTAATTAAAAGGTTAGAAAGAGATAACATCCCTATAGGAGACTCCATCATTAGTGTTCCAGAATTAGCACTCAAGCAAAATCTTTAAAGAAACATCTTCTAAAAGATAAGGGACATTTAAAACCTCGGTCCTGCTGGTCCAGCACCTCTGCTTCCTACATCCTGTTGAATTGGAAAGCCTAACAGAGTGGAACCAGGTCAGTGGTGCTTCCTCTAAACTTTTAGTTTAGTAAATTCTTGTCTATCAGACTATCAGGCTCCTGAGATTAATTTTGAGTTTTGAGTCATTGTGATTCTCACTCTAGCTAAATCACAGAACAGAATGAAATAATGTGACTTTCCTCCAAGAAACTATATATTCCTTTTACTTTTAATTATACCTATAAAGCAGCTTTTTAAAAAATAATCAACCTAAGTATACTAATGAAAAAACAAGTTATTAAACCAGGAAAAAAAAGTTAAGGAGGAAATTGGCCTTGAAACCCTTGATACACATTTCCTCCACTCAGCAAGTTATGAACCAGGGACCACAGTGTGCCCAGGTGAAAAAGTCCACGATTACCTGTCACACTGCTAACTTACAACAGGTTGTGAAAGATTACACTTAACACCAGAGGACCATTATGGCACAGATGTAGTAGATATTGTTTGACAGCTGGCCAAATGATATCAAGACTGGAAGGAAACCCAATGAAAAAAAAGAAATCCCAATATCATGTCATCAGCTAAGCTTAGAGGGGGGGAATTATCTGAAGGTGAGAGTGGAGGTGAGAGGACTCTCATCCTTGGGTGGCCTTACTCCAAAACAAACGATGGCAGCACTCACAGCTCTTCTCTACCAGACTTGGTGGGGACAAACTCATCTGTTTTGCAGCTGGACTCTAAGCAATGCTAGTTTGGTCACAACATTGTCCTACACGGCCCCACTCAGATTTCTATCATAGCAGGAAGATCACAATACTGGCAGGTGTGCATGTCAGATAGAATACAAAACATGTTTAAATAAAAAGCAAAATACTACTGTTACAAAGAACAGCCCAGCTGCAGAGGCTCCCCTTTGGGAGATCATCTGGATTTTCTCAGTCGATGCCAATTTGATTGCAGACAAAAGCTTTTTCAACATGTACTGTTCACTTCCAACTGACAATATTTCTATAAGAGGAAGTAGCTACTGTATGTATAAAACATCCTGGAAAGATTAGGGGATTCCTGTAAAAGATAAGGTTTCAGACTATTTAAAAGCCAGGCAAACAAAGTCCAATACTTGCTGAACAGAAAAGATTTCTTATGGTAATTTCTAATTTCAAAAGCTTTCCAGACTGAAGAAAGTTGTAAATACAAACCATGTTCTGAATGGCATTATTTCCCCATTGTGATCATGATGGATCAGCATGGGCCTATCAAGCTGCTTTTCTGTTTCACTCATGCACTTACAGGTATCACACAGAACAGCTCTCAGAGCCACAACTGCAGAGAATGCATCCCAATTCTCCTCTTTAAGCAAGGCAATAAGGAAGCTGAGAAGGGTGAAGGAGGGAGGACATAAACATAGTCAAATTCAGTTTTCAAATGCAAAAAATAGTTTTAAAATTTAAGCTAAATGTCAGCAACTTAGAAGAAAGGCTCTCACTCTTACTGTAGGAAAGAGGCATGTTATTAAAATCATCTGCCTATCACCAGTGCCAAATAAATGTCCTATCTGGGTAAATCCCATTATTCTCCTCCAGCTTGTGTGCGTGGCCTGATGCACATCCTGATGGTTATGGATGACAATGTGCACAGGAATAGCCCACATGTGAGAGATGAAGGTACACAGTTTAAGGTACAACCTCTGTGCTCTGTCCAACCTGCCTGCTCTCATTGATCATTAATTGCTAATGAAAAGTCTGAGTCAAAGACCGAAGTTATCACTCGTCCACGTCAACACATGGAAACGCTTAGGAATGAAGAGCAGAACAAGTGGCACCATTCTGAGCCAAGTTTTGCTTGGTTTGAATATGTTCCACTTAAGTTCTACCAGTTTTCAGCAGTCTGACACAGTACCACAAGAGTTGTGATACTTGAACCCTGGGGATGTCAGCAATCGTCCCCTCTGAAATTTCAGACTGCCGATTTTCAAGTGCTATGAATCATTAATCTCCAGTGCTTGTGATCAAATGAAATCTGTAGTGGAACTGGAGTGTGAACAGTATGACAGTGCTGTATTAACAGCACGACAC
Source organism: Neopelma chrysocephalum (assembly GCF_003984885.1). Lineage (NCBI taxonomy): Eukaryota > Metazoa > Chordata > Aves > Passeriformes > Pipridae > Neopelma > Neopelma chrysocephalum. Next base: position 298,348 of record NW_020897724.1, read on the forward strand.
ATTAATTACCTTTAAAGATTGATCAGGATAAGACTCTGTTTACTATTGAAAGGTGACACTGAGAACAGCAGCTCTGGTCTGGGTTTGATTACTGTGTATTTCACAGTGCTAATGTCTCACTCCCATATGAGAAAGAGACAAATGTTTTCAGACATTGCAACCTTCCCAAAACAAAACTAAAGGATAGGAAGACTCAGAGGAACTGAGGTACAGAGGAATAGACCAACTACTCCTAAGTCATATGATAAATAGGAGAGAAAACCTCAGGACCTTGACCATAAGATATGGTTTTCTAGCACAGTTTCAAGAGACATCAGGTTTTAATATGGTAACTCAATCTATGCCTCAATCTAATCAAACCTGATCTAAGCCTGACTGCAGGAAAGCCCAGTGCTCAGACTCAGCAGAGTGCTGTTGGCTGCACTGGACCCGTTCCTGCAGACAAACCTGCTCACTGCCCCTTCCATCACTTCAGGACTGAGCCCGTTGAGTTCCCATGCAGCTCTGTTCAGCTTTGACGAGCGTGGCAGGAATGTGAAAAGTTTTTTTATACTTGATGAGCTATTTTCTCTCAGTTTCTACTCACTTCTCTCCGTGCCTGGTGGCAGCACCGATCTGGGTGTGTCTTGGCACAGGGCAGTGGCCCCCAGCAGTACCAGTCACAGGTGCCCTCACCGCAGAACTGCAGCATCACACTGCAGCAGCTTTTCCACCTTTTGTGCAGCTGGACCCTGGACACACAGGGGAACCAAACCAGCTTGAAAAGTTCTTTTTTAGTTTTATTTATTTGTTTTGTGTCGCTTTACAACTGAATCAGTTCTTTCACTCAGCTCATGACACAAGGCAAAGATAGCTGTGCTGGCACAGCAGAGAGGTGGCCAGCAAAGCCAGGAGGGGGAGGATACGAAGGAAGAACCAGCAGTTAGGGACAGGGTAAGAAGGCAAATAGCAGTAACAAATGCCAGCATCATCACCAAATACTTCTTCCCACGAAACCACAGTTTCAGACAAAAACACAAAACATTCCCCTAAAAGTGATATTTTACACCTCCTCTCCAATTGCTCTGTTGCCTGTAAGGCAGGACCACATAACAGCAGCTCCCTGTGTGGGCAGGGCTGTTTTTACAATTTGCAGTTGAGGGGTACAGCTATCCCAGGGCACTGTGGCTTCGTCTCTTCTGCTGACTCATTTTATGACCCAGGGGGTTGTTAGACTGCCAGCCTGTGGTTTTTATCCTACACTCAAATTTGGCTCTAAACCTGTGTATATTCACAGAAACAAACAAACAAAAAAAACCAAAACAAAACCAACAGGACTGGAAGGGACTGCCTGGACTGCCACTTCCCCATCTTTCTGCCATCTCTCCACTAGTGAGGGGGAACGCAAGTCAGGTAACCTCCCACACATGGTAAGGCTGGTGGTGGCACGAGTGCCCTGGAGCAGCACCCGGGGCACCAATGCATGGAGTTCCCCTGCAGATGTGTCTCTGCAACAAAACCCAGCATCTTATTCCAGGAAGTGTTCAGTAACCTTAATGGTAACCCTTAGACACAAGTCACACTAACAACTGCCTCTAAACCACCAGTTATCTCACACTTATGTAGGGAAGAGTGACTTTCTGGCAGTGTTCCTGTGAGCCGGGTGAGCCTGGACAGGAGCTGCTGGGCAGGGGACAGGAAGCTCTGAAGTCACTCAAAAAATGCTCTTGCAGATCTGATTTTTATCACACTGCCCACCATCAGAATCTGCACCAACACCTGCGAAGGGTGAGCATTTCCAGGGTGGTCTGCCTGGCACCAGGCCAATTTTTTGTTGTTGTGTTTTAGGATAACTTCAAAAGCTCCATAATAATGTTTGCACGAAGAGGAGAAGACAGAAAGGACTTGCTAGTACCAATGTACCCAAGCACCTCACTGTAACTGCTTTGTAAAGGATATTTCAAGAAAAGACACCAATTCCATAGAATTATCAGCTTGTCATGACAGGCCACATAAATCATAATTTTATTATTTCTGCTAGCCATCTTAACACCACTGGGATGGTCTAGTACACAGGTGTAGAAGCTATTATTTGACTTTTTTCCTCCTCCATAAGGCAGTTAGAAGAAAGGAAAAGTATTACAGAGAATCTTTCCTACAATGCATTAAGAACAATTATTCAATGAAAGACTGATTGTGAAATGCCAAGACTGGAAATGAGCACATTTGCACCATTTTTTCCCCTGACTAACACTGTTCAAATGAATAGTGGTTCTCAGGAAGAAATTACTGTGCTATCAATATACCAATTTTTCCACCACTTAGTACAGCTGCAATGGTCTGGAAACAAACATTTAGTGAAGACAGGATTCCAGCCAGTGCAGCCAGCTCTAGGCAAGCAGTGTCAGAGGCCAAACCCAAAGCATATAAAACTTCACCTTACACAAACTAACAGTGCAGAAAAGGGGCAGCCAACCTGTCTGCTCTGAAAGCCACACACCTGAATTTTCATATCTCAAAGAGACACAGACACTTATCGTGTCCATTGAAGAGACAGATGGGAGCAGAGGGCAGATGGAGCATACGTACAGTGACAGAAGCTTCCAAGGAGCAGGAACACCGAAGGGATGTAGGTAGCATGAAGCAACACCCCAGGACAAGCAGCAGGGCCAGGCTGAACCCTGCTTGCTGGCTCTCTTCCTGCCTCAGCAAGGACCCATGTCACCCAGTAACCCAGGACAGCACAGTCCCACTGCAGTGTTGGGGCAGGACAGCAGCTGCTTCTCGACTGCCTGACAGCCACGTCACTGTGTCCATACAGCCCCAGCTCGGGTCTCAGCCCTGCTCTCAGTCCCGTGCATGACATGGACAGACACTGAAGCCCCAGGAGAGGGGAGAACTCCCATAGTGAAGGAAGCCAGGATGCAGATACCTTCCAGGGGCTCCTCTCTGAACCAGTGCCAGTGACAAGATGTGGCCACAGTGGAGGTGGAGCAGCCCCACTCAAATGTGCCGGGTGGTCCTGCAGCTCCTGCGAGTTCCCAGGATGCCACAATGTGCAGAGGTTGCTCCAAACCACTGAGCTGCAATTAGTGCCCTCACTTCTAATAGCCTCACTGGTACACAGCTTAACCAACCTGTTCCTCAGCAGCAACATGAGCCCACGTGGCCTCTGCCAGCCCTTAATTTTGACAAATGAAGTGTTTGTGTGGCCAAATTGCAGAACTGATCCTAACCAAAAACAAACCACTGGGGGAAAATATATTTACACAAGATAATTTCCTCATCTGGTTTGCTAAAATGGGAGGGCATCTTAAGCCAGGACATCTACTAAAATTTGAGACACAGAATTTTATGATCAGGTCCATAAAACTACTCTCTTGGTCAACACCCTTAAGTATACAACACAGGTTCTAGACAATCAAAACACTCCCTAACATACAGGTGGCTACCCCACCAGCTGTCCTCCCTTGACTAGCCCTTCTGAAGATTTCACAGCCATCCCCTGCAGCACTCAGTAGTGTGAGTCACCATGTTTCTGTGATGGCAACTACATCACAGTTTTCCTGCTGCTACTCTGCATGTTTTGACCTATTCTCACCGTCCTTAGTTGCAGCACACCTAGGAGAGTGTCCCAGGTGGAAAGTATTAGGAAGAAGCAAGAATGTATATATCAATGTATATAAATACATTGAAATTGGCTGTAATCCTCTAGAAGAAGAGGACATGGATTAAATAAGGCTGGAGTGCAGGTGGGAAGGAAAAAAAAAATTGAAATACACCTACTAAAGGGGGAAAGGAGCACACACAGCAAAAATACGAAAAGGATGAACTCTGCAGAGATACCATTTGAAATACAAAAATTCAAGACAAAATAGCAAAATCTGAGATCAAAACACCAAACACTTACAGCCTTTGTCCCCAGTCCAAGTGCATTGGGGGTTCTGTGTGGATTACAGAGGGGTCAAGAGAACCCATGTTACTGAGAACAAAAATAGCACACCACTGAATAACTTCAGCAGCACATACTTGAGTGTGGCAGGGAGGGTAACCTCTTTGCCATACTGGGGAAGTTCTTCCACGTGAAAGAAAAGGCGTTAGAAAGCATTTGGAAATTAAGTCTGGGATAACAGTACTGGAAATGTGAAGAGGCCTGAGCTGCCAGGTAATTTCTACTCCTCCACAACACAGGCTGCAGAAAAAGATGGGACTTTAAGTTTTCTTAACTTGAAACAAGTCAGCAAGACTTGAGAAATCTATGTACAGCTACTTAGTCTTTGACTACCTTGATATAGTTTGGTGAGGTACATATCAAGCAGCAGAACAAAAACGTCAGGTCGAAAAGCTGACGTGCCCAATGTCTCCTGCACACTGACTCTGGATATTTCACCACCAGAAGCAACTGCAGTCTCTTTAGTAGCTGATGGCTTTGGTAAAAACTTCTCTAATCCTTGGCTAGTAGAATAAATCAGTGAAGCTCCTTCAAAGCCAAAAAGCCGAGGGTCTGCCCAGGACTTGAGCATGGCACATGTGTCTTCTCCCAAATGAACGATTGTGTGCTTATCCAGCAGTCAAAGAGCAGCTCAGTTAAATCTAAGCTTTTCCACAAAGATAAATCTGTTTTCTTGTCTGTAGGAGCTTTACAGAGGACTATAGTCATTTACAGAACCTGAACTACAGCAAGACCTACTATCCCTTAGCTTGCAATAAGTCAGTGCCCAGAAATAGCCCCGAGCTCCCAAATACCTCCCTAAAAACCACTACCCAAAATAAATTCATACCATCCTACCAAACATTTAAGCCACAGACTGAATCTTCTGTCTATTAAATACTGTTTCAGTTAAAAATGAAGCTGGAACTATCCCTATCTTTGGTGGGCTTTACCACCTGAAAAGTATCTTTTGTTACCAGCTCAGCACAGACCCCTGAACTCAGCCAAGGCCATAAAAGCCTAAGAACAGCAGACGCAGACAGCAGCAGGGAGCTTTCCCAGATGTCTGTAAAATATGTCTGACCATGGAGATGCTGCTGTCCAAGTACTGCTTTGACATTTTGAACAAGTTAGCTCCCCAGGCCAGACACGCTGTCTCACAGGTACAAGCAAAAGACAGTTAATGTTTTAACTTATTAACTCCAGGCAGACTTATCTTTCAGCCTTGACACCTTACTACAGTACAGATGCTCTGACACCACTTTTTGAATCTGTGCTTAAGAATGATGATCTAACTGACTCAGAGCAAGGGTCAACTGTCCTGCTTTCCTTAATAATTTATTAAGAGCTGGCAGGAGCCACGGCTTTGCTGCATTGTTGAGTTGTCCCAACAAACTGCACAGTTTGTTTCAGGCAGTAAATTAATTTCAGCCTGAAATGCAAATGTGTAAAAAGACAAGGAATGCTAATCTCCTGGATTAATATAATTGGGCTTTTTAGAGATAGCAAAGTGTACCAGATGATACTGAAAAAGATCTTTCCCCCCCATGCCCCACCTCACCTCTGAAAACCCCACACCTCCTCACTGCTGTGAACTCTGGTTTCATGCCCACTTCTTCCCCCAGCAGATGCTGTTATGGAAGCCTCTGAGAGGGCACCCCAGGAGGTACAGCCTGGGTATGAGTTTGAGTACAATTACACTCATGGATGTGGGTTATTTGTAGTTCTAGGCAAAAGAAAAGAGAAAAATGATACATGTTCTTATGCAACATTTTAATAGAGCTAGAGAAGTCTATAGAATAACCAAGTGTCTTAAAAAGCTACATAAAAAAGCACTCGGAAGGAGACATTAATTCACTTCAGTGTATAAGCATTGCATTTAAAGGAAAAAAATGTCCTGGCTGACAATCGCTCCAGTCATCATCTGTTACGAGAACAATCTGCTAGAATATTACATGAAACAGGACATGGTTTAAAAAAAATCAGCAGGAAGGTTGTGACTGAATTCAAAGATCAGGCTCATTTAAAGTTTCCAGACAAGCAAGTTACCACAAGAAAGGAACACGTTCAAAAGTTAAAGAAACAGCTCAAGAGAACAGACTTCAGGCACGGCCAGCTTCAAAGCTGAGTCAGGCACTGCCACGGTGTGAACACAAGTCAGCCAGTCAGCACAAGGGCTGAGAGTTTCACTTGTAGCTATCACAGGTAATCGAGCTGGAAATCCGAATCAAAGCACTCGGAAAAGAGAGAGATACAGTGGTGGGCCAGCTTAAGTGGTGTTGGCATAGCCCCAGCAACAATAACAACAAAAAGCAAGCACATTTTCACCAGATTTTGCACTGCACGCAGGAAAAGACACCCACGCAATCCCCGCTCTCAAAGCAGAGCAAAGCACGGCTGTGGAGTCATCCAAGAGCAGCAGCTTCAGCTCTTCACCATCCTGAACCCTTCTGCAACCACCCAGGGCCTTTCCTGAGAGGGGCATGGCCTGGCACAGAGCCAGGGTCATGCCCTGAGCCTTTCCATCCCGCTGTTCTCATGAGCAGGATCTTTCAACAGAATAAACTGAGGACACCAAGAAGCTGGGAACGCAGCCCTAGGTCTTTGAGGAGGGGAAGGGAACAGAAAAGGAAAAAAAAAAAAGATAAGGGTAAATCTGCTTTGTTAAGAAAATCCAGCTAAAAATCTTGAGGGTAATAGAAAGAGAAGCAGCCTGTATAGCTTTATACAGAATAAAGCCTGCCAGACAAATTTAATTGCTTTATTTGTTCTTTGATAGAGTTACAGAGAGAGTGGATTAAAGGAACACAGTGGAGGTCATATTTTCTGGATTTTAGGACAGCATCTGTGTCTCACGAAATCCTAATTGAAAAATTAATTCAAAAAGACTGGGGAAGGGGCAAGCACGGCACTGGAATTGAGAACTGGCTGCAGGACTGTAAACAAATGATAATGATAAACGGCGCTGTATTGAGCTGAGGGGAGGTCATATTGAACAAATTCATTAATGACCTGGAACAAGGATTAAAGAGCACGCCAGCGAAATCTGATGATTGCATTAAAGCTCGATTGTGTCTGACGGGTGCGAGCCCGCCGTAAGGTGAAGAGGACACGTCCAGCATCAGGATACTGCCCCCAGATCCTTGGCAGGCAGATCAGACACGCTCCAGCCACAGCCGCCTGTCATCCATCCCCCTCATCCAACCACAGCCCCACACAGTGCACAACATCTCCTCCCTGCCCCTGCCCACCCCGAAAACAAACAACTTTCCCTTTCCCCAGAGTCAAACAGGACGTGTGGAAGCAACGCAGCCCTTGGCAGGTGTCAGGTGTGCAGGAGGCCACTGACAGGAACAAGGCTGAGACCTCCAGTTCAAACACAGCCAGGAAAAAAAGAATTTAAAAAAATCCCATTGCTACAAATAACATGATGCCTTAAAACCCACCAAGATCTGTTTTCCCCATTTCCCCAGTATAACTTCAAAAACTGTGGTTTTATGGATTAAAGTCCCTGATAAATCAATTTAGGACCGGACACTTCCTCTGCATAAACTTACTACATTCCAATCTTTAAGAAAACAAAAACAAACCCAAACAAACCAACCAACCAAAACCAACCAACACAATAAAAACAAAACCCAAAAACAACCAAACAAAACCCAACAACAAAAACAACCAAACAAAAAAACCCCAACCAAACAACGGTTTGAAAAATTTTGAATTATTTTTTTCAACACGGAATTTGGTAACACTGATCTTTGAAGGATGGAATAAATAATTTATTTTTTAAGTACACCTGCTGATTTTCAGCTTTGGAAGCACTGAGGGTTTAGCACTAGACACTGAGTTTAATCATTAAGCTACAATAAAAGATAAAGAATATGCAGGTAGAACAGCAGTTTTGGCTCCCTTCTGCAGTTTTCATGCCAGAACTAAAACATATTTTTCCCAAATAACAGAACCTATCCATCATTTTTATTATCAGCCTGGATGCAGATCCAAGTTTCATCACTTGGTAAGTTGGAAAAACTCTCATTAGCATCTGTGTGTGCAGGGAGCCCATAAGAACACCTCATTAACTCATTAAAGAGGATTCTCACAGAGATTAGCTTCGTCAATCCTTCATTTAGCTACCAATCCATTCATGTGATGCCATTAAGCCCCTCATAAACAGCCAAGTACTTAGTAATACACTGTAGGAGCTTGCCTTTGTATGGCTATACTGGTGTACACTGTCACTGTATTTATGCTGCATCAGTAGGAAAATTACTGCAGCCCCAAATGATGGTTTATTTCCAATAGAACCAACTGAGGCCAACATGGGTGTACTAAAATGGGACATGGGCTTTATTAATTCCCAAAACAATAATTTTAAAGCATTCTTAAACAAACCTTGCTCCACATTACACATTTAAATGACATGGCAAGGAACAGTCATAGGCAAAAGAAAGGGTTACAGTAACACGCAGTGCAAAGTAAAGGCACTGCTGCTCACTGCCTGAATGGGGAAGCTGTCAGTGAGGAACCTCTCAAACCCAGCCTTAATTTCCAGGTTTTCATTCTTCTCCTTCCCCCCCAGCCCTTCTTCTGTGCATCACTGCTGTCAGATCACCTCCAGTCTAGTTTCAATAAGCCATCTCTTCATACACAGCACATCTGCCTCTGCCAGGAGAGGCTCCCTCGCTCTTTTCGGACAGGTTTCCAGCACTGCTTTGGTTCACTACAGGCCAGATGATGTCAGAAAGGCAGAATCTGCCACTGCAACATATCAGACAGGTATTCTGTGCTGGTACACAGCAATTGTCATCCAGATGGCCACACAGCAGCTCCATTTTGCACTGGCCTTCAGACACCACGGTGACAATTGCTCACGTAATACGAGTCTCACAATTTCCTCCTAAAGTATCTCTACTCCATCACTGCAGTCAGTGCTGCTTCCCCACGTGTAGGTGTCAGGATTTCACCCCATCTAGATTCCTAACTTTAGTACAGATGCCAATTTTACCTTCAAGCTGAATAATTCAGAGAACATTAATTCACCTGCTTAAATGAAACAGATTTGTAAGACCTTAATTAGCTTGTATGTCCCTTTCATGCACAGCCACAGACAAAACCAACCTCACGCTCTTGTTCAAAAGGCCCCACAACTCTTTACTGCAATTCACTTAGTACCATCCCACTAAGCCTGCAAACAGTTCAGGTCAGACCTAGCAACTGCTCTGTTGTATCCAATCCACTTTGGAATACATAAAATAATCTCTATTAGTGGAAGATAAACATGGCATCTTGCTGGATGTGCAGGGGAGGAGAACCTGCTGTCCTCAGCTGAGCTGCCTGCCTGATGCCAGGCAGTTGCCTAGAACTGAAGCTGTGCAGTAAGTGGCTTTCCATATTTCAGGAAGTCAGACAAAAGATGTTATTAATGGCACTTGGGTCTGGAGGGGGGAAATCCTTGAATGTAAAGTTTCAAGTGACTGCACATTTACGAAGAGGAGTAAATAATAAGAAAGAGTTGCCCACAGGAAAGGATTTTGTGAAAGGGAACTCCTCAGCTTGATTGTATCACAAGCACCCTAGGAATCTGGAGAATGAGACAGGAGAAACTGTGGGGAGACTGAAGTTTAAAAACTGCACACTGCATGGTTCATTTTCCTGTAATTCCTTTTATTCATTGCTATAATCAACTTGACATGCAAAGCTGTTCCAAATTTACTGACAGCTTTTCAGCTGACATCTAGTTCTCAAGGTATTTTTTTTAAAACTTAAATAGCTAATTATTCATTGCCTTAAACCAGGATATATAACAATGTCAGGAAATCATCTGTTCGAGTTATATCAAAAAGCCTTTGGGGATTAGTTCATCTCTTTTGTATGCTGCAGAAAACACTCACTTGTAAACAATTAAATCATCATTTGAAATCTGTCTACACTTTTAGCATCTCTAAATGCAGCCTGAAAAACCATATAAACAAGTACCCCATTGTTGCATCTAGAACCCTATGCTGAAAGGTTTTCCTCTATAGTATCTTGTTTGGTGGAGGCTGAAGGCTGAATTTACATGGGCTCAGCCTTTGGCCTGAATCTACACTAATGAAAACTCATATTACCCTGCTTTAAGGTGCAAAGCTCCTGCACAGCACAGGTTACAAGAGACAGAGGGACATCACAAGAAGCATTTAAAACTGGCTTTAGATTTCTATCTGAAATTCCATCTATTTCTCTTTTGTCTCCTACTGACTTGACTGCATTTTTAAGAGCTGTAGCTTTGTGGAATAACAGAAACACAGTTTAAGAAGAACATTCCATAGGAAGAAGCTCCTTTCTGAGCATTCCAGCAGTAAGTTACCAAGCCTGGACAGTGCTTGTTTGCACATCTAATTACAGCTGTGAAGCACACAGGCTAAGAGCTTCCATCATCACCTCTGAAAGGGAGCAGAAGTATTCCACTACTGACAGGGTTTCTCAATTTTGCAAATTTGCTTGTGCAAATATATACCTTTACAAATACACTGATCACTTGAGGCTTTTATTATAGAGTTACCCCTATGTTCAAGAATTTAACTCTATTCTACTTCTCTGAATGAAAAATCTGTACATTATTGAGATGAAAGACCAACTTGCTGTTACTGCATCACCACTAATTGTATGATTTCATGGCTTTAGTAGCTTGATAAACATCTTGGCTAATTCATTTTAATCACTGCAGCCATATCTTTTTTAGGATATAATTGCTGACCCAGTCAAGAAAACAAAACAAAACAAATCTTGGTCCTTATGGAATGAAAGGCAAGTAGGTTCTTGTGAAACTACCATTTCCTTTCAGTTTGTGGAGGAAAACACACGGCATTCATAACAACATGCAGATGGAGGGGATGCAGACAGCACATCATTGTTTGGGAGAGGAACTCCTTCATTGCCAAGACATCCGCTGAGATGATATCACTGAACATCAAGGTACAGGACTCACTCCTCTGGCACTCAGTGTGCCCTTTGGCCACAAAAATGGCCTCTGTGCAATTTCTGCCAGTAATCAGTGCCAAAATCTGGGACAGTGAATTAGTACAGTGGAAATAAAAAATATGACAATACGGGAAGAATGACTTCCAGAAATTTCTTCAAGAGTGTTTCCCAACATCACAGTCCTCATCTCAGCCACACAGAAAAACTCAGGCTACAACTAAAGGCAGAATGGATGAAGGCAGTTCATCCCAACTCCTAGAGGTCAGAATTTCATAGGCTGATACTCCACAAACTCCAAACACTGCTGTAAACAGGAGAAGAGGCTGGTACAGGAGCACGCTCTTCTTTCTGACACGTAACAGATGAAAAGAAACAACTGACGGTGCTACCCTGCACTGCCATCCCACCCTGCACTGCCATCCCTCTGGACAAAACACACAGAAAAAAAGTAAATCCTTGTATTTTATGTCCTGGAAGCAGAAATCATCACATAAGGCTATCACAGATTTCTACAGACAGTCATCTGTATCTGAGCACCTTCCACAGAAGAAACAAGCAAGTGCTAATTTCCCAGTGGGCTTCATGCCGTGTGTTTAGCATCTCTCCCTTTTCTGGGCTGAATCTCAGTGTCAGGGGGGTTATTCCTACAGTTTGATTTTCCCTTTTGAAAGGCTAGGAGCTACCAGAAAGTAAGGGTTAAAAGGACTAGGTGAGTTATGATTACAACAAGTCCTGTTTCAAGGGACCTACAAGATGAGCAATTTATTCTCAACTTTCATGCAAAATTTTCAGTGTCCAAACACTTACATAACCATCGTGGGATGCTCACAGAGAAATATGGGGGTATTTTTAATGTCCTAGGAACCATGATTTGCCTTTAAAAAACAACTGAAGCTAACGGGGAGGAGTCTGAACACAAGCCTGGCATTTTCCTGGCCACCTGGATCAAGCAAAAGTTACCAGTTTTGGAGGGGTTTGGTTGTTTGTTTTTGTTTGTTTCATTTGGGTTTCTTGGTGGGTTTTGTTTGTTTGCTTGTTTGATTTTTAACTAAAAGAGTACATACTTTAACTATGAAGAGTACATACTTCAGTTTCTGACATGAAATATTAAAATAAATCAACATGGAAACTGTAAACTGGGAAACTGTAAAGGGAAGTTGCAGATGCAAGCATAAGGAAAAGTTTCCCACTTGCTGAAACAAACCCAGCACTTCTGAGAAGAGTGCAGACTGATCATCCAGGCTTAGAAGTAAAAAAAACACACAAAATTGCTACACATACAATATCTCTTTTCTTGAAGATACCATCACTGATCTAAAGTATAAATAAACACCGTTGCTCTGTCAGAGGCAGATAATTTACTGAACATTACATTGCTAATGGCAATATTATACGAGACACAAGTGTTTCAGACCAAAAAAATAAAAATCAAAGGAAGGTGTTTCTCATTCTAACTATTCTGCAACTGACAGGTGACTGCTGGGCTGCAGATAGGAAATTCAATTTTATCTAAGAGGAAACATACCTTCGCTCATTCTGTTGGTAGCTTCCGTGAGCAATAGTTCCTTTAAGTAAAGGCAATGTAAACCAAACACCTCTCAAACTAGAAATTACAAGATTCCTGTATTTGAAATATAGTGCGGTTTTTCAACATTATCTCCCCCCTAGAGTAATTGTATTTTTACAGAGATAAAAGGAACTTTTTGCTATTGAATGACTTAAAATTCAAAATTTTCACAGAAAAATCTGTCAGTGTAATCAACAGTGTTCAGTTCTTTCTAAGGCAACGGCTTTATTTGTTTTGAAAAGACTACTAATACATGTAAAACAAAAAACATTTAATGTATTCTTACTATTTTGATTGAAAACAAGCTGAAAATTTCAGGGGAAATAAACCAGAAATCTACTTAATACGAGCTAGCACTGCTCATGTATGTATGTGTGAGCTGACACTGCTCATGCCATATCATGTATCATATCTGTATCATATCAGAATTTGACTGGCCCAACTGGGTATGTTTTTAATTTGAACAAGAAAGAGCAACTTACCAGATCTGACTTTGGGAGGATGTGGTTTGTAAAAAAAGGATTATCAGAATAGCAATAATTGGCTTTTTTTTAAACAGGTGTCTTTGAAAGTGACTAAACACATCCTCTCAATTCATTCATTCCTCAATGACCAGGAGAAAACCTGTCCCTGGCACCTGAAATGGAGCTCATATTATCTAAGGTAAGGCTTTCTCAGTAAGCAATAAATACCATTGTATTAAGCTAAGCAAAAATGTAATTAATGCACAGCCCTTTAGAGCTGTTTTAATGGACTGAAGGTTAAGAAACTTCATGACCTTCCTTAACATGTGGTAAGCAGGATCTTTAAATAGTAATGGATGAGCGTTATTCTCAAGTTCTGCTAAAAAAGACAACTCATTTCCGAAAAAGGAAGCAAGGAAATGAGCCTCTGAGTTTCTGATTGCTAGCTGAGGGAAAGTAATACATAAAACCCTAAAAAGAAGGAGTTACAACGTTGAAGTGAGATGACTCAGAGTACTGTAAGTAAGAGCCAAAACCTGCAGACAGACCTCAGATAGTAGAGGCCAGGGTGGTCTGGCTCTTACCAATCCTGGCCATGATTTTCTGGAACTAATGAAAGATCCAGATGAGGAGTTCACTGATGAAGAGATAAAAATACCACAAAATAAGGTTTGAAATGTGCAATTGATAAGTTCTTCACTGAAATGTGCTTCAGCAAGAGTGGGGGGAGAATGGCACTGCAGAAGAAAGGAAGAATTACTCTTCCTGAACACTGGAAAATACACATTGAAAGGCTGATGTGCTGCAGCACTACCCTGACACACCCAAAACACTTCTTTATCATTCACTAAGAGGTTCCAATCCTTCACTCCACCCAGAGACATGAAAATCTCCATTTCAAATCCGTTTCAAAGCATTAATCTGTAGTAACTGAGTATTCTCCCCTTCTACCTGGAGACACACTGCAATGTGTTTCTAACCAATACTCTCACACAACGTCAGATGGACTGGATTATTTTCCTTCCTATTCCACATGACAACAGCCTTGAAAACCTTTCTTTGAATTCACCAGAGCATATCTTTTGTGCCTTCAATAACTCTGTGAAAGCTGTAAGAAAGACTTAGCCTGATGAAAAAATAAAGATGCAATTTTAAGAGAGCTCTATTTTCAATAACATGAGTTGGTCACCTACTCAGGACCCAAAAAAGGGTATTTTGTAAAATATAAAAAGGTATTTTATAAATACCTTTAACTACTGAGCAACTTTGCTTTTTGCATTAACTTCCAAAATCCACTTTCTTACTGCATGGGATGTAAAAGCAATTAGAATGCTCTTTCCTTTCACATGTACATCCTGAGATGAAAACGCCATATAAATCAGACTTTTACTGAGCAGGGAGATTATTATATCACTTTACAGCAATCTACTACAAACTAATTCCTTCCAATTTAATGCCAAGTATGCCAGCTGATGGTGTCTAAGAAAAAAAAAAAAAAGGACCAGGCAATGAATAAACTGTAGTGGCAATTCTGCTCACAGCTGAACAGGTCTTGAAGGCAAATGCTTTCCTCCTGCACAATCAGTCCTTGTTAATGGCAAGGCAGAGATCCCTCAGAATGCAAACGCTCGCTGTGCCGGCATCCTATAACATTTGGCACCAGAGCTCCAACTTTGTTATTTCCCTGAGGAGCAACAATTTTCTTTGTGCAGCAGCAAGGCCGTGTGTCTCTCCAAAGCTGCCTCGCAGCCAAGTTTTACACTTTGGTGAAAGGAGCCCATTGAGTGTGTCTGCCAAGGGGCAGAGCCGCCCCAGCAGCATCCCAGGGAGGCAGGGGCAGAGAGACAGGGCTCCTTGTCCAGCTGCTCTCACCTGGGAGAGACCAGAGTGACACATTAACACTCGGGATTATTAAAGAGGGTGCTGGCCAAATTAAACGAATGATGATTATGGGGTTTTAAAAGCAGCTATGAATGTTAGAGGGCTTTTCTTTTTTTTCTTCTTGGACAAAAAAATTACTTGACTGAACCCCACGTGGTAACACCTGTGGGGCAAAGAAAGCTGAGACGGGTTCTTGAAATGGGCAGTTCCACAGAGATCCAACCTTCAGCTGCTCAAAATGCAGCTGAGACAGAGCTACACCTGAGACACCAGCTGAACATCTGTCACGTGGTCTCACTATGTTTACACACCACTTGGTCTACAGTTCTTGCACAGTACTAACCAAAATTTTTCACTATGCTTCATGAAACAGAGGTATTTGCTTTTCAACTTTAGGAGGCCACCAACAGTTTTACTGTAATCATAAAATGCTGAATAGTATTTTCTAATGGACACACAGATACATCAGCCAAGCCCATTCAAATTCACAATATGAAACAGACTCATATACAACATATACCAGACCTAAAATCTTGCACTATGATATATTTAAATATCTCTGAACTGACATCAGTCACTGCTAAAATTTCATTCAGATTATCGATTAATAGTATCAATTAAGAATCTGATGAACTTGTTTCGTGACTTTCACTTTTTATTCTGCTAATTATTTACATAACTGACCTTCTCATTTGCAAGCAAATAGGATAGTTATATGTCAATGTATCCTGCCTAAATACTAAGCTAAGTTCAGTTTATAAATTGAAACACTTAAGTGCAAGTTTCAAGAACTGTGTTTGCAGAAACAAAGTTCAGTGGCAGTACTATTTAATTTCTAAGTAAAGCAATCATAGATCTCTGTTCATGCTGCAAACAACAAAGCTCCACCATCTCAGTAACACCAAGCTCACCAGGGGACACCACTTCTGAGGCTGGTGAGGAAAAAAGGTTTTTCTAGGTAAAAAAGGGTTCAAGTGGGCAATACAATTTTTTGCTGCTTCCTTCCCCACAGCACAGGAACCTGCCTCATTCTCACTGTTGGTCTCTCTTGCAGCCACAAATCCTGACTTTTGATTTTATATTCTTACACACAGCCACAAAGTAAAAATGTAGCTCCAGCATTTGATTACATATGAGCCCAGAAACAGGACTATCTTGCAAAAAACCAAGCGAAATAACTAACCCCGCAGCAGCTCAAAGCTCTAGGCAACTTCTGCAACAAGAACAAGTTGCAGAGCAGTAGAAGGTAACTAGAAACATATTCAGCTGCTTCTGAGTGGTGCAGGGAGATGGGCAGGAGTGGAAGCAATCTGCACTAATGCAGGGGGCTCACAGGGCAATGGGGGGAGGAGAGGCCCTTGGCACTGCTGCATTGCTCTGCTCCCAAAGGGACCAAAGGCAAGCCCAATCTAGTCAGCAGACCAAGAGATAACCCATTCTGCTTGGCCCAGTGCTTAAAAGTTTAATCAGGTGCAAAAGAGATGTTGTGATGCCAGGCAAGCAACCTAATTTACAAGTCTTTTTTTATGGTCAGGTGTGACTATCAGAATGAGCAGAAGTCTGAGGTATGCCATCATGAAGTATTCTGAAAGTAAAAACTGATAAAAAGGAACCCAGCTAAAAGGGAGCAAAGCCCTCCTACACTTTAATATGTAATGCAAAAGCTCTTTACTCTGCTTCAAACAAAAATAACACAGCTAAGTTGATCACTCATGGGATACCAATTAGCATGTTCTTATTCATATCCTCCCAACAACAGCCAACAGCTGGAAGCCACTGGTACCACTTGTCAGAGATGAACTGGCACACTGTGGCCACCTTAACCATGAAGCCAACTCAAGGTCATACAGATGCTCCTTAAAATCTTACACACATTGCCATTAAAAATTGTGGCCAAGAGGAATTCGAATTGTGTAGCTCACAAAAATACAACAAATTGCCTGCCTATGTATCAGTAAATAACAAGGATAAGCAACTTATTAATAACTTCAGCCAACCTACACAGAGTGCTCAGCAGGAAAGGACTTGTTTGGGATTTTTGCAGGGTGCAGGTAAGTATTTCTGCCTGACATTGCTTTTATGTCAGGGAGGTAACACAGCACTGCTCACAGAGCCTAATTTATGCCCACTATGCAAACCACTGCTAGTTTTGAGTAAAATCCTTATTGCAATAACCATATCACTTCAAGCATGAAAGTTGTACTTCCACTTTCAGACTTAGTCATCTTATTTTAAAAAAAAAGGGAGGGGTTAAGGAAATAGTGTTAACAGTGTTCAGGTGATCAAGTTGAAATCACGAGGAATTGAGCTGGTCCTATAAAGCAGGTTTGCTGCTCTTTGCAGCTGTATCCAGCAGACTCTCCTGGAGGAGAGCTCATGCAATAGGCTGGGGCTGCCTCACCCACCCCACAGTCACAGCCAGGCTGGGAAACCAGGCATGGCAACCCAGGAAAAGGAAGATGACTGGGTTTTGGAAAGATGAATGATGCCTGCACACACACAAAATCAGCTGCTGACAGTGTTCCAACTCTTGGACTCACCCTTCCATCATAATTTTAAAAGCCAGCCAGCAGCTCCAATACATTCTTCATTCACTTGGCAAATAAATGGGAATTTTTCAAAACTGCTGAGACCACCTGCAATGGCTACAAGTAGTATTATCTGTGGACAGTGTGGAGAGATAGGTCTCCTTTGATGAAAAGAAAACATGGATCCACACAAACGAGAGCAGATTCAGGCAATCAGGTCTTGATTTCTTATTTTACATCTGCCACCAATCCTTTGTGAGGCCCCAGGCATATCTTTCTGTAGCAGTTTCCTCATCAGATGTGGCAACATCCTCATACATATTTACAAGGATTTACACTTGTACTGAGGTCAAAGAAAAACAGGAATCTTTTTACCAGATCATTTTACAAATTTCCAGCATTACTACGAAGTGGATTACTCTAACCTAATCCAATCTAAAACAATTTGATGGAAAAAAGAATTGAGATATTTCAAATTCATACCACAGCAAAGTATCATGGGGGTACCTCCTTGGCCTGAGGGCTCTCTTCCTTTCAAAGTTCAAAGGCTTACCACAAAAACAGGTGTGACAGCATTTCAAAAAAGGCTGCAACCCCATTTTCTTGTCAAGCTGCAACAGAGCAACTGAAATGACAAAGATTACTTTTGTGATAATCTCTGCATTTATCTTCTTTTTCAAAATCACGTAATATGGCTTTACCCTAAAGGGATGACACTTGAAATGAATATAATCATAACTCCTCACTGGCCTATTACATCAAAACTGTAGAGGAATAAAAGTTAGCAATAAAAAAAATTAACTTAATTTCTACCGAAAGTTGGGTAAAAATTTCACTGTCTCGAAGCTGGTTTTCAGCCAGGCCTTGCTCTCTGCCTTAGTCAGCTGCATCCTGTCAGAACAGTGTTGTGGAGATGAATCAAGCTGTACCCCCACTGCCTGGCAGACTGTGCCAGCCCCAGCACCCTGGAACCCATATTCACTGCAGAGGTAACCATGTCTATCTCAAATATCTGTTTGAAAAAAACCACAAACACACTTGCAGCTTCTGCTGGTGTTTGATACTGTCACACCAGCCCCAGGGTGCCCATGTTCACACTCCTGCCTTGCCACAGGGAGCATGGCCACACAGGGCACTACAGTATTGACACCCACCCAAAACTAAACTATGCCAATTAGGCATCGACCCCAGATCCCAAATGCAACAGCATTTTCTGAGCAAACATGCAATACATCAGATTTTTTTTTTGTTTGTTTAAATGCCATGTTTGCAGAATGGAGCAACAAAACTTCTTGCTGGCAGGCTAACAAGGCATGGGAGAAACTGGGGCATCCCAATATGATGTAAGGGGAAGCAACTGGTGACCCCAATGCTGGCACTGAAGGACACACAGTTGAGGTTTTCAAAAGGAGACAACTACACTCAAAACTAATGATATCCATATGTCTAAGTGTCAAAGACTCTTCAAAATCACCAGTGTTAACAAATATTTAACTGGGACTTGACTAAAACATGGCAAATGCCCTCTGGATGGTGCCAGAGATCTGCAGTCTTTATTGAAGTTCTTGAAAGCTGTGGGCAGTTGCATCCATAAGAAGTGGGTTCTACATACATACCCCAAAAATCTCAAAGCTCATCTTGAGAGCAGTCTTTGCTTTAAATCTCATATCTCTACTGCCTAGCATCACATTTCAACAGAAAATCAACTGGACACAACAGATGAGTGAGAGGAAAAATAAAATAAAATATTCTATTTGCTTCTCACAATGTAACGTTGGTTCATCCCTGTCAACAAAAACGGTGGAGATGCTCCTAATTGTGTCTGTGTAACCACTGACCTTCAAAAGAAAATACTCACTGAAAATTAAACAGTCACTTCATTTCAGAAGACTCAAAATTCCTGAAAAATAAAATAAATCTGTTCTGTCAACAGAGGACACGTCATCACGACAAGCAGATATCTAAGGCATCATCATCAGCAAAAGCAAACTGTTTCCAGCACTACACAAACCATGCAGATTATCTGAGCAATTATTTATGCAAAGCTGTGAGGCTGCTGAACCTACACCACGGATGATCTGCTGAGCTGGCTTCAGCCACTACAGGAATGTAAAACAGGCATCACCCACCAGCAGAATCCAACACATACAGCAACCCTGCTCGTGTTTACAGGAGTGGGAGACAGATTTCCCCAGCACTCTGGCTGTATATAGCCCTGGCCTCACTGCAGCACACATCTGTACAACAATAACAACTTTCTTAAAACGATGTAGCCTCCTACAATGACATATGTTAAATATAGCCACGAGAGAGCTGGGAGCAGAAATCCATGAATAACTGTATTGATTGCAGTAAAGAAAACCTGGATGCATTTGGAGGGGAGACATTTCCTGATGAAATTCTTTCCATTTGGTAAAAACACAGACATTGTCTTACACCTTTCCACACAGTAAACTAATAAAATAAAACTCCAGACACTACTGTTAGTGTTAAGTATGTATCTGCTCAACTATTGTTTGCAGACGTGGACAGAAAATGGGTCTTCCAGCACAAATCAAGTCTGATGCTTTGAAATTAACAGTAATTCTTAACATCAAACAGAAGTTGAAAAATTTATATTGAATTCTATAAAAATTCTAAACAAAATTTCTTAAATGTTTTCTATGCTTTCACTTTCAGGACACAAAAAATTCGACTCCATCTAATGCACACATTATACATGTATAGTCATTACCCAGTAGCATATATTCAGATTATATTGTAAGTGATTGGATAGAATGGAAGATGAAAACAATGCTAGGAGGGTGGCAATGCAGTAGTGCCTCTGCTGGTCTCTAGTTCCTTAAAACCTTACATTGAGTTTTCACACATTAAGGAGTGCTATTATCAGTGAAACAGCCTTTTCCAGTGTCAACTTGTCTGTTAATAAATACATAAAAAGTCTTATATTCTACACTGACTGTCCAGTCTTTATGTTTATTCCTTATACAAGACGTTGGCTGAGACATAGATTAAGGCTGATTTTCACTACCCCTGAAAATAGAGGCAGTTACTTTATGCAAGTATTACAGTTTCAAGAATTCACTCTATTTGCCAACAAACATTAGGAAACTTGCCCACAGAAAACTTTGTCCCTCTGAAAGGAAGCAGCAAGACTTTTTGAGAGTCACCTTTCAGGGGTCCTTGACAGTAACTGGCCTGACACGTTATCCCTTAACTCTCCTGTGTGTGCTGCTGGGCCAAGTTTTCCCCCTCAACAGAAGATGGCACGAGGTGGCTCCATAGCTGTGACACTTTGTGGGCACTGTGCAGCACTCAGAGCAAACAGGAACTGGCTCAGCTGTGGCACGGGTTGCCATGAGCACCCAGCAAAAGCTGGGCTGAGGCTCCTCACAGAAACCCTAAAGAGGAAGCGGCGCAGCAGTGAGGGCACAGCACACACCGCTGGGACTGACAGGGGAAAACGAAAAACTAAAACCAGGAGTGGTTAGAAGATGAGGAACAGTGATAACACCCAGGAAAAGGGAGGAAGGGGTAGAGATATGACATAAGATAGGAAGTTTAAAATTAGGAAGCTGAGAAAGGTTTTTACAAGAAGCACAGATGTGAGCTCATCTTCTGGAGCATCTACGTGTTTTGCAGGGGCTGGCAGAGTGAAGTACCCAACAGTAACACCATCTCCATGACAGGCACTTCAGAAAAAATAAAATCTTACTCTTCCCAAAAGCTTAAGCTCTGCCTTGAAACATAATCCTCTGCTGTTTGCTTTTCTGCTCGTCTCCTTCCATCAATCATTTCAAGCACTAGGAAACCCGTAGCTCCAGCAGTACCTGACACCGTTTCCATTAAAGACACCTCTGCTACCTCATCCAAAAGATTAGAATTTCAAAGTCTGCATTGTATGACATGTCTAAATTCCTTTTCAAAAAAGAGACCTACAAACACCTAATGAACATGCAATAACCTATATTGCTGCTTTGTTTGTCGTAAACTTCCTCAGGGAATCCTCTGCATAACATTTAAAATCCCTTTGCACAAGACTTTAAGCCATGCATATATTAGATGTGCAGCGAAAAACTGCATGAGAAAACCATCCTTTTCTCAACAGACAGGTGAAACAGCAATGTTCCAGCACAGAACGGCTCCCCTACACCCCATAAAACTCCTGCATTGTCATTTACTCACATCTAAGCGTTCATCTTTTTGCTACCTAACTAGCAGCATGGAAGGCTTCTGAAATAGAGATTTTAAGCAGGCAAGCAACATTGAAAGTATTTCCAAACAACACAGTAAGGAGCAAGAATAGTACATCCTAATTTGGGGTTCTGGATGATCACCTTGCATACAAGCCTGCTTCAACTGAGAAATCAACACCAACACAATGATAGCCTGTAAAAACTAATCACTCTAACCCAAAAACTGCTTGCAATGATGACCAGAGTACCTGTGCAGGAGAGTACAAATAACATCTGCAGGCATGCAGGACGTATAACCTGTTCACCTCAGATGAGACTGACAAAACTTCTAAGATGCTCCACAAATACAAAGACACAGATGGAAACAGAGGCTAATCACGTACTCATCAAAAGCCAGTTAATTTATTTTTCCATTTATTATGCCTAGAATATTTGGACAGGAAAACCCCCAAATTTATTTATTTTTTTAAAGCTTCTGCTCTCTCTGCTCACACACATGAACATCAGACACTGTTAAATGCCCCTTTTTCCCTGCAAGCACGTGCTCCAAGAACACCCCCCTGCTTCAGCAGCCGTCCCTGCAGAGCTGCTGCTGATGGATGTCAGGCTAAGCTGCCTCCTGACCCCGCCTGAGTGGAGTGAGGCACTTGCTGCTGGAACTCCCCATCCCACGGCGGCTGCAGTTGGGCTTATTCAGAGCCCATTAGCATGGGCTGCCCAAGGCAGGGCCACGCAGGTGGAATACTGATGGGCTCTTCACCACCCTTCTGCATTGCTGGGCTTTGCCATGATACAATTTTAACAGCGCTGGGGGTTTTTCTGACACACTGCGAATGAGCCAATATTAATATTGTGATTTTACACGATGACTGAAGTGTCAACATCCCAAGCAGCACCTGCAAAAAACTGTCCAAATGCAGATCAAATCACAGCATCCAGAGTCCCCAGGGGAGGAAAAGCTGCACAGCTCCATCCACAGAAATCCATTTGACGCGATCTTGAAATACAGACTAATAGAAGTTTCTCCCTGACAGAGTCCACACCAGGCCTCTTGCTCTCCAGAGGAAAAAAACAGGCGTTTTTGTACAGAAACGCTCTGCTCCTTTGCCTCCTGAAGACTTTGAAATCACACACACTCTTATTAGATATTCCATGCAGGCGTGTGAACCTTTGCACTTGGGTGTTGAAGGAAAAATTTATCCTTGACGTAAAAATCAATCACATTAGCAGAGCGACTTTCCAAACTCCTGCAGGTTCACTCCCAAAGAAAGCACTAATTCTTTTTTTAACTTTGAATGAGTCAGATAAAGCATCTACTTGGGGCTTTGTTTGTAGGAATTAAACATTTATGTGAGATCCCTGAGAATTTTATGTAACAGCATTTAACAGAAAATTAATGTTCCAAACCCATTTTTATTTGAATTTCCATTCAAAACCCCAGCAATTCTCAGGGGCTGGTATTGTAGCAACTATTTCAGGGCTCTCAAACTTGTTCTCTTCCAAACTAGGAAAATTTGGCAAATCTATCATAACTTATGAGATATTTAAAACAAAAGGATAAATGACAATGGCAGAAGTTTGACAAGCTGATGAATAATCAGAAAGCTAAAGGAAGAACATCTTAGCAGCAAATGTTACAAAGAAGTCATTTATTTTCTCATGGAGTAATAAGCTAGAGGCTTATTCAATTTTTAAAAGGTTTACCATCCCTGCAGTTCAAGGATTGGTTTAACTACCATAGTTAGGCAATGAAATGCTGCACAGTTCCTAACATCACTCTGCATTTCTGAAAGCAGCAAACATCAACATGTACCAGTCAATGTCTGTAAATCAATCTGCTGGGACACAAGAAATGCTAAATGAACCAAAACTCCTAGTAAATAGTATATTGTATAATATTTCTACAAAGATGGATGCAAATAGAGTAACATAGAGCTCTGAAGAGAAACTGGTAGAGGAATGTAAAGGTAAGCCCCATAAAGCACAATTTCAGAAGACAACAATAAAATTCTAAGAGTCTTGCAGTCAAATCCAAAAGATTCAAGTAGAAGGAAAGCAGATTGATGTTAGCTTTATAGAAGTCCTAGGACCGATTATGTGTGTTAAAATAACAAAATAGTCATTTGGAAGAGGCATTTTCCTGGACCATTGAGATGCAGGGAGGAAGAGGAAAAAAATGAAAAAATGAAATATGTGGAAAGCTACAGCTAAACATTTCTTTTGTAACACACTTCAGTTTCCTGAAGTCGAACCAATATTTATGCACAAACCTGCCTTCAAATCAGAAGCACACTCCCCTCTCTTGGTTTGTTTGCTTTGCCTTTTTCACAATACAGACCAATCATTACACGTGACACAAAAGCCTCTGAATAACCCCACTGTGAGTGGGGGCCTCTCTGCCTAAACATATAGTAAAATAACATTCCTGCTTCAAAGACAACTTACAAGATGCATAGAGACAAAAGACTCAATCCAGAAAGAAAATGAGGCACAGAAGCCAGCAAAGGCCACAAAAAAAGGTCAGCAAGAGTAAAACTTAGGAGTTCTGTCCCCTTGTATCCAGTATTACCCCTGCAGAGTCAAGAGGTCTCCCAGCATCCTCTGATCCTTTCTCCCACTCCCAGTAATAAACTGTAACGTCCTCTGAACTCAGGAGGAGACACAGGACAATGAGAGAAGCTACTCTTGCACTGTGCAGAACAAAAGTCATCGGTATGTAGTCTGCCTCACAAGGCTTAAGGTCACTTCTCTACAGGAATCAAGCACAAAGATCACTCTATATTTAATTTAACCAAGATAAAGTTACTGCAGAGATGTTGGATAACTTCACTAGAGGGCCTGAACTGCAACTTGTAACATTAATTTGAAATTATTGCTAGAACTCAGAAATTCAAGGTTCAGTAAATTATCAATGCTTTAGTAATCAAAAAATAATTCAAGCCATGAATTAATTTGAAATTATAAAACTTGAGAGTCTTCACATAGTATTAATTTATCCATCTTTGGCTGCTTTATCTTCCATAGTGATTGATTCATTATATATTCTTACCTTAAGATACGCTTTAAATATGGTTTAAAATTCTAAAGACAGCATTATCAACTGAAATGTGGCAGCACAAACTAATTTAAATAGTGAATAATGAATACAGTGGTAGTTTATGAAAAACTGCCAGATGACAAAAACTAACAAAGTCAGCACCTCACTTGCTATGTCATCTTTTATTTCTCCAAATTTACTACAGGGCTTGATTTGGAGCATAAAATCACATGCTTTTCTAACTGCAAACACAGTTTACTTTCTAAGAGAAGCTTCTGAAGTCATTGTATGTTACATTTTGTTGTCATATCTGTCCTTTCAATTTTTTCAAGCTAGAAAGATGCCAACAGGAAACTGGAAATCCAGGTGCATAAAAACCAAGTAAGAGTTACTTTGTGCATCAGCTCCTGCACAGTTTTAACTGGCATCACATCCCTCCATCCGAGGTGGTACTTCTGATTTGTCATTTCCTCAGCTGAGGTTGCAAAGTCCTGTCAACTGTCAGGTATCCTCGACCATAAGATGCTCCAATCAGTCCTTACCAAGAAGATGCTCAATCTCTTCTTCATGATGACATGCCCTGTCTGGTACTGAGAAACAACTCATATGTACAGGGAAAATACTCTTAAAAGTGGAAGGGAAAAAAGCAGGCCAAGAAAGGAGGATCAGCTGTTTATCTGAGAAAGTGATTTTTAATACAGCTTTTAAAAGAAGTTATCATCTTGGTGATGCAAAGAAGCACTACCAAACTTCCTCCAGATTTCTGAATCTCAGAGAAAGCCCTCAACATATATTTTGCAACAATAAAAATGGATACTTTACTTTTAATATTTATTAAAAATCTTTCAGGCAATGCCCAATCATGGCAGGATGCTGCTCCTCACTTTCTGACAACTTTCTCTAGGAGTGTCCTGTCAACAGCTCCGGAATGGAATTGTTCATTACTATATTCCAGACTCATAATTCCTCACCTCTTTATCATCTGTATTGCTGATAACTTCTAGCAGATTAGCAAGAGTTCACTTTCCTTTGCAGAAACTGCACTGTTTATGCTCCAGACTCCTGATGACACACACATAAACACTGGGGGGGAAATACAGAAACTGGCAAGAGATGGGTAGGATCCCACTGATTACCTATATAAACAAGGAGACTGCAAATAAACACAAGATATCACACTTCTATGCTGTTAAAAAGGTCACCAGATTATCAACGTTTGTTTTAGATAAAGACAGACTACTTTCTTTTCCAAATGTCTACTTCATTGTGCTTTCTGTTCCAGCTATATACATAAAATTTGTGCCAAGGATGTTCTTTATAATGTAGCAAACATGAAACAAAACTTAGTGGGAAGCTTTTGTTTCAATTACCAAGAAGAAAAGTTACCACAAGGAAAAAAAAATGAAAGTAGCAGACAGACATGACTTCTCAGCTAAAGTTCCTTTAAAGAAAACCTGAAGGCTTTACACAGCTTTAAGCTGAAATCAAATGTGACAAGAGCTTTTGGATGTGCTGCAAGAGACTAACAGTAACAATTTTGTTAAGAATCAAAAAGCTGGTTTGCCACAGCAGCAGTACTCTGCACACAGTCTATGCTCTCCAAACACCTGAGCTGTGTATGAGTACAAATTTCACCTTGTCACCTGTTAAAGTTCTTTCTCCTCGAGATTCACTCTCCACAGATGTAGTGTCACTGTCTTCCTCCATGCAACAAAACAGCATTCACTGAGAGTCTAAAGCTGCTTTATGCAGCATCAAAATCCTGGGATGGGCTGACACACTACTGCCTTACAAGGAGAGCATCAACCCTTTGATCGGACTTCCACTCTGCAAGAAATCTCCTCCCCCATACACATATGTATATAAACACATATATATGTATATAAGGCTGGCTGATTTGTTAATAAATAGGGCACAGGGAAAAACTTTATTCTACATGTATTTGTTCATTCCATATTTGAGACAAGTGCATTTCATAAGCAGGGAGAAAAATCCTTAAATGCTTTGCATTGGCAAAAGAGCCCTAAACATTAGCTCAGGATGTTCACGCATCTGCTGTCGTATAAATGTCACAGCACACTGCTGCAGCTAAGGGCAGAGTTTGTATTGCCTCCCTGGCAATGTGAACCAAAACTGAACTTGATTTTGAGTAAGAAATGTTAAAGGAAACATCAACCTGAGCTTAGAAAACAAAATGTCAAATTGGTGAAAAGCTCTGGGTGACTCTGACTGCAGTCAGTCACTACCGATCACTGCTAAATATTTCAGGTCTTACAGCTGTGCCAGGCATTTAAAACTCAAAAGGACAAATGCTGGAGCAAACAAGCCTTAAGGTGAAATCTTAACTCCTCCAAAGTAATTGAAAATTTTTCCACCAGCTTCAGAGGAATTTAGAATCCCCACTGGATGCTACATATTAAAGGATAGCGGGTGTTCTCGTTTTAATTTAACTCATAAATGATCTTGAAAAGGTAGAAATTGGAAATATCAAGCACAGTGTCCTTGAGCCAAGCTAACAGAAACATTAGCATTAAGTAAAGCTCCTGCACAGTGATGTGGATGAATCACACACACATACATCCAAGAACAGCACTTCACCTGAAGCCTGAACTCCACTACCTGTCTCCCCTTTGACCTTCCAACACACCACAAAAGCAGAGATGTGTCCTGCTAAGACCAGCATGGTAGAATGTTACCCTGTAATACCTGTACTAACTTCTAGTTCCCATAGAGCCTCTAGTCTTCATTTAAGAGGCTCCAGCATCAGAAAATTCACAATCTTCCTAGGAAATTCCTTCCACATTGAACTGCTTTTGCTTTTAATACAGTATATGGTATTTCAAACACCGCTTGCAGCTTTCCCATTATGCTACACTATATTATGCCACCACTGTAGGGCACACAGTGCAGTGCTCTTTGAGACAAGGCACACCCACTCAAAGCTGGAATTTATTTTACACCACTATGTATAAAATATAAAAAACATGCTAAACCCTGTTTCCATTGTCTCTTTCAATACCCATGAGCAGCTACCAGCCTTTTCCTATTGCTAGTATGGAAAAGCAACACAGAAAGATGCTTCTCTTAAAGCAGCTGGGATCATAAAGAGAATATACAAGTGAAAGAAGCAATTTCTAGGGAAATGGGAGGAGGAGGGAAGTAAGTGCATGCTTTACTGAGAGAGTTCACTGTGGACTTTTCACAGCCTCAAAAGCATGATCATCCCTTCTCAGCTGGCCTTTGGATTGGGTAAAATAACTATTTGGATGTAGGACTCAAAGGTATACAAAGTCAGTTTGTCGATGATACTGAACTGGGAGGAGCTGTTGACTCCCTCCAAGGCAGGGAGGCCCTGCAGAGACACCTTGACAAATTAGAGGGCTGGAAAATCAACCATATGAAGTTTAACAAAGGCAAGTGCTGGATTCTGCACCTGGGATGGGGCAACCCTGGATGCACAGACAAACTGAGGAATGAGATGTTGGAAAACAGCACCACAGAAATGGAGCTGGGAGTCCTGATGGATGGCAAGTTGAATCTGAGTCAGCAGTGCCCTGGCAGCCAGGAAGGTCAACCCTGTCCTGGGGTGCATCAGGCAAAGCATTGCCAGCCAGCTAAAGGAGGGGATTGTCCCTCTCTGCTCTGCACTGGGGTGGTGTCACCTTGAATATTGTGTGCAGTTTTTCTTACTGACTGAAAAAGATGTGCCTCCTCTCCAACACCCACATTTCCACTTCTACTTACAGTGACTTCACAGCAGACTTTCCAATGTACTTTCTACTTCAAGCTAAAAATTCACCTTGGAGTGGAAAGCCATGACAAATTCCTTTGCCCTATTTGCTCTGCTTCTACCCCATAACTTGATTTGATGAGGACCTGTCACTAAGTCTGGCACAGAATCTGCAGTTACTTTCGGCACAGAAATAAGTGTCAGCCATGGCTCAAAAATGTCATCAGTGCAAAATGGATGCAAATGAGGAGTCAAAGATTTCAAATTAGCCAAAGTAAGCAAAGGCTGTGTTACAGATGCAGTTAGCAATACAACCCCCTGTTAACACAACATAAGCCATGAAGTGTCACCCAGTACTAGTTTTTGTTGGTTCACGTCACCCCTGACCCCTCCAGCTGTCATCCAAAGAGGAAACTACCATAACACATTAGATGAAGATGGAAAAGTGACTTTGTTTTTAACTTAGAATTAGAGTAAAAAACTGTTTCTCTTCAACTTACTGTAAATATTAGTTTAATATTTAAACATGCTTAAAAATAGCAATTTGTTTGAAGGTAAATGCTTAATTCTTCTTTATTTTATAAAAAATGAAGGATCAAAAAAAATTATATTTTGGAACAAGTCTCTCATAGTTGATTCCTGGCCAGCAACTAAGTGCAAAAGCAGCTGCTCACTCACTCTCTCCCCTGGTGGGATGAAGTAGAGGGTTGGAAGAGTAAAAGTGGGAAAGTTCATGGGTTGAGATAAAGATGGTTTAACAGGTAAAGCAGAACTCACACACACAAGCAAAGCAACACAAGGACTTCATTCACCACTGCCATGGGCAGGCAGGTGTTCAGCCACCCCAGGACAGCAGGGCTCCATCACAGTAACAGTGACTTGAGAAGGGAAACGCCTTCACTCTGAACATTCCATCTTCCTCCTCCTTCACCCAGGTTTACACACCAAGCATGACACCATATGGTCTGAATTGGATCAGTCAGGGTCAGCTGTCCCAGCTGAGTCCCCTCCCAACTCCTTGTGCACCCCCAGCCCCCTCGCCAGCGTGGCTGGACGAGAAGCAGAAAAGGCCTTGACATGGTGCAAACTCTGCTCAGCCATAACCAAAACATCTCTGCATTATCAACACTTTCCTGCACAAATCCAAGACATAGCCCCATTTTCTATGAAGAAAATTAACTCTACCCCAGCTATAACCAGCACAAAGTCATATACTCGGGACTTGGGTCATTAGCCCACAGTAACTATATCATAGTAAAACTTCACCAGCTTTGGGGGGGATCAAGTACACCCACAGAACAGCACCCCTGCAAGGGCCCGCATGAAGACTTAGTATCACATAAACTACCAAGGTTTAAACCCACACCTTCACTTATTTTGCCACCACTTTCCCTTGTTGCTAAGTCCTTATTTATATTATTCAATATCTAAAAGAGCTGTGAGTTCACATCAAACATGAAGCATTTGCCAGGGTCCCTTGCTGCACAAATAAAAGCTACATGCCAGAAACACATTTCCAGAGGCAATATGCTAAGTACCAGCTACAAAGACACTCTACAGAGCATGTAAGTGCATAATGTGAATTTCTACAACCATTTGCTTTTGGTATTGATCAAAGTTGGCCTATGTGTGCAAAAAGGGGACAAAACTGCTACTCAAATGCTCAGAAACACTGAATGATCTTTGTTCAGAAAAGGGAGGGAGGAACAGAAGAAGAGATACACATCAGTGAGAATAAAAAATGACAGGGAGAGCATGAATATCTGATCTTTAGAAAGAAGAAAGGTGCCAGCTGAAAGGGACCACAGACATGGACATGAAACCAAGTTTCCATGGTGCTCTGAGGGAGAATCCAAACAGAAAGTTCATCTCTGCAGCAGTGATGAGTTGTCTCTGCACCAACGATGACGAGACGCAGGTGAATCAGACGTTGTGTGGGATGAGGGGTGGGCTGCAGGGGGCTGCAGGATGTCTGGTACAGCTCTGGCTCAGTGCTGGACATCCTGGTACAATGGCTCACAGATGTGGGCCCTGGGAAGCGGCCACGGCACCGCTCAGCAATCAAACACTGAACACTTCCATGTGTCCCTGCCTTGGGCCAACAGAAACAGCAGCACCAGCAAGCTCAGCCTGATGTGGGAATAAAGGAGTACGTTTTCAATAAAAAGGGATTTGGAGATAAGTGCAACAACAGTTCCCAAAAAGAGTCAGGAGTTAACAGAGTAGTAAGAGAAATAAGCAGTTCTAAGATAATTTCATCCTACACGGGTTGTTTCTAACTTCTCATGAGCTAAGTGACTAAAGTTACCTTCCTTCCAGTAGCAACTGATACCTCTAAAACTCCACAAAACACAATCTGAAATAATTATTAAAACGTAAGTCCTCGCACATACATACCAAGTCTTTCTATTTTTTCAAAAACAATACCTGTAGTGACAGGCAGGGTCTAAGTGGTCAGATTCCTCAAGCTTGACTTAAAGACTTAACACAGCCCTGCTCTACTCTACAAACCATTATCTCATCCGTAGGCAAACTGTGAAAACTGTCTAAGATCAGGGCATCCTGGAAGCACCCTCTGCTCCCAGGGCACATCCACTGCTGTGGTGCAGCTTCTCTGAAGAATTACACATTGTTTCTGGCTTCCCCTTTCCACCTACATTGTCAAACTCTGTTCTATAAACCTGAAGATCTTAAACTCAGAAAAAAATTGCCTAAAAAAGGAAAATAATTGCAAAAATGAATAGGCAGGGAGGCAGCCTGATCAGTGTAGTAGCAAAGAGTTGCTTTGTTACTAAATACAGGTTGCAAACAATTCTTAGTTATTCTTCTTTCCTTGTATGAAGAAGTTTTCTTACAAAATTGTTAAAATTGGTATAACCAGTGCTTAGCCAGAATTAAAACACTTATAAAGGGTTTCTGTACAGTACTGATTTTGATTTTGTTTTTACTCAACTGTGAGCCACATAACTGCTCCCCAGAACTGCAGGCAGATAAATGCCTGTTCACATGGTCATTCTTCCAAGAACAGGACTCAGCCTCAGCAGAATATTGCAGCATCCTCACAGCATTTCCTCGTGGCAAGAAAAGAGCTTTTTGGCTAATTTAAACACATTTGAGTAATTCATTAAGTGGTTAATAAACTGCTAACACAAAAAGTATTACTCAGCAAGCCTGTTCAACTTCGCAGGAAGTTTTCTTGAGTAAGACTGAATTGTTTGGTCAACAGATTCCTGCCCACAGAAGTTTAAGTTGCAGCTGAGCAATGCTTTAAGTAGAGTCTTCTTATGAACTGTATCACCAGTGAGGAAACATCTGTGTTCATTTTGTTTATTCAGCAAGCTTTAGAGCATTAGGGATAACAGAAAGGCTTCTTCTCAAGGACTTAGTGCTGGAATGGCCAAAGGTTTTTGGGTTTGTTTTTTCTCCCCTACATACACACACACACAGAAGGACTACTTAAGGAGATTGGTAATCCCACAAGAAATACTAGGCTTGCAACTAGGTACATTCAGAAGATATACTTATTTATGTTGATATGTGCAAAGCAAAGGATTTCATAAATATCAGTGCTGAATCCTTAAAAATAAAATGCACAGGAGTGAACCAGCACAAGCTGCTTCCACTACTGGCAAGTGAATGCTGGGCTGTGGGAAATGTCACAGGTTTTAGGCCACAGATGTGTGCAGCTCACAGAAAAATGATCCCAATTACAGATGTAGCAGAAAGAAGATAAAATGGGCTCCCTACCACCAACTGCTCCAAAACAAATATAGCTGCTGAAAAGCAAGCCAGGCACAACCCCAGCCCAGAGCACTGGTAACAAGATCTAACCAGCAAGTGGTTGCCATCACTGTCCAGACCTGGACCATCCATCCCACCAAATCAGGGTCTATCAGACAGCCCAAGCAGGAGGGTCTCTTTTCTTGTCACAGGAAAGATGCCTGCACAACCCACCTGGGTAGGTGAAGGGCTGGCAACTGTTTTGTCAACCATCAGTTTTAGTTCTGGCTCAAACAAAGTGAAGACTCTGAAACTGAAACAAAGAGAAGAACTTGTGTGTTTCTGGGAACCCTGTGGGAGTGATGCCGGGCACACGCCCAACGCACAGAGCTGCATGCAACAACCGTTTTTTGCCCTGGTATTGGAATAAGAATTTGTCACAGCAAAGTACATTTATACCATCTCCTTAGTCACAGTAATCCCCAACAGATATGGCGGCAAAAAACACTCATGCTTTTCTTCAAATACACCTTCTCTTCTATATTCCCAAGTGAGTCACTTGTCAGGTTATGAATGCCCCTTAAACCTTCAAACTCCTGTGGTTGACTGGTCTATCCAGGATAGTCACCCTCTTGTAAAAGAAAAACTCCAAACAACAAACAGACCAGGCTGTTTGGCAAATGTGGCCTCTCGGTGCAGCTTCAATACGTGCGTTTGTAGTCTGCCAGGAAGTGGTGCACACAAACCAGGCCCGTATCCAGTGACTTAGTGCTTCTGTTTGACTAATGGGAAGCAGAGACAACCAGCCCTGTATTTTCCTCCTCCATGAGAAGGCCACACAAGCAGCATTCTGTAAAGCTGAGAGTGGAACCTACACCAAGTTGCTGCCACGCAGCCTTAGACACAGCACCTTTCTTCTAGACCCTGAGTTTTGTTTGATTTTTCATCAGGGTTAGACTCATACAATCATAGCATCACCAAGGTAGGAAGAGGCCCTAAGATCATCGAGTCCAGCTGCTAAAAACACCATAACCCAACCACTCAAGCTGACACACTGCACAAGCTGATGTGAATACAAGACAGTCCTTCAACATAAATGTTTGCGGTTTAACCTCACGCTGGCTGAACCCCGGGCAGAAAAATCACTTATGAGCAACTTGGAAATCTTCTTATGTAGGGATCAATACATTTAAATTAAATTCTAACACAGAATACAAATGGATTTTGAATACAAAGCAGGCATTTTGAACCCATTCAGAAACTCCACCCATTCCTTTCAAATCTGGCCCAAGAAGTCCACCAGTAATACACTTACTGAAGCAGATGACCTCTTAAGAGCTGATTGAGAGAATCAGAGGTAAAGCATAATGCAACATAGATGGATTCAACACACCTGCCATCAACATAATAGTTCCATGCATAATGCAAAACTCAAGTGCAGTCTTCAGTAATTCATGAGCATCTTCAGTAATTCAGCATAGGATGAAATTATTAACATTGCACAATTTTTACTGAGACCAAACAACCAGCAGAGTATGAAGGGCCTTCAAAACAAATCCTGAATTATAAGTTTTGGCAATCATAAAAACACTAAAAATGGAGAGTGATTGTTTAATAATTCTACCACTGCTAACAGAAACATGCAGGAACTCGAGCTGTACCTGTCCAGCACTGTCAATCACTCTTATCATGGGTAATCTCCATTCAGAACACAGAACAGAAATTAAAATCAAAATAATATACAATTCTTTTAACTTTTAAATTACTGCTTAATTTATATCACAGATTTATATCACTTTTAGGTTTTACAGAAATAATATTTATAAAACCCACTTAAAGAAGTGTTGCTATCTAATACTACCGTTTTTCCCTTTTTTTATCATGGAACACTTTGGGACAACAGGATGACATTTATTTTAAGACCCTTTTCACTTTAACAACTTAAATGAAAATACAAAGACTGTATTAAAAAAAAAACCTAACACAATCATATTCATAAGACTATTCTTGACTCATTTTACATTCAAGTCTGCACTCCAGCTCCTAGTGAAAACACTCAGTGGCTCTGAAGAACCACAAGTTATTCTCAGTGTACTGTGTTACTCAAGTTCTTTCTCATTTACATCTTCATCCTACAGCAAACACCTGAGCACACTGAAAATGATGAAACTTAATTGGCAGAGGTGTCTCAAAACCAGTCCTGTACAAAAATCTCTCACACATCATGCTTATATGGGATAATGATCAAAGTCTGAACTAACACTAAACGTGAAGATTTTCTAAAAGAATCTGCTACTAAAAGAGCACGAACTTGATGAAGTGATGACTTGCCAAGTCCTAGACTCATTTAAACTGCATGCTGCAAAGCAGAATATTTCTAGACAACAGCCAGTCTGGAAAATTCTAGACTGGGCAACTCTTGCTTATATTAATTGGCATTGAGACTCACAAATATTTGGCCACTGTGGAAGACAGGTATGTGTTCCTGCCTCTGTTTGTATAAGTGCAAAACTGAGCCCTGAACACATTCTACCCTTGTAAACAGGAAGGGGAGAAACACAAAAACCACCAAACCACCAACTCACTACTAAAGAGATGATTCAAACACCTTTGGCACCTCTGTGTTGCTACGAAACTACCATCCTAACTGTAGCAACAGATTTGAACACTTGAGGACACATTTTGCTGTCTGCAGGCAGCATAAAATAGGCAAATGCTGCAGAAGTGTTTATTTTAAGCAAACAGGAAACACCCTTTCAAACTGGACAGCTACAAGTTCGGAAGAAAGCAGCTTAGCAATGACAGCAAGGAAAACAAAACCACACCAATTTAGTCAAAAGAGAAACAGTGTTCCATAACGGAGTTACTATTTACCAGGTGTGGAATAGAGACCTTGAGCACACTAATCCACCTCCTAACCAACACAGTCCTGGTTGAGTTACTGAAGTCAATGCCATAACTCCCAGCAGCTTCCAACTAGATCTTGAACCAGCCTCTGCAACCACTGACAAAAGCTCCAGAAAGAGGAGTGAATTGTTCAAGAGGGAGGAGGAATTTAATAAACGGGACTATGCTAAAACTAAGAACAAAATACAAACATTTACTAACAAGCAAATCATACAGCACCTTGCTCTACCAAAGGCTTCAAAGCACTGAAGTGGTTTGTCTAGGTGGCAGAATTTAGATCAAAGCCTGGCTAGGTCTGGTAAGTAAACTGGAAACCCAACCTAGAGGCTGAATCCAGCACAGTATGAAATTCAAGGGCTTCCTTTCACTTCTCCCTTCCAAGTGACACGCACTCCACAAAGAGCATCTAGAGGACAGTGCGTGACTGCCGAACACTCGCTGCAAAATTACAGCGACACTTCAAAAACAACAAAATGCTCCAGCAGTTGCTGAGCTGTCCACACTGTCCAAATATGGAGACCTCAAAGAACCATTTGACCTGCAAGACACTTTTTTCCCCCCTCCATAATTACATTCATTCGTGAGTCCTTGATGTGAGAATTACTGTAAATTTACATCAGTGCAACTATAAAGTGAACATCTCCTGAAGGACTTAAACTACAAAATAACTTATTGATAACATTCTGAGAGCATGAGATCATTGTTTAGTCTGACAGACTGGTGATGGTACTAAAATGGACAAAACCATTTTAAAAAACTTTGTCAAACTAGTTTTGAACAACTAGTTCAAAATCTAGTACAGCACTTTTTACTTATATATTTGGCTGTATTAAGGCAAACAAACTCTGTAACTTAACTTTCACATCAAATACCTTTGAGTCAAATTCTACTGTGTGGAATATGTGCTTAAACCCACAGCACCTTCAGAACTAAAGTCCCAGGCTACAGGAACCTACCCAAAATGTCAAATAAACCTGGCTCTTTCTCTGCGTCAACTACCTCTTTAAAATGACCATTTGTTATGAGATTCCCTTCTGGAAAGTTCCTGTCCTCTAAAAGCATGATAAATGCATTTTGACTTATCCTGCTTTTAAACTGGTTGTGCTCTCAGAGGTCCCACCGAGCCTTAAGCTGACCTTTCTGTTCTTCCCCATACACAAACTTATCCTGCACTAGCTCTCCTCTGCCTGTTTCATGAGGCATCTCACTGAAACCCTAATCAAGGGGAGCAAACACCCAAAACTCTAGATGGCCACTGCAGCTTCACACAAGAGGGGCAGGAAATGGCCAGTGCAGTTTGCTCTTCTCAGATATCCAGGAGTGAGAAAAATCAACTTCAAAAGAAATAAAAGAGAAAAAAAAAATCATATTTTATAACTGGGGATTGGGGGTGAGGAGAGGAAATCACTGTTTACACTGCCTGTAAAGTGAGCGGGTTTGAGACCGTCTTTTCCTAATAAATAGTCATTAATCACTTGCAGTCACTTAGCACACAAGGTCAATGCGGTGGCAGCCTGGCCAGTGTAAATGTTTAATACTGAATTAGATTAGAAAGGCTCAGGACAGTGCCATCATAGCTACAGTGCTACCTGCAAAACCTACCAAATGCCCTTTGTTTTCAGTATTACTGGTGCCTAACCTGGGCCTTTGGGAATGAGAGGACAGGATCTTGCTCTGAAGGCACAGACACAGCAAACGTCACAGAGCTGACCACAGAAAGCCAGATGGCCATGACCTTATTACACCATTTTATCAGAGTACTGCTGTAAAACACTATCCCCTATTTTGACCATGTCTCTGTTATTAGAAACAGGAACACAGGGATGATGATCTGCCTGTGAGGCAGACTGCACAGGAATCTCCAGCTCTCTCCTATGGGCACCCAAACAGCACATGGGCACTGCTATGACATGCCAGAACTACAGACACAAACTCCCTCCTTTGTGTGCACAGAGCCAAAAGAGCAGGATTCAGATGGCTTTATGAGAATATTTCATAATCCTCCTCCTGCCATCCCCAACTCAGCAGCTCAGTCAGAGCCAACTGCAGTTATAATTATCATCATAATTATTATTTTAATAAGAACCAATGACTTATCAAAATATTGCGCTGAAGACTTGCATATCTTTTGTTGTAAAGCTGCCAAAAAGCCAGTTCGTTGCTGAGGTACTGCTGCATGTTCACTGTTAGCAGGCAGCACCTCCAAGTTTCTATTTATGCAACTGAGTGACTAAACTCAATTCAAGTGAATGCCAAAATGTGAGCAATTTGAGGCACAGTAGCTGTGCAAAGTATTATTACTCTACTCGTGTATACACACTAACAGCTTTGTTTACTACATTTACTCCTCTTCTGCTTGTTTGCTTGGGTTTTACATATTGTAGGCCAAGCTGCTGAACTTAGATGCCCTAAGTAGCCACCTGAATTCATATTTACATATTTAAACAGCTATGTCACGCATCCATTGAAAGTTTCAAGCCCATAAGCATCTAAGTCAATATAATTAGGTGCCTAGATTCATCTCGAGCTACCCAAATGTGGACCACAAGCTGCCATTTTTCATGAGAGTATTTTCTCAACCAGGTAATATCAGCTTGGTAAGAGATTATTTTTTATTCACATGCTTGTTCAAGATGACCCCAATCGTATCTCTGGTAACACTCCATTTCTACAGAGAAGTCCAGTTTTCATTTTCATAATTAGCAGACGGTCATTTAGCTGGTTACAGTTCCAGGTACACTGCCATGCTGAGGGAAAAGTTCCTCAGTTTAAATAACTAATGACCCTGGGCAACTCCTGAAGCGTGGCCAGTTCTCACCCAGCTAAACTTACGGGTAGAACCTGTGAGACGTGGTCTCTACTTCCCTCTAGGACATGTGGTTGTACAATTCTAAAGAAACAAAAATTTCCCATTTAAAATGTCATTTTTCAGGTTTGTCTGTTCCTCTCCAAGTAAGGGTTAATGGGCTGGATGGAGTTTCAGGGAACTCTCTTGACTTTAGTCAATACAGTCACAACCTCAACAACCACTTTTTCATTCAAAGATGTTTTAACTGAACTGTGTGTCCTCCTGAATCAGAGACAGTGCAATTACAAAGAACAAAGCTACCTACAAATAAGCTGAGTTTTAAGAACAAAACGAGAGACCTCTCAAAAATTCAGAGAGCATGAAATCTAAAACTCACCATTACAAAAAGTCAGTGAATAGCACCAAGTCGAAGAAAAATGCCCAGATTCTACCAACACAACTGAACCAAAAAGTACATCTGAAGGGCAAGCAAAGGCTGCAGCATGAAGTAAAAATGACTGTCCATGACTCATTCAACCAAATCCAAGTTAAACTGAAGTCTGCAGTGTCATTCAGCTTTGTAAGAGTTGTTTTAAATAAGCATCCCACTTACTCTCTAATAATAGAACAGCAACAGAACAGTAGCTTGAAAACAAAATATATGTGGGAAGCATTCACGATCTGACCTCAGAGTCAACCACACACTAGTGTGAAATCTTTTTTAGCTAACTTTTTTAATTAACTGGTATTCATTTATTGTTTTAATTTCATCACCAGAAAAAGAAAAGAAGCAAAGTATAGACATGTTATAAATAGTTCATCCCTTGGAGGAATTCTCTAATCATCTCTAAAAATAAGAAGTCACATGATTTAACTGTCCTGCACTGCCCCTTTCGGTACTCAGCAAGGTTACAT
This sequence comes from Neopelma chrysocephalum, assembly GCF_003984885.1. Classification (NCBI taxonomy): domain Eukaryota; kingdom Metazoa; phylum Chordata; class Aves; order Passeriformes; family Pipridae; genus Neopelma; species Neopelma chrysocephalum. Next base: position 336,951 of record NW_020897724.1, read on the forward strand.
TATATATAAGTTTAGGTAATGTTACATGTTGCTTAAATTTTATATCCACACCATTATAAGGCCTGGTCTCTTCACTTATAGCCCTTACTCAAACTCAGTAAAAGCATTCAGTCCTGTATCTCATGTAAAGCCTGGGAATTCAACTCCATAGGAGGCAGAGGTCCAAAAGGCACCAAAACCATTTTGTGCTTCCCAGTGAATCCTGGAAATATTCTTTACTTGCCCAAAAACTGGGCAGCCAATTTATAATACTAGCCTCTTGCTAGGTTCTTTCTTGATCCATCCATGCTAATCAATCCTTTGACTCAACCTACCCTTAGGGTGTACAGTGCTAATCACAGAGAAATTCTGCTGGGTGAGTGGAAATCACTGAAGAAGAGTTTGTGGAAGTCCTGTGCTGAACAGGTCCCTGATGGTAATACTGCAGAAGTTCCACATGTGACTCTTGTTAAGCACTAGCAGCCACACTTTCTATTCAGCCTGTAAGCTCTTCAAGGCAGGGACCTTTCCTCACATGTATCTCTAAAGCTTCTAGTGTCCAGATGGTGCCATGCAAATGAATAATAATTATATTTTCATGTAGACCATTATTGTGCATAATGTAAATTACTTTCACTGATCCAAGAGGAAATAATTTTCTCATTTCGAAATGAAAAGAGAGAGTAAAAATAATGATTACTTGTTTGATGCTATTATTATAACAATAATTACATTTGTGGGTCCAGAAACCTCAGCTGGTCTGTACTGACTTTAATGGAGCTATGCCAACGCACGGCAGCTGACAAGCTGGTCCTGGTCCATGCTGAAGATCTCAACGACCTCACAAGGACTGATTACTTCAAACCCACACCACTTCCATGAAAGATGGGAAGTTAATTAAGCACAGTTCGCAGACCTGGGAAGAGAAACACCAGACCTGGCATGTGAAGGAACGGATTCCTACCATGGCATGGCAAGTCCCTGAGCATCACTGCCATGGCCCCTCCCTTGCCAATGCAGAGGAGCGGTGCTTTTGCACATATCCAGACCTCAGGAGAGCTGACTTGCCTTCTGGAGGAACTCATCTCTCTCTGTTTATTAGAAGGCCTTAGACCACCCAAATTTAGCACCCCAGGTGAGAGTCATCCCAGGCTTAAACATTCCAAAGGGGACACCCATAATCACCGGCATCAAACAGGAAATGGACAAATAAAGTTGGGACCTGCCAGGATTTGGCTCCTTTGGAGAAAAGAAATCAAAACAATTATCAGACCAAAGAGAACCATCAATAACTGAAACCTCCAAAACTACATGTGGCTTTTAGCCATGTGGCTCTAAATGCTTTGCTAAAGATGTCAAGGGGTTACTGATGAGAGAAGGCAACCAGGACTTCTGCTTTCCTTCTCCCACAGAGCAGTCTCCTGTTCAGCACATGCTCTGTGGAACAGCATCAAAGGCCTATCATTACTTAAGAAAAGGACTGAGATTCCCAAGCCTAAAAATCAGAATTAAACACTTGAAAGTGCTACTCCTCAAACTCCATTAATACAAGCAGTTACACACACCAGAACCCATGTTCCCTGCAAGTATCTGCACAGGGATGCTCCTGCATCTGCTCAAATCAGACATCCCACCAGCCTAAATTAGGAGAAAAAAATACAGGACATTGTATTCCAATTAAAGAGTCACTGTAAGAGCTGCAGTGAAGTGCCAGATCTAATTTTAACACTGTAAGGAAAAATTAGGAAGTATTTGATTAAAATTAATCCTTGAGGTTATATAATTTGACTCTTCCTACAAATTAAGTTCACTTCATGCTTTCATTGTACTCCTGTCCCTTCAGCAAGCACTAATAAGATGCCGTATCACAGATCTTGGACTTTCAATGATGAAGGGAAAAAATATTTTGAAACATATTTCTGAATTCAGCCAAAACATGTGGCAGGTAATGAGGGTCTTTTACATCAAAAAGTACCCATTTTTCAATAGCTAACAGGAAGTAAATGGGATTTGTACATCTCCTGTACAACAGCTGGTCTTCTCTTGCTAAAAAATTAAAAGGCTTCTATTTCAAAGGGAACATCTGCAAAATCCCATCATACATTAAAGAAAAAACTGGCACAACAAAAAATGCACCAGTGGCCTGAAAAAGACTTTCAATCCATTTCGTATAACACCTTCCCACACTCCTGCAGAGAAGATGCTTAACGAGGTAACTGCTGCAGGAGACCATCAATCTATCTGGTTCTAATACTCCTCTTAAATGATGCATACATTAGTTCTCTTCCAGAAAAGATTTGTTTGTTTTATTAACGTGTGCCTTGTTAAGTGCTAAGACTTTGTAAAAATCATTACACAGCTTCCAGCTGCAGATGTATTGTCTCCCCCCTTTGCCATTACCAAATAATTAGTTGTCTCCATTCTCCTTTTCAACTGTTATTAAAGCTGTAGTGCAGCATGATTAAGCTCCCGATAACAAGTAAAACTGTACTTAATGGTCAAGTCACTACTATGGACCCATTCTCTAAGAAATATATAATTTCTGGCCACATAATAGCTCGACATTATTAATTTTATTCACAACCTAAGGTACCTTAACTAAGCTGTTTCAGTGAGATCAGTGCACTAAAACAAGTGAGACTCAGTTTCAAGAGCTTGATTCACCACTGGACTGAAGTTTAACACGCAAATGACTAGCTCACATTAAGCCCCTTTGCACCTTTCAGGCCCAAAAGTTTTTCTGAAAACCGGTTTTCCCTCATTTCTTGTGTTCACAGATGAAATCATTGAAGCCACATATCAACAAGCTTCTGAGAGGGGAGGATGTTTAAAAAGGTACCCTCAGCAGAGGGTAGGTCCAGGCTGTGTGCATGTTTCTGGCAAAACAGTGCTGGGAATCCCCCAGCAGAATCTGAACGTTCCAGGGGCAAATACACTTCAAAAGAACCTCAAGCTTTTGAATTATACACAAGGTGAATTCTGCACCATTCTTAGTCTGGGGAAGCATTTTGAAAAGGCAGGGGGAAATAATTGATGGATGGACTCCAGAGAAAGTGGAGTAAAGACTCCTGGGTTTTCTTTGCTCTATGATTCCCGCAGTGTTCTCCAGCATTAGAGTTGCTGCTACTTTGCCATTAGTTACAACAACTGATCACAGGTTTTAAAACCCTTAGCGTGGAGTAGAGCAGCAGTCACTGGATGCCTTCCCTTGCTTCAGTAACCAACAGGATTACAGAGTTTAGGTGCACATTTAGATACACTTTTGACTTCTTTCACCTTTAACCTGGTGGAGCTCAGTGTGCATGACCAGGAGTTGACAAGGAAGGAAGCAAGAAAAAATATAATGCACTTGAGCACATTCAGCTGATCAATCCATGGAGGACCCAGCCTCGCTCTCCACATTCCCAGGAGAAGAAACACCACTTTTCCCTCTATAGAAACAAAAATAAGGAGGAGAGGCACTAGTGATCCTCAGGACTGTCCTCCCTAGCTTAACTTCTGTTTGGAATTAAAGCTCCTTGCTGTCCCCAAACGCATGACACTTTTCATTCTACAGTTCTGAACATTTTGAGCTATCGATACGTTTGGTTCCTTTGACAGTTTCACACTGGAAGAAACACGCCATTTCTTTACAATGAATACACAAAATTTCAGACTAAAGAAACACTTTGATCCCACACCAGCAGGCAAGAGCTGTATTTCACTCAACTGACACAGTAACAATGCACTGGCATTTTTGCTTTATGGCAAAACAGGCAGCAATGAAAACCCAACGGTACCAGGAGGCACAAAGGAGCAGCACGTACCCACAGCCATGGCCTTCAACGCTGAATTCCCAGGCAGGGGCCACAGCTGGGTAACACAAGTGCATCACTGCAACACACAACTGCCCCTCAGTGCAACGCCAGGCGCGAGATGCGACCACAGCAGATGCTTTGCTGTCACATCCCTCTCATCACCAGCAACCCTGAAGCGGGGATTGGATTTGCATTCCATTTTCTTCCCTTTGGGCTCCCAACACACAACATCCACAAGCCCCTTCCACCATGGCTAGCAGGCTGCATTAAAAAGGCCTGAGACTGAGCAGTATGCTTATGGTATTTTCGCAAAGAGCTGCTGCACACTTTTCAAAGATGAAGACCCTTTTCAAAGATAAAGACCCTTACATAAAGATCAACCCATTCTCACAAGGCAGCTTAATTCTTCCACGCTTTCAATGCTTGAGTTTTGCTGCATGAGTAAAGCTTGTGCAAAGGGTGCTGAGCAGCTGCAAAAATGGTTGCAAGTACCCACTAAAATCACTGCTAACGATACAGTTCATACTTCTTTAAAATTATCTATAAGCTGGTTTAATTAAATATGGAACAACTGCAGGAAACTGCTTATGACTAATGAAAGCTCCAGATGTAGCTGGCCAGGGGATCTAGCACAGTAAGTGTTTTCAGTTGCAAAATAGCTTCATTCAAAATTGCTTCTTCCTGCCAAGTTGGCAATTCCCATTCAATTATGCACAGGTACGGGGGCAGCCCTTTTACTATGGCACAATGTTATTTCATTTACCAAATTACATTGCTTATAACACGTATCTGACAACATTTAATAAAAAGCTGAATACCCTTTAAGCACCTGGTTCAAAGGATTATGTTTCTTTTCCCATAGACACAAATTACCAAATCCTCACACTGCTTGTGTCCAACTCAGTAAATACGTACCCCCATTTCAGTCTTGTACATAGAGGAGAGACAAATTAAAACTAAGGTAAATAAAAACACTGTAACCTCATATGGCAACTTTCAGACACAGGTTTGAGAAGCACTACCTTCAGCAAAGTGTCCAAAATCTGGTTTGCATAATCATTTAGTAAAAACGCTCTTATAAAGGTAGCTAGCGGGGCAAGTGAAAAAACATGATCAAGTACTACATCACAGACAAACATCTAGCAGCCTTTCAAAAAAAAAATATACTCCTCAAAATACATTAAAACACACCACTCCCTTCACACACCAAAGACACATTAATACTTTTTTTTGGTGAAGGGCCCCTAAGATGCGCTTAACCCAAAGACATTTGGATATAATGGAACCACAGTATTCACATCAGCCAGCTTATCCAAATGTTGCAAAGCGATTTGACATACACAAACTATGGGGAACTTGGATTGAGAGGGATAATAAATTTGCTTGGGTATTTCATAAATTGCATTGTAATGTGGAAATAAGGCAAGAGGAAAAGAAGAAAATTTTCTTTCACATCAATTATGTATTGTGCAATTCCATTGATCACAGATTTTCCTCATGAACTGAGTCTGAAATCAAGACTGGACCTGCCTCAGAGACAGGTAACATAGCCAGGGTTAGATAAATCAACATCTGCATGTCAGGAGTGCCTGGGAATTTCACTTAGCAATGTAAGCCAGCTGCCAGGTTTTTAAGGCAGAAATCTGCACAAACCCAATTTCCCTTATCACTTTTCCACCAAGTACACATTTTAATCAATAGATGGATACTTAAGTGTGAGGTTTTGTATTCTGACAAAGTAATTTTAAGGATGGCGGCCACCTCCCAGGGTGCAGGTTAAGCAAAGCCACAAGTACCATAAAGTAATCTTGAAGAAGCATTGCCAAATCACCTCTTGACAAAACACTTTGTCAATTATGCTGCCACTTGTCTTGAGCGTTGTTGCTTCCCAAAGTCAGACGTTGTGGCACAGCCCAGTGAGATCCATACCAGTCATTTAGATAACAAGGGGAAAATAGGCGCACTCAGCATGTGTTTTAAAACATGTTTTCTATTCAGAACCCCAGTGCTCCATCTTTAGGTCTTTGATCAAAACTGTATGCACAAAGGCATGATTCAGAACTGCCAGCATCAAAATAATCATATTCTACGTCTGCGTGTCAGCAGCACGGAAACAATTAGCTCTCGGCCCCGAACTCGGCGCTTGTTCCAGCGCACTGGGTGCAAACCGGACACTGTGCCAGGACGTTTGTAGGACAACTGCTAACAGCACACATTCCAACACTGCCCCGGAGCCCACAGAAGAGGATCATTTCCTAGAAAGCCTGGGGAGCTGGGAAGAAGGGCTGGAGCCCCAGGTGCAGCCTGCCACCTCCCGGCCCCCTGTCTGCCCAGGTACCAGCATCCACCAACCTCAATAAGCCACAGTGGAGAGATCAAGAAAGGAAAAAGCTGGAGAAGACTGAAAGATGAAAGAATAAAAGACCAAATGGACAGGAAAAGAGGCAGAGGGCAGGGTGCTGGAGGAAAAATAGCGGAGCCTAAACAGCTACCTTTATGAGAATGACAAGTACCAAGATAAGATTATGCATAGAGATAAAAACTGAATTCGGTAAACAAGAATTTTAATTTTCACCTCTAGAAAGCACAGCGGGATTTGCTCACAGTGCATGGGTACGTACTACCTTTCATAAAAGTTGTCCCAAACGTTACTGACAGAGTACTTGTGTGTTCAGGGCACAGTTCTCTGCAGCCTTTCTGTGGCCAAAACACCCACAGTCATTTAGCAGGGTCAATCATCTCCCCAAGCTCTTGCTTTCTCTCTCAAGATGTAAACAGAAATACAGAAATAGACAAAAATAAACATGCATACTCTGAGAGGCAGCACTTACTTAATATAAGCCTACTGCTAAAAAAATTAAATGAAAACCAAAGGAAGCTTCTCTAGAGCTGAAAAATACTAGTACTGGTGGTACATATCTGAGGTTAGCATTAACTGACCAAGAACACTGTTAATTTGCTTTTTCAAGTGCCTATTAGAAAATTCAAAAATGCAACTGGCAATAGGGCCAGATTTGCAATCCCTTGCGGTTTCAGGCCCGAGTCATTTGAATGAAAACCGGGGAGTTTGCAAAACAACGTGGTAAGAGACAGTCCCCCATCCTGTGTGTGTAGTTTCAGTATCCCTGAGTTGTTAGCGGTTGATAAAATGATTGCATTACATTTCACCGCCCGTCACCTACTGGGCCTGTTAGAGCCGTGCAATAAAGAACAGAGCCTGTGCGGTTTTCTGGGTGGAAAAAACAAAAGTAGCAGTAAAACAAATCCCTAGGAAGGTGCGAGACAGGCGGCTCTCCCGCGAAGTTCGGGGATGCTGGGATGCCCGCGGCGGGCAGCGCCGGGGACGGGACGAGAGGAGAGATCCCTCTCTCAGGGATGGGAGAGGATCCCACGGATGCATTTTCAGGCTCTGCATCCCGGCCCCCGCATCAGGGGCAGGACCGGCCCCGCACCGCGGCACCTGCGGGAGGCTCCCGCGCGGGGCGGGAGGACCGCGAGCCCCGGGGCGACCGCGCCTCGCTCGCCCCGAGCTCCCCGCGCCCCCCCGCGCCGCGCTCCCGGCACGAGTGCGGCCGAACGGCGAGAGACACACGGGCGCTCCCGCTCCCCCGCCTACCATCGCCTTGCCGTGCGGGGCGGCGGGTCCGCGGCGCTGCGGCTGCCCCCGCTGGTCTCCGCCGCGGTCTCGCTTCTCGCGGCCGCCGCGCTGCTCCTCGCCGGCGTCGAGGGAGGTGAAATTCCAGACGAGGAGGGTCTGCAGGAGCAGCACGGTGAGCGCCGCCACCAGCGCCGAGCGGGAGCGCCGCGCCAGCCGCCGGGCGCACGGAGCCGCCACCATCTTCGCTGCTGCTGCTGCCGCCGCTGCTGCCGCCGCGCTCCCGAGAGCCGCCGCATCCGCCGCGGCACCGAGTTTTCAGCCGGGCAGAGCCAGACGTCAGCAGGAGGAGGGCGGAGGGGGGGAAGGAGGGAGGGAGAGAGAAGGAGGAGGTGTGCGCCGCGCGTGGGGATGGGGGAAGCCGGCGGGGAGCCCTGGCGGCGCGGCAGCCCGCGGGCCGGGGCAGCCCGGGGCCAGGGGTGGGGTTGGCGGAGGAAGAGGAAGGAGGAGGAGGAGGAGGGGGGTGGGCTGGAGGCGGAGGAGGAGCGGCAGCGGGGGCTGCTGCCGCCGGCGGGCGGGCGGGAGAGCCCCGGCCCTGCGCGAGGGGAAGGGGCCGGGGCGGGGCCGCTCCGCGGCTCACGGCGGGCGGGAAGACGGGCGAGGAGAGGAGAGGGGAGGGGGCGGCCGGCGCCGGGGCGGGCGGCGACTGCCATCTTCTGAGGGAACGCGGCCTCACGGCGGGCGGAGCGGGGCGGCGGCACCTGGCGGGCGGCGGAGCCGCGGCCGCCTTTGCCCCTCACCTGGCGAGCGGCCGCCCCCGGGTGCGAACACCGGCACGGGCGCCTGCGGACCGTGTCAAGGACAAAAATGGTCCAAATTCCTCAAAACTAAGGGTTTTTTTTAATTTTTTTTTTTTTAAGCAAAAAGGTCACTGGCAGGGTTTGGCCTCAGCGGAGTGAGGGCGAGAGCAAGGTGCGACACCTCCACAGCACGGTGAGCTTTGCAGGTACCAGGCTTAGGCACAAGGTGACTGTAATTAAATGCCCGGTGTCTCAAAAAGTGAACATAATGGACGACTTCAGTTGCCTTTTTCTCCCATACTGCTATTGGCTTTCTAATCTGAAAGATCTCATTATCTGATGATAGGACTGAAGTAGGCATTTTTTTTAATCTGCCTGCACAGTGCCTCTTTTTGTAAGCCTAATTCCACTTTACAAACCAAATCCAAAGGTAAAAAAATACTATTTCCTGATAAGAACAGTTGTTTTTTTAAATGACAGCCAGGTAGGATTTGCAGAGACCAGCAGGATTTTGTTTGCATCGAAAGTGCTTTAGTTTCTGATCTGAAGAAAATGAAACAAGTAGTAAGATTCAGAAGCATCCCTTATTAAGGGAATTTCCCTCATGATCCAGTGAAGCTACAAATAAAATTTCAGAGGGGGTATCCTTTGTTGCACTGTTTCAGAAGCAGATGAAGTATGTGGCAGATTAGTGGTAAGAAGCATTGTGCAAATACTTTACAGAGGTGCACATGATTGGACATACAGGCTTACTAATATTACAATTAATTTTTGATACTAATCTCATTATCTGGTGGAAGAATCAGGTTTAGAAATAAATAATCCGTTGCTCCTATTGCACAAGTATTGAGTCTCTAGTGGTAAACTGTGTCCTTGAGAAAACAAGCAAGGTGTTGTTCCATGGGCTCTTTTGGTCCTGTCCTGTCCTCTGATGCTGTTGGATACTCACTTCCCAGCAGTTCTGTCCTGGTGCAAAACCACCAACTCATTGCAGTTGCTCTTCGTCGATAGAGCAATGAAACCTGAATCAGGCCCAAGCACAAACATGCAGTTTCGAATAGGGCCACACTCTCAAATGTCACTGACTGCAAGGTGTCTACACAGAGAGGGCAAAATACATCATCAGTAACTTACAGGAAAGTCAGGAGGGAAAGGCTCCTTTCTGTGTGACAGCAGAGCATTGTCTGGCTGACCTTGCATTCATGTAATGGAACGGTGTCCATTTTTGCCAGCTGGGGTGATGGCAAACTGCTCTTAGTGGGCAGAAAGCCCATGATAGCAAATTTGGACAGTGCCAGGCTTTCCCAGCGGTTGCATGTGCATCGGATTTGCTGGTCACGCAGTACAGCAAAGTGAGCTGTAACAACAACAAAAAAAGAAAAGGACTCAAAGTCTTCCTGAACGTTCTGACAGAGTCTGCACAGCTCAGGAAGTCGATGGATAATTTTCATCCCAAACCATCAAATAATTGGGCATTATAAATACAATCGAGCAAATCTGCTGATAAATACAAGATAGAAGTGTCTTCCACTTGGGATTAAATGTTTTTCTCTTCAAAAGGAAGTTGTGGTCTTAGCATGTGGTTGCCCCGTGCAGCCTTCCCTCGGGCTTGTAGAGGGCAGGAGGTGCTCATGGTGCAAGAAAAAAAAGAGTCTTTGAACAGGCCAAATGTCTGAGAGCTCTGAAGAGCCTCCAGCTTCAAGGTCTGATTCTGATCCTACAAACCTCATTGGGAAATGGAAGGGACATTCCAACGGATGCCCTACAATGGCTGAAAGCCCTGAAGTCAACATTCAGTGCTTTAGCACAGGGCAACACTGCTTTCTATAAAAGGAGCACAGCAGTAGTTATGATGAACTTGTGATCCGTGCTTCTTAAAATTTTTATGAGCTATTGGTAAATTTCCTCCAGATTTTATGGGGCAGTTTTTATGCTGGAAAATGTGTGCATTTTCCTAATCTCTATATAATTACTGTGACTGATAAGGCAGTGAGGAACAGCAGTGCATGCTCAGTGTTGCATGTGTCCTACTGAAAGCCCATCTGGAAAGAAGATTTGTATCCAAACCACAACAATTTATAGCTCATAAAGATCTGAGTCTTCAGTGCAAAGTCAGCCCTGCATATGGGTGGGAACCCCAGCATGAGACATTCCTGCACTGACAGAAAAAGTGAAGCAGGGAGAGGAGCAGGCATCTCCTCCCTCAACATCCTCCTTTCCCTGTATTTACAGATCATGTAAAATCTGGAGAGTGCTGTAGGTATGGCAATCATTTTTAAAACCATGCTCTGACCATTGACCACTAACTGTTCAAAACATCCTTCTTCTGTGCTAAAGAAAACAGCATAATTTAACTGATTACTTTTTTTTCTGTGCTAATCCAAACTAAAAAATAAAAATGGCAAGGCTGATCATCTTGAGAATCTGAAGATTAAAAAAAAAATCACAGAAACTGAAAAACTGAACTGTACAAATCCAAAGAACAAACTAAAATCAGAAATTACATAAAACTTGAAACTCTAAAATGGAATTCTAAAATGGAATTCTCTTATTATCACACTCGTGAATAATGGCATCTCAAGTGAGCTGTGTTGCATCAGAAAAATTTAATCCGGTTACACAGAAGACATTTAAGAGAGGTATTACTCTGAAAATTCCCAGTGTTGCCCATGTTAGGTGAGATGATTAGCACCTAGCACAAAATATATAAGAGAAGCCCCAGACTTGATTCTAAATATACAAGTATTATGTTGGTTGCACTTAACTGTCAAAGAGATGGTGTTTTAAGCAAGGATAACGAATGTGATTTGGCTAATTTGCTTTAAAATCCTAACAGATAATTGGTTTAAATATTTTTTACCACTGCACAGGTATGTAAATTCAGTGTGGGTGTGTTTGAGAGACAGTGGGTATCAATCTTGGCTACTTAAATTATGTAAAAAAAGAACCATATTCTGTTCCATTTTAGTCCGATCTACTTTGCTAGATTTTCCTATCCTGTTATAAAAAAATATTTCCTCCTCCTTACAGTGTAGATACGGTCTAAAATTGCATCAAGTAACCAGACTTTGTACAAAGAAATAAGTAAAGTTGAGAGCAATGTTAATAAGCAATATCCTTTGCTCTGCTTTGCAGAGCTTCTGGTCCATCTGGTGAACAAACACTACAGGCTTATCTGAACTCCAACTCACAGGCTGACTCATAGGTGGTTTAGAAACACAATCTGTAATCAGTGAAAGACTAAGTTATTTCAGAGTGAAGATTTGCATTTTTCTTAAAAACAGTCATATCCCTATCGCATCAAAATTTAGATTTCAGATATATGTTATCAGGGTGAAGGGGAAAAAGGTGTCTCTATGAATGAACTGATTTGTCTAGGAATGGTTATCTATAATATACTCAAAAGAAAATATGTGAAGAATATAGAACAAATAGCAAATTTGTGTTTATTCCTACAATTTCAAAAAAAAATCCTAGCACCTAAGGAATGCACCTTACGAACAGAAAAGGTTGAAAATAGGCCATGAACAGTGTTCAGTGAGTAATCTGCAGCAGCAGTAGCAATATCTTCTGAGGTTTGGGCTTCTTCCCTGAAGTGATAAATTCTTTTTTTTCTTTTTCTTCTGTTGCTAGCCAGAACAACACAGCACTGCTAATCATTTCAGTGAAGCGTTGTGCCTGTGGAGGACATATCCCTTTTCCCTGGGAGGCTGGCAGACTTACGGGTCTGTGCATCAAATCTGAACGAGCAAAACAGGACAGGGAATTACTCCTTGAGAATTTCACCATCTCGGGCTGTAGGTCACTGCTCTGCAACAAGTTTCACTGTTTTCTGTCTTAAAACACTGGTGTGTTGTTGTACTTTAAAGGCAGAGGAAGTATATCTTGATTTTTCTGGAACCACAGAACCATCATTAACTTTGTGTTCTCCAATTCATTCATTTTATGGTTTACATGTATGTTTTGCACCACTCAGGTATGCTGTACCACAGACATTCACTCTTCTATCATTTCTTTTCATAAACAAACCCAAGATTCTTTGCCATGTATTCATTTTAAATCAGGCTACTCTTCAAGTCAGTTATAAAATTCAGGTTCTCTCTTACGTACATGGACAGAACTCAAGTCAATGGAGATGTGACCACTGCGTGCAAGAAATGCTTTTAGTTCTGGTGGGTTTATAGAGCTTGAGATTCCAGCAAGCCATTCTTAATCCACTCTTGTTCCATTTTGCCACTTTATGCTTCACAAATGCAAACTCTGGTGTCAATGAATATGCAAAAGCCAAACTTTTGACACCAAGGTTTCATTCTGGTAACAGTATCTATAAACTAGCAACTGACTATACCGTGTCAGTATAGCCAAAGACAATAAAAGCAGGCTCACTGTTCAACTGATATAAAATATGTAATATGTGCGTGGAATATATATTACATCTTCCTTCTGAGAGATAAATTTAGTCCAGGACCTTGGCATATGCTCCACTTCAGGAAGTGAAGGAAAGTGGAAGAATTATTCCTTCCACCATCACATTAAAGCATCCCTTTTTCTTTATAATCTCTTAGCATATAAAAACCTTTTACTATCAATGAGAGGGAATGGCTGTATATGTACTTTATATACAGCCCTCAGTGTTGTGACAGCTTTTTCTTTCAGCCAGTGGTCGAGGATAATCACGGAAGGATTACCCATCTGTTCTTCCATGTGGCATTCTGTCTTCAGTAAGGAGATACTGCAGTTCACAGCTTCCTGCAGTTCTTTTTTTCTGATGTTCTCTCATTAACTAAAAATTGTTTTATTATCTGTCTGAGATACTAAGTTGGAAAGTCTGGAAGACTCATGAAGGTGACCTACTTTGCATTATCTAAATTAGAACCAGACACTGCCTGTTGCAAATAGCACTTTGTTTAGATGCAGAAGGAACTGGTTTCTTCGGCTTGGGCTTTCATTCTGGGTTTTGCTTTTTTTTCCTGTCTGTCCACTTGATGGAAAAAGACAGGTAGTACCCAAAAAAGGAAAATCAAAGAGAAAGAGAAGGAAAAAAGGGACTTTTTCACCAAGAGTGACATTATAGATTATGTTTACATGATTAGCCAGTTTTTCAAAACACCAACAGTTTCTAGACTACAACTATGGTGACATAGCAATGCAAAGTGTATGTAGAGATTTATCCCACTAGTCACCTGCAACATGTCCTACATGTCTTAACTGTTATTGAGATATCACTATCATTTGTTCTAGAAACAATAACTAGAAAGGAAACAAACTTTTAAAAGAGATTTCAATAGTCTTTCATGTTGCCTAACACTGGAAAATACAGTATTTTAAAGACAAAGTTTTATTCTTAACCTCCTGATATGGTACAAGTTCATTTGCTACAAAATCATATCTAATGAAATAGTGTGGCTGTTCTTAGGAAGAGCCATTTTGGGGTAATTGATTTAATACAACCTTTTCTGTCAGGAAACATGGTTCATGATAGTACGTCAAACCCAGTATTGGCAGCCTCAACAGATCATTTCCAGACAAGATATTTGGTGTGCCTTAAAAGAAATATGGTTTTTGGAGGAGTGTGGCATTAGTCCATGTACGGCAAAGATGACTGTGTCATACACTGTATGACCTCTCATTTTAATAGCTTTTGAATTCATGGTGGTAACACACTGCAAACACCTGTTACTGAATCGGTGAAGATTTTGGTAAAGTGAAACCTCCTTTATAGTCTTTGAGAATTAGTCCCATTTTTAACAGCACTGACTTTATTTATGTCCCAGCTCTTCCATCACAATGAAAAAACCCTCCATAAAGATGCAAGATTCATGGTGAATCTAGCAAACATGCTTCTCTAAGGAGCAAGTTCCTATCTTTTCAAGAAGGAAAGTCCTTGAAGCCATATGGAGACTGAGGAGCCAGAGGAGAATCCTCATGAGCAAGGTAACTAACAGCAGCTTTGCAGTAGCAGACAGTGGAAGTATCTGGAAGTGCTATTTGAGAGGTGTATTGTTTGTATCCATGACTCATGGTGACATCCAGGCTAAGAGCTAGTCTAGTCCATAATCAGATCATTTAGAGTACTCTGGAAATGTTCTTATTTGCTATGCAGGCAGGTCCACAGCATGGTCATGATCCCATATCTGTTCTCCAGCACTGCTGCTGCTCCAAGAAGCAGGATATAGCCAACTCTTAACACAGATTTTATGCGAGTGTACAAACCCTTTTGTTTTAATATACAGCCCTACATTTAATTTGTAAAACTATTCCTAAAACATTGTTGCAGACGCACTCATAAACAGAGTAAAGTGCAGCTGGCTAGTAGCATAGGTTGCCTGTATTTCACAGCCTTAATCTCTTCACCTCACTGTGCACACAACTGCCATCATCACAATTATCTGTTTGCAATCTGAAAGGGAATGCCAAAGATGAAGCTGGAGTCTGACCCTGTCTCCCTTTGGAAGGAGCCTCTTTAGGTCAGTCCTTTAAGTCACTGGGTTAAGGACAGAGGCAAAAAAAGGTTCTATCACCATTTTTAGTACATGATTTTTCTGTGACTAAACAAAAAGATTTGTTTGATGCACTGTCAATCTGACATCTGATTTAAGCATTAAAATATAAGTAAAAAGCCAGCATACCATTTGTTAATGATCAGTTACTATTCATAAAAATATTTCAGTGAAAAGGTAATTTGCTTGTTAATCAACAAAGAGGCTCTAGATTCCTTCTCAATCAGTTATATACAGGGAGATCTCACACTGCTATTACCTTTTCAACCCTAGTCCTCCAGATTTACACAACTGTTGATGAGGCTACAGCTGACCCTGTACAACACTGAAACTTCTCACATGGCCACATTCTTGCCTGGAAACTGAACCAACAAATTTGATAACTCATTTTGCTACATGAACTCCGCTGAAAACAGATTCTTATATCAGACTTAGATTTACCTGAGCACAGATGGAAAATGCAAAGAGGATCTGTAACATTTATTTTTAAGCCCCATGCTGTGAAGAAGGCATATTATAACATTTTATGCATTAGTCTCTCCTTTGTGCTGCGCATAATTGGCAGAGCTTTTCAGTGAAAAAACTATCTGGCCAAATTCTCAAAGCCTCATGCTCTGCAAAGAACTGTCTTAAGTTAATCTATATTAGGAGTAATGTTCAAGTTGACTGTACTCATATGAAAAATGTATTTAAAAAGCTCTAGCAGATACAATCTGCTATTTTTTGCCCGACTTTGTTCCCTGCTGTTGTTGGTCTCTCATGGGATTTCTTGCAGAGTGGTTAAGTGATCTATACTGAGATTTCAAAAGCAAAGATAATAGGAGCTCTATTCATGGGTTAAACACTTAGCTGCTTTAACACAAGATGTGTAGGAGCAGCCCCTAATGACATTCAAATCTTGTTATTGCTGTGCTTCAGTATAGGATGTACTTGGTTTTCTGGCTGCAAGAAGCAATTGTCAGAGATGAGTGTAAATCCTGAACACCAAATAAATCCCAGTGCATATAGAAATGATGCCTGATTTTGCTCTTAGAGCAGCAATATCTTTGGACTTCACTGTGCTGGTTCCTGACATGCACCAATGCAAGTGGGATATTGCACTCAGTGGCTGCACCACACCAACCATTGTGTCTGACTCGAGGGGCATCAGCTCTTAACTTCATATTGGCGTAAAATTTCTAACCCCTCCTTTGCAAAAGACTGCTGCCTATTCTTAATGTCTTGGCTTTTGAGCATTCCCCTAAAACCAGTATTGTGGCAAGCTCTGAGCCTTCAGTATTTCTGAATCTCACATCCAACTTACTTCCCTTATGTCCTCCAGGGCTTGCGAGAACCTCCCTTGCCTCCGCCCACTCTGAACTAGCAAATTTGCTAATACTGCATAGAAAATCCAAGCTTTCTTCCAAAGAAATGCAGATTCTAGCTGAGCACACATTTAATATTTCACTGCTCTCTGTGCCTCTGAAACCTTATGAACTGTCTTTGCCGCAAGGAAAAGTTGTAATAGACATAGATCCAGAGGCATATCACACCAGGCTTGATTTTACTCATTAATCCATCAAAGACATTAAGCACAAATATTAGAACCCTAAGCAAAATATAAAGGAGGAGCTGCTTGAAAACCAAGCTCATATTTGTAACACAAAAGCTTGATAGATTAAGGGATTAAGAGGTCTATTGATATTAGTTCCATTTGTTTCACACACAGAGTAAGAGATTAGGAAAAAAAACGCTGAGACTAGGTGGAGACCCACTGGTTGATTAAATCATATTGTAAAGGTTATTGCTAATTAAGGCCAAAGTATTTAAAAGTGCACAAGTGAATGTGGTGTCCAAATGCCCTGAATTTCAATGGATGTTGAATGCACGTAGCCAGTGTAAGTCTCATTGAAGACAATGATGTAAATGTGCTGCATAAGCAATGCTAATGTGGTATATGAAATGGAAACCTAGGCACTTGTTAGCCAGATAGCATAGTTTTGGTGTTCTAAATGTCAAAATAACCTGCTGAGTGACCATGAGCATTTTCTTGGTTTCACCTGGTACAGTACCAAGTGTTCTAGGTGTCAGAATCACCTTCAGAAAGGTTATACCACCCAACCCACAGAAATCACTGCACTGCTTAAGCAACCTCAATGCTGCCTGATGTGATGATAGTGAAGTGAAACATTCTGCCATAAGAGCTCTGAAATGCAGAGGTAGCGTGCCAAAGGCACAAGGACAAGATGCAATGGATACTTGCAGTTCAAACATTGGTGAAATTAATAATACTGCATTTCCATCAAATTTGTTATGTTTCTTTCATGTTTCCTTTACCGTAACTATCCTGAATTATGATTTATTTATTTGGCATGTCTGTCATTATAAACAAAACATATCTCTACAAATTAAAGAAGATGAAACTAGACGATATAGATTTTATATTTTATATGGATCACAGTCATTACCGTCAGTTCAGGAACAGGTCCTTAATCCATTTTTGCTGTGCATTAGTGTAGTCAAAAGAACAGTTTTAAGTGCTTCTTCCCATCTCTTTCACACTTCCCTTTTCAAATTCAATGTTTTTTTCCAAATAGCAAAGTGATCTCCTTACAATCAGTAGATGGAGATTAATTTGGAAACATAGTGCCTTTAAATAATCTGGTATATTTAGTTTTTATTTTTATTACTGCATGACTGAGATGAAATCACCAAGTTTATCACAGGCTAAGAGCACACATAGGATAAGTTAATGCAATTCAGCTGATGCACAGTAAGTTTCAAGATGCAAAGAAAAGTTATGCTGCACTAAACTCAGGAGTAAATTCCCATTGCTATTTATAAGACTGTAATTCCTGGGGGAATATCAGGATCTTCTGTTTAACTAAACTGAGAAAGTCAGCATGGATAGAGAGTGTCAGCATGGATAGAGAGCATATGACAGAAAACAGCCATACACAGAACAAGTTCCCTCAGAAGATACAGCCAGAGGCACTTACAGCTGGGCTGGGGACAGGGCTGGAGACACTTCAGCTCCCCATCCAGCTGTCTTAGTGGGGGAGTTCATCCATGCCAGCCACTTGTCACCACTCCTTGGTGGAGATAACTCTACTGAAAACATTTACAGGAACACTCCTATGGTTCTTCAAGCAAATTTGTCTGAAATAGCTCAGACTATCCATTTATAAACTTTCAACTTGCCCGGCTGGCTCTATCAGAACCCTATTAGACAGCACTCTCACAAACTGCTCTCCTTCAGAGCAGTAGTCAAGACTATTTGAGGATGGTAACCTCATCCTCTGACACAGCTGGACTGGAAAGGAAGTTGAAAGGAGTGAAAAGAGCAACCCCTCCCCAGGTTTCTAAATAATTGTGCAAAAGGGCTAAAACAGCCCTTAGTCTTTGCTATAGAGAAATGAAAATGGGTGCCCTGAACAAGGAGGAACCTTTCTAGCTCTGCTGCTGTTTGTCTCATATTGCCATTTGATTCCTCTTCTGGACTGATCTGTGAAATATTATAATTGACCAAACAGAAGTGCCACAGGGACTATCAAAACCCTTGTGGAGGAAAAAGCTGTGTACTCTATATCAGTTCTTGCTAAAAGCCAGTGAGCAAACTCTTTATCCGAGTCCTTAACCCATTGAAGATGGTAAATTCTATGATACAGCCTGTGTCATAGACAAAATTAAAGAAAAAAAATAAATTAAAATATACATCTTGGACAAAGTAAATGTACTTAAAGCCTTCAAATATACATTAAGACTGTTTGAAAGAGAAAGGCAATAAATTGTTCTGAGTTCAATTGCAACAAGAAAAGATATAGGAAGACACTGAGAAAACTTTCTAAGCGCTGATATTATCATTTGGGGAAATTGTGAAGTCTCAAAAAAACCAGGTTAGATGAATAAGCTGTCAGGAATTACTTCCCTGAGGTCAAAATGAATTTTCAGGTTCCCTTCCCACCCAATATGCTATGATTGTACAGAATATGCTAGCAGGTAAACAAAAGGGAGGGGACCCCTGCCAATTCCACATGGAAACACAGATTAACTCAGTGTTTCCTGTCTGCAAATTGTAGGATGCTAGAAAAATACACACAGCCGTATGTATTAATAAATGGTATTATTTTACTGAAGGGGTCTAAAGAAACAACTGCAATAAGAATGTCCAAGTCATGGCTTAAGAAATGTTTGCAAAGATTATTATTTATCTATTTACCAGAAAAAGGAGAATGAATTCACTGTTTCTGAAAGGCTGCAGCCCTCACCCAGTAAGTGCTGCATTTCCCACACCAGTGGGCAAAGGCAGCATGAGGTCCTGCAATACTAGTGAGCTTCAGCCAAGGCCTTTGTAGGCAGCTCCTTTGGGTCCTTCATTTTGGATCTGATTTAGCTTTTAATTGCCCAAGCTCATTCCTTTGGCTGGCAGTTGTTATTTTGCATGTGGACCCCCGGCTGTCTCACGCACGTTGCACACACTGCAACTGTGGGACCGGGATTGCTCATCTCCCTCCGAATTCATGGGGAGCACAACCATCAGAACAAGCAGCTAAATAAAGCTTTTGGCCGCCAAATCTCAGTTTCATTGCTGTCAGAACGTCAGTTATCATGGTTGGGCTATAATTTTCAGGCTGGTAAAACCTCAATTGTCATGTTTGGATTTTCTTTAACACTTATTATAAATGCAGGAATTTGATTTGTGCAGAATGAAATGACTCGCAGTGGCTCAGGGATTTGGCAAAGAGCTTCACATATTTCACTGAAATTCTGTTTGGCCTAGAGAGGCATTACAATTCTAGATAAAGAATGTGCTTTTTTGTACAGAAGTAATTTGTAATGGAATGTTCCAAAATAATTCTGTATAAAAGATGAACTAAAGCAAAAGAAACATGATCTTTGCCTCTCTGCCATGGGAATTAATTCAGATTGAGAAAATGGAATTGGAAGAGTCTGATTTGAAACATTTTGCAAAATACATTGTGGGTGAAAGCAGGGGAAGGAAGAAATTCCATTGCCTTCAGGAGGAGGCCAAGAGGTGAGCCACATATGGTTGCTTTCAGTAATCCTTTGAGCTGTCTAGGAGCCTTACCTAGTGTTAGGGAGCAGAAACAGTTGTATAAATCATAACTAGTAAATTACAGTAAAAGCTCTTTGATGAACAACAGAAAGGAGAAGACTGCTGAAATCTGCTTCCTTTAAGTAGGACAATTTGGATTATTTGGAGGCATCTGAACATTTGGAAACATCTGGGAAGAATCTTAAAATGCCATTATTTCTAAAAAAAAAAGATAAAGTTATGATCCTTTTTGGGTCATATAATTTGGATCTATATTTACACATGCTTGCACCCTTGGACTAAGCAGATATGTATGTGTGAGGTCTTATTTTTACATTCAGTTTTGGTGTTTTAGGAAATGCAAATGACAGAAGAAGTTGACATGAATAAATTGGCACCATTTTACAAGTCACCTCATCACAAAGCAAGACATATTTGGGACTATTCATCACCCTAATACAGGGAAGGCTTCTGGTGTTAGGTAAGTCAGTTAGAATGTTATGTATCAGGAATGGTTTCAATTCTAGGCTGAGAAACTACAAGCTCTTGAAGAAGCCAAGGAACAAATATAATACTTGAACATGTTTACTGTAAAATGAAGGGCTATTTTATCTCAATCAAATAAACCAACAAGTGGACTGCAAATCTGATATTGAAATAAATCCAATTTACTCTCATGTAATTGCTTATTTGATTCTCAAATATGACATGAAGTTAGAAAACAAATTGATATTCTGTCACTTCTGTTTCAGTAAACTTAACTCAAACAAGTTGCCCTTTAGGTGCATCTTGGATGGAACGGTACTTTGTCTTCATCCCGAGGAAATCAGTGTATTAAATTTGTTTGAAAAATTATTATCCAAACCATCACTCCTTTTCAGACAGTGTTTGAACTGCATACTAAAAAGGCCAAATTTCCCCTGAGAGCCAGCACAAGCACAGAGAAGGTAAATACTGTAGTATATTCTCCCTCTGCAAGAAAATGTATCAGCAGTAAAGGTACAATATAAGCTCAGACAAACTCGGTAAACACAGAAACTGCAGAAGTCTTGTGGGCATGGGCCATCTTCCTCCTTCCTCTTGGCCAAAGCAAAGACAGTTTTAAATCTTGATGTGCCTCAGCATTTAAAGAATAAGGTATATAGACTCTGTACTATCTCAGCTATTGTCAGAATACTACATCCAGCACCAGAATCCACAGTGGGTAAAGATAATAAATGGAAAGGTGTTATAACAAAGCCAAAGGAATAATGAAGGGGCAGGGGGTAGGAGGAACATTCTTTCTGCTGAGAAATTCCAGAAGTTGAAAATATTTGTTCAAATAAAAAGAGAAGTAAGATTCAGACAAAAAAAATTTAGTCTAGGTTGTTTAGCACAGCACAATGGGCAGGCTGACACTGCAGTCGGGCATCGTAAGGAAAGGTTGGCCAGTGATTGCTTGGATTCCTAGACATTTTCATAACAAACCTCCTTCATGAGCTGCTAATAAGTCACTGTCATAATGCAGGCTGAAACTCCTCAGGTTTGTAAGCTCTAAATGAACATAAAGCTGAAGTTCATGCCAGAGGTACATCCAGGCTTCCAGCTGAAGACTAACATTGATCAGCCAAGGGTATCAAACAGGGAGAGCAGAATGCTGTTACTATAGTGAACGCTGCTGGAATTTAGGGTGAAATTCTGCTGAGTTCCACAGATATAAGTCATTCCACCAAAACCAAGAAGTTAGCACAATTTTACTCAGTAGGAGGAATAGCGTTTTGTTTTGCAAGATCTTCCTCAAAATCAAAATCATTAGAGCTTGTGAAAGTAAGGTCTCTAAGACTGGTTAAATCCAGATTTTCAACAAATCCTTGATTCCAAAACATAATCACTTTCTCAGGGAGTTCTCTACAGGAAAACTACATTTTATTCTCTATTTGCTCTTCACAATTACTTAGCACATGCTTTATTGCAACTTGTTTCACTGCCAGAATTTGTGCTTTACAAATGATTACCCGAGTTGTGGTTGTCCTAGGGGAGAACATCCCATAGGACAGCCACGAGTCTCACAAAGGAATTTCAAGACCTGTGTATGAGCACCTTCAGAGCATAAGCAAAAATCCATTTACATTCCTACATGCAGTTATAGGTATTCTAATTAAGACCATGGATTTATCTTATAAATAAGCATATGGCAGCGTTATTTTCAAAAGAAATCTGACTTGAAGAACTCTCCCCCACTTCATCTCCCTGTGGACCTGTAAGTGTTGATGATTATTTTAATAATAACAAAAATGAAGAAAGAACAAATCCCAAAGAAGATTTAAGTGATCTGTAATGTGAAATGAAGTGAAAATCCATGCAAATGAAACAAGTGTTCGGAGGAGCTCTTAGGCTGGAAAAAGCTGATGTTGCAACGTCACAGTCACAGCATTTGTGTTGGTCTGAGAGCCCTTCCCAGGACCTGGCCATCAAAGGTCACGGGATGTAAATCAGCTGTTGTCTCTAGCCCAACCAATCCAGTTTCTGCCACCAGGATTTTGCATGCAATGAGGAGCTTCCTTGGGAGCAGAAGGTCACAGGTGGGGCAGAGAGGAAAGAGGTATCATAAAGAGATGTGCTGGAGGGACAAACTGAGTTGGATTGGGGTTTGGATTAGAAGATTCAGAGGCTGGGGTGAGTTTGGTGAAATGACCACATTTTTTTGTGTGTTTAACCAGAATTATTCTGTTTAGAGCTCAGCTGAAAAGCCTTACATGAGCACAACACCAGAGCAGAACAATGTCTTCAGTCCCAGTAAGTAATGTTTTCCTGCTTTTTTAAATTGTGGAATAAATGCCTGTCCTGATTTATGTCTAATGCAGTGCATTAAATTTTTAATTTCTCTTCTGTTCTCAGTACAGCTCTTTCATCCCCACTATCATGTTAATGATATAGTGAAACAACATCGATTTTAAAGCTCTCATTTTCTGTCTGGTTCAAAATTAACAGACGAAAAGCCTACAGTCTGATTTCTGCCCCAAACCAGAATATTGTTGACCTGCCCTGCAGCACATGGAGCAGGAACAATGGACAAGTCACAAACCTGGGTATCAGCAACTCACTTGAAATGGGAGTGGCAAGACAACATACAACCCACAAACACCAAAACGTCTGAAGGAAGAAATGCAATAAAAATTGGGTAAACTTATCCTTGGAGTAATGCTGGATGAAATCCAGACTAAAATCACTGAACAGTGAAGCTATTCCAATTTATGCCACAGTAACATTAAAATACTTCCTTCTCTTCTATAAACATAATTTAATTCTTTCTGGAAAACGGAAGAGTACCACATGTGACAAGTGTTCCCAAGCAGCATGCTGAGCACCAAATGTGAACTATAATTCACAATTCATGCTCAATTAATCATAATGTATAAGGAATGGCTCTGTTAATGCTTCTGCTAACTACCTAACCTATTTTGAGAGGCGCAGCCAGAATTTTAGCTCTTGTGACTTGCTGTTGTTAGTGACAGACTACATGTACCCCAGCAGCAGTCAAAGACAACAGCCTTCCCTCAATGAAGAGAAAAAGTGATTCTCGGTATTGCGGGAGGCTAAAAAAAGCTCTGAAGAAGAAGCAGAAATGAAAGTACGAGAGGGTGGAGAATGTTATCTTTTCTCATGTAAATCCCACTGAAAAGCAGCAGGAGGAACCCTGTGTAATCCAAGCCCTGGGTCAAAGTAAGATTTGGAACAACCTTCATTTAGCAGATGAGCAATGTCCAAGTGATACAACTTAAAGAGGAGAGATCTGGTGTCTCTAGAGATTGTTCCAGAGTTATTTTTACAGGAAAGCCAGGGAGCAAATCTGGTTGATTTAGGGGAAAAAGCTTTACTTTCACGTGTTACTATTTTTGTTAATCGGAAGGAGGGGTTAAGAACAGACTGGCTCGCTGCTCTGCTCAATTCAAATTCTGACAGAGAAAACTGATTAGAATCATTAAGGCCACAAGCACAGCTGATGAACCTGGAATCATCCTCTTTGGCCTCGGACATGTTTGTGGATATTAGAAAGCTGAACTTCATGGTTCACCATTTCTCAGCTGCACAAGCTGGAAAGAAGAGTGGTAACTTAATGAATCCTCAAAATCCTCTGGCCTAATTTGTGTCAGGAACACACCACAGGTACATGGATATATTTTAGAACTGACCAGGGTGTATGCAGATAAATGTTTATGCTAGAAAACATAAAAATACCATAAGGAAAGAGGAGAATTGTATGCAGAACTCTCTGATGTGTTCTATCCATAAAATTTTGCTTTTTCATCCCTGCCACTTAAAATTTAGGAACAATATGGAACATATTTTTCAGACTGCTTGCAATATCATTTTAAAAGTCTCCTGCAGTCCTCAGTATTTCAGGTCTTTCCAGCCAGGAGGAGCTCAACTAATTGTATTCCAACCTGTCACCACTAGACTTTGGGGTGTTTTCTTTGTCCTCGCCCTCCACCTTCTCATTTTTAACAGCTATTTTCCATCTCAAACCAGTAAAACCCACCACTGAAAGCTGAGCTTAGTGTTAGAGATCACCGCTCTCGGAAAATCTCTTGGAAAATTATTAAAATAGGTAATAGTTTTCTCCCTCGAACGCTGATTCCCGGCCGTTGTGAACACGAGGAGAGAGCGAACGGACAGAACATGTGCGGGTGTGGGGGACCGGAGGGGCGGGTGGTGCCCGCTTGAGCCCTCCTGAGCTCACCTGTGCCCACCTGAGCTCACCTGTGCCCACCTGAGCCCTCCTGTGCCCACCCGAGCCCGCCCGCGCTCCGCCCCCGCGCGCCGCCAGGTGGCGCCGCAGCCCCGGGTTCGGGGGCGGCGAGGAGCCCCCGCGGGACCGGGATCAGGATCGGGAATTGGGATCAGGGTCGGGAATTGGGATCTGGGATCGTGGACTGGGCTCGGGGAGCCGCTCAGGGCCAACAGCAGCCCGTCAGGGAACGGCATCCTCAGCTTGCGCCGGCGCTCCAGCCAGAAACGGGCACCGAGCTGGGGACTGCGTACACCAGCCCGGGAGCGGTGGGGAGGGAACGTGACGAAGCCAACTTGCATTCAGATTTTGCCTTGAAAAGGAGAGAAATAACTTCCTCTAGTGTTGCCACTGATGCCGTGGCCACAGTACTGAGCACTGCTGAGCCTGTGTTGCCCAGGTAAATGGGGTTTCTGTGCAGCGATGACGAGAGCACACACGGGGTGGGCACCCTTGCATGCCCAGGGTCAGACACGGCCTCATCTACAGCCACTGTGAAATTTTTCCTCTGTCCAACAGTGAAAGTGCTCACAACAGCCTGATCCTAAAAAAACACCCATGCATGAATAAGTTAACTCGAATTCACAGTCCCACAGAATCCAATTAAACATAAAAGCATAAAGTTACTCATGTATTCAAGGATGCGGACAGCTGGGTCCAACATTTATTTTGGTCTGGTGCCAGTTACAGTAACCATCCCTTCTCTGTATTTCATTTCTCAGCTCTACAATTAGAAGTTAAATTCAACCATCCTATTCCCAATGGACCCTCAAGGATGAAAATTTTATATGTATTTAAATACATAATGTATCCACTACTTGTGTCTATTTTCTAGCAAATCTCCCACGGATTCTATGGGGAAAGCACAAAACAATGAATTATGTATTCAGGAATTTCTGCCAATCTCAGTAGTTGTTACAGTGTTCAGAATAAAAAGAACATAGCTAATAGATAATTAATTACGCTCTAATTACATTCACCTGGGAAAAATAGATAGCACTAAGGAGGAAACAAGGGTCAATAATATTAATATAGTTGATCACCAATCTTGCATATACAAGTACCAATTAGTTAAGCAGAGTTAAACAGAGTCAGTGATAATTTGCATGAGGAATTCTGAATGTAGAGATAAATTAAACACATGGAAAGTAAGAGAAATGGAGCTACAACATAATCTGAACTAGTGATCCATTTTCCTTTTCTCAGGTTGCATTTAAGGGACTGTCATCAAGGGAATGTCAGGTTACATTTAAGGCTGCTCCATGCCCTGGAAGTTGAGGTCACCTCCAGGGTACTTTCCCTTTCATGTACAGAAGGCACTCTTGGTGCACTGTGGTTCCAAAAGGGACGTAAGACATTAAATGCTGGGAAGAGCAACAGAGTGAGGATGGTTACTGGATCTGGCTTTGTAGGTGGCAGTGGTGCCTACACCACTCTCTCCATGCTGGTTTTCCCATACAAGCCCTGCACATGGCTGAACAGCCAGATCTTTAACTCCAGTGAGATGCCTAGACCATGTTGAGCATTAAACACATGCAGAGCTGTGTTATGGGATTAGAGTTTAAGAAGAACAGATGGAGGCTGTAGCAGTTTGATTTGGTACTTCTTTTATATATCAGGCAGTGGAGAAAACAAACAAGACATGATGTTGGCAAGGAGGGGCACCTGTGCTGCTCGGAAACATCTCTGAGCTGTTTTGCAGGAGGTTCATGACACTGCACACCCAGCTACCAGGTGATGGGGGTGAGCAACCACATGGAAATGGCACTCCTTCCTCCTCCCTTCATATTCCTGAAGGGCTGCTTTCTGCTCTGTGCAAACAGTAACAGCAGTGTTTTCTGTGGGCTCCAAGGCAGGCTTATATCTGCATCAGCTGCATCAGCAGGTTAACCCCTGGGAGGAAAGGGAGCACTGATGCCACCACCCCAGCTGAACTGTGCACAATACACTTCTGCAAAGAGCTTCCCTCCACATTTGGGAGTCCAGCAGTGCTGTATTAATATATGTAAAAGAAATGGAAAAACAGGCCTATTCACTCTTGTATAATGACACACAGATGGTACAGTGTAACTTGGCCTAAAGACGGCTGCTCGGGGAAGGCAGTTGGGCCATCCACAAGCAGAGAGGAATTGCTGGTGAAACTTTATTACTCAAGGGTGGGGGCCCAGTCTTTCATCGCACAGAGGGGAAAAAATAGATGGAAACAAGCCTTGACTACCACTGTGCAATAGGATATTGCACCAAACCACAAAGAGGTAAATTTTGGCCTGCTATTTTGAGAGCTTTTATTAATCTTCAATGCAGCAGAGCTTTCCCCCAGCCCTTAGCTCGGCAGCAACAACACAAGTGAATGGAGTCTTTCATGGGCTTGATATCACAGAGCTCACCCAGGACTCCTTGGTTTGTGCCTACAGTATCTGTGAGTCACACATGAACCCCATCCAAGAGCAGCATAAAAATCACTGCTGCTGATCATGTGCATTCAAGCACACTGACACTCAGTTAAAAAACAACAGCTTAACACAACAAATGAGAGCACGAGGTTTGTGACCCCTGATCTAACACTTTCCAAGCTGAAACACCTATGGCTGTATTTCAGTATATCAAGTCCAAATGGCCAATCATTCCTTATGGAAGACAACAGCCACGGGCACTTGCACAGCACAACACCTCCAGGGCTACTGGATTCAGAGGAGCTTATCTCTGTCCTCAGCTTGAGCCAGGCTGCCCCTTCCACCCACCTTCCAATCAGATGGAGGAGAAAAATCATCATAAACAAGCTTGGCAGCATGCAGAGAGAGCACCATGCTTAGCCATTGAGATGCAGGTTCTGCTCTTGCACATTGATATTGCCATTTAGTCCTTACGGACTGACGCCTTCTCTCTTGGCATTTGCAGCCAGTTCAGCATTACCATCATCTTTCCCATTGCTAATATGTGGTAGATGAAACTACTGCTGACCCTGCTACCAGGACCTCACACATGGTTAAGCAGTTCTGTACAATTTTGTTATCATCACGTGAACTACTGCTCTTAAAACTGAAGAGCGTTTGCCTCTTGGATAGGAGGGTGGAACCCAAACTTCTTGGCCAAGGTGAAGAACCCTTATACACTTACTGTTCAAAGTGCATTGTTTTTAAACTCAATTATGTTGAAGATAACAACTGTACAATTATCTGTAATGAAGTTTCTAGACCTCATAAGGACTCTGGGACTCCTGCATGGTTGTTAGATAACAAAAAAAGAATGTGGAGGAAGTCTCAGTCATTTCACAAACAGCAGTGAGGGCCCTGTTCTCTTTGATTATAGCCCATTGGGGAAAAGACAACCTATCATTAAGGCCCCATTCACAGCACATGGAATGAAGAGCAGGTTGTCCAGCATGAGGCTGGGAGAATCCAAGTATGCCTTTGCTGGTGGGATCATAACTGGAATTGATTATAGACATAGCCACAGCCATGTACATCCCAGGTCCTCGGGATCATTATTCTCACACAACTGTTCTAACCTTGAAGATAACTTGAGCTCTCTTGTCAGCCATCTGCCTTACAATAAGTCAACATCCTTATGTATTCTCTCCGCCAAAAGGCAACTTTTAAAATGCTATTAAAAAAACCTGTGTACAAATTAAACAGTCAACACATTTTACTGCTGCTCAGTAACTAAAATGCTTTCACTGTGCTATGCAATCTATAACTGCTGAAATTACTTTCATGTGTGTTTATAAGTCTTCCTATATTTTCTCCTCATTACTCCAAATACATTTTAAAAGCTTGTTAAGATAGATTTGTTGCTGTTTTGTGTCTAGCTGACTGTGCATGTTAAAGGCTTCGACTGTGATTTTCCTAACTTGAAACACACTATTTTTCATGCTGCTTGTTAAAACACATATCATTCCAACCATGTACATTAATTGGTTTGTCTAGGGAAACAGGACTCAGTTTATGAAGTCTGTCATCCTGCTTTGTAGCTTAATTATAAAATAAAATTATTTTCCTTCCCCCCAGCCAGACTATTTGCTCATTGGTTTGGTTTTTTTTTTTTTCAAATTCCTCATGCTGCTGTTTAAATTCCAGGGCTGAGTGACTGATCCACTGGGTCCTACTTCAGTGGCTGCTCCCAGGGCTGGTGGTTAACACAGCATTTGTTAGTGAATGCACTGCAAGGGTTCTGAACTGCACTTGTAAGCATCCGAGGCTGAGAGGTGCTGAGAGAGAATTGTGCTTTAGCTGAAGTCTGCCATTTATAGTAGAGGCAAAGTACTATTTAAGTTATTGCACGCTGACTTGTGATGTTCTGTGTACACCCAGTCGCTCTACAGCACAGCAGGGGCTGCCACATACCCAGAAAACAAGAAACCTCAAACATGATTTCCAGGTAGAAAGAAACAATAAACTTGTAGAAAACAGATGTAGTAGCTCTAGCCAGAGCCAACCCTCAATGACAGGATGACATCAGGATGACATCAAACTCCTTTGAGAGAGACACTCAGAATAAAGCACCACCTTTGAAGACATCATTCTTAACTCCACTGGGATTAGCCCAAAGGGTTTTCTTTTCCAATCAGAGAGTTCTTACTCAATGGTTGGCACAGCCAGAAGTCAAGAGCAGCCCAAATTAAACTATCCAGGAGTGAAGTGAACTCGTGTGGCTCACTGTGAACCACAAAGCTGAAGGATAAAACCACGTGTCAGCAGCTGTAGTTACAGCAGGACTCCCATTGACTTCAGAGGTGCCAGGAACTCCCCCATGGAAGGAAAAAAGGGCCTTATTTCTACCAACTGAAACTTAATGTCCTAAAGAAGGGATTTAAAACAATACCCAGAACTATAAAATGTCTCTATGAAAATTAACTTTCTTTGCTACACCATCCTGCTCATGGTGTAAACCCACAGATCCTATTTAGCAAGTCCCAGCTCCCCAAATTTCCTCTCTGTTGAAAGAGTCCACCTTGGTAGGTTGAGTTTAAGGGAAGTCTTCAACAGTGGAACAGTGCAAAGCAGCAGGAATCTGAAGCATTATAAAACCTTTACCATACCCAGGTATTCTAGTTCTTTCTACCTTCTCTGACACACAGTACTGCACATCTTAGAGGTCTGATCCTGTAGCAAGCCTTCTGAATTATAAGACAGAAACTTGACCCACAGAACCACAATAATTTCAGATAGAAATTAAAATTATCAAACTTCACAAT
Organism: Neopelma chrysocephalum; assembly: GCF_003984885.1. Classification (NCBI taxonomy): domain Eukaryota; kingdom Metazoa; phylum Chordata; class Aves; order Passeriformes; family Pipridae; genus Neopelma; species Neopelma chrysocephalum. Next base: position 366,619 of record NW_020897724.1, read on the forward strand.
ACACATGCTATTGCAAACTTTTCTTCTTGTCACACAAAACCTTATTTCATTTTACAAAGGGATCAGTCTCGACCAAGACACACATATACCAGAAAGCAGCCCCTCTGTAAAAATATTCAGGTAAAAATCCTTACTTTAAGAAAGGCATCAGGATCCTCAAAGTTCTCCCTTCTGACTGAACCAGCCCACTCCCTCCCACGATGGCAGGAAGGCCATATGTGTCAAGAGTTATTGGCATCATCTGTAACTAGGCATTCTGCTAGTGATTTAGGAAATCTGTTAATGGGAAATTAATTGGAATCAGGATCAGCCAATTGCGCAGATTTTCCCCTTGATTAACACACCCACTTGTCGACAGGATGAATTACAAGTTGTGCCATTCACTGACGTAGCTCAGCCCCAGGGATCTTGTTGGTGCAGTTGCAGTGTGTGGCATTTAATGTGTCCAAGAATCAGCCTGTGCTGGGAGGGTTTGCAAAGCTGGAGGTACCACAACAGTAACTGAGCAGGGAGGAGAAGCCCTGTCCTGCACAGCCCCTGCCCGAGGGCTGGAGCTGATGGCTCTGCTCTGCTTCCCTTCAAAGTTCTGAAGATCAGAATGACAGTGCAGTGGCACAAACATGGTGACTGATTATGAGCTGGGCAACTGCTGCACCTGTACTGGAATTAATTTCCCCACCAAGGGGGGAAAGATGAGCTCAGCAAAGCCCAGCACAGTGAACGCGGCTCCTGCGAGGGCTCCAGCCTCTTCAGGGCTGATAGCTGTGTAACCCTCATCTCTGGCTTTGCCAGCACTTGTGCTGTCAGAGACACCCTGCAGACACCATGGCTGTACAGGCTTTGCTCTTTTTGCCCAGCTTTTTGCTTTTGATTTCCTCTCTCTGTAAGCAGCAAGCTTAATGCTTTGGTATTTGTTCTGTGATCAGAGCTTGGGTCAGATCTTCCTCTTTCTTACATTTGTAACTTCAGAAACCTCCTGGTGTAGCCACTGAACTCAGATTAGTTCAAGGCAAATGTGGAGTCAAACTGAATCAAATGCCCAACAGAGCTGTGGGGCTGAGGGCACTCAGACCCCAGGAGTGCTCAGCACCCTGAGCTCTCTCCTCTGTCCCCATGTCTTTGAACAGCCTCTTCAGGGCATGCCTGAAAATACCCACAGCAAATGCCAGCAGGTATGTGGACATTCATTTCTTCAGTGCCATAAGCATTTCCAAATTATTTCTGAATAAAACCCAGATGGGGTTGCCACGAGCATCCAGATTTGGCCTAGTGCTGCCCCCCCACCACAGGGAGGGCATGTCTTGCAGTGATACCTTGCAGTTGGCCACATAAGGCAGGCTGTATTCATCAAGTTCAGTGTTTTACCATTCCTCATTAAACACAGGGAATGCTAATGAGAGAGCCCTGTATCTGCTTGGGTGGTCTGTAACATGGAATGACAGGTCCCAAAGGAGAGGATCAGATTCTCCCCTAATTCGACAAGTCTGTCTGTGTGATCTGTTGCTCTTCTGACACGCTTCCCCTGCTGCCTTGTGAGGAAGGACACCCTTTTATCTCGGGTAAGAGGTGACAGGTTGGAAGAAGCTGATGATCAGCTTTGCCTTCCCATGGAGGGGAATGAGTTGCAAATTACCTGCTGTCAGTAGAAGGCTGAAGCCACAGCAGAAGGTGGAGTCCTGTGGCTGTACAGAGTGCTGGGCTGGAAACGAGATGTGTGTTAAAAGGGGAACAGAGCGCTGGAAGGGTACTGAGCCTCTTGAGGCAGAAAAGATTTTGCAGAAGAGATGTCTGCATAAGTAACATCTTTATAAACAGGGATATATGGAGATGAGAAATTGCTCCAAGAGCTTTGAGAAGATGAAGATTTACTGCTTTAAGTCAAAAGGGAAAAAGAGATGCCAGGCTGTGCCCCTGCCTTGCAGGAAAAACATTAGTACTCTAAGGTTTTGATGAATAGTGTAAGGAAGGCTGAGTAGGCTCTGCTCGCTCTCAAAGACAGATTGAACCTGAGCTCACTTACAGCAGAGCTCGACCTCTGCCTGCCATGAGAGAGCAGACGGGTGATTTTGTCTGTCCTGGTGCTCCTGTGATGCCCAGGGTATCCCACAGCAGCATGTGCCTTCCCAGACCCCAAGGCAGCCCAGTCACACATGGGGCTTGGGGCTGTGCAGGATTTGAGCGCTGAGAAACCCCCAGTGCACAGTTTCATGGGACTGGCATAATGGGGAAGCACTGAAAATCTTTGCTCTCGTGTAACAGGAGTTCCTAAACCACCAGACAGAGCAGGACAATGTGGTAAAGCTACTGGTGACCTGCAGTCAGTCTCAGCAGCGTTTGCCAAGAGGGGTGAGCAGAGAACAGATACCAAATCCAGCCTCTGAGCCCAGTGCCAGCCCAGTGGGCACACAGCATCGAGGCACGTCACTCCAGCAGTCACTGCCTGTCACAAATGCACACAGAAATCTTGAGCTTTGCATCCAATTAGTACTCAAAGGCGTGAAGACTTTTCTGCATTTAGAAAATTTCTAAGAAATTAATCTCCAAACCAGTTGCTTTCAGTCTAATGCCTCCTGAGGGTTTGGAGGGGGTTATTTGTATGGATTTTTTTTGCTGACTGTTGTCAGCCTCACACTGAATGCCAAGCTCCTGTTGATTTACCTGTGCCTAAGAGGATAATGCAAATACAGAAGACTACAGTTTTCCTTGCAGGAGCCCAGTGCCTCCAACCCAGTCAGTAATGGCAGACACCACCCTCATCATCCCAGAATGCTCACAGTCTGTAGAGAGAGGACTGTGGGTACATTAGTGATCAAACTGTGTTAGCTGTGACAAAATAAAAGTCTTTGAAGATTAAGTAGGGAAAAGAAATCTTTGAAATAGATATGATAAGGTATGTTGTCCTTTTGCTTATCTCACTCTTCCAACAGTGGTCTCTCAGAACAGAACTGACCAGGGGTTTTTTATAATGTGTGAAATTATTTTATTTCATCTCGGTGGAGGAAATGACATGAAAACCATGCAGAAAACAGTAAAGTTTTAAGTCTGACAGGGAAAAAAAAGGCAAATAAAATGATTTATGCTGAGCTCAGAAATAGTATCTCTTCTCACCCACTGACCATTCCAAACTGTGTCAGTGGGTGGAGCCTTTAATTAAAAATACGTCAAACTCCATACAATTTGCAGGTATCAGAAAGGTTTCAACTGGAAAAGATTAACTCATCCCTTCCTCTCATGCCACTTACAGAAACCACACAGTGCAGAGAGAGTCCCAACAAAGATGGGACCTTATTTTGCTGCAAGACAAAATTGCACAGCTCTTTTTCAGTCAATCAAGCTTTTAGTAATTACTAGAGGAGTAGTAGCACTTTATATACCTTAGAAAACTTCAAGAGTCATATTACACAAGACTGGGTTCTCAATATTAACAAAACTCACAACTCACATCAACAGATTTATTTTTTTTTAAAGACTGATGGTTAAGGCAGAACAGATTTTAAATGAAAATATCTTATGTGATCTCTTCAATTTGTGAGGGGGCAGGGCCTGTGTTTCTGAGGGAGTGCAGGTTTATGTTCTGGGCAGAGGTACATATACACCCACTCACAGCCTACCCTCCAGAAAGACCACTGGCTACCTACAACTCTCCAGTATGCTTCTTCCCAATAATTTTACAAGTAACACAGGGAACAAAGTATTCCTTTTCCCCCCTGAAGTCCGGGTGCTATTTTGTTGAGCAATTTACTGTTACAGCATCCCCTGTGCATGCCCCAGCCCCAGCAGAAAACAGAGCAAGCACTGTCTGAGGGAGCTGTACCAACCACGGTCAGCACAGAGTGTGTGTGGTGTATTCTGTGCTGTGACATCTTCAGAGCACCAGGATAACTTCTCTCAGCCAAAGGTGTGAGTTTATCTGCCTGAACACATGCTCATATCACACCTTTCCCACTCAAGGAATGCTACCACAGGAATCTCACATTATATATTTATTCTGGTGCCAACTGTGGGCTTCTGTCAAAATCAGCAGTTTGCATTCCCTCCTGTAGTTTGTCCCTGCTCCAGGTCCCTGTCCCCTTGCCCATGTCAAATTCCATGACTGGGCTGATCAAAAGGAAAAGGCAGAGGGATTTTGTGAGGCTTTTTTAGTGAGATAGTTTTCTGTCAAGTTTGGCCAACCACCTCTGCAAGATCCAGTGCAAAAGGGACAGCAGGAATGCCAAGGCAAGAGAGGAGCTGGGAGCTTATTTGACAGCAGCTGTCATTAAATAGGCTGCTGAGGTGTAACACCAGACACACCTTATGGGGACTAAGGATGTTTTTTTATATAGTATGAAAGCCAGAAACAATGCTGAGGAAAAGAGTGAAAATTGGAGATAAGCAGGAAAAGGCATGCAAAATAGCAGAGAGATCCATTAATACACTCTGATTCCAGGCAATAGATCTGATTTTCCTTTTGCTCATATCAAGCAAAACCCATTTGCTTCACTCATGTTGCTTCAGACTAACTCTGAACTCATTTAGGATTTGTTCAAAATCCCACAGCCCACCCAAAAACTGGGATGTCAGTCATGTCCCACTGCTGGGTTTCACTGATTTGTGTGCTTGGGTGAGATCAAACACGTACAGCGTTGTAAAATTCAAAAGGCAGATCATGATGAGTTACCAGAGATGCTGCCTCCCCATGATGGGTGTAAGTGAACTTTCACACAACTCTGTATTTAGCTATTTGCAACTTTGACTTACCAGATCTCAGATGGCATTTCCCCTTTAAACTCCCCTTTAGCAACAGCAGCGATTTTTAACTAGAAGCAGAAATCTCTTGGATTCTGACACCTGCTTTCCCTTGTCACCCAGAGGACAACAGGCTCTAACTTCTAATCTTGCATTGTTCATCTTTTAAACTCAAAACTACCAGAATCATCTGTTAATGGAGGCAGAAACATTTGCATGCTAAGTTGTTTGTGAATGATTTAAAAATGATGTTACCAGCATCCCAGAGAAATAACTATTTAAAAAGTCTACCAAATTTAATATTTTTATCACAGTTTTCTATTTACACAGTAATACTGATGTCCCTGGTGTTTAACAGGGACACACTCATCCTCATCACTTCACACTTTAAAGATGTGCAGAACCATTAGCTGCCTAATCCTTTCAAAATCTGTGTTTGGAACACAAGTATTGTTATCTTTCCTGAGCAGTGGGGATATTTCAGTGCCACCTCTCTGCATCTTGCCCAAGAGCACAATGCAAGAGGCAAGAGCAGGTTGGCAAAAGGACACCTCATGCTCGGAGCCAGCTCCGGCCATGCCGGGTGGTTTTCCTCAGCAAGGGGACAGCCTCACGTTGTAGAAGAGTGCTATCAGATTCCTGGGCTTCTGTTCCTTTCCATGGACCTTACTGCCTCTCTGCTTATCCTCAAATACAAACCAACCTCCCCCAAGTAGAGCACACTTTGTGTCTGTGTGTGGTGTGTGCTTATGTGCAGTGTGTGGTGTGACACCGTGTAATGCGATGTAAAGAACAACCCAGTCTCTGGATCTACAGCATTAGAGGCTACAGGACTGGACAGAATGGATGCAGATCTGAGCAGCTCAGATTTGAGCTGATCATACCTGCTCGACTGCTAGAAAAGAGTATTAACCTTCCCATGTGTAATTATCACCTCCACAGATGTGAAATATCTTCCAAGTGATCATTGATTCAGTGTAAGGTTCAGAGCCAACCTTCAGCTGACACTTGTGTTACAACAACTTTGCTTGTCACCTAAAACCTCTGAGGACCGGCCTTGCTCCAGCCCAGGCTCCCAGGATTGATCCCACTGCTGCCTGCACTGGAATCTCACTTCAGAACAGAACAAGAAATAAATATTTGTTTATTTTCAGGTATAAAAGTGAGGAAGACAAACCCCTGGTGCCTCCCTCCTAAACTGCTGCCTTGTCTATTAAACCAACAGAAAATGGTTTCTCATTTCATATAGACACAACTATCTTGAATTTCCCAGCTGTCATCTGACAGATAGGAACACTGGGAGAGAAAAATAAAACAAGCATAGAGTATAAATAACCCTGGGGACTAAATTTTGCAGACTCTGAACATCAATGATGTGCAATTCTTTGTTTGCTGAGGTGAGCAAGTACACAGGGAGAACTGTACACAACAATTATGTTAAAACACTGCACAGCGCTTGAGCTTTGAATATCTCAGAGGACCAAAACACAAGTGTAAGAGAGATTTTCAGCTGTTTCTTTAAGAGGGAGAGGTGAAGGTTATGCACAAGGCACTTGGTGGGAACAACCATAGGTAATCTGAGAATGCTTATATTGGAAGAACCTCAGACATCCCAGGGATGTGACTGTGGACCTCAACCAGAGACCCTGCAGGGATCAAACACAGGCATTGTTCCCAAAATTTCTCATTAAAAAGCTAAAAGAGAAGAAACTAATGAGTTTTATTCCACACAGTTTTTCTATTAAAAACCAGTGGGTTTTGTAACCTAAACAGATGTATCAAAGATGACACACAATCTCAATGACTGCTACTGCAGGTGCCATGAGGTTTGCTCATGAAGGAGAGCTCCTGTCTTGGGGATGTCTTTGGAGAGGCCTCATGCTCTACAGTGACAGCTCTTAAAAAAACACCTCCCTTGGCAAGATCTGTAGAGCCCACAGCAATATGGGGCCTCAGACGTATTCCTCTTCTCTTTGAGACAGACAACCCAACACTTTATGAAAACAGATCTCAACATCTGGTTATTTGTCATTGTTTGAAAAAAATGTCTGATCACTGACAGCACCTAATTTCTCGCCAGCATCCTCCACTCTTTCAAATTTCTTCAAATCATTTGACAGATGTTGTCCTTTCCCTCCAAACTTGTTCTCTTGTAAAGCTTATTTTGAGTAACTTACTGACACAAAACTCCCCACTAATCCCAAAGATCTCACTTTACTCTGCCACAGACCCTTTTCCCAGCCACCCAGCCATGTGAGCTAAAGGGAGAAGTGGAAAGAGCACAAGGAAAATAATCAAAAAAGCTTTAAAGAGCAGAAAAGTTCCAATAAGTTCTTTAGCATAAATAAAATTTCCCAAATACACCTATTAATATCAATGTGCAACACCAAAGGAAGAGAAAGTACATTACATTTAGCTTATAATGGCACCAGCATAATAACAGCAATGGTTCATCCCTACAGGAGCAACAGAGATGTGACATTAACCCTTCCAGCAGGGAACCCTGACCTGCAAAGGTACTGGCATGAATGATGTCAGGAGAAACTGTAGGAGCAGCAAGTGAAAACACTAGAAAAATGTCTTTCTGATCTCAAAATCAATTATAAAATTACCCTATGGATCCATTTAAACAATGGCTGTGTCCTGCAGAACAAGAGCAAGTATCAGCTGTGGAAGAGCTGAGCACCCACAAGCTGCTGCCCAGCCATGGCTGGTGGGGGCACCAGCTGGTGAGGCTGGTTTGCCCCAGAAAGGCTCTGCTCCAGCAGCACAACTCCTGGGACTGGTGTGGAGATGACAGGGAGGGTGGTGGACCAGCTCCAGAGGAACTGCACTGGGCTCCATCCCAGCCCTGCCCTGGGCCAGAGCTTGCAGATAGCAAGTGGTCCTTAACCCACAGATAAAAAGCCAAAACTCCTTTGGTTTTCAAGAACCCAGATTATTTATTATTATTGCTATCATCATCATCTTTCCCCCTGCATGTTCAACATTCAGAATTTAAAACATTTAACAAAATAAGTCACTCACTTCCTATTTAAATGTTAATATTTCAAGCCAGCAGTAAATACTATCCAAGGTAATGATAGCCAGGTCTCTTGAAGAGCTTGGTGAGGTTGACCAGGTCCATGCACAGAGCCCTCCTTACATAAGAGGCCAGCACTGCCCTTCAGCATTCCCAATCAGATCTGGAATACCTGTTGTAACTACAGCTTGCCTTTAGCCTTTCGCTTCCAGCAATTATTGACCTCAAGTCTCACTGATCCCTGTGGCAGGTCTGTCAGACAGAATAAAATGCTCAAAATTAATGAGCAAAATTAACAATCAGAAGAAAAGCAGAAACCTTTTTATTCAAATAATATAGAGATTTACACTCCATTAAGCCTGTTCTAATCCACATGTTGAAAATATGACATATTCTGCACCACTTAAAGCAATGAAATCCTTAGTGGCAGACAGAAGGGGCATATGTTTATTGACTAGAAAGAATAGACCAATATTTCTTAGACAAATTGAGGCACTAAGGACTACAGAGCAATCATATCTATTTAAGGATCAGCTTGGGAGTTTTTACAACTACAAACAGAAATAGGATTTTGCTGTAAGCCTGCTATAATGCAGAGCCACAGCAGACAGGGAGACAGTTTTGCAGTATTTATAAAGACATCAAAGTATGGAGGGGAGAAATAAGCTTTAGTTCTCAAAGAAAAAATTTAAGTAATTTGGAAAAAAACTTGTGAAGTTTCACAAACATCCCAAAAGTTTGGGATCTTCCCACTTGCTGTTAACAAGACCACTGCTTTACCTACACTGAGGTTATAAAGCATGCTTTTAAATAGAGTGGTAATTACATGGCCTTGACAATTGCCCCATAAAGAGAAACCATAAAGGCAAAGAAATTCACAGGCAAGGGCAGAATAAGGTGTATTTCCTCAGGTATCTTGGCACAAATGGGAGCAGATGAAGGCTGTCAAACAGCACCCCTTGGTGACGGGGTAAAGGGGCAGATGTGGCAAATCTGTTTCAGCCTTCATCAGGATTTTTCTTCCTTCCTCTCTCTGTTCTTTGGCTTTAAGTGTTTTCAATGTGATTTTAATGCAATGCATGTTGCATGAATAAAACATTGTGATGGAGGCATGTGCTGAAATCTTTCCAAATTTTCAAAGTATTAGGAAAGAATAGTTCCTCAGTGGTTTGCAATGTGCGGAGTTCACACACACCTGTTAGTCTTTACAAGAGGACAGTGTATTGATGCTCAGAGTTTGACTGACAACTCCTCTTGTCGTTGTAGAGATCTGACCTCGCTCTCTGAGACTTCCTTGCATTTTTCCTATCAGGAAATAAACTGCTTCCTTCCACATTAGGAATTGAGTCCTTCAACTGCCACATATCCCAGCAAACAGCAAAACCCCTCCCCATTCCCACTAAAGGTTTTGGCAGCTGCTCTAACAGACAGGGGTCTCAGCAAGCTGTACCAGGCACATCCCAACCCCTCAAACAGCCAAGGGCACAACCAAACAGCCTTTGGTCAAGATTTCCAGCTGCATCTCAGAGGGGTACAAGATATCATGGGCTGGGAGAGATGGTAGATGACAGCAGTGGGTCAGAAATCTGTCCCCAGGGAGGGACAGCTGAAACTGCTGGTGACTGTAAGCTGTAATGTGGTGTCACCCAGGGACAGTGGCTCTGGTGCTAGACAGGGTGCTTTGCTGTAGAAATCAGCTACAGAACAGCTTGTGAAGCGCCATCCTCACTGCCTCTGATTCGTAACCCACCGCGTTGCACAGAAATGCCTTTGCAAGCTGCAGCCTCTTCCTACTCCCATTTCTTCTTCCCAGCCAAGAGCTGGGACAGCAGCCAGCAGACTTCCAACTTTGTACCCTTCACAGTTAGTCACTTCTCGTGACAAACCCCGTCCTGGCTGGCTCTGTGTGTGTGGGGTGTGCAGCATCACCCCCTCACACGGGTGCGAGCCCGTCAGCCGCTCCGCTTGCTCTGTGGTGGCTCTGCTGCTGCTGCTGCTCATTAGAGGTCATTAGCAAAACTCCTACACCACAGAAGTGTTCGCCAAGGGTACCCAAAAGCTTTCACTCAAGCTTAGATAAGGCTGTGTTCATAAAAAGCAAGGGTGCTGTTATAACACTTACCAAGCTGCAGTGTATTTTTAGAAAAACCTGTGTTGAAGCCACCCTGCTGTGGGAGCGGAGCTGAGGAGTTTGCCTACAGCATCATCTCCAGCTCTCACTGCCCAGCCAAAGAGTGTCCAACTGGGGGAAAAGTCACAAGTGAGCGGTAGGATGATGTTATATCTCTAAGTGGAGGCATAGGAACACTATCAGTGTAAATGATTTAATATTTTCAGGTTGCACTGAGAAGCTTCGAAGAAAATAAGGGTTCTGTTATGCTAACGGGCTGTGATTGAAAAAAACCCACAGTTTTGTCCTCATATGATCTTCTATACTAAGAAGCTGAGTATGAATTTACACCATAAAAAGCAACCAGCAGAAAGGTGTAAAGTGTTCCTTACATTTGTATTTTTCCAAGTTCACCTTTCAGCCACTGTGAATTTTACAGCTGAGTTCACTGCATGGCAACTGTTCTAAAAACTCTGAGAAAAATCTACATGTGCAATCAGTGGCCAAGCTGCAGGGGCTTCAACAGATTTGAACATGGTGTTACACAAGCAGAGATGAGCTAATGTGAGATGACCGAAGTGATGCAGCTAGTAACTCCAGTAGATTTCTGTCAATATCTACAGGTAAGATAACTTCAAACCTGCAAATCAAGAGTGTAGGGACTTATTTACGTTTCTACAGAAGTTAACTAACCTTTCCAAAATGCCCCAGATGTATTAGTTTCAATTCACTTTGAATTTTGGACCAGACATGCAGATTTTTTGCTATTTGCCCCAAAGATGTTTCCACAGACTTATCTACACTAATCCTTAGGAGAACAAGAGTTTGAGATGTACTGCTGAGCTGCTTTGCATATCAAGTGTAAATCTTAAATGCTACAGGCTACATCTAACTATGGTACTCCATCTACATTTAAGTCATGACTAAACTATCTGTACATCTCAACATTTGCTGTAACAATTTTTTTGAACAACTGAATCAAGAATCCATGAGTCACTTAGGAATTTTTATCAGCTTCTGAGGATCAACAGCACATCTCAGAGTTGGCTCTTTACACTTGGCTGGTACAAGAGGGACGGGCACAGATATACAGAGCTTTGCTGTGCCAGCACAGCTAAATCTTCCAGAAAAGTAACTTCACACAGCATATGAAAATACTTATTCCGTAGCGTCAGCATTCTTTACTATAATCCTGCTCTTCTTCCAGGAGTAGAGCCTGGACACAAAGGAACAAAAAACAAGTGCTGTGGTATGTATAGAGAGATCTACTGTGCCAGTGGAGGAGCCCTGAGCTCCACAGACACTCCAGGCAACCCAAGCAAGTCTCAGCTGCTGCCTTTGCTGCCACTCACAAAGGCCAAGGAAGGTGCATCTCCACAGATGGCTGAATTTTGTCAATCACACAAATACTGAAGGCCACCTTTGTGGATCTCTGTAGTGCTTTAGCACATGAACAGACAGATCTCCTTGCCAGCACTTCAAATTAATTTTTCCATGGTGAACTTCTACTGGTTTTTGCACATTGCATCACTCAGCAGAACTTGCTGCTCTCAAAAGCTGCTGAAGTTACTCATTCTGGCTTTCATTTTCACATGGTGAAGTGCAATCTAGAAAGCCCTACTTAACTTCTCCCACTTGTGCATCTTAATGTGAAGAGAGTACCCAGGCAGAAGTAGAGCTGGGGAAGGAGCCGGTTTCTAGAGCACAGTAAAGCTCCATGGTGTTACTTTGGTGCAAACTATTATATAATTTAAATACATGTTTCCTGCTCTTTCTTGGGAAAGTTAGTGCTTGCTGAGACTGCAGTGACAACAGCTCCCTTCCCAAACAAATGGCTTCAGTAACCCCCCAGCAGCAGCCAGGCTTTTAAGAACAGACCCATTAGCCACTCGTTCCATCAGTGGTGTTGGCAACGAAGGCAAGAGCACGATGATATTTATTTTTCACAGCTGAGAACTTTGACAAACAGCATCAGGCAGCAAAGGCCAGTCGATTTATATTTCTTACAGTATATATTCTTAAGAATGGCAGTCACCATTATGGAAGCTATCAAAAAACTAGCTCTGACCTTAAATAAGTGTGCTCCTATGTCAGGCAGTTTCAGGAAGGAGAATTTATGAGGCAGATGCTAAATTCGGGGAAGGAAGAAAAGTTGAGTTGCTCTTGCTGGAGCTGCAGCCCGAGTTCACAGCACGGGATGCAGGCACCAACATTTGGTTTAATTCTTTGTGCCCCTTTAGGATAACAACTTAACCACCCTTCCCCTTTGGGTCAGACTGGCTGCTGGTCTATTCTGTATGACCATCTAAACCACAGCACATAGAGTCACAGCGCTCCTGGCTGCTCGGTGTGCAGGAGGCAAACTGAGTCACACGTGTGTGCATTAACTGTATGTAAGGAGCAGAGCACAGCACAATTAGTTCTGTGACTTTACAGACAAGAAAAACTGCTGGAGGAGCAATTCTTGCACTGCAGGTTTATTACCTTTTGCCTGTGCTTTTCTCACTGAAAATTCTGCATAATAACAGAAAATCTGTCATTTCTCCTTTGATATTTCAGAGGATAAGACCATTAATTATTAATTTTCTTTGACTAAGTACGCCATTCTTTTGCAAAAATGGAATCTCAGTCATAGCACAATATTGTCTTGTTTATTTCTCTTCTTGCTTTAATAATGCTTTGCAAAATATGCTTATTTATTTTTATGAAGCTGGCTGAAAATTACATTGCTCAAATTTCTTTTATGTATTAATTTGGAAAAAAAAATCAATAAATTACTTGACCCTCCCTTTGGCTCCCTTACATTTGTTATCATTTATTAAATGGACTTATTTTAAGTTCATTTGCAAGCAAAGGAGTGTTAACTTAAGACCCATTCATCATTTTCTCAATAAGAAAATACCAATGAATGCAAACTAATTACAAAAGAAGGAAAAAAAAAAGAATTCATACTTTTTAAAAAAAGATACTTTTCTATGCAGCCCCATCAACCAGGTATTGCTGCATTACCTAAATACACCACTCCAAAGACTTTTTGAATGGTGGGACAACATGTCATGCTGTCAGCTTACCATGTCACCTACTGTTTTACCCAAAGAAAAACTAGATTATTGCTGGGTGTTCTCAGATACTGTTCCTCCCACTGCTGCTCAGCACTCTGCACTTGCAGCCCATTCCTTGTCCCCCCCTTGGGGGCTGGTGGGGTTCTGTGGCTGCATCCAGGGCTCCTGCAGGTGAGGTCAGGCTACCTGTGCCCTCACTGACATCTGCCTTGTCTGGGGAGGAACAGCGTTTTCCATGTCATAGAATTACAGAATCACTGAGTCATAAAATGCTTTGGGTGGGAAGGGACCTTAAAGACCATCTCGTTCCAACCCCCCTGCCATGGGCAGGAACACCTTCCTCTAGACCAGGTTGCTCAGAGCCCCATCCAACCTGGCCTTGAACACTTCCAGGGATGTACAGCTGTTTTCAGATTTTTATCCTTGGAAGCACTGCTTGGCAGGAAAAGGAATCAAGGAAAAAGGAATATTTTCCTTCACTTTGCACAAAGCTAATAGAAACATGAGAAAAATGAGAAAATGGCAAAGAGAGTAGCATCAGTTGTAGGAAGAAGGAAGGAAAGGGAAAAGGTGCAATGTTTTTAAAGCATTTTCCTCCTGGTTTGATTCACCTAAAAACAATTTGAAGCACAAGCCTACTCTGCACAGAGCATGGGTCCAGCAGCACCTCCTTCACAACACTTCCCATTCTGCATGGGAAATCACTCTCTCCCTGCTCCTTGCCAGCCACCACTTTACTTTTTCTGGTCTGCTCTCACCACTTCTGCTGTCTGCCCTCTTGTCTTTGTCTCTTTGTAAAGCCTCCTGGAACACAGCCCAGCTTGTTCAAGCTCCCAAAACATCTTGAAATTTAATTCATTCTCATTTTAAGTCATCTGTCTCTGTTTCCAACCAAGACACAAGGAGAATGAGCCAATTTATTATTAATAAAAACCAAATCTGCAGAGAAAGCCAGGTCTGTCCACTCTCAGCACATTGCAGAATGTCCAGCTCAGAGCTTGGTGCAAATACTGACTTGTAGGAAGGTGAACTGGGAGCACAAAAACTCTCTGTACAGGGACAGCCCACTTTGGAAAGGTGCTACAAATATTGTATATGTCACCATCAAAAAGATGACCAGCAAATAGATCAATTTGGCCTGCAGGTCACTGAAAATTGATAGTCTTTGGGCTGGCTCCACTGCTGTGCCATGACCCCCTGTACTCACTGGAAAAGACATTGGTTACAGCTGGTGAAGAGCAGGTCGGAGAGGCAGTGCCCCAAAAGCTTGAGTGGGAATGTTCCCTGTGCCCAGGGAGTGACTGTACATCTGCTGCAAACCTCTCTACTCCCCTGGCTTGGGATTGTTCCTCCACCCTGGGAGCAGGGAGCACCATCAAGCCAAGTGGGAGCTGGGCTGTGCCAGATGCACTGAGAAGTGACCTGAGTCTGGAGTGAAGGTGGAACAGCTGAGCAGGGTCCAGCCTGCACAGCCCACGAGCCCACCAGGACAGGGGTTCTAGTCGATGAAGTCTCTCAGCCCAGCCTTCCTCTCTCTCATGCAACATTTTATCAACCTTTATTTTGCTTCAGCCATCCTTATAACTAAACTTTGATTCCGATGGGTTTTGCTTCTGAGTTACCCTGACATGACACTGTCAGTGATGAGCGTGACTGAAGATATTAAACCTCCCCGGCCCCGGTATCATCACCAGGAGTACACTACAAGTTCAGGGCCTCCAGCAGGACATTGTGTCCCTGATCACAAGAGGTTGTGATCACCAGGAACTTTCCAGGGCAGAGGCTGCAACTGGGTTGAAAATGAGCAGAGACTTTGCTGAACACCGTGGCTGGCTGTGTATACTTTTTGACAAGTAATTACATTACTTATACCCTTTCCCACAACCACTTCCATCTCTTTCCTGTATCTCTCTCTCTCAACCTGTGCACTTTGCAGTGACACTGCGTTGTATGTTCCAGCACTCTTTTTAGGGGCTTTTCCCCACCCTGCTGACAACCTCCCAAGCTAATAAGAATGAAGAAGGTGTGAAAGTAAATGAGTATGAAAGCATGGGACAGGTTTCTCTTTGCTCTCCTCATGCTCACCCAGCACAAGTTCCTGAGATAAAACACAAAACCCATCTAATTAGCTGCCCTCAGGACTTGGTAATTAGCACTTGTTCCACAGCAGGCAACACTCTGAGCCCCTCAGCATTGCTGGGATCTGAGGTGGGCACGACGCTGGAGCAGCGGGGATGCAAAGGGGCCAGCACTCTCTGATTTCACTGCCTCATGGTATGGACCTTGGCATGTCACCAGGGCCAGCAGTTTACTGCAAAAGACATAGAAAGCTTCAAATGCCACCTTGAGTTATTTCTTGAATGCTTCCAGGGATGGTGACTCCGCCACCTCCCTGGTCAGCCCATTCCAATACCTGACCACCCTTTCAGTGAAGAATTTACCTGCTTTCTGCCTCCTGCCTATTCTGTGTGCTGCCCATCACTGTTTGTAAATGATGTGCAGTGAACACAAATTTGAACAGAAGTAATCTATAAAAGCAGTTTAAATCACCAGTGTAAATATTATTTTTGTGCATTAGGCTTTTAATTCTTGTCCTAATTCATTGACTAATCATCTTAATTGGTGAGACGACAGTTGTTCAATCCCTGTCCATTTTACTGCAACCCAGCAATCTCTGCCCATCACAGCTCTCTGTCATCAATACAGAAACTGCAACTGCTTCAACTGCTGGTCACAGAGCCACATTTCATGTTCCCTTCCATGGAAATGCATTTGTAGGGATATTAACAAAAGAGTGGATTATTTGTTGCATTTCTTTGATCTATAAATAAGACTCCCCTGTAGAGGATATTTTTACTGCATTTGGAGAAATCTGGACACACTTATTTTAAATTATAACCAAGTAATTTTCATCTCATTTTGAAGTTCTGTGCCTGCAAGAAGTAACTATACTGGGGTGAAAGGCCAAAGGAGAAACCTGGAGGACCAGGTGACCCAGAGTTTGGTAACGGGACACAGAGCTGCTTTGCTTTGTTCCATTTGATTTACAGCTGAGACTAAAACTTCTTTTCCTTCTGGTGGCCTGCAGGAAATGAGATGACAATGGCAAAACATCCACTCAAAGCTGTTGAGTTCAAAGCTAACATGAGATGGGGGGCAGTGGCAGGAGAGCCTCACCCTGTGCCAGGGGCAGGGCCATCGCTGGCACCAGGGAAGTGCAGAGGCAAAATGCTTCTGTTCCTGCTGCCTTCTTCAAACATCCAGGCTGGAGACCTCCAGCTTCAGGTGATCTCATTCACACTTTTTCTACATAAAGAAATCTTCTGTCACCAGCACATTTTTTTTTTCCTAGATTTGCAAGTCCTATTCATAACTTGTAATTTCTACCCCTGGAAAACTCATTTGTTTGGACAATTTGGTTTTAAAAAAAACCTCCTCAAGGTTATTATTCTCAAAATAATTCAAAAATGGCAGGTGTGCACATTGGAACACATCACCCTGTCACTCTACCACCGACCCAAAGCACAACCTACTGAACATGATAAAGGCACACACATGCCAGCTTTTAAGATAAGGCTACAACAGTAAGTCACCATTTAGTTTTGCCACAAAAAAGCAAAGAAAAACCTGTATAGCATTCAGAGGACAAGACACTAGCTCCTTCCTGTATTGAGTATTTATAGTTACAGCATTCAGGAATGCAAATTGAAATGAATCAATGCCAGCAGGGATGCCTAAAAGACATAAGTGAGAATTACAGCAATTAAAAATGTTGTCTCAAAGGAAATTAGTACAGTCCATTAATTACAATGCCTTAAAGGAAAATGTACCAAAATAAGAAATTAAAACATCAGGAAATTAGCAGAAAAATTGGGGTACAGAAAAAATAATGAGTACAGTAGGTATTTCCTGCCCTTCTTTTATTAACAACAAAGAATGGAAAAAAGAAATGCTGGTAGGAATGGAACCACCATGAATAACAGAGCTGATATATTCTGCCACAAGATCAATGGCCAGCTCACTCAAGGCTTTGCTGATGTAAGTTCAATTTGTCATTAAATTCTGTAGAAACTGGGTTCCATGGGAAAGAGCACAAAAAAGAAAGTGCCAGGCTAATAGGTACAGCAAAAGTTGTATTTATGATACAACATAACTGGAGCATCAAATGGCTGTGAGGAGAAAAATATATGTTTGCATTGTATGGATAAGTGGAATTCACTGTGCTGGGACCAGGAGCATGCTGGCAGAGTGGCAGCTCTCTTGCTTCACCTCCTGCAGGTGGAAATGTGGCTGTTTTAGTCCAAGGGCCATGAGTTCCCTGCCTCTCCCTGGTGCAGGTTGTTGCAAATCCTGCTGAGCCCTGTGAACTCCAAATCCACAGCTTTTCTGGGTTGCAATGGTTTGCCTCTCCTCCTTCAGACTCAGCCAGATGAATCCTGATGATCTGGCTGGAGCCAACTGCTGCTGCTTGATGGGGCTTTAGCTGGAAGAGGTTCAGGCACGGAAACTATATGACAAAAGGGAAAGAACCATCTCTATGCCAGATTCCCAGGTAGGAAAACTGGTGTGGTCACGTTCACTCCACCAAAGAGCTAGGCCTGTACCTTTTCTGTCTACTTTCTGTCTGCACTCTAAAATATCTTTTCAAATAATTAAATTTTAGTGACATTTGAGGCATTCAATTATTTCTTTAAGTGCAAATTCTGCATTCCTTCATCTGTTAGTTCCATATATTTGGTACAGATTGAACAGCACCTGCTGACTGGATGAATCATTTGCATCCGAGTCACAAAATGGGAACGTAAGGACCTCCAGAGCTGCTGTTGAAATTGATGCTCCTGATGCTGCCAATTCAACTCCTGTTGCTGATACTAATCAGCATCTCTTTAAAATGATTGCAGCATTCAGATAGGGCCACAAAACTACCAGGTGGGCTATATTTTGTACTCCTTCCCGGTTTTTCTACAGTCTTCCCTATGGGAATGGATTTATTGGTCCCATCAATCCCTCTTACGGTCTTTAGCATGGGAAGGAGATGTCACAGAGTTTTAATGTCTCATATATTTCCTGAATTACACGATCATTATAACCAGCTTGGCACAAAATACTGTTTTCATCAAACCCGGTATTTAAGGCAAAAAATAGCATTTGTTAACTCAGCTGCAGATTAATGTAAATTTATATGCATGGATGAAATAGAAGATTTTTTATTGTTTATTTAAAGGTCTTCTAAGCTGCATTTGCACAAGAACTTTATTTAAAAACATAGAACTTTTGTCAGGCTATATTGCTCTCCATCAAAAGCTGGCACAGTGCATTCAAGTCAGTAAATCTGAACCTGCTGAATCCAGCTCCACTGCATGTCAGGGAGCTTGATAAAAGATTATTTAATTTAAAGGAGAGCTCATGTGAGCTAAAAGATGGCTCAAAAGTACAAGAGAGTTCCTTGGGCCTGGGGCATTTTTATTCTGTTTATTTTAGAGGAGACATGAATTTTAAATGGAAGACAAAGGCAGGTGGTCGGTTCTTAGTAATTTTCAGCGCAGTAAGTCATTGAGTCTCATCTAACTGATTTTTGTTAAAAAGCACTGATGTTGTTCCTTTACAGTACTTTAGACAAACACATACTTAGTCTCACGATGCTCTTGAGGAGGAGGCAAGTTAGATCTCCTTGTAGTTTCCCTACTCTGGAATGTGCTGACATGCCTTCACCACGGGGAACCTGGTGCCACCGAACCCACCCGGTGCAGTGCTGGACCACAGCAATAAAGCAGCAGATGCCCAAATCCCAGCACCCCTGTCCCTGCAGATTCCAATTTAGCTTGGCATGAGCTTGCTCTCATGTCTGAGATACAGATATGTCCTAAACAACTGCATCAAGGTCTTGCCCAGTAAACCCGGCAGATCCATCTTTCTCCTGCTGCAGTTTATAGCCTGGCTCAGTCACAGGGAGATGGGGCCTTCCCCTGTGCCTGTGGGGACTCGTTATGTTTTATGACACAGGGAAGGTGAAAAAGTCAAATTCTGATTTACAGTGTCCCTCTTTCTGTTTCTTGCATTGCATGTCAAACACATTTACAAGTTTAGAAGTCCATGTATTTGCTCCTGCTTTTTAGTTTGATTTCATTTATATACCTTGCTGTGAGCCTTGTGCATGAACCAAGGAAGGGCTGATTATGAACTGCAGGACTGACTCTTTCACAGTGGATATACACATGCTTGGGCTTTTTACATATAGACATATATAAAATAAATATATAAGGGAACACGTTCACCTCACTTTCCAATGCTTGTTTTTTTATATATACACACACTTGTGTTATTTATATATAGAGATATATAAAATAAATATGTAAAGGAATGCTTTCACCTAGCTTTCTGATGCCTTGTTACAGTCCCATCAGAAAGACCTAAAATGTCTCTAGTGTTCTTTAACACAGCACTTGGGGCTCAGAAGACCATGAAGGGTTTCCCCTGTTGTCACTTAGGCTGTCATGGTGTTCACTAACCCTCCTGAAAGTATACCTGGATGTGAGCAAGGGATGTGCCCATCGCACCACACCTTTTCTCTCCCTCCTACCCACCTCATTCCACCCAGAACAACAGCTTTGCTCTTACACCCCACTGAGGAGGTGGTTGAACATGCTATGAGTATCTTACACCAAGGTTACTCCTGAGTGAGGATTCAGGGAGCCAATACTTGACATTAGTTTCCAAGTCCATCCTGGTTTCCCCAACTACACAAGAGCTGGCCATCTAAGAGAGGATATTGCCAGCAAAGCATTCCCTGAGAAATTTGGTATGTAAATGTTATCAGTAAAGGGCAGCAGTAGGGACATACAAAACCACAGCTGATGCTCGCTGAGAAAAACCCCCAAACACCTCAATCCCCACTGTCAGTACAGAAATAAACCCTGTGCAAAGTGCCTGATCCACCTCTAGCAGCTGGTGTGAATGACTGTCCACAGATGACAGTCTAGGGGTGCTCTGCTTGTGAGCAGCTGGGCCACAGAGCTGGGCAACAGGTTGGCTGGGAGCAAGGTGAGTAACTGCAGAAGTTTTCCACCCTCTCTCTGTGAGAGGCAGGGAGAAATTGCAGCAGGTACTCTTACACTGTAGCCATGGGATGAGGGTTTTTTTCTGCACGGGGGGGTCACTGTTATTCTGCCAACAAGGCAGTGCTGTACCTGCCCCAGAGCCCCTCAATCCCAGCTCAGACTGTGTGTGCTGGTTGGGGCACTGAAATTGTTGCCGAGTATAGGACCCTGCCCATGAAAAAGCAAAAATAGGTCCCTCTGCTGGGAATTATTTGCCAGAGTCTGACACAAAAGAGGAAAGAAAAATAGACCAAGGAATTCAGTTGAGCAATTACACACAAAGCCATTGCCAGTTCCCTGATGTAGACTTCAGGGAACTTCAGTACATTTGGAAAGTTCATGGGTCTGGCTTTGGTTCTCTAACAATCAACTGTGAGTTTAAATAGTTCGTTATCTTTAATTAAGGAGGGAAGAATGACTTTCTCCTTTACCATTGTATTTCCCCAGTGCTCATTTGGCCTTTCGGCTTCAATATGTAAAAGACACAAATTCAGTGAAAAAGACAGCAAGGCAGGTTTCCTTCTGTGTTCCCTTTTTGCTTTTCTAAAGTTCAGTGAGCTAACACCATTCTCATTAATTGATTCTGAATTTTAGCAGTGCCTTTAATACGAACTATTGAACAATTGTATTCCAACTCTAAAAACTGTTCAGAAAATTTACTAAAGACTTGCCCGTGAGAAGCATGAAGAAGAAATGAAACAAGTGAGAGCTTATTTTCCATAAAACATTGTTATTGTCCCCAGGATAAATATATTATAGTTACGGCTGATATAGACTTTCACATAGATTTGTACATAAGAGATTCAAATATTTCTATAAAGACTTCCATAGGACCCTTTGTGATGGTAACATAGTCGGCTAAAAATGAACTGGCCAAACTAACAAGCCTCTGATATTGTGGATCGTTGCTCTGCATTTCAGTAAAAATGATAATCAATTAATTAACTGCCTACCATTCATTATTAATTGCAATTAATTACAATATTCCATATTCTGGGAGTTCTACAGGCACAGCTTTCTGTTAAGTCAATTTAGCAGTTCTAGAAACTGATTATTTTTTCATGCAGTGTGCTCGATACTCCTCACATTCATACATCATCCTTTCAGCCAAGCTATTCTGCTGTCTTCTATAAATCAAGACCTGAAGGGAAGAGAGCTGGTCTGGAAGGAAATGGGGTCCACAGTTCAGGGATTTGGGGTCCCAGTCCTGCTGCAGGCACTTGGTACCAGCAGGACTGCATGCAAAGCTCTGTCACAGTTCCCTGCTCAAAAACAGAGGCTCCAGACTCCATGATAACTGACCCTTTGAGCTGGTTTGATACAAGGGGACATAAGACACAACCAGAATTTCCAGTGTTCTGTGTGTTTTTCTGATGACCCTGATTCCTGCTCACCTGTACCTTCTGCTGCTGCATCAGAAGAGGTTATGAGTCAAAAGGAGAAATATGTTTTGCTCTTTCTGTATACTGGTAAAAAAGGTTGGCACAAACTGTGCCAGCAAAGAGTGAGGTCCACTGGTTTTAAATAAAAGCCTAAAATTGTTTCTGTTCCCTTTCCCTTTCACTCAGCAATTTCTATACTCCTTCTTCCCATGCAACAGGGCCTCCTGATCCCACATCAATGCGATGGCCTCATCTGGAGGGACAATAGTCTAAAGACAAAGATTTTCTCCGTAATTGCAAACCTAACTAATATCTGAGACATTTCTCCTTTCTTCACTTCTTTTTTTTTTTCTTCTTCAAGTTCCAAAAGATTACCCTCATCATCATTTTCCAGCTGGTAATTCTTGGTTTTACTGGGAAGGAGAATTGTCAGATCTCCATTCCTCTGCTTTTATTGCACGAGCTTCTCAAGTGTCTGAGCTCTTATGACAGCCCAAATGATTTTCTAGAACTTAAAATTCAGAAGACATAATTTGCTCATCAAATGTGACTGTCCTTCTTCTCCTCCTCTGTGAAGCACAAATGTTAAACACTATATATTTACCACTCAAGTGAGCTCAGTAACTGCGGGCACTGCAGTGTTGCAGTTCCCCAGAGATCAATTATCCATGTACCAAAAGATGACAAAGGTACAGCAGCACCAGGGCCTTTGCAATGCCCTGTTAGATGTTTTTCTAGCACCTGCACAGGCAGAGCCCTCTGAAGGTAGCATCAGAGCTTTCTTCTGCTGGAAAATTTATTTCTTTATTACATGGTGGCATTTGGCGTTGGTCTCAAGTAGGCATTTGGGACATACATCACTTCAAAGCTAGAAGAAATTGTGTTCATGTTGGAAGGATTTTCTATGAAAATGAAGAAGAGGGATGACAGAAGATCTGCTGAGTGTTAAATGCAAATTACTGACTTCATAGAATGATAAACACAACTGTCTTTGCACACTTCTCTTGGTCATATAATGCAGTGGAGAACACCTGCACATTGCATATGTGCATGCTCTGCTCTTCACTTCTTGTCATTCCTCCAGCTAATATTTTTAAAATGTCCATATTGACTGTTTTTATTCCTTTTTGATAGCAAATGTTGTGCTAGTAACAAACAGTTAATGGATGGGAAAGATTAGTTTCTGAGTACTTGGGATAACACAGCTTTTCTGCTATTATGAAGCCATATTGTTTTACAGATTCACTATCTCAGTCTTTCTTTTATGTCCCTTGAATTTGTGTGCACAGTGTCCTAGAGCACCACAGCACATGAGCTCTCTACCAAACACGCAGAAATCATTACCACAGGAAAAGAGCTGGAATAATCTTCTTAAAACTTTTTAATAGAGATTTACACTTTCTGTACTTTTTGAAGGCTTTGTCTGAAGACTTTGGCAACTGCTGCAAAGATAAAACTGAAATGTATTAAATATGCAAGAAAGTACTAATGTAACATGAGTTTGAATGACTAAAGTTATGTTAGAAAAATGTCATGAAAAAATGTTAGATTTCCAAAACAAGCAGCAGTGTGTAACATATTTAACACAATAATCTAGTACAGCTCCACACCCAGTAATAGCAATGTTTGATGCACTGAGACATTTAAATAAAGTCTATATAATAAAAATTGAACTGAACTAGAAAGATTGAAAATGACACTTCCAAATTCCCTTAGCTGTTTCAAAGTCTTCAGAAGCAGCTCTAGTGAATGTCAAACTTTGTTTAAAGTCTTTCTCTTACCACACTCTCTTTCTGAAATTTTTTCACCATGGTTGCTGTCAGGGGTAGCAGCAGTGGGAGGTGACAGAACATTTCAGTAAGGGAGGGCATGGATCAAACTGGTGAACTGGAGATGCCATATTCCCAATTTCCTCTTGGGGAAACCCCAGTGATATACAGTAGACCCCTCTGAATGCCCTCAAGGGGACATCTGATCTTCAGATGACAGAGTAAGGAGTAGAAACAAATTCTTGATCTGCTGAGCTGGAGAAGCGACAGGCTGTCTCCAACCAGGTTTCAAGGAGTTTGAAATAAGCAGCCCATTAGCCACCATCACCATTTGGAAGACCAGGCTTACAAGACCCACTCTGAATGTCATGAGGTACAATATGTCAAGTACTTTTGGTGCCTGGCTATGTTAAGACTCAGAGATGAGTGTGGGTGGGACAGAATGTCTCTACCATGACTTTTTTTCCACAGCAGACAGGGTTTGTCTGAGTCCCACTTCCACTCTGCATATCAATGCCTCAGCAAGGGAAATCTCCTGAACTCTATCTCCCAAGGCACAACAGATACCACCTGGCAAACAGAGACCTAACCAGCTGCCTCCTCTGCCCTGCCTACCAGGACAGCAGTGACAGTGCCCTGTTTCTGTACGAGGCTGCCCACAGGGAGCAAAGACACTCACAAACTGTACTGAACAAATCCTAGGAGGGACATGGCAGTTCTCTGCTACCTGCAGAACACAACGAGGCAAAACATGTCCACGAGGCCCTTGTGAGAGGATCCTGTACCAGCCACCAGGCCAATGTGCCCAGAATGTGCTTCCCCACAATCACATCCTCCCCAGCGGAGAGAAGTTCAGCGCTCAGCAACTGGAGTTACAGGTTAAGCAACATCTGTTTAGCAAATTAGCAAGGGCTGAGTGTAGGAGTAGAAGCATTTGAAAATGTTATCTACTCTTTCTGCCTGTTCCAAGAGGCTTTGAACTGATTCCCTTGCCCCCAGCTCTCGTTCATCCCTGCCTGTTTGCCTGCTGCCTGAATTGCTGCTCTGCCCCTCCGCAGGAGCGCGGAGCTCACAGGCACTGCCTGCAGCATTACCTGAGCTCCTGCCAGCAAAGGTTACTTACACCTGCAAACTGGGGAGACTCCCCAAATGAAAGGAAATAGGGCTATCAATCACAGAAAACGTGTTGGCAGCCTCAGGCTTTTGGGTATTTTCACAGAGAGTCAGGTGAAATAGGAAAAAAATAGGGCTTTTCAGAGTTTATATTGAGTTCTTAGAAATAATTTCCTACCACAGCAGTCCTAGGCAGTCAGAGCAGGAGGCAGAAGTGCCCGGTTGTCTTTCCAAACAAATGGTGTGTTATCCTTCTCTATGTCTCTACTTGACACCAGAAAAATCAGCTCCATTAACACAAGGTTACTCTTTAGAAATTTTTCGTCTTGATCACTCCATTTATGTAATTTATTTTGGTCCTCTGATTCCTATTAGGTGGATCAATATTAATTTAAATCAGAAGGCTGTGCATTTTCTCTTGCTCCATTCATGCAGATCAGGTGCCCAGCATTTCCCCTATTTGTATTGCTGACAAATTACCCTCAGTTGGAATTGCCAAGACCAAGTGAGAAGAGTGACTGCAACCAGTTTTTCCTTTCTGTTTTAGGCAGGGATAAAATGGGTAGCCTACAGCTAAACTTGTAAAGAATTCTATACATCAGACCTGGGAAAAAGCATGGAATAAAACTGGTCAACCAGGTCACATCTGAGGTAGCTCCTTCCTCTCCAAAGAAATGACTAAATACTGCAGCAGTCATCCCGTGGGCAGGGATGAAGAATTTGCCCTCCTAGGTAAAGGTGTGGGTCTGTGGAGTCCAGGTGGGACTGGGTGTAGGAGAGGGCACAAACTGAGATGAAAAAACTGTGGCTTACAGACAGGTAATAGTTTATGTAGGAAGGCGGAAAAGCACAGAATCATAGAATGGTTTGGGTTGGAAGGGACTTTAAAGATCATTTAGTTCCATCTCCCCTGCCATGGGCAGGGATCCCTTCCACTAGATCAGGTTACTCAGAGCCCCATCCAACCTGGCCTGGAACACCTCCAAGGATGGGACATCCACAGCTTTTCTGGGCAATAATGGTACTTACAAAGCAAGGAGCAGCACAGTGAATCATCTGCAGGCTGTGCTGAAGTAGGGGGTAAATACCATGTGAACAGGAGTGCAAAAGGCAGAGAGTGAGACTGGAGTAGCAGCAGAGGAGAATCCTGGACAGGCTTATGGGCACAGCTCAGAGCAGCTGTGGCTGTTTGGGATGTGGATACTCAGGCAATCAAGGCTGATTCCCAGTGACAGCCAACAGTTGATGGGTCATTAGCAGGTGGCCTTTGCTTGGTTACTGTAATGCTGAGTGCTCAGTAATGTAAGCAATGAGCTAAAACTCCAAATAAATCTGATAAAGGGTCAAAGGCCAAACATGTAACATCTCCAGCAGGCTTTGCAGTCAAAGCCTTGGGCCAAGGTGTTTCTGACTGGTTTGGGGAGTGATTTAGAGCAGAGGACTGTGCTTTAAAGGGTACTATGAGACTTATCTGGTTACCAGTTAAGTAGTGTGGTGCTGAAAAATCAGATCTAGGGAGAAATAGTAGTTTGGGAGTGGACACAGCTGTTAGCTAGCGCACAGAGAGGCTCTCACACCTGCACACTGCACAGGCTGGGTTTGCCAAAAGCTACATGCTGAGGCAGGGCACTGCTCAGAGCAGCTCCACATCCTGGGTTCCAGTGGGTCAGTGTCCTGACCGCTCTAAATGTTCCTGACACCTCCTTAGATGCCTACACTTTCATTTGGATTCACAAGTCACCTGGAATTAGTAAATGACCCAGAGGAAGAGTTACGCTGAGCTAACCCAAGTAAAGAAAGTATTTTAATTCATTTTTATAGCAGCTTTTACAGCAAAGTTGAGTGAAAGATGTAAAATGCAAGGCACAGTCTGTTCATATCAGAATTCAGTATAATTAGCATGAAATAAAGTGCTAAATTCATTTCTTTCCCCGAGCAAAGCTAGACCATCTTGTTCACCTTCTCTATAACCTCAAGCCCTCACCAGAATAATGCTATTGGCACCATCTTCCAGCAACACAGCCACGGGAGCCCTCTGCAGAGGGTTACCACCCCTCACCTCACAGTGACTGCTGTGGGCAAAAGCCATCCGCAGATTTTGTCCCGGCTTGGGCTTTGGAGATGACTCATGACAAAGCACAGGGCAGGGAAGGCCCCCAGCTGTGACAGCAGCACTGCTGCTAGTGGAAGCACTGGCAAGGGAAGTGACACAGCTGCACAAGAAGCAGGACACCACCAGCTTGTGTGACCCCCCCACTGCTCCTGTTTGAAGCCACGCAAGTCTGTTATGGCTCCCAGCTAGGGAGTCTCAGCCTCTGGCACAAAGACTTATCACTTAGGATGGCTGCTGTCACTCTTGTGCAATGACTGAACGGCACCAAAACAACTTAGCTTCATACTCTAACAGACACTGAATTAATTCCTGAGGTCACTAGAAAGTCTGGGTTAGACCCTGTCACTGAAGTACAGCTGCTTTCAGGCCCAGAGGCAGAGCCTGCACCAGATGGTCAGGGAGGAGGAACATCATCTCACCCGCTGCTGGCCACAGGGTGAAATGTGCCCTTTCCTTTTCTGTTCCTCAGCATACAAGCAAATATCACCCACAGTGGGGCTGAGATCCAGCCCAGGCTCACCCACGAGGTGTGTAGGTGTGGGGGCTCTGCTACCTCTGGCAGGCGCACCCGGGGGGCTCAGAGAGATTGATGAGCTTAGATCAGTGCTTTCAGATAAAACCTATTAGTCCAATCCAGAAAGACCTTCTTTCAAATCTATTTAAAATTCACCATTTGAGAGAATTGCCGGATTCACACAGTGAGTGATTGGGATTGTTCAGGAGTTTCAGATTTCAAGGAGGTATTTCCAGGAAAGAGATGGTCCAAGAGGGAACATGTTTTATTTTCCAGTTATTTGGGAGGCATAATGAAGGCTATACAGCAAATGCCATCTACTCAGAAAAAGGGTTCTGCAACAGTGTCACTGACAAGACCCCACCAGCCATGGTGTGAAGCTGATCTCACATGTGGGCAGGCACTCAGTCAATCTATCCACTGCCAGCACAGCACCCAGGGCATCAGCCAAGTCTGTCCTCACCACTGTCATGTACTCCATCCAGGAACACTGTCTCTGAATACTACTGTGATACAAGCAGTTAGTAATGTTATAATTATAATTATTATTAACTTGTGCAGTCTCTGTAATTAATGATCACCGCAGACTGATGCTGAGCACTTCAGAAAACCAGTGTTTCCACCGTGGATGGCAGTGCTACACCTCTTGCAGCTCACGCTGCTGCAGAAATGAGCTCAGCAGCTCAGCAGCTCAATGCTTAGACGCTGCTTCTACTTTTTGTTGGCAGTCTCAACTGTGCCAATGATTTCAACTGCCAGATCTAAGTTGGTCTTCCTTGAAACTCTTCCTCGAGTTTCATAGCTATAGAGCAAATATTTCCAACCATGTACCACTTCAATGAATTCCTTGGCATTTTTTGCATTGGAATTAAATTATCTTTCCTCAGCTCCAGGCTCCCTGATAAACTTCCCACCACTTTGTAAACCCGGGCTCTTACTTTTCTTCTTTTCCCCCCATGAGAAGTGTGGGGTTTCTTCATTTGAGTGTAAATGAAGAGAGAAAAGATGTGCAAAGGGGAAGAGAGAGACTGTATTTTTTCTCTTTATGTAGTTTGTTGGGTTTTTTGTATAGAGAATCTTTGGGAAAAACAGTCATCTGTCTGATAAGGTAATGAAAAATACAAAGATATCCCCATGAAATTGCTTTGCCCAGCAGAACAAGGCAAAGCTACTCAACCATCCTCAATCCAACAAGTCACACAACCCTGTGACTTCCTTTGCCTCCTCCTCACGTACCCTGAGATGCATCAGCCCTCTCAGCAATAGACATTCCACATGTAGCCATTATATTTTCCAGCGCTCCCCACTTCAATTTTACCTTCCAAAATTGGGCACTGTGGGGAGGAAGGATGAGTAAGGAGTGTATCCTAACCTTCAGATATAACCACAGCTCTGATACAGCTGTACTACCATTTCCATTATCCTCAAATGTGTTTTGACTCAACATCCACTCCACTACAAAGGAATAAGCCAAACACTGACTCAAGGACAGCCGCTGCAGTCACTGCATTGGGGATGTTTAGTCACCGAGCCTGCTCTGAAGGATAACACATCAAAAGCAGATGGGGAATGTGATCTGAATGAAGAATGCTACAGGTTTTGAGAGCTCACAGACACGGGGACTGCTGTGTGTCAGACTGAAGCAGTGTTTCCCACAGGTGTCCATCAGGACAGGCTCAGAGTCACCTAAGGGACACCACCTGCTGCCCTGTGCTTTAGGGGATGACCAGGGAGAAGCCTGGAGAATAGGAGTTTAAACCCATCACTGACAATCAGGACTTACAGCAGTAAGTATGTTTTTTATGGGTCAGCTGAATGGATTTGTCAGCGTGTCTGTGCCTGACAAGGTGACAGAAGGCAATTTATACTTTTTGAAAGCTTGGTAACAAAAGAATTACAGGAGAGAATTAACATTTAGTGTGAGGACAGGCTGGCAGTGGGGGTAAATTTATCTGATAGTGAAAAAGCAAAGGTACAGCCAAGATCAAAATCTGTTCAATTTTCTATGCATGATGATATTATATTAACAAAACACGAATGAGAAAGCCTTCAAGTGCAAAAAGAGGATTTAGCTACCTTTACTTTTCATGGAATCTGGGAGACAGATTCTCTGTGCATTTCTGAAGGCCTTTATAACCATGAGATGAATGAAGTCCAACATACTAAGACACTGAACTAACAAGAGCTTTTGCTATTCTAGTCTTGATTTTGTAAGCAATGAGGGCATGACAGAAGGTTTGAGTGCGGACAATAAATTGACATTGAGCAGCAAGAAGGAGATTCTGTTTAAATTAAATGGAAAGATAAACAAAAACAAGCCTGAAGGACAATCTTTTATATGTTAAAGAAACCTAGAAACCATCTGGGCCAACGTGTTCAGGGTCTGTGGGTGTGAGAGCCTGGAAGTTCTTGAATTCAGGATGGTGAAATTCCCAAGAGCTTTAGTCAAAGACATGAGAAAAAACCCAACAGAGTCCTTCAAGTCTAGATGTATAATCACTCCAAAAAAAAGGCATATCATAATAAACAGAGAATGCACAAAGAATGCAGAAAAGCTACAATCAGCCAAAAAATCATGCTCAGAGACTACAAGATGCAGTGAGGGTGAGGATTCTCACAAATCAGTCTGAATTATACCTTGAAAGGGACATAAAACCAAACAGCTACCAGTCCTTCAGTAGTATAGCCATATAGTCACGCGACAATAAAAGAGTGGAGCTGACAAGCCGTGAAGATGAAGTAAAAAAAAAATTAAAAAATAAGAGCTGTAGTTACAACTGAAATACTTTAAATCAATTTTTAATCCCTCTCCCCTTCTATTTCTCTACTTCTGTTTTAAAAACCCTGCCCAGCTTTGAAAATCTCAGCCAACTGACCCACTCCCAGGACAGTGTTCACACAGTGCTCCAGGCTGGCAGCAAGAAACAGAGAACAACCGTGGCACTGGGGAGGACCAGGAGCACCGAGCTGAGCTGAGGCTGCTCTGCACCAGAGCTGGTGAGGTGTGACAGGCAGCCGGGCTGAGCATGTGCAGGACAGGCTGTCCCCAGGAAACAGGTTTTAAAAGTCCTAATTTCAATCTAAGAGCAGGGGAAGGACATGTACACGCATGATTTTTCCTGAATTACACATTGTTGAAGTCCATTGTTTAACAATGAATGCTTTCTCTTTTAGGACTAGTCTGACTGATTTGGACAAAACATTTTTTCTAATACAGGTTTCAGCTACAGTAAGTCATCATTTTATTGTCTGACAGGTAACTACAGTAAATTTTACGAAAAATAATGCGTAAAAGAGCTACAGGGAAGAGACTGACAACAATCCAGATTTTTTTAGGGCACTTTGTCTGCCTTATTTCAGCAAAGCTTACATGGTTTCCTCCACTTCTGCATTACAAAATCCACCACAGCCTCTCATGGCAGAGTTACAGACATGCTGCCTGGAACTGAGAGGCAGCAGAGCCAGTTACAGGGGTAAAGTGCTGCAGAAGGCACTGCAGGGTTCAGTGTTTAGTTGTTCTGATGCCTTG
The DNA here is from genome assembly GCF_003984885.1 of Neopelma chrysocephalum. NCBI lineage: Eukaryota > Metazoa > Chordata > Aves > Passeriformes > Pipridae > Neopelma > Neopelma chrysocephalum. The sequence continues at coordinate 397,058 of NW_020897724.1, forward strand.
TGAAGCCATCAGGTGGGTCACGGACCAACTCCAAGATCTGACAACTGGAGACTGCTTTAAGGCAGTGAAACCAGACAAGGCAGCACAAAGATTCACTTTCTGGCTATGCACTGCTGTAAAGGATAAATTTTGAAGTGTGCAGTCCCTTTGTACACGTCAATAACAGCTTTGTTACATGTGTAATAAAACACCCATTTGTCTATGGCTGCAGGGCATGGACGCTCCTTTACATCTCACTGTTGCCCTCAGCGTTGCAACACTGTGACAGATTCTGGAAGTGCTCCTGGCTCGTTCCAGCACAAAGTCAGCTGTGTTTTTTTTACTTAACAGCTGAAGCACAATTGCTGTTGCTCAGAAGGCAGGCAGGTATCACAATATGCACAGAGATCGAGCTGTGTAAGAATCTTGCTTAGGCATCTATAAATCAGTTAAGCACAACCACCTGCCTCTCTTGCACTCAATCTTTTAAAGGATTTCTCTGACCTCCAGCCCCACAGTGAGCTCCCTGGTCTTTAGGTGGGAAGGGAGAGACTGTGTCCTGCTTGCCTTCCCTGTGCTCTCCCTTTCACTGTCCTGTTCAAGAAGAAAAACAGTGAAAAACCTGCTGCTTCAGGATTCAGCTCATATATCCTCCTCAAACTCGTCAATAGATCAGAAAAGAGCATAGAAAGAGAAATTGTGGCCAAAATAATTTCTTATAACGCAGTTTCCAACTATCAAGGTCTTTTTACTGCACAATACTGAATAAGTGCTGAAGCAGTGACCTGACAGAGCAGTCCTTGGTGGTTCCTGTGGCTCCCTTGGCTCTTCCTCCTCTGATTTGTTTTAATGAACTATTCAAAGTCTGAAACATAAATTGCAACCTTTAATTTTTTTTCAGCTAATCCCATGATCAGATTAAAATCTTGACTTCAAACACACTCAGCTCTTTTGGAATATGGCATTTATGTCTGGATCAATCACAAATAATCAAAAACTCCCTAAAGCTTTATGCATGTGGGATTTTTTTTCCTGTCTCCTTAAATACTAAACTTCAACAATTAGAAGACTAAATGAGCTAAGGTGACATTCTCTTATAGCAAAAAACACACTCATCTCTCTCCCTCTTAGAACCTCCCATCATTTTTCACTATTTGTTAAGTCTTTCATGACTTTATCAACCAAGTTATATACATTTTTCCCTTATACAGTGTAAATTATTTACATTATTTTCATGTAAATAATTACATTAAATGCATTTGATATGAAAGGCTATAATTACCCATGTGACACACGAGGCCAAAAAATCATGTTATAAGAACTGTAAATTAAGTGTTTACATGGTACAACATGCTCCTGGATAAGTCCCAAAAGACACAGACCCTTGATGTATATCTTGTATGTGACCATCTTATCTGATGGTGGCTTCTTCCCAGTTGTACCATCCCTTTTTGAAATGGATGGTGGTGGTGTTTCCATAATATCAAAACTATAGAAAGTGTTTAAAATTTGGGTGCATGGATTTATGCAGCTACACAGCAATGCTCTGTGCTTTATTCTCCAATCTTTTCCCAGTAATTACTCCCATTCTAGCTGGGGTTTTGGTTTGGTTTGTTTTGATTTGCTGCTGAATTGACAATATAATGGATAGTTCTATAAAACCACTCAGGAAAGAGATCTTGGAGTTAATAGCTACTTCAGAGACCATCACCAAATGTGTTTTTCCTCCCATGTGCATCACTGCACATTTATCAACAGTGAATTTCCTCTGCCATTTTGTCAAAGCGTGTGACAATACGAGCTTGGGGATCCATTCCTGCAAACTCGCCTTGCCCTGCAGGGTTTGCTCTGCTGAGTTCACTGACAGGCTGCCTGGAGCTCTCTCATCAGCACAGGGGGAACAAATCTGCTGGCAAACTGCACCAACACAGAACAGTTGATTCTAGCTGAAGAAAAATGTCACCTAAAAGCAGAGGTACAGCAGTGCTGCCCTTCAGAGTTGTGGGAAACTGAAAGGAACTGGTGCATTCACTCCACCTTATGTACTCTCACTATGGGAGCATGGAGACCTGGAAAGCACACTGTCCCAAATGAACACTGCTTTTACAACCTCCAAACCACAGTAAAAATGCACATTAAACCAGAATACAAATGGACAAACCCTCAAAGAGGCACTGTATCATTACTGTGTTGACCCTACAACCCCCTCTGATGTGATTTGATGTACACATTAGGCTGCTTTTCTTATTTAATGCATTCCCCCTGTGACAGCATACACACCCCTCACCCTACACTCAGTTTAAGAAATCAAAAATGACTCTTACAATTAATCTACTCCTCTAAGAGGTACTTGCCTTCCCTTTGCAAAGGAGAGTGCCCTGTGTTTATGCTGAAGGCAAGTACAACTCATGTGAGAGACAGTTGCTTTTGGAGTGTTGATTCAGACAAAGTACCTCAGAGAGAGGAGTTATCTCAAGGCAGTGAATAACACCACAGTTATGAGCCTCTATAAAATATAAAAGAGCCTGCAGTCTAGGAGAGGAGTGTTTAGTCATGTCACAGCTCCATGGTCTCCAACACGATGGAGTTGTTAGTCATAAAAGACAATGAGTGCTTTAAATTTAGGAATTAAGATTTGCTCTAAAACCTAGCAATGTGAATAGAAAAACTGGGCTTGATGTTGGTGGAATCTAGGTGGTTCAAGCTTTTAAATTCATATTTTAGTCATGTTGGATATCTGCTCAGCTTGTGTGTTTAACAATCTAGACCAAAAGACCTCAAAATTTAGCCCACAGACAGTCTGGGTTACCCTTCCTGAAGGAAAAGTCACAGCAGTAGATACATGAGAAACATCTGCCCTTATCAAGAGCTTAATCAACACAGAACACAGACAACCCTTACTTATGGAGTATTCAAAATTCAGGTGAAAATCTCAAGGCTTCCTTTGAAAGAAGGGGGTGGTGTTATCATTCTCTAATCACAACCTCTCTGACTGCTGTAATATTTACACATTCCAGAAGCATCTGTCTGTACAAGGGTACACACACCTACGGGTTTGGAAGCGGGGCTTGATTTCTGGAAATTCAGATTCTGACAGAATCTGATGAGCTGACAGCTTCACTGACATTGACCAGTGTCTAATAATATTTTTTTTTTATTGTGAGCATCTGCAGTCAGCAATATGCTGGATAATAAAATGCAGCAAGAGAGTATGACTTTCAGGAAAGCAGAATGCTGTAGCTCCCTCCTATGGCATGATTCATATCCTTTTTCCCCAATAATTTTTAACAGCGACCATCATATTCTAACATTTCATTAACTTTCTTCATTTAGTCAATTAACCTGCAGTGACAATCTCAGGGAAGCCACACTCTTTTTGTGCTGTGCTGTTCTGTTATCTCTTAAATTAGAGGTGTTTGACCACAGGAATGCTGGCCATGATACAAATTACATTATGAAAATGGATACAACTCATCAATCAGGCAAAGTAACTTATGATTTCTCCAAACACGATAATCTATCTTGTAATAATTTCCTCCATGAAATGTCATCCAGTGGTTGAATGGCCCAGTTCAGGACCACTTTGGGAAGAGAACAAATGCAAGGAGACTGACATTTTTGGACTGTAACCCTTGTCAATACAGAGGGTACTGAATTTCAAGGGATTTCTCTGACACTGCCTGCTTTCAGAGTCACCTTCTCCATATCATTGCTCTTCTCCTTAATTCCTTCAGTCCCAACTGTTGTTACGCTGTCCTTTAAAGCATCTGCTTGAATGGCAGCCTACAAAACATCAGTACAGGCAATGAAGCTGATAGCATCATATGAAAAGGGCCATTAAATCACCATTTAAAAAAATAATTTTTAACCTACACTATTGGGGTCACTAATTAAAAATCAATTCCTTTCTGTGTGGAAAATCTGACAGTAATTCAGCCTCCAATAGGTACAGCAAGATTAACAGCATGTCAGGTAAATGCAGCTGGGAAATGACATTTTCATTAGTGATTTATTGGGTGTGAAATTTTCACCATGGTGAAATATTCATGAACAATGCAGGTTAGAATGTCTCCATAAATATCCATGTTACTAATTACTGCTGAAGCCCACACTGGATTAAATGTTCACAAAGCAAAGCATTCACAAGCCACAGGAGAATTATCTAGGACAAGACTTTTGGGGAGAAACCAGAAATACACAAAACCCAATAAGCAGCAAATTAAGAGGTTTTCCACTAATCACAGCGTATCAGTTTTCCCATTCCCCAGAAAAACAAACAAACAAACAAACCCCAAGAGAAAGCAAAGCAAAGCAAAGCAATGCAGTCTCCATTAGCTGTTTGTCCTTATGAGCAGTGCCAGGGACTGATCCTGGGCGTGAAGACCAAGTGGTAGAAAAGGCATCAGCTATTTTGTGTCCCCATCCCTCCAGGGCAGAGCACAACGTGTCCCAGTGAGTGCTGGTGAGAGCTGTGGGATCCCCAGTGGTTGGGACCTGAGAGCACTCACACAGACCTGCAATGGCAGGGCCAGGGACCCTCTGGATTGTCACGACAGCCAGGGAGCTTCAGACAGGCCACACAAACCTTCAGCTTTGGCAGTGAACCTTTGGCATAAAGGGTGAAGTCAGCAGAGCAAGAGGTAGTAATTGGTACAGACCATGTGTTTTCTCTCTGCTGACTGCAGGTGGACAAGTACCTATTCTTGGGCTGATCAGCAATTGGTACATGAGCCTGGGCTGGCTTTTATGGGGAGCCAGGTCAGGGTCTGTGCACCTTCAGAACCTGCAAAGTTGAATTTCAGCCACATTGGCTCCCAGTCATTGGTATTTGGATTTATTTTCTTTCATTCTAGTCAGATCACATCATAAATCTGTGTTAAAGCACAATCACTCAGACACACACAGTGAGCAGGTACTCTCTTTAATGGGAGAGACTGGAGAGGAGGCCAACATGGATTGGGATGGAGACCTCACAAACCACTTCTGCTGTTGGTTGACAGCTTGGCAACATGGGGCCCCAGACACAAACACATTTTGCCTTGGCATGAACATTTATGGGCAGCAAGATAAATCTGCATTTTTGACTAACCAGGGGTTTCATTTTTCTTCCCTTTTTTACAAATCTTCCACATGATAAATTGCTTAAGCCAATGTAGCTTCTTTGTCAAATTTGGTGCTCGGACATACCAAATATTCTCTCATGTTTGATACTCTCAAACTGGCTTCAATAGTATTTGCTTTCGGTGGAATGAGCTTCGCTGTGCAATGAGCTGGAGAATCAATAGCTGGCCACAGTTACTAATAATCCATTAGGTCTTCCCTGGCTTTTGATAGCTCCTGAATAACAACATGCAATATAAAGACATTTAGAGAGAAGCACAATCCTCAGAGTACTTCATGTTTTGTATATTGGAAGTTCCAAAATGTTTAAAAATAGCTTTATGAAATCTAATTTTGCACAGTTTGGACTAAATAGAAGAAACTGAAGAAGCTGATGAAAATGCAAAAGCAGCAAGTTTAAGTGAATTGAGCCTCAGGAGCTGTTGGAAGATAATGGCTTCAGGAGTAATCCATTCTGGTCGCTGCCAGCCTTACACCAGGGTTTCTACATCTCTTTTTGAGCTCATTGTTAAAAGCCTCACTACATATTACTGACATTGTTGTTGCTGACTAAAATACTTAGTAATGACACAAACATCATTCAAAATCAAATTATCAGATGTACAGACAACATACTCTAGAATTTAATAGCGTGCTAAATGATTGCGGGGAAATGTTCTGTGAAGTCAGTGAAGCAGCAGCAAAAACTAATTCAATTCTCAAATGAGTAAAAGTGAGAAACTGTTCTTATAAAACCAATATTGTAAAAATACATGCTGCCATACACTGCTGACTTCGAGGGGAGGGAGAAGGAATTTCTTCCCCTAGCAATGAACATCTAATTTTGGTGACTGATGTAGTTCACCTTGAATCAAAACTGCTCTGTGTGCCTGGAATAACAGTGTCCCTAATGATTTAATGAGGAATGTCATATGTTCAAAATACCAGTCATGATTCAAAACTATTTACCATTGATCATGATCCGATGAACATATGGATCTCAAGTTAAATGAAAGTCATCTTAAATTTCTGGAAATTGCTAAAGAGCAAGAGCAGAGTCTGTCTCCTGCCTTCTGGAGCAAACAGTACCCTGGGATAAAACTTGCCTGGAACCTGAAAAGTTTCACATTGCCCTAAATTTGTGAAATGTGCACTGATTGTCATCTCACTTTATCAGCCTTGTTCTGGCAGCACATCCCAGGTGAGCTGCCAGGTAGGAGAGAAACTTGCAGCCATTACCTGGTTCCAAAGCCCTCACATCAACAAGAAAGAGTTTTCATAGTACATCACAGGAAAGTAAAAATCAAATTACAAAAAACCCAAAGGTAAACCAGAAGCCAATCCCCATTAGGTTTTGCCATCTGATTATGGGATTAACAACTGTGAAGAGGCACAAGGGGAAAGGAAATACTGAGCAGCCAGATGCAAAGTGCTTGTGCCACTTCTGCCCACCTCCCACTTGTGCATTACAGTTGTTTCTGTTTGTGTATCCTATATCTGAAGGTGCACTGACCCCATTCACACCACTTCTGTCTGACTCTGTTGCCAGTATTTATGTCTTTTACTGAGAATATAATTAGAAAAAAACATCTGTTCACAAGATGAGGACTTTTATAGCTATTATTCACATTTAAAATGAAAACCGCTCCTGGACTTTAATATGTTTGGAATTACATCAACTTCAAAAACTACAGGACTTTTAGCTGTCTCAGAAACATATCCCTGAATGAATGAAACCAATATTATTAGAGGGATATAATATGTGTTATTTTGGATCTCATGTTATTTCTCTTGGAGATGGGTTATAATGATGCTTGAGGTTAAGTAGTATGGAATTGAAAAGAAAGAACAGAATGATGAAAGTCTTAATAAAATGATGAAAGTTTTAATAAAACCACATCAAAAAAAAAAAGAACACAAATCTTGCCATAAATAAGAAAGCACAGTATGGTTGAACTTTATGCCTCTTATATGCACTTTTTTATTAATGTTTTTCGTACAAAGCTCAGCATGTCCTTAAATCATTGAGCAATTCACAGTACTCACAGTGGTCTCATATATTGGCTTAGAATGGCTGGTGCAGTGTTCCCTGTCTGTAGTAGAAATGGAGGTTTATAAACAAAACAGGCAAACAAGCTATGAAGGTCAACAAATTCCTGCTCTCTAGTTTATACAGAGTTGGTTTCTGTGAATGGGCACAGAGTTCCAGAAACCTCACTCCTATTTATGCATTCATCCAAGCCCACAGATCTGCTGCTCTGCACTGAATATCCCACCAACAATTCAACCTCAGGACCCTCCACTAAAAAATGGATTCAGCAGCCAGGAGGACTGTCTTTGCCTGGACCTGGTGGGTTACTGTGGATTTGTAGCCCTGCTTATCCCACTCTTTTCTCCTCACTGCTGGAGGCAGACTTCAAGCTCTGAAAACACGGGGCAGAAACAGTCCCCACGCTCCCCTGGGTGCAGGCACCCCATTTCAGCTGTGCAACATCAACAATCCTGTATTTCTGCACTCCCCAGAAGTGGTTGCTGCAGAGCATTTAGCGGAAATCTCAAACTGAAGAAACTCTCAAACTGAAGAAAAAGATTATAGTCCCGAGTCTGTGGCTTTTGATGAGCAAAACGCCCACACCACTGGAAAGGATTTATCACTGTGGTACAAAATGGAAGTATTTAATGAATATTAAGAATATTCCAACACTGCTGAAGGCGTGGAGTTGTCACACACAGCCCTCCCCTGCACAGCAGACAGTGACTGATAGAGCCAGGATCTGAACTGAATCCACCCATGGTGAGTACTCAGTTCCTTTGTTCACTTCCCAGCTCTGCCATCAGCTTTGTTTTTAGCTATGGGCCGCTCACTTTGTCTTTTTCTCTCCAATAGCAGGTGAAATATCGTGGTAAGGGGAAGCTGATCAGGAAATACCTAATAGGTACATCTGGGAAGAGGCCATTATGCTGCTATAATAGTTATATACTGTAGAGGGTAAGAAAGACTGCTTTGGGAAGCAAATAATGTATTTAAAAGTCTAGGTAGAAAAAAAAAAAAGAGAACTCCAAAATAGAAGGTAGGGAGAACACATAGTCCTTCCGAAGTCAATGGGAATTTTGCCCTGACTTTACTGCAATCAAGATTTCTGCATTAAACACAGAAGGATCCTGTATCCAGACCCTACGCCTGTTGCATCTGATACACTATCACAGTTCTACTTTCTATGCATTCCTTACCTATTTCACAGTTTGTGTTAAAAGCAGTATACAAGGGGAATGCTGAAAACCTGCAATCAGTGTGCTGCAGAGGAGGCCAATGAGCTGGCCTGTGTGAATCAGGATTGTTTCAGTTTATAAAATAATCCTTCATAAAGACAGGAGGACGACTCCTGCAGCATTCATATTTCCTAACACAGCCAGAATCCTTCAGAGCCCAGCGTGCTCAGAATGTGATCCCAAGTTCCATGTATTACATTGATTTTATAATTGATTATCTTCCCGGGGTCAGTATCTGGAAACCTGTAAGACATAATTTTTTTCAACTGATTTGTCTCCCTGGACAGCTGCTGCTTACAACCTCCAACTTTCCAATAGATGATGACAGCATGGTGAAAGATGGCTCAACTACTGTGATCATTCACTTCCACCCTGTGGGCTGCAATCCAAAACTTTCCTATACTTCATTTTTTACATGCAGTAAATCATCATTGGGAAGAAAGTGTCCAGGTTTCCACTACTGTGAGTGCACTTAATTGCTACCCAAAATGTTGCAAGAGCTGATTCAAACACACCTGGTGTTAAGCAATGTGTGCTCCCACTACTGACCACCTTTCCCTCTGCTCAGCAGAAGTTCATCTGCAGACACATCTTCCATCTGCAGCTCAATACTTTCAATACCTTGGTATTTTAAAGCCTGTTTTTCCAGGCACTTGCTGCCTTGTAACTATGTGTCTAAGAATCCAAAGTCCACTAAGATCAATGAGAGTCTTCCACTGACTGTGTGAGCTTAGATTTAACCCCAGAAATACCTGGCTTTCCTACAGAAGTATTGTCCTTCCTATAACCTGAAAGCCAGTCACTGACCCCAGAGGTACATTTACGAGTCACAGACACCAAGGAAAACAGTGAGGCTGAGGATGTGGCATTGCCATTGTTCCTTGCAGGAATATATCTCCAGGGTGCCAAATCATACATTGGGAACAAATGAGTAACTGCCTGCAAGTGTGCTACCCCTCCCTGCCCCTGTCTCCCAAGGTACCTTCACTCACACACCTCAGACAGACATTGCCAGAGCTGTGTGCAAGCAGGGGCCACAACCACTGCTTGGGCTGGAGGGAAGACGAAACAGGGAAAAATCATCTGTGAAACACTGAGGAAAGCTAAGAAATGACCCCATGCAAAGAACAAAAGCCTCTTAGCAGAGGCCTTCCAAATCCCTGCAGCTGTGAGATGAGCAGCAGCAGCAGCAGCATCCCCTCTCCCCTCCCAGCGTGTTTGCAGCACACTGGAAGGAGCTGGTGTTGGCCCCCACTGGCAAGAATACCTAACTTAGCAAGTCTGATTTTTTCATGGATCTTCGAGATCCTGCAGAGCAGGAGTTCCTTTGGCAGGCAGTCCTGCCCCCCAAGCACACCTCTGCATGCAAGAAGGAACCAGGTGGGTTGGTAAACACCACCACCCTAGCTGGCTTTAATTCCTTACTGCTTCTTCAGAGGTTACCACTTCACCTTAGATGGCAATTATTTTGCTGGGATTAATTACTGGTTTCAAAAGTACCAAGTTTGTCTTTACTGGGCTTTATTACAAAGAGCTTAAAACCCCTAAACCTTTGCATTTTATTCACAGTAGGACAGAAGGCCAGTTATAGTCCTCTAGTGAAAAATGCATTATACAGACCTACCAGAAACCAATTCCTGCTCCAAGGACTTTACAATTTAAATCTGTGATTGAACACTTGTTCACATCCTTATCTTGGAGGAGGTAGGTTGTTCCAAAGACTCTAAAGTGATTATTCATCCTATTCATGAATTCAAGAGCATGCATATATATTTGCACAACTGGAAAAGGCCACAAGAATTGGAATAACAGCAGGTGGATATAAAGAGAGATAATTGCGACTAATGCAATAAGCAGTGGCTACAGAAAAGTAGCTGCCTAGCTGTTGCTGAATATTTTATTGGCAGCAAAAATCAAGGGGCAAAAATCAAGGAGAGATTTGAAAAAGGACAATGTAGTATTTTGTTGGCTTTCAGGAGAGCTTTTCTTGTGCATTATTATAGGAAAAAGCATGACAATGTCTGATGGAGATTGGATTAATAGCTTAATTTCTAGGTAGTATTAAATTACCTGGCACATTGTAGAAACATTTATAATTTATAAGTAAAATGACATTAGCAATTTCCACGAAGATTAGAGAAATAGTCTAGACAAGAATTACTATATTCAAATCCAAGGTTCACACTTCAGGAGCATGTTTAACAGCCATATCCTGTAATAGGATCCTCCACACAGAGGAAGACATCAGTTTTCCTACTTTCCCTGACTCTGCTCTCATGCAGACAGGAGTCAGATGAATTGAAGTGGGGCTGGGAAGAAACACCCCAGGGGAGCTGCACTGCTACTGAAGGTGAATGCAATCCCACTCCAGCTCCAGCACTTGTGGATTATACAGCATCCTGAACTGGGCAGGATCCTTTGCAACATCATCCATCACTAAAAAGCATTACAGAGATGGAAGGTAGAAAACAACATAAAAATCTCTTTCTTCTAAATGATGTTATGGACCCTGGGTTTCCTTCACAGGTGTCAGTATTTTACTTTTAGAGGGATGCTTCCCTGTTGTGGCTAAAACAAATGTTGCAAGCAATAAAAATATTATAGGGTTACCAAGAGCCATTTCTCAGCTTGCAAAGGCCACATGGCTGAGATCTGCAGGCACAGCACAGGAATCGTGGTTAGCTCAGAGTTATTTCAGGTTCAGGGAAAGTAGATAAGTTTTGCCATTCTCTTCTCTGCTTTATTGCCCATTGAACATTCACATTTTAAAATTCACTTTACTTCCCAGTTACGTAATTTCTAATCCTCCTTATTTTTATCTACTATTTGAGATTCTCTCATTTTTCAGGCCATCAAGAGGTACAGATAACATTACCTGCCTTTTTAATAGGTGTTCTGGGATTTGTAGCAGTAAATTTTGTCCATAGAAAGCCACATCAGGGTGACAAGCACCGCTGATAAGGGGGTTTAGGGTAAGAAGACAAGCAAGAGCCTGACTGGCACACAGGCATTATCACATAAAGAGTAGTCTGACTCTTCCTTAAAGAAACGCAAGAAGGTCACAGCCTGTCCCCAGTTGCTCTGTGACACCATGCAGCTGCCTGCAGAGTGTGGCACTATTCAGAGCAAAGTGGGGGACAAATCTAGATGCAGATGATGAAAACTTAAGTCTAACTCCTGCCATGAGAACACAGATTGAATCCTGCACTGTGTTCTTGCACAAAAATGCATGTAACTGGTCAGTATGGGCTGGGCAGCTAATTGGGGTTGTGGGAAGGTGACCTGTTCTGCATTTGCCACGGGAGGAGGTTCCCTGTTGGGCAGCTCTCCATCCTGCTGTGCCACACTGCAGGGCCAGGCCAGGGAGATGGGGAGCACAAGGAGATTTCAGACCTGCAGATGCTGGAGCAAGACATACTGCAGTGGGGTCACAGAGCTGCTGTGAGGCAGGGCTGAGAGCTGGAAACAACATAGTAAAGGAAGAAGGTAATAAATACCCGATGGAGAAGAACTTCCAACTGTTGGTTAACTGCTGAAAAAAGGAATCAAGACTCTTGGTCTTTAATGTCTTTATACATAACTGTGGCTAGGCAGCACAGTTCAAGAGTTGCTGATAAAATTTATTTTTAAATATTCTGAATGTAATGCAAAAATTAATGGAAAACAGAATTACTCACGAGGAGTGCCCTTTCTAATCATCTTTAAACATATTCACACTTAATGTCACCTTTTTTAACTTCTGCAAAATGCACTCGAGCAATGGATTCTGTGCAGCAGGGAGGTATTAATTTAGCACTTTAGTGTGAGCCTGTTTTTGCTCAGTTAACTTTAGGCTATTGCTGTTTTATTGAGTGAATAAATTAGTCAGGTCCTATTTATTGCATATCTTTATTTGGCTTTACATCTTTCTTCTGACCACTGAGTGTGAATGGAGGCAGCTGAGGCCAGAGACATGGTGAACTGTTCTACACATCAAGACGGTAGACTCTGTTCTGATCCATCGGCCAAAACCGTGAACATCACAAGCTGCATTTTATCTTCTAGGAAGTTTGTGATGTGCAGGGGAGGCCATGAGCCTGCCTGCTCATGAGCTGACTGATCACACAGAACATGGTCCTACTGAGCAGCAACTTATTGTAATGGTTCCTACTGGCTTGGCAAGGTCTTTTCAGCAAGACCGAATCAATGTCCCAAAGGGAAGAAAGTCTCTGGGAGCTCAATATGAAAGAAATGCACCAGCTCACTTGATAACTTTGAATAAAACACATCTTTAAATGCTGAGCGAGCCAGGGACTTTGCTCATTCTTTGAAAACTCTGCCAATTTCAGCAACATTACTTCTCTCTCCCTTGGCCTAGAAGGGATTTTACAGCCCAGCCTCCACCTTTGCTCCATGTTGGAGCATTCCAGAAATGGAGGAAACATTAAAGTATTTGGGTGCCAGAAGCACTCTGGCAATAATGGGATTCAAGCATCTCCTAGCAACGAAGAGGGGCCAGTTCTCGCCAGAACACTGTATTCCTTCTGAGGAGGAGCCACACCGTAGCTGAGGGTCTGGCTATGCCACAGCCTGAGGGGACAAGGGCAGCCCTCCAGCAAAGCTAGCTGGGCATCTCCTTGCAGCAGCCCTCCCCCCATCCTCTTTTTTTTTTTTTTTTTGCCAGATTTTAGTGTTATTTTGAATTCTAGATGAGCTCCTGGCCTGGCACATCCGAGTGGGTGAAAGCCCTGGCTACCTGTAAGGAATGTGGAGCCCTTACTCTGCATTACACACCTGAAACTGTAGTGTGCTTCTGTGCCATATCAAACACAGGTTCTGACCAGCTTGTGTCCAGGTAAGGAGGCCCCCTCTGCCCTCCCTTCTGCAGGGAAATAATGGCAGGAAGGTGGGAAATTTCATGGCAAGAGTCTCCAAGTCCATGGATTCGCAAAGCAAGCTCGATATCAAAGCCAAGACTTCTGGCTCTCCCACTCACTTCCAGCACACTCCAGAGCAGAGTACCAAAACCTTCTGTGCACCTTTTTATGCAAATAAGAAATAGCTTAATGCTTCCTGGAGCAGAAGGGGCAGGTAATGGCTGATCATATACAGACAAACACAATACAAGTTCTGTCTAAAAATGCTGAGTCTTCTGCAGTGCCAGAGCTCAAAGCTGAAATCCCCAGGACGCTTTCCCTTTGTTTCACTGGACACAATCTTCTACTTTTTACACCTGGCAGCATTTCACTGATCATATTGGTGGCAGGGACACAGGAAAGAAAGGAACAATAAAAATGTACTTTTAAAAGAATATTCCTTTACAGAGTCGCTTAAATATGAAAAAAGCATATTTAAAAAAAATCAATGACAAAACCTCCTGAATTCCTCAAGTTCTGAGCTTTAAATAGAAGCCCTAAGTAAATAATTTTACCTGTTTTGTAACCCCTACCATATAATCAAGAAACAAGCCTGCTCTTGTACAAATCCCAAGCTGCAGCAGCTGCTAAATCCCTCTCCTCTAATGACTTCTGCTGTGAAGCAAAGTAATTGTTTTTAAATGCTGCTCGATACTTAGCAAAACTAAACTAAAGATTAATGGTTTATAGTTTTCATTTGTATTTCCATTAGAAACAAGAAAAGCAGCCAAGCAAATATCCAATTACCTCTGTGCACAGCTTTCCTCTGCTCTGGTACAGTAGAACCAAGCAAGTGTGTTCAATGTTTTTCAAAGAAAAGGAGAAAGTCTGTTCAGCAACAAACTTGCCTTTACCCCTTTGAGTCTTGGCTGTTGTGAATTTTCAAGCCAACAGTTTCCCTGCTGAGATTATTTCTTCTGCTTGTAGGAAAAAAGTCAAATCCTGGGATGGGGATATTATACCCCCATGTTTTCCACAGGGTACAATAACTGATCATGGGTATTCTTCTGATGCTTCCTCACAATTCTATTTAATAAGTAGTAATGAATAATATATACAAACAGTACCAGTTTTTTATCTAGAAGAATTTTAATTCAGCACTGATCAAAATATTTGGTCTCCCTGGCCCACCAGCCAGTTTGGATTTGGACAGGAACACTGTGGCCGGGGTCACTTCAAGGTTTAAAAGAAAGTTTCAAGACTCTCAATGAAGAGACTGCTTGAAGCAACTCTTGTTCACGCTTGAGATGTCTCTGCTTGTGTGACAGGCCTGGGCACAGCAATTTACTTCCAGTTGACATTTTGCTACTGCTTTACATAAGAGTTGAAGTTCGGAAAAACACACAGTGCACACAGGTGACACTTCTTATATCTTGGGAAGATTTTAACGACTGTTTTTCACTGTATACTATTACTCATGAAACTCGTAAAGGGCTTTGCAAGAAGTATTTCATTCTAGTTAATGCCATCAGACAGGTGAAGAGATCCCCTCATTTCCATGTGGATGACAGCAGTTGCTTAACAGAATAGGGAAATTTTGTACACTGTGGTGAGAACTGAACACAAATATTCCAGCCAGGTGGAAGCATCATTTATATACCTGCCCTGCTACAACCTGAAGTGACATTTGGCCAGAACTGGTTATCAGCTAACAACACAGGGTCTTTAAGGGCCCACTCCTACCCAGGACCCTGCGTCACACCTCTGAAATGCACCATCACCAACAGCAAGTTCACACAAGCTTCAAGTTGTTGGTTGAGGGTGGAGGTAAATCCCAACACCAGCACTCCCTGTAAGGTCTCTGCATTTCTTTAGGAATCTTGTCTCACAACTGACTTTGGATTTAAACTCCAAACCTGGTAGGTCTGTTCATGTCTACCATATTGTGAGGCTGCATTTGAACCTGACCAAGAGGAAAAATATGCAACTACAACAAAACAAAATACAAAGCTTGCATAAAATTTGCTACCCTGAACCACAAGTACAGGTCATAAGAGAGGTGAGTCTTGTATGAAAGCACAGCAGGAGCAGTTCTGTCTTTTTCACACCAAAAGAATTCCATAACTTTAGGCATCATTTTATATTTTCCCTTGCTACTGGTGCTAAACTGCCAGGAACACTGAAACATTATAAAACTGATTTATAAAACACCATCACCATGGTCAGCATACCTGCAGTTACCCCATGCAGCTGTGTGTATCATGTACCTTTACAGTTACCCAGGTGTCCTTCCCTCTTCCAACTCAGCTGGCTGACATAGATGACACTGAGCAACCAGAAATGCCACACAAAATAGTTTTGCAAGCTCACAGGCTAAAGGCTCCAGTATTTTAAAGCATTCTGCAGTAGATTCTTATATTTTCAGAATTTAAAACTGTCTCAAAATATCATTCCTTGGCATTTATGTTTGAAAACAGAAACATACTATAAAATGATAATGAAACAGCATTTCTTCACTGACTCCTACATTATTAAATGCATTGCTTTTAGGAAATATTTTAAAGACTAACTAGGAAACTAAATAAAAACCTGCTTGGGCCACAGCTCTGCACAGCCTCCCCTCGAGGTGCAAGGATGCCCCAGGCTCTGTGCTTCTCTCCTATCATTCTCCAGAAGTACAAAAGTATTTTCTGCTATTCAAAGGGCTCGTTTCAAAGCCATGTTTTAGTCTAGTAGTAGTTTCCAACACCTTACATGGCGCTTCTGAGGGAGAGATTGATAAAGGCAGTGGGAACAAAACAGAAAATGTAGTTTAACAGATGAATCAAGAAATCAAGTTTCTGGGCCAGGCAGCCTTTTCTTGTCTAGGGATTGCTTTGGTCCTGAGAGCCTCACAAACACCAGCAGAAACAATATGTTGAAACTAAAGTTTTACCTTCAAAAAGAAACAGAGAACTTCTGTACAAATATTGAATTCTGTGAACAGATTTCTCTTTTATTAACTGCTTCAAAAAGTCATTTTACAGCAAGTGAGTTACATCAGCTCACAATATCATTTGTCACACTGGACAATACCAGTGCTGGTATTGACTTTTCCCCCACTGCTCACCGTAACTATGAATAAGATGTTAACTTGTCCTGTTTAAGTGTTGCTCCCACTTTTACTCCACAAGCACAAATAAACAGAGTTGCGCATAAATATTTACTTTTTATTAAATATAGAAATACATTTTGCAGGGAGATGAATGTAAAACACAGCAGGGACTCTAGTATTGCACTTACTGTGAAGCAACTGAATCATCCATTCAGACATTCTTATTTTCAATACTTCAGCAAATACATTTATAGATAATTATTATGCAAAGCGTACTCATATCTGAGTACTTCAGTAGATCTTGATGCAAACACTTGTGAACCTACTCCCAAATTCTGTGCATGTGTGCAAAGGCAACTGTGAAAAATTTCCTGACAATAGAAAAGAGCTTTGGAAGCTCTTTTTAGGGGTCAGCTAGGACGTGAGGCTCCAAGAAATGCACTCATGTCACTGCACAGGTGGCTCCAGAAAAGGACCAATGTGGGCTCAATCCTGCAGAATTCACAATGAAGTTTAGATTTCTGAAAACACAACTCCTAAAGCCTCTGAAACCATTCAGAGGAAAATACAGAGTAGCAATGAAAAAATAAGCGAATAATGAAACCACGAGTGTGACACCTATTCACAGTTGTCAGTAAAAATACTGAGCAATTATTACTGAATACATTTCTAGCACAATATCAGTGTCTCTCTAACACAAAGTTTCAGGATTTCAAATAAGGAAAATCCTGGGGTAAGGAAAATTGTGGGTAAGGAACTGAAGTCAAGACCTATAACGAAGAAGATAAAATCTGACTCAGGTCAGGTTTTTAATTAATCGTGTAGGTACCCTGTAATGGGAAAGGATCCTGTTCAACACACTGTCATCAGGACAGTGAGTCATAAATGGTTGAACTTGATAAGGAAAATGAAGATCCCAAAATAAAAGATTTCATTAAAAACAAACAACAAACCAAACAAAATGCCTCACATTCTGTGACGCTAAATTAAAGGTAACTCAGTCTGTGCATTAGGCAGTATAATTTTGATAGGCTGGGAGGGAAGAGGTATTTTAATAAACTAATAAAGAGATAGAGATGATGCAATTAGGTCAATAAAACTGGGAAGATGGAGTTTCATTTTCCTATTCTATAATACATACTGTGCACCCAAGTGTGTTAAATGGAAACTTTCAGCTATACAATTTCAGGATGTTAAAAACAACATAATAACATGTACTTGGATGCTAATAATGGTACTGTAAATAGACATCAATTTTAGCCATCAAGGCCACTAGAGTACAGTTGTCATTAAATGCATAATAAAATCCCCCAGTTCAATAGAGTGGGAGCAAAAAGCAAATCAGTTGCTGGGCTGCTCTGCAGGCATTGGTTGTACAGACACCATGCAAATAGAACTCTAGCACATAAAATTCTTTATGGACTTGTAGCACTGGACTCTCAGGGCATATTCATCTCCTCAAAAGTTTGCTGGTGCCTTTTTGAGGTGATATGGTTTCACATTTGATGTTCAAGCTGATCACTAAATACGTTCATTTTTACTAGCACAGAAATATTAATCTGAGGAACACAAAAGGATTAGAAAGGGATAAATTTAGGAAGTACATTGTTTTGTTAGGTGTCAACAGCTAGTGTCATAACTGGTGACAACACAAGAAGTCTCACCAGCAGCTTCAAAGTTTTCAATATTAAAACAGACATTTACATTCTGCCTCTGTTACTGCCCTAGGCATTTGTACTCCTTGTAGCACAAGGTGAAAGGTGAAACACTCTTGATATAAGCAGTCGTTCATAATAAAAACTTCATTCCCTCCTCCAGTTAGTCACAATTTTTCACAAGCAACACTGATTTTTCTGGAAATTAAATGGTGGACATACTTCCAATAAAAGCAGAGACATCTTTTGATAGGTCTTTCATGTTGACTATGTGACAAGTACCACAAATTGCTGTGTCAAAGACAGGGCAGGAGATGAGGTCAGACATCAGTCTGACTGAGATTTACGGAGTGTGTTGGAGGAAACCTGCTTCTTGTGTAGAAAAGAAACACAAACACTGTGTTGAGAGTGTTTCAGCTTGTTATGCTCACTTGGAGCAGGAGAAGGGATTAAATGGTGACTGAAGGTTCTTCCCTTCTTTTCTGTGTCAGTTCTCCAAAACAGTAAATAAGTGGCACATGGATGCTCTGCTGATTCCCTGCACAGAGCTGAATTCCACTGCCATCCCGCTGAAATCAATGAGGTGAACACTTTCAGGGAGACTTTTATATATCTAAAAGGATATTAACATCACTATTTAAGCCTTTTAGAATCATAAATAATTCTGATGTTTTCTAATAATGTTCAGTTTTTTCCCCAAGATGAATTCTTAGATTTTGATGCATGACTTGAGCCTGCACCACTCTGCCACATTACACAGCATGAAGAAATGCAGAGAGAGAAATCACAGCACAGCTAATGAGGCATAGAAACCAACATCAGAGCAAAAAAGTAGCTCATACAAAGATCACTCCATTTGGCTTTGACAACTCTCTGAACCTCCCCTCTTTCTCTTCAAAACAAGAGAACTCTGTGGGTACTCACTGGCTGGAAATAACCCCGATGATGATGCAGAGTTGCCCTGTGCAGCTCCTGGATCAGTCCTCCAGCAGACCCTCCGTGGGCACTCAGGAGCCACGTGCACGTGTGATAAGGTCTGAGCTCACATTGAGGCTGGACACACACCCTGGAGTGTCCCTGGGAGAAGTGCACAGGGCAGGGGGGCTGTGCCCTCCCATGAGGTCCCCAAAGCCAAAGTCCCTGGTATTGGAAAGTCCTTGCCATAACCCACCCTGGGCTTCAGCCTGACTGGTCACAGCCACAGAGGAACAGGTCGGTCTGAGTTTGTGGTTCTGCTGTAATACAGTGTCTAAAGATCATGTGGCTTTTCCCTCCCAATGGAAATGGGCTTCAAACCAAGGCAGACAGGCTCACTGATTCAATTACCACAATATCTTGCAAATTAATCACATGAGGATTCAGAGCCATCTACTTCTCACACAGGCTTTGGAAGCAGGTTTTTGGCTCTTGTTCACTTTACAGACCACTAATGAAGCGATAGGGAAGCACACCACAAAACCTCTGGAAACTTCAGGCTGTACTACACCTGTGAGTATTGACAGAATATGAAACAGCTTCTACAGAAAGAGCCTGCTGGGAGAAGCCGAAGCACAGATTTCAGGACAGATAATGAAGACAGTGTGGATGTTTGGTTCAGTAAATGGCAGTACCCCCCTGTCTCATAAAAAGGGGACACACAAACGCCCTGCTCAGAATATGGTAGCCAAAATCTTAAGACTGTCCACTGGCAGGCAGTGTATCAGTCTACTTGCAAACATAGAGTTTTTTACTGAGCTGTCTCAAGGACCAAAATCCTTTCAGATGCATTTGCAAATAACACTTTAACTGATCAATTGTTTTGCTTTTCCAACCATATATATGGAAAAAACAAGAGTTTATGCTAAAGAAGTATCCTACCAACAATTAGCCATTCACCTTCCATTTAGACAGAAAGTATCGATCAGAAAATGTCTTTCTGTCAAATGTTTTTGCTTGATGTTACCAAGAACAGCAGAAACAAACAAGGACAAAATTATTCAAAACACTCAGCATATTAGTCTCCTTTTGACACGCTTTGATGAGGCAAGTCACTGTCACATTGTTGTTTCACAACTAATTTGTATGTTAAGTACAAATCAATTAATGTCATCCTAAAAGCCATACAGAAGTATTTGCTTACGAAAAAATCTGCACAAAGCAATGAACTCCATCTCAGTGCTGTATCCTGGCACACTGGCTGTACTATTTCCCAGTTTGCACTGGTGGCTGGAGACCAGGCACTAACTGGTCCCAGTGCCCTGGCTCTCTGCCTCACATGCTGTCTGATGGCACAAGGTCTCTCTGCTCCAGAGATCATCTCCAGGCACTGCTGTGGCTGTTGCCACTCTGCAAGTGCAAATGCTCAGAGGTTCGTAATGAAATTCCCCTGGGACTAAACCAAAAGCCACCTCTTAAAATATTCCCTTAAGTAGGATTAGAAAAAGATTTGGACTCAACAAAAGATTTTTAAAAAAAATCACTATTGTTTTCACACTGACTGTGGATGTCATGTTTCTCCACGTCTTTCAATACTGAAAACTACTCACTGCAGAACACACATGAATCTGATTCTACAGGGGTTTGAACAAATTATGCAAACTGCTGATCACCACAGTCCCTTTCATTATATTCTTTGCCTTACATTTTTCACCATTTTCAGGTGAGAGGTAAAAGGGAGCCATACTGCCAAAATATCATTCAAACCTGATCTGAACAGAATTAAACAATGCTGTATTTTAGATGCCAGAAAACACTGCTCTGTGTTTATAGCTTCTAGTGCATAGAATTCTCATTTCTATTAGTCATTTCTTCCCATTCTAAACTTAGTCTTTGCAGCCCATCCCAAATGCTGTGATTTTAAAAACTCCACTAAATAACCTTTTAATCCACTAAACATGCTCTGAAGGACCAGGAACCACCATTTACTGTCAACCCACATTCTAAAGATCCATTTGTCAAAAATAAGGTTTTTTCTCATAAAGCAAACCTCAAGAAATATGTGTTAGACATGGAAGGAAGAACGGTTTTACCATATAAAGTATTAATTGATTCATATACTCTTCCCTAAAGTACAAGGTTTTGATAAGAGATCTAGTAAATCTAAATGTTAAATCACACTTGCATAGATCATAGAGATAAAAACCAACACAACTTCTTCAAATATGAAGAAACTCAGATATCATCTGTATTCAAAACAAAATTAATTTCTATTACTTACTATGTGTTTTCAGCCACATCATGTTAAAACATAATGTCATAGGGTTCTGTTATCCAAATGTAGTTTCTGATACTACAGAATTTTCAATACAAAAAAGAAATCTACACAATTATCATGCATGGGACTCTGTGCTCCTGTACTTAATTCTTACCAGATTTACAAGGCATCAGGGATGCTACTGAGAATTAAGTACAGGAAAGCTTTGCTTCACTCTGCAGAACATACCACTAATAGAAAATGAGAGGCTGCAACTACCACGAAGCCATATAAAGAAAATGGAGACACCCCTTTACTGCAATCCTTTGTAAATGATCTTTTGAATTCACAATCCAGCTATGCCATTGACTTTCCCAGCTTATTCAAAAGCTGTCACAGACAATGCAATGCAGCCAGCTTTGTGGTACCTAGATGGAGAGATGTGCTGAGCTATCTTCCACTAGCAGAGAGTGGTACCTCCCCCTCCTAACACAAGCACCTAAGTGTGATATCAAGCTGGGAGGTGTGAATAACACATCCCTCCTAAGAAGTTAGGACAACTCTTTTTTGTTTTTCTTTTCCCAGAATTATACATCTATTTGGACACTCAGAACGTTCATTCTCTTACTGTTTGAACTTGTGCACTGGCGGTGACTGGACGGGCATGGGTACGACTGACAGTCCCTCAGAGGGCCAGCAAAGACCTCTACAGGGTGTCTGTGTAACTTGTATTCCCTGCAAAGTGTATTTTGCAGTGAGCATGCAGGTCTGGAAACATCAAAACGTGGTTTTTAAAATTATGCAGCAAAATGTGAGCATGTAACACTGGTGAGACCATATGGAGAACTAACACCAAAGGATAAGGACACACAGACTGAGTCCCTGGGCTGCTGCAGGGTCTGACTTCCATATGGAAAGGGCACTCTGCTGCTAGTCATCCTCTCAGGGCAAAGCCTCCCCTGGGAAAACGTGTTAAGTGAGAGTCAGTACTTCGAGCTGCTCTCCAGACTGGCATTTAACAAGCTGTCATGAGGACTTGAAAATAGTACAGGAACTAAGGGAAAAACAAAGTTCTGGTTTGCTTGTTCTGCTTTCCCTGCTGTGATTTTATCAGGAATTGGCCAGCTTAATTTAGCTTTGCTAGTTGCCAGAAAATGAAATAATTTTGTTTTAATTTTGTTTCTTGGCTGGGTTTGCCAAACTAATCCACCACTAATTGTCCATCAGTGCCTGGCTCCAGCAGGTTGCACCAGACCCTGGACCAGGAGTGCTGGGCCCTGTTCTTGCTCCCGCTGCTGCTCGTGGCAATGTGGCCACCAGGCAGCACTTGTGCCTCCTCCTGCTTCTTAGCCTACATTTATAAAAGTAATTTATATTTACTGCCCAGGTTGGAAAGTTGACACTTTTATAAATGCTTAGAACTAGAAATAACTAACTGAAGTGTTACTTTGTGAAGGTGCAACTTTCAGTTTTAGTTTGAAGTGCAAAATAAAGGAATATAAAGCACCTGCAACACTGGCATTGAAGCTGAGATATCTTCCAACTGGCTCTGACTTTGCATTGCTTGCAAGACTGAGATCCTCCTCCAGCTCAAGTGAGGGCTGTTTTGTCTGTTCGAAATTAATCCAACCAAGGTAAAAATCAAGGTTTAACTAGCACAGATAAAAAGAGAGTGAACATACAGCTCTTCAAAATTCAATCCATTACCTTCCTTAAAACTTAATATTCAGACATAACAATATCATGCTTTGGAACAGGAATTAAGATTACTGGAAATAGAGAGGCCATTTGGAAAATGTCACAGCCTTGGTAAGATGATCCAGGGATGGCTGGAAGTACCCAGGGGCATATTAAAAGATAAATCTTCCATATTTAGAATTCAGAAAAATGTAAATACAACTGCAATTTGCCATTAGCAAGCAAAAGACAACTCTTACACCTTCCCCTGAAATACCAAGTGACTGGGTTTTATTTATCTCGGGTTCCAATGAATCCAATAAATCATCATTCCCAAGCAGTGTAACACCATGTCTCCTGCAATGTTTAACAAAATCATTTGCAGGCAGTGAGGTTATCAAAAGGAACCTTCTCCAGAAGGATGGGGGTGGATGTTCCTGCAGGGCACCATTTCAGGATACCAGCTTTTTTATTTACAAGGCTGGCTTGCTCACAGGCAGCTCTGACACTCCAGTCTGTGCACGTGCTATCAGAGCAGCTGAGCATTGCTGTTCTGGGGTGTTACTCAAGTTGTAGGGCACTGTCAAATCAGTTGTAGAACCACTAAATCTTTCAGGGTCAGCTTTTCAGACTGCCCATGTACCTCTCTTTACAAGCAGAATTCAAATAATTCCACATTAATTCCTGACTCGTCCAGGCAGATCTGTAAAATGTGTGAGGCTGCTGTGCATATCAGTTTTTCCTAATTCAATACTGAATTAAAATCATTCAAATGCACGAAGACATCCAAATGAGAATCACTATACTGGTCAAAAGTCCATGGCCACAAAAAATTATCAGGAGTCTAAGCCTTTCTCACCCCCTTGCAGGATTCAATACTGTTCAACAGCATCTGGTTTTCTCTAAAATTAAAGGGAAGAGCACACTAATGAAAAGCAGGGCTTTCAAGACTTTTGATTCTTGCTAATTCATCTTAAAGGAAATTTTAGAAGATCAATTATTGACATGCAGAATTTTAGGCTGACCAGAAGAGCCAATAAATCAACCTCTCACAGATGCAAAAAAACTCTATCGTAAGGTATTTTTGATATTGGCATATCTTGATTTTAGAGGAACAGACTGCTTCTGCAGTTAAGACGAATATAGATATGCCAGTACAGAGGGCAAGTTCAAGACACATCTGCTTGAAAGAGTAACTCTCCATTCCAATAAAGCAAAATATTTGGATTTGGCTGGGACAAGCTGAGTTTGAGGCAGTTTGAGGCAGAAAACCTCTTTTGATCCCAAAGCAAAGGTTTCTTCTTTCTCTCATGAGGAATGATGTGGATCTAGGCAGTGTCAGTGCTCCAAAACAATATCCACCTTTCCATCCACAGCACCCCCTAATTCCTGGGGTGCCATTTGTGTTCAAAGAGCTGTGGACAACATAATGCAGAGTATGAGCTCCTGTAAAAAAGCTATCCTCAAACTGAGGAGGGAAATGCAGAGGGAAAGGGTTATTCATAAATAGCATAAATGTCTTTTGCCCTCCAGAGATTAACTCTGAGCAAATCACTTGTCCCCTCATCTTTCTGATACAGTCAGGGGAAATGTCAGGCTGATCTTTAGCGGGTTCCTTCTCTCAAGATAGGAATTCAAACAGAGAGGAAGACAGAAGGCTGCATTATCCCCTCCCTTCCCCCCTTGTAAAGACTTCATCATACTTAAGTATATCCTTTAGAGATTTTTATAATTTCCAGGTATTATAGGGATACCAAAAAAGAAGGCTTAATATGTTTATTATCTTTAATACTAGTGTAGGGATAGTCTTTTTTTACTACTTCCATTAAATCAATACAGAATTAATTTCCACAATAATTTAGCCCTCCCACGAAATTGCAAACAAAACATTGTAAGCACAGAGGATTCTTTTTCCCTTCTGTGTATCTGCAGTTCTGGGATGTTGCTGCAGGATGGTGCAAATCTAAGCATGGAGTAAACCTAGAAAAGGCCACTGGTCATCACCTGAGGAAGAACTAAAGAGACTGATCTTCAAGTAGAATATAGGCTTACTCCTGCAGCTCAGACTAAGAGGCAACTGAGATTCCTTTTCTGGCAGTTCCTCTTGATCCTCACTGACTTCTCAGGGAGTTGAAAAACCTTCAGATAACTAAAGTTAGGTGAGAGGAATCCCACTCCAGGTACTCAGGAGCATTTTATAGATTTGCTTTGCAGTATAAAATAGTCTAAAATACTTTTGCATAACAAAAAAACCCAAAATCAAAACTGATACAAAACACCAAAAACCAACCAGCAAACCAATCAAACTTACAAGAAGGTTAAAAGAGAAAGAGACCTGCTACTCTATTAGATAAAATTCATGGACATAGATAGGGAGCATATAGTATGAGGATATATTGGATTTCTGTTTTATCTGTCTCTGGCTTTCAGTTTGCCTTTTTGCATTATGATAATTCAAATCAATATATTCTTCAGTGTCTTGAACTTAACTACCCTCTTAGGACACAGATGAGAACTATCTGCAAAGAATCTACAAAATATTTCCAGTTAGGAAGTAGAACATAACTATCCATCTGCAGAAAAACCTTAACACAGCCAGTCCCCGGGTAGCTTCTCTTTTCACTTTCCTTTAGGTGTTCTGTTGTTAGAAAAATATTTTCTGAGATCAAATTCTCTTCTAACAATCCTATTTTTACTTTGCTTTTATGAGACTCTGAAGAACATTGCTTGCTCATCATCCAGAACTCTATTTCTTTTCATGTACCAAATTCCATCTGTGACTGTTATCCAACTGTGCTGAGACTATTCTTTAGCTAAGCAACCTGGAAATATTGCTTTTCCACCCATTTTCCTTTTTCAGTCTTTCCAGTTCTGTAACAGTCTAAGTCTCCCTTGGTAAAATCCAAAACTACCCCAGCCCTGGCTTATTTCTTGTATCATCATACAGGTCAAATTATTCTAATGTTCCTTTACAATCAAAAAACGTGAATTTGTGTTGCTGGGTTGTTCTGTAAAAACACAAGCTTGACCTCATTTCCCAGTGAGTACTTCCTTCACCTCCCACATTCAGACACATCTGGCTGCCTGATAGGCACTTCAGTGATTCGTGACTTCCCAGATTCTGGCAGAGGCTGCCTACATTCCCAGTTCCAAAGACGGGAACAAAGATGTCTGTGTGTAAGTCCCAGACATGATCTTGCTGCTCTGCCTGGTTCTCGGAAATCTTACATCCTAAAATCCCAGCAAGATTTGTGGATCCTGCTCCAGGTAAACTTCTGTTGTCCCTTCTGCTCACGGTAATATACCTCAAACAGCAAACTTTTATCCATTTTTGTATATTTGAATAAATCTCCCCCCTAAATAAGCCAAAA
The DNA here is from genome assembly GCF_003984885.1 of Neopelma chrysocephalum. Taxonomy (NCBI): domain Eukaryota; kingdom Metazoa; phylum Chordata; class Aves; order Passeriformes; family Pipridae; genus Neopelma; species Neopelma chrysocephalum. Next base: position 423,211 of record NW_020897724.1, read on the forward strand.
GCAAAGTCTTCCTGCATTACTGACAAAATAAATCCATGTACACATGTGTGAGCGTGCTGTTCTTTAAGAAAGTCTCTCTTGTGTTTGTAAGAGAGGAAGTTGGGAGAGGTGTCAGACATGGGCTTCTCTCTTCTTGTTATTCTCGCATAATCAAACTCTGTTATTCCTATTGGTAGCATTTAACATTTTCTTTAAGTCCATGTGATGTATACAGTTTATGTAGTAACATGAATTCATGAAAATTGTCACAGCAACAGAGATATAAGAAAAGTATATTTTTGGTTGCAACAACTATTGAATTTTTTAATTAAGACTTGCATGAATAGTTATTCTCTCTCATCCTCTTGCAACTCCCCACTTATTTAGCTGCAAGAAGGAAATACTTAGATATGCACACTATCTGGTTCAGCTAAGTCACAGAAAATGAACATAAATAAAAACATTTCAGTACTAAAATTATTTCTCAGGAAACTCAAAAAACTTGGGGATAAACCAGGTGAAAGATTGCTTGGGTTTCCTCCCAAAAAAACCAGGACCTACTGTCAACTCGGAAAATTGCAGCAGCCTGGGCATGTCCATACATCCTCATCTTGTAACGCTGAAGGCAGGTGTGAGGGGCATGGCAAGCTCTAGTGACGGTTTTTCTGCTGCTAGATTAGGAACAAACTCCGCTGAGGATGGAGGTGGGGAGCTGGGCAGACAGGGAGGGGACACGGGCAGCCTGGGAGGCAGCCGGAGGGCAGCGCTCGCCAGGGCACTGCCGCGGGGGAGCCGCCTCCAGGGACACCGCGCCGGGGGCACACCAAGGCTTTAATCCCCAAAGCTGTTTAAACAGAGCACAAAATCCTAAACAAAACCAATACAACTCTTCAGGTACAAAATACAAATCTTCTCATTTGAAAACAAATCCTGCCTCCCTTCCCACCACTGTGTCCTTGCAAAGTTGTCCTTCATTCCCGCTTTGCTTTCCATCACACCTGCTGTGGCTCCCCTGACTGACGCGTCTCTTTGGTCCCTACAGACCCTGTCTGCCTGCAGCAATCTGGTTTCCCTTCTCCCATTGCCACCTGTGCCCTGATCTCATCCCCTGTGTGTGTCTGCTCCTGGAGCTTGTCCCACACCACACAGCTGCAGTGTCAGCTCCAAAGGGCAAGTGCTCCTGCCATCCCAGGAGGTTTCCCTGGCCAGGCCACAGCTCCCAAACCCAAGAAGATCGATAAAAGAGTCCTAACATCACAAATGCTCGTCCTTGAAAAATTCAGAACAGAGGAACAAGAGCATTGCTCACATTGTAAAGGACCAACACAGTGACAAAAAACTCGCTGGCCCCTTGTGTTTCCCCGAATGTCACCACTAGGTCAGGAAACTGAGCATTTAGGAAAGAGTAACAATTAATCTGGAATAATGGCATGCAGGCAGAAAGACCAGCTCAGAGGCAGCCCTGTGCATGCAGATCATTGTCTAAAGTGTCCTGTAGGGGAAAAAAACTAGGGCTCTGCCCTTACAGAAGAATGTGAATGAATATACTTCCCAGAAAAAAATAAGCTTTTCCTCTTTGAATTTTGTTCTAGGAGTCCAATCCTGTTGTGCTTTTATCTGTCATTTTCTCTTGAAGGTTTTATTAGCTCAATTAGCAGAGCTATCCATACTGAAATTTCTCTTTCTGTCATTACTCTACAGCTCTTGAATGTCAAATTCCATAGGCAGAACTTTGAGATGCAATTCATGGCAAGCTTGAGAACCTTTCAGTCTGTTACCTCATTACCATACACTGAGTAGGATATTTTAATCCCATATTACACGTAACAGATCGCGGTAACAGGCCTGTGCAGTGCTTGTCTGTGACAAGGGGGAGCTGCAGTCAGGGCACCCAGAGGCAGCACAACCCCAGTGGATGTTCAGGCATTCAGAGCATCATGATAAGGACTTGGCAGCTCAGCTCCAGCTTCTGTGGGCTTTTGTGGGGGACACAGGACCTGCAGAGCTCAACAGGCTTGGCAGGTGGGGGGTATGCACACAAAAGCACACGGGCACAAAGACAACCTTCTAAAAAAAGGTACTTAATCATTTGATCATAAACTAGTCCTGCCTTGCTGCAACAATGTAATCTCAGGCAATAAGGCAGCCTTTCGGTGCTTCTATCATCATTATTCTATTAACACACTCCACCTTTTATTCTGCGTGAAATAATATTGATTTATACCTTCCCTTAAGGGCGGTTTTAAGATGCGAGTGAAAGACCATCTCTGTGTTATCTGAGACGGAGCAAAGGTTTTTATCAAGTCTTCAGCTCTTCAGGAAACACACAGCTCCACTTGTGTGTGTTCAGTGCTGTGTCTGGGAGGGATGCTGGCAGATGGAGGCTCAAAGGGAAGCCAACTGCAGCGCTGCTGCCTGGCTGGCGGTGAGCGCACAGCCTCGGTCAGAGCGAGCGCCTGACATTTTCAAAAGCCACGCTCTGCAACTGCAGAAACTGAGCTCTGAAGATCTTCCTCACATTTTCCCATAAGCCCAGCAGCAAAGTCAGAAAGCTGCCACACAGGAAAGAATATTTGTTTCTTCTCAGTCTCCCCCCCTTCTCTCCAAATCCAATCTCTCATTACCTTGTACCCTGTCCAGCACGGTGGGTTGAAGGATGCAACCCAAGAACTCCCAGTGCTGGGGATACCCCTATAAACACAATTCCCACAAGAACTACACTTCAAGAATGAGCTTCCAGGAGAATTCCAAATGCTGTTAACAGGGTTGTTCAACCTGTCAGTAAGGACCAAAATATTAATAAAGGACTCAAAAGAGATAAATCAGATGAGTCAAACTGGCCTTTGCTGAATACATGTAATACTTTTGCAGAAAACAATGCAAGAAGAGGGGAAGCATTAAGTAGCTTCATGTCATATTATCAGCAGTTACCATTACAGGATAGTGGTCATCAGCAGGATCTGTAAATTTGTCTATCTTTAGAATAAAGAGGCATTTCAAATATGACAACTGTATGTGCAAATACTGACTTCAACAACCAGGCCAACACAAACTAGGTATTCATTCTGTACCTCTAAGAAAATCTTGTGCAAGATACAGCCAAAAGTATCTCTCTTTCTGAGGTCTAAAAATCCTATATTGGTAGAATGATATCATTGCTGTTTCTGTAAACTGTGAATCAACTTCCCACACCTTAAATCAGCAAATTACTGTATCATTTCTCTGGTGTTTGTCATTCAGAGCACTTCATCTTGAGAGAAGAGAAAGCATTTGTTTCTTTGGCAGTGGTTGATAATGAGTATACTCGTACAAAAGGGTTTTATAAGGGTCAGTAGCCTGTTACAGGGGGATTCTTACCCAGCTTTTCATCACAGAGCAAATGGAGAACGTGCTTTTGCTGCTATGGAATCATATCCATTACTGAAAATTACTGTGTTCCTCTATTCACAGTGTGATTGAGACTGAGAAGGAGAAAGATCATGTCAGTACTCACGGCACGCATCAACAAAATCAGTATTACAACAATACAAAAATTATTAATATGATAAAGCACTAGAAAGCATTCTGTTACCATGTATCTCACAATATCACCTGCCATGCTGTACCAGAATGGAGGCAGGTCAGTGGCTTCCCAGCACCAAACAGATCAATCCATGATGATGAGGCAATTTGTGCTGTATTATTATAGCTCTGATATGTCTTCTATAAGTTGGTCATGACTTTGTTTGAAAAGTGGGTGTACATCTCTATAATGGTAAGCAGAAATACTAGTCCTCTACGCAGCAATTTGTTTTATATTATCCAATATTTGTGGAATTTCTCTCACCAAACCATAATTCTGCACTGAAATTGGATTAGTAATTTTTCTACTCTGAATTTACTGATTTTCCTATCAGTGCCTCGACTTTCAGAATTGAATTTCTGTCTCTGAATTACATTTTAGAAGAAGGTTAATTTTTCCAGCAATTTATGTTGCATTATTTTTAATATGAAATAGGCTTAAAAAGGGAGCAATATCAAAGGCTTTTAGTTTTCAAAAGCTGAAGAGCTGATGGAAACAGAGAGAGCCTCATTTCTAACCCTGAACTACACAATAAATTGACACAGCGAGTGTGTTAGCAAAACAAAACAGTTCAGCAGAACAGAGGATAAGGAACAAAACAGACAAAAAGAATTGATTAGTCTTATTGATTCAGAGCAGCAGTATGTGCATTTAACACTATCCAGAAATAAGACTCTTCCTAGTTTAGAATTTACATGTCTAATGGAAATGCCATCACATGAAGGACAAACACATACTGGGAAGCAGAACCACCATCCCCATCACCAAACAGGACAAAAAAACTTTCCAACTTGAAACCTAAGTCAGTTGAGACCACACATCTGAGCAGCTTTTCCTGGTATAGAAGAATAATAACCTTACATATAATCTTTCAGAGAGTAACAGCCTGATTTACAAGAAAACAAGTATTTCCATCACACAGTTTTTCTTTTTTCTCTTTAGCAAGTGTTAGTGGCAAGGTGGCAAAATGCACGTCCCCAAGAGAGGATAACATTAAATATCACCTGCCAAATTCTTCAAGTAAAAAAGAAAATCTGCAGACACTACACCCACACCCAGAATGACCCCCTGATCTTTAGAGTCTTTTTCAAGGGGTCACCCCCTTTACAACACTTCTGGGAAGGGCACATCTCCAAGGCAAGTTTCTGACTACAGATAGTAATCATTATATGTTTAGGAACACGAGACATTTAGTGCAGATAAGGACAGAACAAGCTCAGTGTTTGGTCTGATCTTGCCAGGAGAAAAGGGAAAATGAGATTCCAAGTGACTAAATTGATTTTAAGCTTCTATCACATTCAGAAAACCATCCTATGGGCCCTTTCCTCAGTCACTCCAGTTCATGGCCTTGTATATTTAAACTGCCATTCACATTAAAATGTCAGGATTGCAGGAGCAGGGCAGAGCAGAGATTTCCCCCCAGCATCTCTGTTGCATCTCTCCTGTAACCTCTGGCAACAGGGCAGAGTGGGCACCCAGGAGCTACAAGAGCTGAGTCCCTGCAGCTCTTTGCTTCAGCACTCACATGTCACTGCCATAAGAGTACTTTATCTAGGTGAAAAAAGATGCCCAGAATCATGACTGGTGTTATGCAAGGGTCTTGTGGATAGAGATATCAAAATTTAAGACAACAGGTATTTAAAGAAATAGAACTGAAACTGCAGCATCAATTTTCTACCAAATCTCTTGCTGTGAATAAAAATCAATGATAATCTTGTCTCTAACTTTTTAGGATGTGTTCAACAGATATATTACAAAGACTCTGAAAGCTAATGGAGCCTGGAATATGAGCTCCATCCTTAAAATGATATGTAACGTAATTATGCATAATGTTCTTCTACTGTGTTACAAATTTACAGGAGAAGTTTGACTTCAGTATAATTGCTTATTTGACATTAGTGTCTGTGTAACTGAAATCATATTGAGCTTTCAGCTTGTCAAATATTTTGTAGTTTTCCACCTGTGAAACATTAGAATTGGCCTGACTTTTCCACTTCAATCTAGCCCCAAAAAAATGTCCCTTCTGATCTTCCTGGGTTTCAGTATCATTTTCAGCCACCCACAGCCACCTACGCTGTCATCATGAGAAGTAAATGTCCTTCTCAAGGACATCAGGCATGATCAGTGCACGAAACTCAGAACAGAGAGTAACATGTTTCTCAATATTTCCTGTGCAGTAGAGGAAACCTCATTGCACATGGACAGTGTTTACCCAATTCTAAGGTCAAATAAAGGTCTAGAGCAGAACCAAAGTCACACCTCTAGGATATAATGTCATCAGTCACATGTAAGTGATCAGTATTCCATCACCCTCTGCACAGGAGTTCCTCTCTTACACATTCTACTTTCATCACAGCGGTGATTATAATTATTATTATTATTATTCAGTCAGCACAAAGAACCTGAAAGAGACCAGTGCTAGGCAGGAGCTTGAAGCAAGCTAAAAGAACATCCTTGGCCAGCAATTAGCTCCTTCTCACCAAGGGATCCACTTAAAAAAATTCTGTCTCCACGTAATCAAGCTGAAGATCAAACAGACTGGGATGCTCACCTGCAGTCGAAGATGAACATATCCTCACCACCCCACTAGGATTTTGCAGGACTCTTTTCCCTCCCAATAACAAGTAGTATAGCCATGAGACTCTGAGCATTGATACATAAGCACACTATACCACCAAAATTATCAGGCTGTAGGTATTCATAATTCTTATTTGAATGAACTGCTCCATTGCTAAAGGATTTCTATTTTAAATTGACAACAAGGACAATATGAATAAAGATGATTTTGAACTCATAAAGAGGAATTTAGTTGGATTAAATGAAAAGCATGCAAATATCTGACACAACTAAGCTTCAGCTATCTCGCAGCAAAAACAAAGCCAGCACCACAAAATCACTAGAAACTAGGTTAAAAAAGATGGTGTGAAGAGAAGATTGAAAAAGATGAAAACCAATAGCAATGAAGGTTAAAACCCAATCCACATACTCTGCCTTTTCATACACATAACTCACTGGGAAGAAAAAAAGATTATCTCCCACCAGCGGAATGGCTCATTGCCTCAAGGAAATGCAAAACAATTACTGTTACAGAATAAAAAAAGACCACAGGATAGGAGGAGGAATATTCTCACAAAAAAAACCCAACAAAAACAAAACCACAAACAAACCAACCTTACTGCATACAAATGCAAACACACAGCAAAAGGACATCACAAAACCTGGGGTGAAATGGTGTAATACAAAGACTTATAAACTGTGTTCTCCCAAGAACAATGGAAACATTCTTCCCAGCAAAAATCCTGCCCGCTTGAGCAAACAGCCCATGCAAAAAGTCAAGGAACATCTCCTGAAGCTCTATCTGTGCCTCACAAAAGAAAATCATTTCATAATGCATGGCAACAAAGGAAGGGCTGATCCTTGATTTTTCATTATTATAAATTAGGAACTATTTCACAGCAGCCACTGAAATTACTGCACCGAGACAGAAACTCTGCAGAGGTAAAATGAAGTTCTGGCTCACAGGGAAACTGCAGCTCCCTGTTTTTTAACCCTCCTGCAGCAGAAGGTCTTTTGTTATTGACACAAGGAAGGAAAATACAAACAACAAATCAATTTTGTCCATTTTTTCAGGTTATGATTAACATTAATCAATTTCTACAGCTTTTTTCTTTTTTCTATCACTGTTTTGGTGCTTACAGCACTTCCACCACTGATCTAACATCATGGAATGAATATTTTAAGGAAAAAATGACACAAGTGGCACCACAAAGTTTGCTTCTCAGGCGGGCAAGCTGCTATCCCTCAGAAGATAGCTGAGTCACACAGTGTATAAATAACTGTGTGAAGAGAATAACTTAGTCTCACTGTGAAATCACTCTGCAGAGCCAGAAAGGTGTGGACACAGTGGTTGCTATCAGTGCATTAGCAGTTCCCTTTCTCCCCACATCATCTGCAACAGCTTGGCTTCTTTCAAGCAGCTTGAAGGCAGACAAGAATGTTTTGTTCCCAAGTGGAGACATCAAGCTTTGTGAGAATTCATTAACTCTGTGATGATGATCCACAAATCCTGGCTGTGCTGGGAGGTCACTCGAGTGACCACATGCCAATTAGAAACGGTCCTACAAAAACAAATGGAGCCATCTCCAAACCCGGTGAGGAGAAGCTGTGGGTCACATCCCACCCAGCAGGATTTCCCAGCTCTCAGACACAACACAGCCTACACCTGTCCCACTGTGAGTAGCCAGAACACACTGAATAGAAAGTCAAGGTCATTTGCAATGGTGGCAGCAGAGAGCAAAGATTCTCGGGACTGCATTCATGGATGCACATAGAAACATTTGCCTGCATCAAATACTGCTCTGGAAACAGCTTCTTTTTAAATAATAAAGCTTATGCAAGAGTACTGGTGGTATTAAACTATATATAACTTAACTCATGGCCTCAGCATCTCATATAAAAATTAAGATGTACATACACACACACATTCTTCAGCTAAGATCTTCCTTCTATCTCAACTCTTTCTTCTTTACATCCAGAAGTAGTGAAAAAAAGCATTTAGACCTGTCCCTAACACTGTATTTAGTCAAACCCTCTGGTACAAAGTCTAGAGAAACCCCCTTCATCTCTGAGACAGACCCACCACTGCCATCGTTAACACAATATTGTCTCAAATCTTGGCACGCTCAGGGACCCAAGTCTGGGCAAAGGCTCCCCTTCTCTCCTGGGTGGAAAGAGTGCTCCTTTACATCACATCATGTGCTGTGCAGAAATCATGTCAGGGAGCATCAGAACCCGTGCCCTGATGAAATCTGACCTCTTTCACTATTTTACCACTGGCTTTTTAATGACTGTGGCAAAGTCTTTAGTATAACAGGAGTTAAACTAATCTAGACTAAAATCAGAGCCTTCCGTGGGCAATTCAAAACTGCCTTTCACTGAAGAGCTTAATTTAGCTTTCAACCACTGCACCAGTTCTGCAGCCACATCTCCCTTCAGCAGGCTGTTCACATAAAAAACGCAACATCACAATACTTTATACAACCTCATAAAAATATGCAACACAAGACACTAAAGCATCACTTTGCAAACTGTTGGCTCTTCTGTTCTTTGTTATGTTTCTGCCTGTTTCTTTCTCTCTCAGAAATTCCAGTCCTCCAAAGAAATTTTGAAAAAAAAGCTCACAACTTAAATGCAAAATTATGCCATACACTTCTGACAGGTAAAATATGAGCACTCCTTTGAGTCCCATCCTGCAGGCTGTGTGCAGTCAGCATTTCCACTGACTTCAGGGAGAAGTCTGACAGAAAGATGAACCTAAAAAGAAACATAAAGATCCGAAACAAAGATGCAATTACAGAGGTACTTTTGCTTGAAAGAGGTGACCCGTGCTACCTTAACAGAAGAACCAATTCATTGGTTCCTGGGCTGACAGATTTTGTTTCAATACCTGTGATGCAATAAAAGTAGCTGGAAACATCAAAGTAAGATGTTTTGCTCTCCATCCCTAATCTGCCCTCCTTAGTGAACACCAGGCTTGATGGTGACTTGAATCCTCAGCTGCATCAATTTTCTTCATTTAGCTGGAATAAATGTAGAGATGAACAGGATTCATGGCCAAATAGTACTGTATTTCTTACACTGAGTCAATGTAAAAAGGCATGTGTAACAACCTGCAACTGTCTCACACTCCTAAAAACCAACCTTCTCTGAAGTTTTCTTACCTTTTTTTATTCTCTGTTTATGAAGCATGTAATATTCAGCTCGCACTGGAAAATATGTTCCTGAAAATGCCCACTGCTTGCCAGAGGTGATGCAGAATGCTCAAAAAAACCCCAAGAAAACAACCCCAGACTAAAGACTAATCCACATTTCCCTGTGGGAATGACCTGAAGAGATATTACCCCTCTCCTTCTTATGAATGTGGTAGCTATATTGATTTATTATAGACCTTTTAATTTTCTTCTGCCTTTTCATTTTCTTTTGACAGAGGTGAAAGCTAAGGTCAAGTCAGCCATTGCCCAGTGCTCTGTTTAAAAACCAAACCAACCAACTCTTTTCTGGGTAGCAATGGTCATTATTCTTCTTTTGCCATCACTTTTTGCCTTTCCCTATCCTCTCCATCTACACAGCAGATATTTTCTCTATTTTATTTTATTTTACATCCATGTAATTCATGGACTCAGGTGAGGGACAGAAAAATGATACTGAAAAACCCCACACCGATGACATTTTCTGTCTACTAGTTTTTTATATAAAGAAAAAACAAGTATCTACCTACTGTCATGACATTATCAACACAGCAAAACATTTTTAGGCTTGAACTGAAAATTGACTTCTCTCATGTATGTTAGGAGCTATTTGTGACCTGGTGACAATCTGGGTGCAGTGAGTGGCAGTCTCTGCTGCCAAGGCTGCTCCCTCACCGAGGGACTGGGAGGTTCCTCCTGCCAGCATGATCTCACTGCCACCTCCTCTTGGAAGAGCAGCACGGCTGGTAGCACAATAATGGCTTTCACATTTATCTCCCTTTCACAGATGCCCAAAGCCCGTGAATACAAATGAGGGGATACGATTAAAATAAGTTTGTTTGTCATTGAGAGTCAACTGTGAATGACTAACAATCAATGAATAACCCAGTGGGTGTTTGATTACATGGCCTGCATGTTAGGTTTTTGAAGACTAACCTCTCAAAGCATATTTCCATCCTCTTGGCTCCCTGTGAGAGGATAAACATTTCAAAGAAGGCACTGTCTTTTGCAGTATTTGTTTGTACAGTGCCCTGGCACAATGGGGCTCTGTTCTCCAAGCTGCTCGTAATGAGAAGTTCAACACCCATTTCCTTTTATAATCACACAATAAACAGTTTGTGTTTAGTCTTCTACTTTCCTGGTAGGCAAAAGCCTTATTGATCAGATTCCCTGTTAGTCAGTTTTTCACCTCGGCAAGAATTCTCTCGCTAGGTAAGAGAGAAGAAAGAAATTGTTTTCCTTAGCAGCAGCATTCTTGTTTGTGTTCACTTCCACAAACAATTTAAGCCAAAGACTACTTTCTTTTTTCCTCCAAGAGAGGTATTTGTTGAAATTCACTTTGAGAGATGAGTTGAAGGCAAGTGAAATTCCTAAGAGCCCTTCAGCTGTGAATATCAGTCTCTTTGCCTTGGACCTTTGAAGGCACATCTTCCTGAGCTACCAGTGATCCAGATTCTAAACTGAACACTTACTGTTACAAATGAGGTATTGTTTTAAAGAGCATGAATGCAGCATTCCATCTTTGTGTCTCTTTATATGGAGCATTCTTAGGCAGGTTGACTCTCAGCTGCACCTATACTGCACTTTGTCTCATCACAGTTTTTTGTTAACATGATAAAAGTGACTTAAGTCCTGCTTGAGCTTGTTCGTTTGGACAATTGTTTTTGAGGCTAATTGCTGTTGGAAAGCAGATTATCATCTTTAGATATACTGTACCCCCCTACAATAAAACGGGGCAGTTATTTATTAATAACTCAAATGATTTAAAGCAGTAGAGGAATCTACAAGACTAAGAGTTACTTAGGGTTTGTATCGTTTTTGGACCTATTACTGCTGAAAATCCTGATAAATAGGAAAGAAATTCCCAACATTCATTGAGAAATGCATAACTTGAGAAGTAAACCTGTAAAAGTTAATTTTACAGAATGCAATAATGTTAACTGTGAAGGGTGGGGCTTCCAGAAACATCTGGCCACTATTGCACACTTGAGAGCTTGAAAAGATTAGTAAATATAACTGGCTTAAACAACCTGGGGGTGGTGCTACAAGGGTCAGTTTATAATGCAGGGGACAAAATAATTGTTCTAAATGCAACAGAGGCTTTGGAAAAATGAAAAGGAGTTAAAAAATATTTAAATAGTAATGGAAATGAGGGATGCAAAAGAGAAAAAAAAAAAAAGGGGAGGACACTCTCTGCTTTGGTTTTGCTTTACACCGACTTTCTCTTAATCCAAACCACTTGTCAATCTGTCTCAAGAACAAAATGAACAAGGTTTTCAAAACAAAGGCAACTCATTGAAGTTGCACCTTTTATGGAGCATCCAAGAAAATTCTTCCTGGTGCCCACGTTACACTTCACACCAGACCCTGTAGGACAGCATTGCCCCAGATATGTCATGGTGAATTAGGACATCAGTGGAGAGTAATGACTACCATGAAACCAACATATGAAGGGGTAGAAATAGTCCCCTGATAAAGGCAACGTTCACTTCTCATATGCCTTGGACTCACTGTCTGGCTGAGACAGTTCACAAAAGTATCAATTTCGAGTCACCTGTAAGGGCAGTTTTCATTGAATGGGGAGCTGCTCTACTCCCAATGAGTCTGAACCCACCAATTTATTTCATCCAGCAATTAAACATTAATGGGTTTCTGTTTTAACCTGTTCAGAGCAGAGATGGTGACTGAAAGAGATAAAATTGCATTCCACCATGGGTCTGCACAGCCAACAAACTGCTTTCATCTCACAGTCCCTTTTTTTTGTGTGTGTAGTAAAAGGAAAGTTGTGATCTATAAAAACTTCAAATACTTTACATTCTCCAAACAGGAACTTCCCTGTCAATCTATCACAGATCTCAGCCTCTTGATCTTTTCTTTGTGTCTTGTGATAAGACTCAATACCAAGAAATATTTTTCTTAAAGGGCTAGACTATAAAAATAAGAAACGGAATTTTATTTCATATTCTTAAAATTAGAAATGCATTATTGATAGGATCATTAATTATATATTTTGGACTTATAACCAAGATTTGAAGAAAGGCACAATATTTGAATGTACATAATTGCTATCACAGCATACAATCACTTTTTTTTATTAAGCACAGACCCCATTTCCTCCTTGTATGAATATTTTATTCTGAATACGCATTCCAGTTATTTGCCACTATCTTCTCTTCCATTTCAGTCCTTATTCTGAAAGAAGGCAACTCAGATGTAAAGATTTCCTACTGATGTAATCTGGTTCTAAATCAAAATAAATCTGAAATGCAGTCTTAAAAAAACCCCAAACCCTCTCAGTCTCCTCCTCCCTCAAGGCCTCAGAGGTGGTGGAGGTACAGGCACTTCAGTCCCTGACTGCATCTTCCCGGGCCTCTGTAAGTCACAAGGTAGGATCTGCCTTTCCATGGTTTGCAGAATTGCTGCTAACACAGATCATACATGTTGCTGAAGGTTTTGGCATGACAGTGAGTTGACCTGTAGCCTTTCAGAGGGTTCTCTCTGTGTTTGTGTGCATGCACACACACATGTGCATCCTTTTCTCTCAGACCAGGAACCTCTATTGAGTTTTCAGCCACCCTAAAGGAACTGCACTGTTTTCTAAGTGTAGGCTTGATCTGAGACTCCAAGGAGATTTATTAAAGTATCAGCCAGGGCAGGCAATGTAGATGTAAATGAAGGAAGATCAAAAACTTTTGTGGAGGTGTGTCCCACCATTTTTCCCCTGTGTCCTACCCCGTGCCACAGGAGCTGTGTGCAGCTCTGGCCCAAAGCCTGGCAGGAGGGGATGAGCTGGGTGAGCCACAGCACACAGGAGGCAGCAGATCTGCAGTGCCAGGGAGCCGTGGGCCAAGGTAGCCAGGATTTCCCTCAACCTCACTGAGTTCTTGGTTCTGTGACAAAAGGCAGCTCTTGTACATTTAATGCATTGATGTGATGTGAATGACAGTGTGTGTCAGGCTTCCTTCACAGGAAATTAGAGTCTTGCATTAAAAGATCGTTGGGTTATTTTTTTTCATTACATGGAATAAAGAAGCTGGTTCATTTCCACAAACACACACACAATTTCTAAACTAAGACGAGCACAGCAGAGAAGAGGTGACGACCCATGCTCTACTCTTGTCATTCATTCAGCAGTGACAAATATATATAAAACCTTAATTTTCAGAACCAGACCTGAGAGTCCAAGCTCAGATGACAAAACATCTTAGAACAGGTGGTAGGATGCTGGACACACACATTAAAGATCCAGATTTGGTGTCCCAAGTTACCAGATGGGATTTAGGAGTGAAGACCTGACCTTCAGTCTTCCTGTTTCGCCTCCCCATGGGTATCACAGGGAAGCCACCAGATGCTGTGCAGCAGCTCTTGTCTGCTCAAACCAGGGCAGTGGAACCAAAAGCAACTAATGAGTAGTTAACAACAGAAATCAGATGGTTGTAACCAGCTGCTACACTAAGTAACTGAGAGCAAAGAATGTGACGTTCTACTATTATTTTGTATTTAACTTCTCTAGGTATAACTACATTATTTAACAGAAAACCTTTAAAGTTACTGGGACTTAGAAAACAGGATCTTTGATGTCTTTTGTGCTTACTTCATTCATCGTGTAGATACTAAACCTCCTATTTTAGAGACTGAAGACTGCTTCATTACTAAATGTCTGTGCATCATGGCCCTTACAAATCTCTATTAAACTGAGGATTAGGCAAGGGCTGGAACAGATAGACAGTATATTTTCATTCAATCTCCTTTAAAATAATGATGCATGCAACTTCATGTCATTACTCTTTAATGGTCTTAAGCCTATTTAATAGCACAGTAATATTCCAAAAAGGAAAAGGGAATTATTTCCACATTTAATTTTCATCGCAGAAGTCAATGTGGTTCTTTCCATGGCAGATAAGCAGCTAAAGCTGCTTGGTACCTTAGCTGGGATATGACTGCATTAACTCTGCTACATTACAGCTGAGCTAATGAAACAAAGCAAAATGATTAGCTTTAGACTCCCTGGAGTATCAGAAAGTAACATTTGCCTTGCTCCTGAGGTCCTCCATAGAGGCAACGGGATCTGCAGGTGCTGCACTTGAGTGAGATCAAGTTTGGCCTGTGCGCCCCAGCTGGCACCTGCCCCATCCTCCCAGGGCACAGGTCCTGCCCTGGGCTGCACAGGGAGCTGGTGAACACCATGGCCCTGGCCATGGCACCTCTCATGCAGCAAAAGCTGGGTATTGCCAAGGAATAGTTACCCTGTTCTTCCCTTACTCTCACTGATGTAACTCTGTGAATGTCGTGGATTTGCTCCTCTGTGGAAAGCAGTTGACAATTAGGCTTCCTGGCTCTTGCATCGCAAGTAGAAATAACATGTTTTCCTTCTTTAATAAAACAATAATTATTACAATTCCCTAGTTGCTACTCTAGCAGAATGCCCTACTAGCTAATTTAACTTAAAAAGAAATCAGATGCAGATGGAGTCTGTGCAATTCAGAATACAAAGGGTATCTGAGTCAAGGTTCAGAAACTTTTTCCCTTTTTCTTTCAATGCAATAATGTGATTGATTTTCCCCCTCTTGGGGGGTGTTACTATATTCATATTTCAGCTTTAATTAGCTTCTCCAGGATTGTTAGTGCTTCCGCAAGACTTTATCCTCTAAGTTCTAATTATAGATACTGGATAGATTAGCCAGTGTTTGATGACCTTTTATAGCCAATTGACTTCAGCTCCATGTGCACAAAACTCCTGGCTAGGGAAGGAAGAGAAGTTATATCAGATGACAAGTGAAGTACAGCAGCTCTGCCCTGTCCTCCTGAGCTGGTACTCTGCATGAGCTCCACCAGAGAGAAAACTCACATGACCCATGAAGCAGAGAAGAGCCTGCTTATGAGCAGAATTCCAGAGATATTACATAGATATTTAATATAAAGTTCTACCCTTTAAGAGAAAAGTTGACTGTAGACTAAAAATCTAGGGTTATTGGCATTGTAATCTGAAATATTTAAAGCTTTGCCTTGCCAGGCTGCACTAGTCTTCAAAATGTAAGAGCATTTCATTGATTGCCACAGAACTGTTATTTAAGTCCTGCCTCAGTGTAGTTTTAGAGACACTACTGGACAAGGCTCCAGCTTGTCACAGTCTGTGGGGCTACAGTACTTCTGTCCTGGAGAAAACAGTTTGCCATCCCACACTTTATAGTCTGAGTCTCTTGACTGCACCCAAATAGTCAGTCCCGGGATCTCCAGGAAACTGGTGGACATGACTGAATCATCTGCCGAAAAAAGCCTTCAGCAGCATCACAGTTTCTGCCAGTGAGAGAAGCTGTGCTACAAACCTCTCATTCCCTCTCTCTCTCCCTCTCTTATTCCCTTCCTAGGCATTTGTGATATGAGGACTGTCCCAAAATTTCTCTTATCAGCTACCACAACTAAAGAGAACTGGAACCATGGGGTGATGTTACTACTGCAGATGAGGTTTTTTCCTAAGAATCTGAGAACACAGATTTCATTCATTTTTATCAGATTTGTCATTTTAAACTATGTAAATGCTAATGGGAAAAAAAACCCTTTGAAGATATTATAATAAAGATTGTACATGTGTACAGAAACACATAAAGCTAGTCAGGGAGCTTCATTACCTTATCACTCAGTGATTGGTTTAATAAAACATAACTGCTTCTCATGCAGAAATAAAAGTCTGTTGCATTTTTTCACTTAACCATTAATTAATGAGGTTGCAACAGTATGAATGATTTACAATGACATGCTCTGACAGGTTATACATGGTGAGTAATGCCATGTCAGACACTTCAGTATTTATATTGAGATGAATGGCACATAATGTGATGCACATGCTAACAGTGAACATCAATATTTAGTACTCCCAGCAAAGCCTACCGGTATGATAAATTTGGCCTTAACTCCATATCTGTCTGCAGTCTTGCCTATCAGCTATTTATTTAAAGGAATATTTCCAGAGAACCCTTATCAAGTATATTTATACGTTCTCACTGCAATAGCAGCTTTTGGCAAGTACTTTTTCTTCTCCTCAGAGCAGTGAGCTCCACTCACATCACTTTACAAAGACCCTGGAGCCCATAAAGGCCATCTGGGCTTGCAGCAGCCTGGTAAGAACCCAGGAGGTGCACTGTTCCTGTCACATCATCCATGATCCCCTACACACCCTTGCCTTCTCCTGCATCAGAGATGTGCCCTTTTTCCACTTGTATCCATTCCCTTGTGGCAGAAGGAGAGGACGAGATGGTCCCTCTCAACAACTCTGCGAAAAACACTCTGAATTCCAAGGGAGGGCAAAAAAGCCTCCTTTTGGCTGCCCATCCCTGTTCTCCTCTGCTCACAGGAGCAGGGAATAGCTCACTGCTCCCACCCAGTTCCAGCTCTTGCTCAGCAGAGCTGGAGAGGAGACCACACACCACTTCAAACTGCATACACTCAAGACCTACAGGAATGTTTGAGAAATTGTAATAGTAGCTCTCTTACTTGCTCTTCCCTTACATTGCTCATGCTGCAGGTTATTTTTTGTTAGCAGCTGTGAATGCTGCAATGACCATGCTGTGATTGGTCTGTTTAGAGTTTAAATTGTAGAGAGGAAGGGAAATATTTTCTCCATTATCCCTTATTTCTACACAAAGAGAGCATGTGGTTGCTGACCAATTAATAGTTTTGATAATTCCCTCCACTTTAGTAGTAAGTCTGTTCAAGCCTTTCAGATATTGCCCTAAGCAAAATCAGAGTATATCTTAGTTTTAGAATGCTTTTGTCTTACCTTTGAGAATTTGCATCATTGCTACTTTTTAATACACACATAACACCCAACTGAGCAACTGATTTTCAGTGTTAACAGAGAAACCACCAGCACAGTCCCTGCCCTCTGTTCCCCAGATGTCCTCAAGAAACCTGGAAGGCAGAAGAGATTTGATTCTTTTTATCCAGAACATCGCTCTGCCTGTAAGAAGAGGAAGAAGCACAGGCTCATCCATTCCTGTCCTGCCTTGTACCTGTCACTGTGGTCTCACTGGCAGCCCTGCACACAGTATTTCAGAGCATTCCTACTTAGTCTAAGGAGCTGGGGAAAAACCCTTAGGGTACTGCCTATTCTCAAAAACACATGTTATAACAGTAGGGTATTACTTTATTTCAAGTCCCAAACTAAGTACAAATAAACCAAGATATTTTCCTTGTTTAAACATAGTGGTGAAACTGCACCTGGGTATCTACTTGAGGAGGGCAGCAATGAGCTAGCAGAGGATAAACCTATATTGCCAGAGACCTCTCATTTCGAGTAGCCTCTTTGCAATCCAGTCACACCTATATGAGAAACATATTTCTATATTTATCCACCACTAATCCATAATTCTTTATGAACTGAACTATTATTAAATTTAGTCATCTCTGTTGTCATATGGATAAAAGAAAGACTTGTTCCATGTGTGTGCATAAAGTCAATGTTTATTTACTCGCATCACGTACTGAACTATTTAATATTTGTCAGCTAACAGAAAAGTTGTCAACCTGCCGTTCAAGTGAATGCTGTGGTGTACCTACTCTTTCAAAGATTATTTATAAGGCAGAGTATTCGCATGAATGCAAATTACAAGATGTTTGACATACATTGATCCAACACAGATGTATTAAACCCCTCCCCTCTCTCCTGGCACTGACATCTTTCAGTGTAACATTTCCTCCTGACACAACCAGCAGCCATTACACACATGGCACTGCATGGAATATTATAGAGATTGATCTATTTTGTCCATCCCAAGGGAAACCAGAAGACTGCAGGGCTACAGTGCACCTCTATGGGGAGGAAAACACTAAAAGCTCTTCAGTACAGAGGACAGGAGCACACTGGTACCCTCAAACAACCAGCAGCAAAAGCCAAACAGACCCAAATGTGAAATAAGCAGAAATTTATAAACCTGAAAGCGTCATGAATCTTTGGAATCATGTATAGAAGGAAGGAAGGGATTTTCTATCTCTTAATGCTTTCATGTCAAAATCAGGAGTCTTTGTGGAATTGAAAAGTAGTTCCCGGCAAAGTCCACCTGAGCATCTTAACTACCTCTGAGCTCCAAAACCTGCTTCCACACAGAGTCATCACTTGAAATCCAAAGCCAAAATATAAGCTTTAGTGCTCAGATAACACTGTGCCAGCGCTCATGGCCACCTCCCTGGTCACCCTCACAGTATGTTTCATTTAGTATAACATTTAGAGGTTCACTGCTGCTAGCACTTCAACAGGAGGAATCAGTTTAATTTAGGCTGCAGAAGGTTCCCTCTACTTTCCCCTGACAACTACTTTACGTGAATGAAATCCCCACCAATCTTCCAAATTGCTCATACCTCACCAGGAAGAGCAAATTCAAGTCAAGTTAGCTCTCCACACGTACCAGAGCACTCCACTATCTTCTGTAAATTCACACAGATATCACCAATGCTTATTAGACAGTCACCTCACCACGTGTGGATGGGCAGAACTCACGTACCTTGCTTCCACCTGCACAAGCCCTATCACCTGCACAGAGGGTCAGCAGCACCTACATGCTACACTTGAGAATGCTATGTGGTAGCCATGTGGAGAAATCTGATTTTCTGTTACTAAAACCAAACACACACAATAACCAGCAAGGTTGCTGGGCAGATGGACACCTCTTATATTTTTAGAGCTTCCCCTCCTAACAGCTCTCTCCATGGTAGGGCATGTGGACTACATGATCTTGAAAGGTCTCTTCTAACCCCAACAACGCTGTGATTTCCCTCAGGAAAGGCAATAAGGGGAGAGAAAATACAGGTCTGATAAAAGCCCTAAAGAAGGTACCGTAATGCCAAGAATTATCACACAAACCAACAAATTAAACAGTCAACAGCTATGTCCCTATCCATGTTTTACCTGCTGCTTTGCAGTGTTGTTTCCTTCCCCCCCAAGACCCTTTCATCCTGTGATACATTCATGATGGTCCTATTCTTAGACACTGGGCTGAAAACCTTAGTACTTTGTATGGACTGAATTGATCCTTGTAAAGAATTCTTTGAAAACTACTATTAGGATGATGTATGGCCTAATTTTGGTTGCTATAGTATTTAGAGTCAGACTTATGACTTGGGAAACAATCTCCCACTGACTTGAAATGCAGGGAAAGGTTTTGGTACTCTAAGAGAAGGCTTTCTGGCTGAAAAGTCATATTTTAAAGTTTACAGCTCCTGTTTCTGGCTCAGCACTGCTACAGCAGCAAGGAAAGGAGAGGCAGCCAGGCAAGGCTGCGCAGAGCTCTGACTGAGCCCACTCCAGATCACCGGTGTAGCTGCTTCACTGGAGGAATCCAGCAGCAGTTTATTACTATAAATACCAAGCTGCCATTCAAGTTCTTCTGTGGTTTTAAAAGCAGCATATTTTCATTAAGATAGAAATTTCTATGAGGAATTAAGTGCATTTTAACAGAGGCAGTGAGATGTGATGCAAGAACACCGTGCTGGCTTTTATGGCTGGCAATAGTCACCATTGCTGTCAGCCCTTTGTGTTGCCTTCCATCAAGTTTAATGTGCATAACCTTGGTGGTAGCACCTCATCTCATACTCTCTGGCCTCGGGGCCGTATAAACAAATAAATCAAACTAAAGCCAAATCCCAAAACAAGAAAGGAGAACCTCCTTTTCTCTCTTCTATATATATCTGTTCACATGATAGAGATTGTCTAAGCACTATTGTATATACACATCATACTCTATATGGAAAGCCATACTCATTTTACAAATGAATAAAGGATGGTTGAATTTCAAACCTTCCTACAGTTCTGAATGCTTCAGCTTATACATTTCAGCAGGATTTTACAAGTGCTAAGCAGAAACAGCTACAGAAACAGCTTATACTTGTACCTACCGTCACCACTGTCCAAACAGACCTTTAGAAGTCATGAACTGGGCCCTCCAGAATTAGGAAATGGCTTTAAAATGAGATTTTCAAGGCAGGCAAAATGTCCTATTATTAATAATGTACCTTAGACAAATCCAACCAAGCAAATCAGAATAACTCAACCATTGCTTAAGTATGTGTCTAATTCTTTTATACACAATCACGACTCTCAAAGTGAGAATGCACATGCAAAAGTCATTTAGTTCAGCTTCACTACCTTTCAGGTAACTTCTTCAGCTGAGGAAAAGAATCTGTTTTAAAGAACATCCCCACTCATGACAGATACTGAACTAGCTAACATGCTTAGTGTTGTTTCTGCAGATTTTCACCATCCTGAAGCACGAGGTGCCTGTGGCTTACACAATGAACGTGGTTGACAAATTTTAGTTACATTAATCTCTGGTATTGTTCTCCCTCCCAGCAATTTTACCAGTGCCCACTACCATTGCTACACTGAAAAGTCACTTCCTGACTCCAAAACAGATGTCTGGGTATCCCACAGAGAACAGAAATGTCCTACTCAGTGTGGTCCCAGGGCTGCCAGTGAACTTCTAATTTCCTATCACTGACACGGTCTCTAAACCTTAAACAGGTGAAACTCTGAGCTCATACGTACAACACAATCTGCTCCCCAGGAGATTCATGCCCTTGTTCAGCTGATACTAGAGTCTTTGATCTGGTCAACCATAGCACATATGTGATCTCAAAATGTCACCTTTTGTAACTTTACCTTTCTTACACTCTCTCCCTCCCCTCCGAGTGCCAGCCTGCTCTGCTGCAAGCAAATCATCACTTGCATAAGTGTTTCACAAGCAGCTGGTGCAACCTCACAGTGCTCCCAATGCCAGCATTACAGGCAATGCATCCCTGGTGACAGCACTGCATTTAAAATTCCTGAACTCTGGCACAAACCCACATCTGCACTAAGCACCCAAATGCACACAATACAGAATATGTTCTTTCCTATCATTGAGAAGACCCTTAAAGAAAAAATAATTTTCTTGTAAAATCAGTACAAGTTCACTTGGGCTTTCAGGTGGTCTGGTGCTTTGGGTTTTGTGGATTTTTTTAATTACTATTATTTTTGGGGGAAGGGGAGGGGAGGCGTAGTGGTCATCAATCTTTTTTTTTAAGGAACAAAAAAAGGTAATTTCATGATTTTCAGTGAACTCTTTATGTCTTTCCTTCAAAAATTCACAACTCATTATCCAGAAGAGTCTGTACCGACCGACTGGATGCTAAAAGACTTTAGCCTTAAAGAGGTTTTTATTTACTTTTTTTCTTTCTTGTTTTACTTCAAAAATTTTCCCAGTGGCTCTAATCTGTAATAGACTATTAAGCTGTATGTCCTGTAGCTCTGTTGGTCACAGTTACTGATAAGATTTGATTCCTACTGTTCCTAAAAGGCGAGCAACAGGTTTCACCAGGGCATACATGACCTTTCCAAAGCTGTGGCCTGGTAGGAATTGCGTCGATTGCTCTGACCTGTCAATGAACAAGAGCTGCACAGCCAGCAGGAGAACAAGTTCTGATGCCTGTAGTTAAATAACAGCACCTCAGGAGAGCACATTTATGAAATATCTGAAGGGCTGAAAGGTCACTCACAATGAATCTCCCCTTTCTCAGGAGCAAGAACTGCCATTTCCCAGCCACTCCTCTGGCCAGGGCAGGTTGTACTGCAGTGGCCTGGATCTGAAGGTGTCCAGGCTACTTTAGAAGAGAAAGCAGTTTCATAGATATGTGCTTTTGTCCACAGTTTATTATACTTGCAGCAACACTAAACTTCTGGTAGAAATTAATAAAACCCGAGTGCTGGAACTTCTCTGAACCAGCAGCGAGTAAGGCCCATGCACCTTTTCACACGGTTTCACAGAGGACTCCAGGTCTCCTTTCTAGGGCCAAGGGTCCCCAAACACCACCCAAAACAAATAAGGCTTTTATCCCCTCAAGCATCTCACACCTAGAGTTTGCAAACCTTTCAAAACTTACCACAACATACCAGGAATCAAAGCGTTGTTCCAAAGGTTTAACCAAGATGGCTCTGTGGAATCACAGAGCTCTCTTCACACCTCACAGCACTGGCCAGAACCTGACAGCCCCGAGCACCTGCCTAACTCACTTTGCTATACACTGTGCTGCTAATTCCTGCAGCCTCACCAGCTCCAGGATGGATCCATGGCTGGTCCATGCCTCAAGTAACACTTTGTTGAGCAGAACGTGACCTTCAGGCAAAATGTAGGAAAGCAACTCCCTTCCCAATTGAGTCATCTCTCGTGCCTTAACCCACCCAGCAGGCAGGTGAGTACAGGAAAAAAAAAGCTGTTACATGTTTCTGAGACACCACATTGAACATCCTGACAGTCATCTACACACAGGAACCCTCGTTCTTGAGCAGAGTTTTAGCTTACCTTCCTGCCTGCTGGCTCAACAACTCTCCACACACTCCAAGGGCCATGGAATGAGTCCTCCTGCCTTTGCCTCTTGCTTTATGTTTTCTCCTGTTTTTCATGCCACTCTCCTGCCACTTTGAGGTGCCTCTGTAGCTGTTCAAATGACAGATGAAAATAAAATTGATACGATGTCTCTGTTTACACACATTCTATTCTTTGGATACTTCAGCTTACTCTAAGAAAAGGCACATTTAGTTCTTCTTGTACTGAGTCCAAGTGAAGGAAGCTAGTATGGATATCAGTCTCTAAGTCTGATGTGATGCTTTCTAAACTGTAGCCATCCATCAGTGTAACAACAGGCACATCCAAGACCTGAACAGTATTTTTATCATGAGCTGTTTTGTCGCCAGCTTAAAGAGAAAGTGTCTCAGGAGTAGATCTTTTACTACAAGCAACATGAGCTTGAAGTAGCTCAAATCAAATGTTTTACTTTTTTTTTATTATTTCCCCAAATCTGCCATCTCTTGACACCTTCCCTCCCTTGTTTAAAAGCTTTTCTAATCCAGAACAGCATGAGAAGCAGAATGCTGTAAAGTGCATACAATGAAGTCTGACTGGGTAATTTGGCAATAGCCTTACAATAACTGTTTTTCCAGACCCATTAGTATACTTTCTCAATGTTCCAGTTAATATATAAAAAATAAAGTAAAGCTTAAACTGTACAACTTCTATAAAACGCTAGAGTAGGCAATGCACTCCTTGACATAACCACACATTTTAAAAATGGGATTTTTATCACAGTATTTCATTTCCAGTCAATCGAGGTCTGCATTCATAGATCATTTTGCACATACATTACTCAGAGACTGCTCTTTCTATCTGTAGTCTGGTAAATATTTTTGCCTTGTGCAAAGGATATATGGGCAACACAGCCGAGATGAATTCTTGCATTAGTCTTGCAGCTGAGATGACAATGACATACAGCAAGATATTAGAGCACTATGGTATCAGAAATGTACAGTAAGCCTGAGTAAAGGATGTAGCCTACAGTTTTATAGCCCCAGTCCCAGGAAAACAAAGATAAAAGGTACACTTCCACTGTAACATACAGCCAAGTTTAGTCATTCAGAATAATATACCACATCAATTAAATTTAACCTATCGATTCATCATCTCCCTGGAGCTGGCCCAGGTACCTTCAATGACAGCTTGGCCTATTTCATGCAGTGCACTGGAGATCAATAAGGAGGTGGTACAAGGTACTAGATGGTGCCTATGTGTCTAGCTAAGAAAAAAAAATATGTAACAGAGTTATTAAACTGTTTTACTGCTTCTAAAAGGACATAAGTATTATATTACGTAATCCAGCAGTAGAGCAGTGGAGGAGTTTGGCTCTTGAAAGTGCTAAAACAGTGCTGGTTTTTACTAATGGGCAGCAGGATATTGCTCCCAGCACATTCCCAGTTACTGTGACAGGCTGGTGTCAGTTTTATGGCCAAACCAGAGGCAGCTCCAGACCTCAGTCTCTTATGAGCAAAGAACATTTTGGGTTTTCTATACTGATGGTAAATCTTGGTTTCTCTTTACAGGCATTAATACAGACTCTGTGAAATCAGGCATATTTAGAGTTCAGGTTAAGCCATTCTTTTTTTATCCCGGCAGCGTTGCACATACAGCATTCATACCTCCAGCCTTATCAGCATTCAATGCCTCATGAGTTTAGCTAACAGTACTAAGATTTTTAAACAGCTAATGAATTCTGTGCATGGCCAGAACTACTTTAATCCAAATTTGCCTTATATTGAGTTCTCCCAGCTCAGCAAAGAAGGCAGTTTAATGTGCAATTAAGGCTCTCTCCACAAGTTGTTTTACCTGCTATGTAAGCTGTTAGCATCATATCAAAAATCATAAATAAGAAGAACTAACACAATGGAGAGTCAGTCTAAGGTGATGAAGAAGCAGAAAGTTTATGAAAAATATAGACTCCATCCAAGCCTCAGAGTCACCTTGAGGACTGAGGAAGCACTAAACAGCACAATTTACATCGTATTAGTCAATTTGCTAAAATGATAAAGAGGATCAAGACATAGAGCTTTAGCAGAGAGACTATTGAAATCCCTTCATAAGTGACCTGTACCATCCTGTTCTTATTTGTAACTTTATATGAGGTGTCACAGCTGCATATACAAATAACAAAGAAACAGTCTTGTGATGGTAAGTAATCCATACAAATTCTATCAGAGTAATAAACTCTCTCAGAATTTTATCCTCAGGGCTCCAGATAACCTCATCCAGTGAGTAATTCAATAACTCCATCAGTCAAGACCCAGAAAGGGGGGTGGTAACTGGGTTTGGAAGTAATGCTAATGAAAGTCTACAGATGCAGCTTCTCAAATGGAATTAATTTGATGAGAATGGAACACAGAGAATCATTTCAGGCTCAATTTTTTGACGTCTTTCAGAGTTAAAATACTTCCAAATTGATATGCTTGAAACCCTAGCAACTGCCTCGATTTTCTAATGTAATATCTTTGTGGATAGAATCCTGGAAGACAAAAATTTATTGGCACATGGCAGTATTATTTAATCTAACTTGGTCTGCAGGCTCAAAACACTTAATCTAAATTCCTATGGAATTAACCATATTTAGTATTGCTATGAGTGAATTTTAATAACCTGAAATTAAAGCTGTGACAGTTGGAGGAGGGAGACATGAGAACTGAGCTACTTTTTTCTTGCTTTCAAACACTTGCAAGTTCTTAACTTTTAACACAGTGAAGCACCTCCAGGCATGGCAGGTATCACAGTTTGGTGGGGGATCTACAAAACATAATGAAGTGAAAAATGAATACTTTTCTTCCTTCCAAATGACTTTCAATTAAAACAAGAAAAAAAAAAAAAGACCAGATTGAGGCATGAAAAACCAGCACTGTTTCATGAAAACTCAGTGGTTTAATGCAAAGTGTCTCACATTTTTTCCTGCAGAAATATTTTGAGGCCTTTTAATCATGATGGTGTGATGGGCTTGTGTGGAAGTGGCTACATGGAACATTTTCAAAGAGGTGTCTCACAGCAAGGCACTGGGAAGATGGACTGGAGGGAAAGGCTGAACTGAGGCAAGGATCTCTTAGAAGAGAATGAGACATAGGTAGAATAAGGAATCCAATATTTGATGGAAGTGAGGAAAGAAAGTCAAGGAAGAGCTGAATCGTCTGGGAAGAATATTTCTCACTTACTGGTACAGAAAACTCAGGCTTCTAAACTGAGAGGGTCTGAACCTCCATATCAACTAATGCCATCAAACATAACCACAATAAAAAGCACTATCCTATTTGGATTTTTATTGATCAGTGTTCTACTGTGAATGAGATTATTTTCTTCCTTGACCTCAGTTCAGGGAACAATTTAGAAGCTTTTCAAAATCTGCTTTACTACTATTCAGAAACAGATTTGAATTTATTGAGCAAGAACTGTTTTTGCAAATGCTTTTTCTCTGGAATTTTGTTGCCTTCCATCTTGCATTTCTGTCCTCTCCCTCCTATCCCAAGGTGGGTGTGAACCTCAGGCTGCCTGAGTAGCTTTTAAGTGTTAAACAAAACACATCAGCTTGCCATGTATGTCTCAGCAGAAAGTCAATATCTAATCCAAGAACAATCAAGGACCCAAGCACAGAGGCTATAGCAAAAGGCTGTAAAAAGTATAGTAATAATGCCTGAAAGTGGTTTGAGTAAAGTCTCTCTTGTAAATCTGCAGTTGAAACAAATTTTAAGTAAGAAATTACAAAGGCTTTGATCAACCTGAATTAAATTTTGGTATTACAAAACCAATATGTGGCTAAGTGTAATTTTGAGCCATGCAGTGCACAAGTACCTTCTACCAAGTTTACTGAAATTCTAGCAATAAAGATTTTGTGTAACTTTTGCAATTCTAAGTTTTTGATGTGCTAAGAATTTTAGCTAATTTGCCTCTCAATATCTTTATTGCTTCTATAATTGCAAATAGTGAGAAAAATATTGGTTTTCTAGCAACACAGCTTTAAAAATCTTTACCTAATAAACTCATTTCACATGTGTCACTGAACATGCATTGGATGACAAATGCTTTTTATCACTACCAATCTCAAGAAGTGTGTCAATGAAGAAATGTCTCAGAGAAGAACAATGCACACTATAAATGACCTTTTTTTTTCCCCCAGAATGACTAAAAAATAATGTAGTTAGCTCAGCAAAGATTTTAACCTTCATCTTATGAAAGTAGAAATGCTTTATTCCTTGTGAAAAATCCAGAGAAATAAAACGACTAAAAATTCCACAGACTTAAAAAATAATTTGCATGAAAATAAAGAGTCCAGATAAGTGCTGCATAATTTCACCCTTAAATAAGTAATCTTGAGAAACATTCCTAGATCTGGGAATTAGGTTGTCACTGTCAATGCTTACAATGTTGAGATGCAGAACGGACAGGAGATTGGTTCTGTGCTTACCCAGATCTTGCCCCTGAAGGATACAAGCACCTGTGTGCTCAGGTACATACTGAGGTACAAGGAGGTGATTTAATTTCTATTGAATGGCATTTTGTTTCTTCAAAGGAAATGGCCAGACTAATTCTACCATAATTTATCCAATAATCCAGACTTCTTAGAACACTTTCTCAGTCACGCAGTGCTCTTGGCAGAATGGTGGGGAAAAGAAAAGAAGGAACTCACAGAACAAAAATCATTAGGAAGAACTAGGATTTCCTGTGAGGTCTACAAAAGATTTTGTAACATACTAGCACCTAGCAAGGTAATGATTTCCAATACAACCAACTGAAGGGCCAAATCCTATGATGACTTACAAGCACTCACTCACTACAGCTGAAGCTCTGCTGAAATCAGTGCAACCAAGTCACACCATGAATGAAAGGCTTATGAGATCAAATGGAAAGCTATTCAAATGCTAAAATCGTGTGAGGTGGGTACCTGATATGAGTAGGTAGGTCAGTGCACATGACTCCTTTTTTGGTTTTTTAATA
Organism: Neopelma chrysocephalum; assembly: GCF_003984885.1. NCBI lineage: Eukaryota > Metazoa > Chordata > Aves > Passeriformes > Pipridae > Neopelma > Neopelma chrysocephalum. The sequence goes on from NW_020897724.1 coordinate 450,822, forward strand.
AGAAAATGAGTCTTGACATTACAATGCCAAGATTCAATAAAACGGACAAAGAGACTAATTGTGGGAAACAGAAGTGGGAGGTGAAAACAGGACTTTTACCTGGAATGCAATCAGAGTTGCAAGCATTCAGTTTTCCACTCAAAATTTAGGAAATAACTGAGCCTCAAATCTTTGAAGGTTAATTACATAATCTAAGAAAGAACTCCCCAACGCTTAGTGTCACACTTGCTTTCAGAGAGCACTGCCTTAATTTCCAGCCTACACAATAACAAACAGATGTAAAGGTTAGGGTATACAGTCTTTCAAGGTACACATTGAAACTTTGTTCATTTTTAGGAGATGCCTTTATTTCCTTTTTCCACCATTTATTCCATGGCTGTCCCATTGTTCACAGAAAAATTAGTTGTATATTTTAGTTTGATCACTGGCTTACCCACCCCAGATTTGCTTTACAGAACCTACCCTACAAGTTCTGAGCATGGTGATCTATAAGGGAAGCCAGGCAGAGCAGGGGACACGATTCATCCAGTGAGTTGTGTGGCTGATAGATCTGACAGCTCTCCTGGTCAGCTGACTGCCACCTCTAATGGAGGTGTGTCAGCAAGACTGACTGATGGGCAAACATGATCATGGTAAGAAGTATAACACTTTTAAAGAAACATTTTAAAATCCTCACCTGCCCCTCATCATCCCCAGTGCCACAAAATATCTTCTTACTTGATAATATTAATATAAACGTTCTCTTGAAGAGTTTGAAAGCCCACGATAATTGTGGGAAGTACTGAAGGTCTCATTAAAATTGCAACTAGTGGTGAAGAAAGGTTCATTAATATGAACGAGACTGTGAGCCAGCAATGCTGGCATTGCTGCTGACACAACGAGGTGGTCTCAGCTCAAAAGTGTGGGAGCAAACAGCACCAGCAGAAAGCTGAGTATGGACTGTAAACATTCATTATCAAGAGAAACTGATACTGCTCCCAACTTTCTGGGCTTTAAATCTCCTTATGATTTGCAGCATTTGGACAAAAACACTGAAAAAAAATGTTTCTAAAGTAATGGGTAATGTGCAAACTACAGAGTAGAAACATTTTAGGCAAGGAAATTCACGTCAAGGAAACACCAGTTCCTCATGTTTTCAGAACATGTAAATATTTTACACTGAGAAAAATATTTAAATGTTTATAATTGGAATGAGTATTTATACCTTGAGTGATTAGCTGGTTCAGGAACAGACATGTCAGCAGACACGCCTGTTCAAAAATACTCTCAAGAAATTATCAAGAACAGTAGCTATCATAGGAACACTTATCAGCCCCAAACAAAGCCACGCCAAAAAAAACCTACTTAAGCATCGTAAATCAGGGCTTACAAGCAGTCACAGGCTCCAAATTATCAACAAATTGTGATTATCTGTCCCAGAATTACACAGCCATCTTGCACACAAGCACAACCATTCTGGAACTCATGATTTTTTAAAGCCAAAAATCTCTCTTATTTATGGTTCTCACAATTCCCCAAACAATTAGGTTGCAATGGAAAGAGGGAGGCATCAACAAGAGGTTGATGTCTCTTCCCACGCAACAGTACATTGGGCACTCCTCCTTTCTGGCACACTGGTGTCAGCCTGGCACTGCAAGGTCGTGCGTGCTGATTTGTAGCACCAGGGGATTGCAGAAGCCTCAGGCAATTGTCAGAAGCCTTGACTTCCCACTAGAGCTCACTGAATTATTTCCAAATTTACTACTACGGCAAACAGCTGCCAAATAATCTCAGTGCCCACAGCCCGGAAAGGCAGAGGGGAGTGAATTAAGAAGAGATGCAAAGTTTGTGTCTGGCCAGGTGAGATATTACCACCACATACACAGGTTGATTTACTCTCTAGTGACCAAGTCCCACCTTTTCAGTAGCCCATCATTCTGGAGACCATGAGAAAGATGACACCTTTCCAAGAACAGGTTAATTATAAACTTTGATAGCAGGGGACAGAATACTGACGTTATAGATCAAGATTCTCCCAAAGACTTATTTAGAAGAAAAGAAAGGGTATTTCTGAAGGTTTAGTCAGCAATTGTTAAATGGATGCAAAAGCCAAAGTTGAGGGGCTCTAAAACAGATCAGTTACAGGACACCTGGAACCACAAATACCCGTAGTTAGTTCACACTTCCACATACCTCTGCCTTTGGTTACTTATCTATAAAACAGAACTGCCATTTCCTACAACCTTAGCTGATACAGTTTGAGAATTTTAATATTTGAGAGATATTACATAATATCAGCATGGGTTTTATTAAAAAATCTCTCCTACTATTGCCCTATTTTTTCCTCTGAATTGAGGTGTATGAAACAAAGGACACCAGTGAGTGTTATCTGGTATTTTTGCTTTCTCAGTTGTAAGAGAAGTTTTCCAATATAACTGAAATACCTGCTACCAGTAATCCCAGCTCCACAAGTTATGAAAGCCAAACTTTTGTCATTCATCTGAAGTAAGGATTATCCACAGCTGCCTGGAAACAGCTCTTTCTCATCCTCCCTCTCCCTTTCATCATTTGCTCTAGTAGTGTTTGCCTCTTCCCTTTTCCTACTTATTTGGAGAAATGAATTAATTTTTAACTCCACATAATTTCAAAAACATTGTGACCAGCACTGGCACACACTAACCTGGTGTAAATACGCCTTGAAAGGGCATGAGCTGTCTGCAAAACTAAGAAGGAAAAAAAACAAACCAAGTTTTTTCCTCAGTTAATTTCAATTAGGCAAGTAAACCCTTTAAATACGTCTGGTCATGAGCGTATCTCTATCAGGCAAAATAATTTGAGGGAGATCTTCAAGGGCTTATGAACAAAAGACTGGAATTTCTTGCAAGAACCAAGATGGCTTTGGGCACTTCTGCACTCAGAAAGAAGCATATTCAAAGAGAGTAAGAGAGTAAAGGTCACACCCAGCAAATGAAAGTATCCATAAATGATACAATCAATCCAAATGAGAAAGCCACAGAAAATTCCTGCATAAAAGAGAACAGTTCCAGTTCAAATGACAACCTGTCGAAAAAGGTGCTGGCCTCCTAAACATGCTAGGGTGAGATTTGCCTTTAAAATTATTGAACAAAAAAAAAGAATCAAAAAGAGGAGAGGAGGCTGCTATGTTAGAACATGCAGGAACAAAGTGGAAACAGGTACTAGCTACTCACAGGGAGGAGGAAGGTGGGTCTGTATGAAGAAATGACATACTCAGTTTAACAACCACGGCAGAGCCATAGTGACAGGCAAGGAGAAGGTATGACAAAGATAGATGGAAAACTTCCAAGGTCTAGTGACCATGGTAGTATTAGCTTTAAAATTTTCTTGAGGCTATTATTTCAGAGAAAGCAAATCAAATGTGTTGAGACTTTTTTAAAAAAAATCTACACTTGAATACAAATGACAGAAAACTGATTGTAATCAATTATTTTCTACAACAGTTGGGAATGGAGCAACAAAAAGAGCATTTAACTCATGGCTGAAGACTAAGAACTACGATCAGCCCACAAACAATCCCTGAGTAATTTTAGATGCGTTGAATCACACAAACCTTTATCACAATTGACGCTGAAATTTCTGTGAGTTGAGTTTTGTAGCTGCCTCAGTACACACCTAAAGCATCATAAAACTTGTGAAAATCACTAGTGAATAAAGGAATGTATAAATAAATATTTGTCATAAAGGATCAAAATTCTTAACAAGCATTTAGCCTTTGGATGGGTGAGGCCAATGTCAGACAAGACAGGAATGCATAGAAGAAAGGCACAATTAAACTGTAGATCACTTATGGGCAGTACTACCTCTTTCCTTCTAAGAGGTCTTGTAAAACAGAAGCCTGGTCCCATCTTGATTCTTTGGGCCTGGTTCACACCACCACCATCCTCTTTTACTGTGCTCAGGTAGATATAAGGACCTCAGCTGAGAGCAGCCTTATTAAGGATCTCTCCTCCATGCAACTTACCCAGCTGCATTCTCAGATTTGAGACATAATATTTAATACCTCACCCACACATAATATCTGTGAAAAGAGATTAAAATAAACATAATAGAAGTCAAAAGTCTTATTTCTATGGTAGCACCACTGATGATGATGATAATAGAAGCCTACAAATAATTGTAACATTGTTCTTCGCCATAAGCCCACTCACTGGTTTTTGTGCTGCTACCAAGGACAAACAAATAAGGGAAACCAGGAGGAATCGAGTTCCTAAGCAACACTGCATTTCTGTACCCTACTCAGACTCTGGCTCTGGCAGAGGTTTATCTTGCTCCAGGCTCTGAAATAGGATATGAAAGACCTGTGGTACTGTCTGAGAAGCACAGTCCAGCTTCCAATGGTACCTTATTAACTCACACTCTTCTTGGGCTGCTATGACTCTCCTGTATGATGAAAATAATTGCTCTTCCTTTTCTTTCAAGCCATTATATTTCTTACCCATCTACCCAATAGACCTATTGGAGCAGAGCTCAGGCCTTTCTGCAGCTGTACAATGCCAAGGCAAAAGGAAGCCCTGAATTCAGAGAGAGGATCTCTGATGCGACTGTAATACAAAACATAACAGCAGCAAACAGCCTGGACACCAACCCAAGTTTTCCTCCTGCCAGTAGCTACATTTGGTGTTTGTTTCTCTGAAACACTCTTAACCTGCAGCAAATAGAATTTCTTCTGCAACCAGAGTCAAGCTAAATAGCAGCACTGCCATCGACCAAGAGCATAGACAGGGCCACAATGTGAGGAGTCACCGTGTGCGTAGGAGAATCACCTCATCCTTCCTAGTTTGTAAACTCCAGGATGAGCTGATGCACATTGTACACGATACTGTTGCAGGACCTATGGAAACCAGAATCACATTTTTGTAGGTGTCACTTCAGCATTTCTTACAGTGGCACATACCACCAAAACATCACTGTCACAGGACGATGAACCAAACAGTGAGTTGTTCCTCGCTAGCACGCACAAACACACACAAAAGGCATCCTCTAATTGCATAAAGCTCCACGAGCAATTTTTGCAGAAGGGTTATTTTGTTATCGCACAGTTGCCCAGTGGTAATATTTGTCCATCTGTTATAGAGCACATTTCCATATCCAAAGGAACAGCACACATTGCCACGTGCTGGAAGGGATGCAGGATTCTTGCCTTGCAAATCAGCCCATTGATCGTGATGAAAAATGGCAAAATGCCAATAGTTCATGCACTGAGACATCTCGAGGATTAACAGCTGAATAGCTATTTAAGTAATAAAAAACCCTACTTCAAGTCATATTTAGAGCTGAGTATCACCAGACTAACAACTTTTTCAGCAATATAATGTTCTTTATAAGTAATATGCAATGTAAATTTCTGTGTGCTGAAGCATAAAACCATAACTGTACAAATACGGCTACATATAAAAATAGACCATTTGATCTCAGTACAGTTACTTCACTCAGAGGACTACTTCTATTTATGAAAGGTTTATTTGTTCTGGCCTCACCTCTTCTAATGATGGTCTGCTATAATCACAGATGGATTTGGGGGTCAAGTTGAATGATGTCTTTTGCTCCTGGGACTCATATTTACTTCTAAGTATCAATGCACAGTCTAAGTTGTTCTACTATATGACTTTTACCACAAGGGGAGGAGAAAATACTCTCCAACAAAAAGTTCTAATGGCAAAATGACTCATTACTAAATGGAAATTATCATCTTACTATTAATCTAACCATTCAACAATTGCAGCAGTTGAACAGATGTCATTGGTGAGCCTGGATTCACCCTGGTGAAAGAACACACACTCCCCAACTCCCAGAGAGATGAAATTTCAATTCTTACCCTGGTTTTCAGGAACATTCTGCTCTCCTGCCTTTCCAAACTACATCAATAAAACTATAGCGTTCAGTCATAAATAATCACACCGAAGAAACACAGGTTTAACATTTATGTAGATGACTTCAGCACAGGCAAACCACAGTACTTTCAGAGTTCACCAGTAATGACTTTAACCTAGCCAGTCTTTCAAGTGGTTTATGTTAATTTAGATTAGATGCTAATTTAGGTCTGGACCTCTCCTGTGAGTGACTTGTCCCAGATCGGATATAGTGCTCTTGTGATATGCGATTACAGTCAAAAGAATTAAGGAGCAACTACCTAATTAATTTCAGTTAATTGAATTTAAAGACATACAGCTGTATGCAAACCAGCTTCCCAGTATAGAGGAGTGCAATAATATTTCATTCACAAAGCTACTGAGTCCCTGCAGCATGGTCACATTAACAGACACCTTACTGGTGCCACCACCCTGCACTTGCCTGTCTGAGCAGCACAGGCAGGTCCCTGGTCCCCACCTTGGCACAGAACATCAGAGCAGGTCCTGCTCTCTGCTCAGAAATCTGCTGCAAGTGAGGAATGTAGGATGGGCAAGAAACAATTGCAATGAGAGGTTAAAAGGTATGAAAAATGCAGCATTCCAATCAGCTAATATTTTCCTTGCAGGAGCTCTGCAGCCCCAGTGCTCAGTGCAGAGCCTTGGCACAGCCCTGGATCGCTCTGCTGTCCCAAGGCACCACCTTCACGGCTGTCACTGCACTTCACACACGGTCAGTGTGGAGCTAAAAAACACACTGCTATAAACAGCAGTGGTGCTGGTGCACACCCCCCTGAAGTGACTTTTTTGCATGTTAAAATATCTTTGTGCAGCTGCTGCAGGGGGTTATCTGAAGCTCTTGATTCCCTGTGGCAATTTTGCAATAACAAGCTTCTTCCTCTTTGTGCCCTGAAGTCCCACACTGAGCTCAGTGCTGCTCCTCAGGGATGCTGGGACATCAGGGATGTGCTGGGGGACTGACTCTTTAAGTGGATTAGCTTTGCTAGCAGGAGGTCTGGAGAAAGGGTTCCCCTGATATTGGAATTTGCCACCAAACAAAAAGGATCTGGTTTAGATATGCTCAGCCTGGCTTCATTTCTGACCTGCCAACGAGGAGAATGGAGGGCTGGGTGCTGGGTGCTTTTAAAATTGTAATCTCGGTCAAATACCAAGGCCACCAACCCCACCTAAATTCTCCTCCAGTCTGTCCCTGACCTCCCCACTTGTAAACCCAAATTGTATCACCTTCTTTCTTGCACAGGAAATTAAAAGGACACAAAAATTATTACCTATGCCAAAAGTTACACTTATTTTTTAATGCACATTAAAGATACTATAAAAATGTGCAGGTCTTGTAAAGAGTGGAACACCAAAATTGCAGGCAGGATCTCCACTGAAAATTGACACTTTTTTATTATTATTATTTGCTACCAATTTTTTTATTATTATTAGTTCTACCAATTCTTTTCTTTTTTTTTTTACATAAAAATACCACTGCAGAAAGTCATGTCCCCTCTACCCCCTCAGAGGTTGCAAAATATAACTGTTCAGAGACATTTGGCTCATTATTTTAAATGTCACCAAGTCCAAACCACAGCATTGGAGGAGTTATTAGTTATATCCTTGTTCTGTACATACCAAAGCATTTGCTCTCTCATCAACAGTTCTTTTCTATTTTGCTCTTAATTTATTAAGTTCTAAACTCACAGATGGCTGCAGTAAGTTTAACTTACAGAATAAGCAAAGCAGAAGAAAAATTGTCTTTAACAAGTCACACTTAAAGGAGAGCAATAACATCTAATTTTGAAAGAATGCAGGAAATCCCTCTCACCTGTCACATTCACATATTCACAAATGTTCATGGCAATCTCTCTTATTTGGATAAACTGAAAGCATAAAACTGATAATTTAAATTACTAAAGCATAGTCACTTTTGCTTTCACCAATTTTAAATAAGCATTTTTTGCAATAATTTCTTCTTCAGAGTACAATAAAAAAGCAGTAGGTTTCACCAGTTAGTGTAAGTCAAACTCAAGCTAATACAGTAAAGCTAATATAGCTGCAATGTAATTCCCTACAATGTTTTACAAAAGTAGATTATTTCAATACATTTTCAATTACTTAATAAGAGGTTAACAAAACAACACTCAGTCAAATTTCTATTTATCTAAACACTAATTCAGCTCTTACTTTAGTAGAACTAAATCAGCATAAAAAGCAATTTAAGATTAAAAATTCAGGACACCCTATAGCAATTTTCTCATGCAAATATTACACAAGAAAGGAGACCACCAAATTAAAACTAAGCTCATAAATCAACATATATATATATGTCTGGAATCATACATTTGGATTGCACAAAATGAATGTATCACGATGAAGAAACAACCGTAGGGTACTTGGCTTAGAAATAACTAGAAGTAAATAATTTTCCAACTAAAAAATAGTCATAGATTTTCTTTACAGCATATGCTAGAGGGATAGAAAAACCTTACTGAGCAAGAGAAACAACCTGGATATTTCCTGAAATACTGATTTTTTCTCCCATTTTCCAGGCTTAGAAATTTTTCACAATCATTAAATTTTACTTAACCAAGCAGTGTCAGTGATTTAGTACACTCCATGTTACATCAAGAGCACCTGAATGCTAAATAATAGAGGCTGGTACAACACTTCCCTACAGACAAGAAGGTGTCTTCATTTACAGAAGGATTAAAGAAGGACCAGAGAATCTGACCACACAGAGGAGAAACTAAATTCATCTAATGCAGTATCTAATGAGAGGAGGGAGAACTATGAGCAACCAAAAAATGTGGCCTTACTGCAAACACATTCATCATGCTGATTCCATTAAAAATGGAATGCCAATAAAAATGGCTATGATGGTCTCTAATAAAACCTCTGATAGAAGAAACATGGGTCTGCTTGGGTGTGAGCGAAATTTTAGCATGGGTGCCAAATATTGGACTGAATATCTTCTGCTTTCACAGGACCAAGCAGTTTCTCCCCCTTGCTTTCAGTAAATACAAGGGTAATAGCTGAAGCAGTCGATTGCTTGTACTGTATCCCAGTGATTTGAAAATATCCTCCCGGGAGGGGTGATAAGGTTACAGTTCTGCATTTCAGCTCTCTTCCTTCAATTAAGATTTTTAATGTCACCAAAATACGTTTTACGTAAATGCAAATCAAGGATTTGTTACTGAGCTGCTTTTGGTATTTATAAACTTCAGAGACAACAGGCAGTAGGGCTCGTGGTTTATTGCTGCTTTAAGCCCATTGTAATCTACAAAATATGATCAGTTATTGTGGCGACTCCAAGTATTTAAAACAAAATCCATTTTTCTTTGTCAACCACTTTATGTGATACAAGGAGATGTTAGACACACAGACTGAGTCATTTTCTCATTAGCTCAGCCAAGCAAATACATCTTTCCCCATCCACTCCTTGAATTTATGTTATGAAAAGATACATATTTTGAAGCAAACCATTTTCTCTGCATGTTAAAAACAAAAAGAAGTTGGAGACTGAGAAGGAGAGAAAGGGAACAGCTGAAATTAATCTGAATCCTAGAATATATTTAAAAGGAAGAACAATGTATATTTCAATTGGGAGATAAGCCTTGCTTTGCTTATCAAAAAGACAGTCCTTGGATGCCACAGTTTGCATGTGGCTTGAAGATAAAGAAACAATGCTGCTTTCTTCCACTCTCTAATCCTTCAAACGTGCAGCTTTAAAATATCCCGTAAATTAAGTATGGATTTATGATCAGAAATCAGGTACATTTATTTTTTACTGCTAATTACATTCAGAGTGATTAAGAAATCAGTATATTCCAGTGTTTTCTGAAAATAAGTAGGTGAAGTCCTTGGACTACTTCTGCAGTCCTGCTCACAGGGCTCGTAGTCAGGATTACCGTATCTAACACAGCTCTGCAAAACTTTATCCATGGGGGTTTGCTGCATTTTATTTATTTAAAATGGGCATAGTTTAAGTTTAATAAACTGCAAGAAACTGAGGTAATAAATCAGGAGTTACATTTGTAACGTTCAAAGACAGAGAAACCAGGGGTGTCTCAAAAAAGCAAAAGACTGAAGTTCAAATTACCAGATTACCAGCCTCTTCCACACCTGAGTATCTCTTAAATACATGGCTCAGCTCACTGAAGCCACAAAACAGGTGCTTGCTTGATGAGTACTACACACCTTTAGACAAACTGATTTATGTGAACAGAGCTCACTGAAAGCCTCGGATGAGACTAAGAATTTTTCCGAGTCAAAGGCCAGGTTTGCACCCTGGAAAATGCAGCACAGATCTCTCAACTCCAGATGCTTTTACCCTCAGTAATACACCCACATGAGTCCTGCACAGGCACAGCTCTGCCTGGGGGAACAGATGAGCAAGTCCAATCCTTCCTTTCCAAACTGGAACAGGACAGCTTGGCTGAAAGTCTTAACTAAGCTTGAGCTACACCAGCACCCTGCAAACTGCTGCAGGGAGAGCAAACACATAAAACTTCCCTGCACTATAATATTTAGTCTTTGTTGTTCCACAAGATCTATCCCCACACAAAAATAGTGCAATATTCTATTCAGATGTACTTCAGATGGTGTTTTAGGGGAAAAATAGCTCGTTATTTTTGAACATGTCAGAAGCAATAGAGGTTTCAAAGCACAAACTGTATAAGCAACAAATATTAACATTGGCTTGAGCTGCTGGGTAATATTTTATCTGGAGATCTGCCAAATTCTTTGTCTGAAATCCAGCTAAAGTTTGATGATCACAAGTAGAGTGGGTCTTTTTGTATCCAACATGCTTATTATCAGCAATAGAAAGACAAATTGTCGAGTGAATGGCACTGTTGTTATAAAGGTGGTATTTAAACAATTGGAGAACTTAGAAGCAAATAGAAGGCAACCAGCCAATTCCACATTGCTTCAAAAGACGTTTTTACAAAGCTCCATTTTCCAATTATTTCACACAATGTGCTCTGCTCTATGGGTTTGGATCTCCAGTGCCAGACTGCAATGCAAGCTCCACAGACTCCTGGGAAAAGGACTTTTTAGGCTATTTTGAAGAATACTTTTTTTTAAAGTAATCAAAGCCAGAAGGACAGTTTTCATGCATCAACACAGCTTTCTGTCTGTTTATCACTGGTATCAGGCAAACATTAGGTGTGCCCAGCATGGAACTTCCCCTTAGCTTTATTTTATGATTTCCATTGCATGCTGGAAATGGGGTTCTCCAAGAAGAATATTTTTTAAAGGATTATTGCTATGGAAGGATAAACTAGTTCATGAAAATAAGGAACAGCCTGTGGATTTCATCATCATCATTTCACAAAATTTAAAAAATTACAATCTCACTTTCTATCCCATCTACTTCTCCAAGTCTCCACATTCTCTCTCACCGTTGCATTACACACTGCCAATACACAGATTCCTGTCACATAGTCCCTCAGGTACCCAGAGTATAGAAAAGGAAATACAGGTTGTCCCAGTATCTCATCTCTCTAAATGATATTTTTAGATACCAGCTGTCTCTAGATGCCCTATGCCCCTGGTCCTGGACTGCTAATGGCTTCCTTGTCCTTGCTCCTGTCTCCAGGTGGTAGTGAAGTATAACCTTCTCACAAAACAGACTCTTTCACTAGGATAAACTTCCTTCTTCTGGTTCCAACAGGACAAAAGAGCAATGGATCAAGAAGTCAATGATCATGATCTCTCCAGAATTATGAACTCTTCTAAAGCTCTTTAAAATAAATCAAAAGTCTCACATTTCATTTTACTTATTAAATAGTTCCTATGGTAACTTTAAAATATTTTTTTTTTTATTTCCACTTACAGATGCTTGCTATCTGGGCCACCAAATACTGAGAAGTATCACTTTTCATCTGTGAATATTTTCTCCACTTGGACTGACCTAAAGGCTGCTGGAGGAGAGAAAAAAAGGAATAACTGAATTTGCAGGAAAACAATCTCTCTCTTTGGACCATTAGTCTCACAGATACACATTTTATTAATTAAAAAAAAAAATTGCCTTTAAGTTTTGTTTGCTAAAACACTGCTGCCACCTCACCCACAGTCCCACACCCGTCTCTGCACTCAACAGGCACAATGGCAGATGGGTTCAGAAGAAACCTTTACAGAACAGCTATGGAGAACATAAGATTCGCTCCAGAGACACACAGAGTGAACAAGCAGCAGCTGTTCTTGGAGCTCAGCCTCACTGGGTGACTGACAGCAGCCTTAAGTAATTTTAAACTTATTCACCACGACTTATATTTTCCCTATAGCTAACTTTTTGAAAGAAGATATACACTGATCATATCTTGTCTTCCCCTGCTCACATCTCAACCCTCTATCCTTTAAAACTTAACCCACTCATCTCTAGCACACATAGACTCTTTTATCAGCCACAGACTGCTCAGACATATGCTGTATTACATGGCCAACCTAAGCACTTTATGCAAAAATCCAAAATCCTGATGTATTGTGGTCAGAGGTTATTCTGGTTTGCATCTCACTGCCTTCAGGCATCCACAGTCTGCATCCCACACCTTAACAGTTTGCAAACCACATGTGAATTGGAGACATAATCTCAGGCATGTTCCTGTCAGAAGCACTGTAACTGCAAGTGCATTTATGAATGCTTATACTGACTTCAGTGACCTGATCTGCCTGTATATTCCCTGGAAGACTTTCTCCTCCAGTGTGTGCACCATTATCTCTTGCCTGGAGCACTGTGACTAAACTCCTGCATTTTCTAGTGCTTCTTTGCTTTATGTCATGAAGACACCAGTTTTAAAAACAATATCAGTCAGACTTGTGGTCCCAGACAGGTAAACTTCTGGCAGTATAAAGACATAACAAATCATTACATTTACACAGTGGTAAGCTATTATGTAAGGTACTTGCAGCAAAGAAATTAAATGGACAGATACTTAAATCAATATTGATAGCAACAGCTTGAAATGGAAAAAAAAATAAAGAACAGAAAAGAAAATCACCCAGAGATTTAGCTTCAGATGTTCTAAAATCCTTTGATGATGGATATGACTAAGAACAATTGTCAGGGAAGCAAGTGTTTGGGGAAAAGCATTTAAATGGTGAAATAAACAGAGCTTCAGCCAAATTTAAAGCTCTCTGGGGGTAAATAAGCTAATAAGACTGCACATCACCAACTATATCTCCAGGTAAAGCAGTAATATCAATTGCTACAGATCTCATCATGCAATTTTAATGCTGTTTAGTAAATTGTCATTACAACAAGTCCAGCTAGCCGTACTCTGTCCATTTTAATAAATAGGAGAACCTCAGGGAAAAACAATTCTGTTAAGAAGTCATTGAAATGTTGACCTATAATAATGTTGGGAGAAGTGAGTCCTGGGTGATCCAGCCCATCACCCTGTGGTTAACCCAGTTCAAATAACTCTCTACACTTTACCACAGTTCCTGTACTTCAAGCCCTTCCACAAGGAGCTGTAACTGCCCTAAGAATACTCCTTAAATGAGAATATTCATTACAAATGAGCACAATGTAGAGTAACAACTGAGCAGCATCATCCAGAAACACCAAGCTCACTCCAAGCACTGTTACACCCGCCAACCTCACCGTTCCTTGACTCCATACACAGCCCTCAACTCCCAGCACTGAAGGGACGAGTTCACTGTAAATAGTTCCTCATCCAGCCTGATCCAATGCCTGCATGCTGTCTCCCTTGCTCATTCACAGACATTAGTTCAGACATATATTCAAAATGTCTTTTAAAAATATATCTCATTTCTGAAAGAGCACACACCACAGCCTCCTTTGCTTGAATTCAACTAAATTTATGAATGTGGGTGAGGATTCTCAGCAGTAAAAGCTTTTTAACAGGATCAGTTTTTCACCTTCAAAAATGAACAATTTTTGTCTCTACTACCACTCCTATATTGCATGAGAGTTGTGCTGAATACTTATTTCATTAGTCAATGCTTGGACTTACCCTTGCACATATATCGAAGAAAGAACAGCTTAAAATGTAATCACTGTAAAGGCATGACACACATGACAATTTAAGAGGTTCAAGCCTTCTACTTACTATCCTTTATTACAAAAGAGGTTTGTCAGTATTTAGAAGGGTGCAAAAAAGACTATGATATTTAACACTGTACAGAAACAACACGTGCTCTTGGCTTTTAGAAAAATGCTTGAGAAAAACAGAAATGGAAATGAAAGTGACCCAAAGAACGATGTCCAAAAATCTCAAGCTCAAAACAAACACACTGAGCTAAGTATAAACATCTCACTGGATTCTGCTCTGCACAAAGATCTTACTCTGTTTTGGGAAAGGTTCATTCCCTGCTGCTGCAGGCAGGCACACACCCTTGCAGCAGGAGAACAGCATCACCTCCATCGAGAGCAGCAATTTTGGTTGATATTGTAACTCACCACAACTTCAATTTTTAAGCTTAAATTTTGTGCCCACTTCAAAATTAAAACTCAAACCCAGCCTCTTAGGCATTTTTCATCACTGACTGGCTTTGAAGGTGCTAATTCATTGGGAACTCACTCATTGTTAGATTGCAGTAACTTTCTACCACATCTACATGGACTGTACTTAGTCCCAGCTTTCCCCTACTGCTTACATTTTTATGTATACATAGATGTAGAAACTCAAATTTCTACACACCTATCTTCATAGCAAAAACATATCTTCCTGATGTTAATTATTTAGTTGAAATTCTTAAGGAGGCTTTAAAGGAGTTATTTTTCTACAGAGCAGAGACACTGGAGGCATCCTGATCCTGCAGGCACAGAATATTGCATTTGAGTGCTCAGCATATTCAGCAAGGCTTGAGTGACTCATGCAAGGACACGGCTGCAGAAGGAACGTTTTTATTAATCTTCAGTGTTTCAGTGCCATACAGAGTTAGCATAACTTTCTGAATAAATTATTCAGCTCTTCACAGTTCCACCCAAGCACAGTGCAGCTCAAAAGAGATGGCAAACCTGTTACACACAGCACATACCCATTAAACCCCTTCCCTCATTGATATTTTAATCATGTTTCTACCCGGGGATGCACTCCTTAGCATCAGAGTTCAGATATAAATACTATAGAAATTCAGCAGTTGTTCCAGTTGTTGGCACAGGAGCGCAACAGACTGAATGTACCAGTGGAACAAGGAGGTCACAGCATCTGAGATGCTCTGACAGAAACACCTGCTGGCCAGCCAGGCTGGCTCAGGATCCTGCCTTGCACTGACCCGCTCCAGTGGTTTCACAGGGCCTGGGCAGGGCAGCCAGTCATATTTTCCCACCTGCAGGGAAGTCCTGCCTCATGAACCACCTTGCACTGTTGTCTTGTGACCTGAGGCCACAGTGACTTCATCATTTGCTAAACCATGTTTTCCACACTTGATACTGTAGCTCTAAAGAGTCTCACAGAGGTATAAAAGGCCAGTTTAAAATCCTGCCAAGCTTATGGTCTGGGTGCTGTTGTATGGCCATGAACCCCAGGGAGCCATAAATTGGCAATGCCTGAGAAAAAATGATACACAATGCAAACGAGACAAGAAGACTTTTGAGCATTTCCTTTTGCAGTTATCTTCACTGGAACAACCTCTCAAGTTCAGGTCACGGGGAGAGCAAACCATGTCTCCCACTCACTCCCATGGCTCTGCAGAACCCAACTGCTCCCAGAGCAGCTCTGCTCAACACGTGACTAGTGTGAAGAAGGCGATTACCTTGCACCCTGTGTTGCTGAATAAAGCGCCTTGACCTGCATCCTGCAAAATCAATCGCTGATTCAATTTATGTAGGCACAGTCCCTAGACAGAGGTAGGACTTAGTTCATAATACAAACTATTCCCCACAAAGGGATAAGAATGTCCTACTTGAAGCAAAAGACAGTCTACACGTTTCTGGGAAAAGCTGGTGTCTTGGTCTCCTGAGATCTGAGACATTTAAGAATGTGCCTCCAGCCTGAGATTTCTGGTGTGCCCAAGGAGCCTCATGCTTCAGGCACTTAAGTCTCCTCAGCTCCTTTTCTGTACCTCCTTTTACATGATGCAACAGAAAATACAACAACCCAAACCAACCTCCAGCCAATCTCCATTGGCGAAGCAGAAAACCTAGATAATGGGAAAAAGAGGCAACCAAAAAAAAAAATAAACCCAAACAACTTCCTAATGGATTATAAATTATAGAAAGAACATTCTTTGCTATGTAATTAATGGAAATTTACTATTTTTAAGCTTCCTGTGGGAAATTTTCCGTGTCAAATCAATTTGTAGGTAGGACCCAAGAGGCAGAAGATCACAACTGCTTCAGTGTGCTTCTTCATTAGACTGTTGCTGGGGGTTTAATTTTCAGTCACGTTCTTTGGTGACTTTGATCTTTGATGACAGTGTTAACTCTATTTGGTCCTCAGTACTCTATTGATTTTAAAAAGCCTTTTGAGATACCCTCGCTAATTATTTCAGTGGAAGTTTAATTAAATCTTGTCACACAGGAATAAGCTGCTTCTTGGAATAGCTGCTAAACATTATACAGCATGTAATTGCAGAAAAAGGAGGATGGATAATTATAGTTGGACAGACAAGCACATGAAGAAAAAGCAGAAAGCTATTTCTAACTATGAATTTATGTGTGAGTGTTTGTGAACCTTCTCAGCTTCCTTTGTGCACAGAGGTAGCAGACTTGCATTTGTTCTTTCTTCCACCGAGATATTTCTATATCACACATTTCTGTTCTCAGTTCTCATACTAATTTTTGCAATATAGGCAACTTTGTAATTTACAAGTTTCTCAAGCTTCCTATTGGAAAGGAATTGTTAATATGGAGTCAAGAATACCTTAGGAGTAGATATCTTCCCTCAGACAACTGCTCTGCTCATATTTATTTTAGGAAAGCAGCAAAAGAAAGTTGCAAGCATTTCTCTTTAATGAAGTTCTTGTGCCCAAAATTCCTCCCTGTTGACCTGTAACTGCCTTTTATTTTCCATATGGAGTCCCATAAATTCATAAATAAAGGTTATTAGATTGTAGCAGAGGCATAATTTATTCCTCAATAAGATATATGTGTTCAAAGCTGGGGCTTGTCATTTTTTTTCTATCTTTCCATTTTCCTCCTGATTCTTAGATTCCCTACAGCAATGAATAACTCTTTTATCACAGGTAATTCACCCAGCTCTAATGTTGAATGTCACGTGTATATATTTCATACTGAGCCAGCAGCTAGTTAGTATGTTCCACTTGGAAAACTCAGCAAAAAAATAAATAAATCTATGTGCCTTGGGTTAAGTACATACTTTTTGCCAATATATTTTCATATCAACTGGTATAAATATGGCATTAATACATAAATGCCTTACTTCTATGATTATGTCAATATTTCTTTTTGGAAAAAAAAAAGATAACCTGATTTTAAATAAGCTTTAAGAGTAGAATAACTTGTTTGGAAGGGTATATGAACCAGAACAAAACAGCAAAAAGTGAAATTAAAGCTTAATGATAAATGAAATAGCAAAATATATATTCATTTCCTAATCTGAATTTTAATACCTGAACAGCATAAGACTTCAGGATCAGATTTAAAGTTCCCTAGAGACTGAATAAAAGCCTCAAGAGGTTTGTATGATAAACAAAAATGGTCAAACTGTACTCAACAGAAGGAAAGCAAAACCACCTGTTTTAAGGGGGAGAGTAACAGCAACGTCAGTGGCAGCAACCAAGGAAGAGAAGAACTGAACAGGAAAGCCAGGCCTTGGTCTGTGTTCTAACAAATGTCTTAAGGGAAATTAAGGATTTGAACAAGGCACTATAACAGGGCTGGAACATTCAAGAAAGAGACTTTGCTTTCCAGCCCTTGAACAAATCTATGTGGCCATCTGGAGAGATTGCTCTTCATCCAAACAGACTGGGAAGTCTCTGCGAATAAACACTCCTGCTTGGAAATAAAGAATAAAATCTCTGTCATTGGCAGTTCTTTGAGACCATTCTCAGATCTAGCTGAAGCAGGGCAGAAGTTTCTTTATTGTTTGAAAATAAGAGAAAAAATAGCACTTCCTCATGTTACTTTTGAAACATCCTAATAAATGTGATAGGATTTATATCCCCTACAAAGATGTAGGGGTTCTCTAAATCCCCCCACAGCATGGGTTTATTTATCAAGTACCACAGAATGGTATCATTCTCTTCCTCACTATGCTTCCCAGTATTTTTTCCATCTTAATTTTACTTCTGTTTAATTTTTATCCCGTGTTCTTACTCTCACCCCTAAAATAAATTCAACAAATCCTTTAAAACTCTTTACCTCTAAAGCAGTATGCATGCTTTTCTGTCACACTCATCCAGCAAGGTGTCAACTATGGCTGAACACAGTAACAAACCCTCCAAACCAGCTGAACTTGTGCCTGATCACTACCACTGGATTTTCACATCACGATAACAGATTTCAGTTGGTTTATTTCAAAGAAAATATTCAGACCATCAATCTCTCAAATTATGGGTTTCCTTTTCCCACAGATTGTTTCTGAGTACTTCAAAGGCTGATCCTGTAGAATCCAGCGCCCAGCCCAGTTCCAACACCTACATGAGGACAAGTCCCACTGGCCACCACTGCAATATAACATGGATGTTATCAGTGCAGTTACTGTTGGAGTTATGGATGTCAAGGAATGACACATGGATCACCTGCCCTGCTGTCACCAGTGATCAACACACGCACTGAATTTACTGGTTAGGTCAGCACAACTGCACAGCTTCAGGCTGGGGAATCCATCTTTTTCCTTTGCTCTGTCTGGTTTTGGAGCTTCTCACAGATTAATCTCTTCAGGCTGGGGCTGAAACATCCTCCAAACACATGCTATTGCTGTACTCACAGGAGTTTATTTGAATAGGTTTTCCCTTGTTCCCCTTTCCTTGCCAATAGAAGCCTGACTGATACCGACAGATCGGTGTGTCCATTTAACTAAGGAATAAATGAATTGGTGGATGCTGTAAAAATGCCACTCTCCTAAACTGAAATCTGTCACACTGACAGTGTGACTTCAAGAAAGTCATTTAATGTGTCCCTACCCAGTCTCCATTTTACAGAAAGTGCCATCATATTTTATTTACACACCCAACTCCTGAGGGTAGGGGTCCCTTAGTACGTGTTCCTGGGATAACACACCCATACTTTCAGTCGTGCATACTGGAATATGAAGATATAAGTACTATGCAGGGAAAACAGTTAAAACAGCTGTAAGGAAGGACAGAAGAGAAAAGAGAAAATTGTTTTTTCTTCTCTTAGGGATGTTCAACCAGACTAACTTTGGGTATTCTCTTGTTAAAAAAAAAAAGGCACAATATTTGCAGACTGAAAAATAAAGATTTTATAGGAAATAGATACTTCTTTATCTCACAGCCCCCATGACTCAATGGCTGCTGCATGAGCACCATAGGATTGGAGAGAGCCCTCCTTGGGATCCCCCTGCATCTCCCCACCTCTGGCAGGGCAAGAACCATCCAGCCTTGGCCTTGCTCAGTATTTCTGCTCAACAACAGCAGTTCTCAAAGTGCTTCTTTTTCTCTCTTAACAACATTAAAAGCTTTGCAGCTCATACAATGATGAGCATTCGCCTGTCATGGTGCTGCTGCAATTTGCCAACCACATTTCTCCAAGAGCTGAAAGACACTTTGAAATTGCTGGAGGTCTGGGCCAAAAAAAGAGAAATTCAGGACAATCGGCATAAAAGGTACCTGATCCAATCATTCCAAAAGCAAAAACAAGTGCAGAAGAGAAGGAAAAGTACCCAATTTATGTGCAAAACTGTGCAACTAGCTATCACTTCTGCTCTGACTCTGAAATACAGTATAATTTATTTGTTTCTAAACTCTCAAAGACTGGCATTTCTTCACTTAAAAAAATATAAAAGGGGAACAGTAATGGGAAGATAAAAATATCCCAAAGTAAACAGTTTAACCAAATCAGCTATGAAAGGGAATAAAAGTCTGCAGACCTCTATTATGGAGACTGATTATTAGCAAATATATAAGCACTTAGAAAAGTCCTTCATCTTGATCAGAGTAGGAAACAACACAGACCTCTGTAGAAATGATGTCAGAAGGGATTTTCCTTCAAGGTTCTGTGGAAACAGGCACTGACCCTTCACAAATTGTTTGTTTGACTTCACAGGTACTGAAAAACAAAACTCCTAGCAACATAATTTCTGATTTCTCTGCTAAACAGTTTGAGACATCCAGAAGGACACTCAGCAATTTGTTCAGCTGAGCAGTAAACAACCCCTGCACACAGCAGGAACATGTGCAAAGCAAACTACACCTGCGTGCTCCTCTCCAAATTGCCAGAGGCTGTTAGAACAACTGCATCTCATTCTTTGGAAGGAAAAAAATGAAAAAACACAGGAATATTGCATCATTTTACAGAGCAAGTTGTTGCAGTTCCACATAAAGAGAAAGTACCATCTGATGTACTATTAATAACTAAAATTAAACTCACATTAAACTTGGCAATAACAAAGCTGGCAGACAAGCCTCAGTTTGTTCTTTGCAAACTTTTTTAAGGTTTAAGCTGTGTTAGCCCTATTGAAGTCACCCTGTGTGCTGCTGGTCCTCCTACACACTTTTCAACCCCCAAAGCTGCAGCACCAAACCACTTGCTTTTAGAGCCATGGCACCCTTTAACAAGGAGAGTGTCCCTGGCTTCCTACAGCTGAAGCAGGGCCCTGCCCAGCATTGGCCACAGCCCCCGCAGAGCCACAGGGCAGCACACTTACTGCAGGTTCACAGGGAAAAACTTTCTCTGATCTGTTTCTGGGAAGAAAAAGTATTAAAAAAAAATTAATCTGTTATGTGGTATTGACTTCCATTCAGTGCAAGACAGGGAAACATTATAGAAAGCTACAGAACAAAAATGAAAAACAAAACCCCTGTGACCTTGAGCAGATGACACTGGAATTGCTTCAGTAAGCAAAACTGCAGATGCCAAAGGCACAACAATTCAAGGTACATTTTTCATGTTGCTCAGAATAACTGCTGCATTTCTGGAAGATATTTGCTGTAAACCTTGGGCCCCTGCACAAGGCTGGGCCAACCTTAGTTTGGCAGGTGAGAACCACGGAGGTCCTCAGACATGACACCTTCCTCATTTCAAACATCACCCGTGCAGCTGCCACGTCCTGGGTGCCCAGCAGAGCACACTCGTGAGTAAAGTGATTTCTCCAGTTCCTACTGGCTATTTTCAGCATCAACCTCTCTCCAAGCAATGCCTTTGATCTGATGCAATGACTATCTTGGCCTTCCACCTAAATATTTAAGAGTATCTGGTGGTTTCGTGATTGTCACCTGTCCGTAACACAGGGATAGTGACAAGAGATACAGGGCAGTTTTGGTTGGTTTTATTTTCACAGAATTGCCCAAGAACTTATTCTCCCTTTAAGCAATTTCCTGATGCTCAAGGTAATTTTTGCAGAGGGTGGCAGAAGAAAAGAGTCTGGAAAAATCTCTGCAATCTGTGAGAGTGTGATATTATGATATGGAAAACAAGAATCGTGATATACCAATCACCTACACCCAGAATAGAATTTCTTGATTTCTGTTAAATAACTAAAGAAATACACTAACAGAAATGCAGAGCCAAGGAAGTACTTTAAAAAGGGTTTTTCAATCATTCATTTTGGTGTTTAAAAACTTCTAAGGGGATTTTCAGTCTACAGTCTCCCTTTCAAAAGAATTTTTTAGGCAAAAATCTGCTAATCATTGTATTATTACAAGCTACTCCACAGTATTAACAAGGGAACATGTAGATAAGGACAATTATTTATTTATATGATTCTGACAACTACATGTTTTACAGAACAGAAGAGAAACCCCTGCCTCTGTTATCTGTGAATTTTACTTAATTTCACAGAGCATTACAAAGACAGATCTTTATGTATGACTTAAGACAAAATGAAATCATAGAATCATTTAGGTTGAAAAAGACTTTTAAGACCATTGAGTCCATCAGTTAGCTTATTTTTAGTTTTGAAGGCCAGTTGCTGGCCTGCAGCAATGACAAATCTGATTATTGTAAAGATAAAGAATTCCATTTCAAAATAATTTCATTGCTGTTCTTAGGATCATGGGATCGTTTACTTTGGAAAAGAGCTCCAAGATCATCAAATCAGCCATTAACATGGCATTGCCACATCCACCACTAAACCATGTCCCCTACACATCTTAAATACCTTCAGGGGTGGTGACTCCACCACTGCCCTGTGCAGCCTGTTCCAATGCTTCACATTTCTTTGAGGAAGAAATTTTCCCTAATACCCAAACCAATCCACCTACCACCCACTCCCTAACCCCCTGCACAACCTGAGGCCACTTCCTCTCATCCTATTGCTTTTTACTTGGGAGAAGAGACCAACCCCCACCTCGTTACAAACTCCTTTCAGGTGGTTGTAGGGAGGGACAAGGTCTCCTGTGACCCTTCCCTTCTCCAGGCTAAACACTCCCAGTTCCCTCAGCCGTTCCTCATCAGACTTGTGCTTCCATTTCAAAGTATTTTATTACCATTCTTCCTACAGGTTTTTGTCTTGCACAACCAAAGCGCAGCATGATACCACTGAGGCAAAGCCAACACCCACAAATCCTTGTAACTGAGATGTTCTGTGGGAAACCAAAGATGCTTTGAAAGAAATATATCTAAGGAGAATTCTCTGCCAGAATTCTTCCCAGGATCATTCTCCTCCCCAAACATTGCAGCTAAGTTGCAGCTAGACTAATGTGTGATTAATGAATCAGTAATGCCTCATACACACAGATTTACTGCTAATTAGTAGGGTGGTGTTTTGGTGTTTGGGTTGTTTTTGTTTTGTTTTTTTCCAGAAATTGTTTAGCTATAACTTCTATGTTAACTATGACTTTTATGTGAAAAATATTATAGCAGCATCTCACACAGTGAATTTCTTAAGAGGGTCTGATAGTTATTTGCCCAAACAAAATCAAGAAAGAATATACACCTGTTTGATAGGAACAGAAAACATTAAAGGACCTGGTTTATAGCCATATTCATTGTGTCTCATTGTTAACATCAGGGTATGTTGAACTGAGGGACACTTTATGTGAAATCAATGTCTGTTGTGTACACACAGATTTTTCCAAATATTAGTGCACAGACTGACACGTGTTTTAATGGAAATGTCATTTACTGTAGGTAGCCAGTCATAATTCTATTGAAAAATGTGATTATATTTGGACTAACAATGTTACGATGCAGCAGGTATGGGCTTGTAATCATAAAGCCATAATGTCTTAAGGGTACTGGCCTCACACAAGTTGAATTACTAGGGACTGACTGAGACTCAATACTCTTCTACAAATTAGGAATGAGAGACCTGACACCTCTGTTCTCCTGCAACCCCTGGGGTATAAATCCTCTGCTCAGAGAGGCTCGAGGAACACCAAATACAGAGCAGAAATTATTGTCATATTTGTTATTACTGACCTATATTCAGTAAATTGTTGGCCACGCCTAAAGTCAATGAAGACGGTTTGTCTGGTAACACTTTTGAGAAAAGCAGTTGTTAGCAGACTAAATGCCAACACCAAAACTGCTGAAAACCTGTTTAAACCCAACCTACACACACAGCTCTGCAACCTGTCACCCTTACCAGTGGAAGCAAAAACTGGGTGCCTAATGACCTTTAGGAAGGGATCAGTAATCTGTAGGATAAGCTAATTAAACCCAATCAAGTACTGAAGTGAAATCTTAAATAAGAAAAAAAGTTGAATGAGAATAAGCACAAATTCAAAGGTCAATACTCAGGCATAAGCTTACAGAGCCAGATGTAATGTAGGGACATTAATTAAGTCAACATTTTTATTTTCTTAAGCTACCATAGAAACAAACACATATTTGCTTACGAGGAGAGAGGGGCTGGTCCTGGGTGATGCTGAAAGCCCTCAGAGGCCCTGAAAAGGGTGGTGTTAAAAGGAGATAAGTGATATACTGAAAAAAACCTATTTTGCAAACCCTGAATTGCCCACAATACTCCTTTTAATGTGTACAAACCTCCACATGTTTCCATGTTAAATGACACAGAGGATCAGTGCAGAACACAAAGATACACTTGAGCTGCTGTTTCTCTGTCTCTTTTACTTATTTGGGCCACACTTAGTCATAATTAAACTGTATTGATGTGATGTTTAAACAATCTCTGTATGGATTTGCCCACAGGGCTGCCATCAAACTATCTCTTCCTATTCAAATGAACAAAACAATTCAAGTCATGAAACACACACACTTTAAATGTCTATTAATGACAGAATAATGAATATTTTATAGCTGCAGCTTCTGTTTTAGATGAGAGGTTTTTTTAATGATGTTAAGATTGTCCTGTAATGGTTTCCATTCAAAGCTGGTGGGCTTATAATTAGGTATTCTTCCAAATATTTGGTACTTTTTCTGATCATTCTGATAGGTACAATTTTCTAATAGTTTAATATCATCAAAGCTGAATATGCCAATCATTAAAATGACTCAGAGGTAAACAAAATACATCTGTTTGATCAAAAATACAGTGTAACAATTAATGAATATTTTAAAAATTGTTTATCAAATGTGCATTTACATCTTTGAACATACCTTTAAAATGCACATCAGAACCAGCAAACTTACACTTTCAGTAATGTTCAATTTTTGTTATTTATACTCATGAAGACTTAGCTTTATGCCACAAGAGAATTTCATAATGTTAAGATAGAAAAAATTTTGTATTAAACCAACAGCAGAGCTGGCCATCTGGAAAGAAACATACAATCTCTATAAATCTATTTAATTTGGGAAATGGGTGAGTTCTAGACACTGATTTTTTTCTCCTGAAAATACCACACTATAATAATTTTGCAAGTACACATAGACATATGTTTGTCAGGAGTTAAAAAGAAAGTAGATTGTAGCACCGAGATCATTGCTCAACTCGCCAGTTTTTGTGAAAATCCATGTATACCACGTAGAACATGACAGAAAAAGATATGTCACAAAAAAGTGATACTAACAGATGAATTATTATTACCTGGACACCAAAATGGTATGTGGGAAAAGGTCACTGAGCAGTTTGTTCTCAGCACACAGATGTGGTTACTGAATACCACTTGCAGTAGCACTCATTTCCTGGACAGCAGCAGGGCAATGTGGCCTGTATTAAACCTACCCCATCAATTGGAAATCACTACTGTGGTGGTTATGAGAAGATAATTAAAATAAAGCAAGTTACTAAAAGATCCCATCAAGTTTGACCTTGAATAATTCAGTTTCTAATGCATAGGAAGGCCATTAATTACAGGTTACTGCGAAAACAGAAATTCTGATGTTTTTCTTGCAGGCAGAATTTAAAGGAAACACATTGCTTTTCCAGTATATTTAATTTTCAATATGGAGTCTTCAATGAGCTGCTAATAATCATGCACTATGCCATCAGGGTTTTGCACCTATTTACATATAAATAGTTCTGACCTGACTTGGCTACCAACAACGGTTAATTTAATTTATTGTCCTTTGGCAAGTGAATAGTCATTGGTTTTCTAGCACTTTTAACCTTGGCAAACCCTTGGGAAATAAAAATTAGATTGAAAGAAAATTACTAGCAGTGGAGAACAGTAAGAAAGTGACAGTGGTATATATAAACCTCAGGCAGCAGTGGAATAAAGTGTCATATTATTGTATGCTGTCTCCTAAAGTTCAATATTGCTTTCTTGATTTACACTTCTGTATTTTTTTCCTAGTAATTCTTCTTGCTTTGGGGACTTTTGCATCTAACTTCATGTTTTTCAGCCAGGAAGAGGGATTAACCTATTTAGCATTAAAAAACATATCAGAATTCATAAGTGTAAGCCAGCAACGTGCAAGCAACAACAGCTAAATGAGGTGACAGCTATTGAGCACTAACGACTGAATATTAGAGGAAGACTAATTGATCATCACTCCTGTACCACTGGTAGGATAATATCCTTGAAGGGCCACATTTCGGCCCCTGGAGTCTGGTGAGAAAATACAAAGCCCAGGAGCTTTGCTTTCCTCTGGCATCTCACACACCCCTCTCCTGGTCTTCCCTTCAAACTCAAAGTGCTCTGCTGGGTGCACAGGGAATGACTCACTGCACTGTAATGAAGTTTAGATCACAAAGAGCAGGAATACAGTAATAGGAACAACACTTACTGCACTATTCCTACAACATGCACTTCAGGGAAAAAAATAACATTTTGGAATTCCTGACAGCTTGTATGTACATGAAACTGCTGCACAATTCATTTCCCAGAGTTAAAAGAATTAATGATTTCAGATGAGAAGAAAGTTAGAGGTATGTCTTACAAAGTTCTGTTGTCAAAACCAAACATATCTAAACTCCACAAACGTGGCAGAAACTTTAGAAAATGCGAAGTCCTGAAATATGGAAAAAATGTAATAAAATTTTTATGCCAATAAATTTTAAGTAAAGTATTTTTATGCCAGAAGTGTGTTACCAGCAATGTGTGTTTTTTTCATACCACAGGAGATTTTTGTTTAAAAAAAGAAAATCAATAACCATTGTTCAAAAAAATAAATTCTGTTTTCAGCTTGGAAACTATTTCCTTTTCTACACTTCTCTAAAACCATATTTTTCTTCTCAGACACCTTCAGAAAATCATTTCCAAAAATAAACTTTTATATTCCTGATGTTAAAAGCACAAATATATTTGAAGTACTTGTTAAAATGAATTAGTATTATGTGCCTTAACATATCCTTACTGGTATGTATCAGGTATTGTCAGCTATTTTAGCAGAGGCTGAGTCACCACGTGAAATGCAAATACTGTTTCATTTCTCATCAGTCATGATTCACCCTGAAATGTGATTTTAGCAAGCTGCTATATTATACATTAGGTACTTAGGCTATTTGCTTCAATAATACAGCATCACTTTATCCCTTAACTTCAAAGTGATTAAAATCCTCTATGAAGTAAGAAAATATTAATAGTTCCCATTTTACCAGTGGGAGCTGTGTCAGAGACATCTCACTCCAGGAGATGTTTAGAATTGTGTTCAGAATATGTTGATATGAGTGTTCAGAATATGATGTTTAGAGTAGGATTATGCAAGAATTTCACAAGGAGGAAATGTGGACCAGTGGGGCACGTGATTTCCAGTGAAACCGAATGCCAGCAAAGCATGGAGACTTTTGAAAGCTCACCTGGTGCAGCTCAGGGTCTATAGGTAATTTTGTGAATTTTCAAATATAACTTAAGAGGAGGGACTGAGTCACTGCTGAGTGACATCCCAGAGTGGAGCAGTTTGCTCTGCTTCCCAACAGGTCAAACAGGACTCCAACACTGTGCTGCTGCAATTGAACTGTGTCCAAACAGCTTTACTTGAGAGCCAGCTTGGCAATACCCACATTGGGCTCACAGCATTACTTGGACTGTGGTACTGGCATATCTTGACCAGCAAAACTGGTCCAGTTCTTCTGTTAGCATTGCATTAGCATTTGCCACTTGAATGATTTTTGACTAAAAGTTTAACTTCCACTGAATCAACAGTTTTTGAAAAGGAATTAAGGACTCCTATCCTGCTGAAAGTAGCTGAGATAATCCCCTGGAAGCCTGTGTCGCTCTGGAAAATGGGAAGAAAGCTGCTATCCATCCCAGACATTTTCTATATGTTGACTGTTATTGCACACAATGTGTTACATATTAAAAACATGGCAAAGACAACCACTAAAACCAGGGTTCATGTTGTACATCTGTTCTGAAATGGCTAATTACACCTCTTTGCTCAGGACCACTCTTTCTTTAGCTCTGCATGCAGCTGAGCTGCTGCTTGTGATTTCAGTTGCTCTTTACTGAAGAAGCCACTACATATGCTGGGTTTGATATACACCAATTCCTTAGAACATATCAGTCCTGTTCCCAGTCTGGCCTTGATACAAATGGTATGAGCCACAGCAACTTCCAAATACAAGATTTACTATAAATCAGGAGCTGAATGGAAAGAATCAAACAGCAGACAGAGAGGATTATGAGTCTGTGGCTGTATTCTGACATATATTGGATTATTAGGATTTGCATTCATTAGGAAAGTTAAACTGGCATTTGCATAGGATGATATATTGTGAAGTTCATGAGTGTCCTATGGTTAATATGAGAGTGGTAATTATAAGCTGCCTTTTTCTGATGATCAGCTGTAGGTTTTGCACACTTTGACATTGCTGGTAGTTTGTTATGCCAAGTGTGGCTCTGATCCTCCACGAAGCCTCTGTTCCCATATGACACTGGTGGGGTTTAACTGATGTAAGAAGCTTCCTACACACTACTTGGTAGAAAATAGCCCCTGTAATAATGAAAAGTTTTTATAAAATACATTGGGGGTTAATTCCAAGTTTCAGCTCCAATCCTGTGTAAAGTACAATTCATACTGAGGTGCATGGATTGCACTGCAGTAATGACAGGCAAGGTTGTGAGGTGGAGATGCAATCTGCAGTCTGTTACACTTAGTTAAGCCACTGACTCAATAAATCAGAATCTATAAAAGTCCTGCTCTATCTATTAATTTATTTTCTACATATTATGATAGACCATAGAAATTACCTAAATGGCCACTAAAGTCCTTGGCTATAGGCATCTTTGACTTGCACATAACAGAATTCAACATTGTCTTAGGAACTCAAATACATCAGTCTTGAAATTAAACTCTGATGACGCTGATTTACAGCCTTGACAATCCTTTCACTCCCACTGAGGGTGGCATGGCAGGCAGGTGGACTCAGAGCTCCTCAAAGGAACTTGAGCTGCTTCCTGAGGAACAGCTGTGCTGTGCATCCCTCCACAGTGCTGGAGCTGGATCAGCTGGGGTGGTGTTGAAGCAACTGATATGTGATTGCACAGTGTAGGGGGGAGAGCAAGCAAGGGGAAAGTGGAGAAAGCAGAAAACTGGAGCCAAGTTCTGGGGAAGGATGAACACAGAGGATTACACTGCTAAATGCATTTGCATGACAGGTGAATAATGAGTTCTTATTGGTGAGATGCTGCTCCTTAGCCTTCAATATTTAAAGGATTTATGAAGGCTTATTACTAGGGACTGCATCAATAGATTCTACGTGGGTCTGCACTCCATCAGCCCATCTCCTGATGTGGACATTTTCCTTCTTTTCTTTCAAAGTTAGTAAGATAATAGAAACCCTTATTTGCTTTCCAGAGCTAAAGGAGTAATTAACTGTGGGAGCAAGAGGCAAGAAGGAAGAGACCTCAGGCATAAGCTCTTTGATTGCAGAGAAGCAAAATTATTATCAGCATTAATACAGAGAGATCAGAAACCTCAATATGAAGGTATTAAAAATGCACAAAATATTGATCAACAGGTTTACCATAATTATGTAGTAGAAGCTGATTCAGCCACTATGCTTTCAGACTTTTTGGGTGATACATCTCCCAGCTCATGAAATATAGACTGATGCTATGAATCCTGACTGACAGCTTCATTTTAGCAATTTGCCTCAGCAGACTGACAGTTCATTAGAGTGCAGTAGAAAACACATTGAAATTAGTGGGGGATACTCTTGCTTTCAGCAGGCTTTGGATAAACTACTAGGTGATATTTTTGATAAGATGGTGGAAAACCCTCTTAAACCCAGAGTAGCTTCTGAATTTCCAGCAAATGGAAATGAGCAGGAATTGTACACCTGAGTCCCCATTTGAGCTTTTGAACACTCCTTTATTACACAAAACACTTGTCAACACAGAACATCATGAGAGAAGCATTCAAGATGCTTCACCTCTGCTCTGATATGTTTCCCCCAGATTAGTTTTCTCTCTTGTTCCATTCACTTTCCTACTAAGTTCCTCCTCCCATCTTAATCTCTCTGTCAAGCTATTGGCTACTGTTTCCACCAGTGGATCCAGAAGCTATTGCCCTGCTAAGCAAGATAAAGTTTATCATTCTCACTTCCCAGACTTTTCTTCCCAGTTTGTTCAGCTCTTTTGATGTGATATTGTCCAATCTGATTTTGAGTCAGGATCAGAAAGTGAATCCCTGAGGGCAAAGGAGGCAGGCTCTTATCCAGTGCATTGTCCATCCACATGTCAACCTCAAAAAAGCTGTTACAGGGAAGAGACTTGGCATCCCATAGTCCTGGGCAGTAATTTGCAGGGATGCACCATCCCTGGTTGCCATCACCAGACCTGCTCTGCTCATCCTGCTGGGACACTGCACAACATCCCTTGCCCATGTGGATGAGGACTCTAGCCCTGCCTGTCTGGCACACTCAGGTTCAGCTGCCTAAATAGTTCCAGTTTCACTTGACTCTCCCCTTGTAAAGTTAAAACTTGCAGAGGTTTTAAAGATGCTCTTTGTCAAGGGATCACTGGAGGTACCCATGGAAGTTTAGGGATTATTAATTAGACCAGGAGAATCAAGTTCTATTAAAAATTGCCCATCTGTGAGCGTTAATTTAACAGCTATTAGTTATTTTCCTCTGCTGGGAAGGTAGATGGAAAACAAGCTGAGAAAATAAAAGACAGAAGAAAATAAGAGAGGAAAAACAGTATGGAGCTTATCAGTAGAAAATGTTAATTACACTTTAAAGCCTTTAGTCACCTAAGCTTCTGTTTACAATAGAAATAGAAACAACCCAAATTATCTCTGTGGTTTTTAAAAACTGTGATTACAGTTCTATTTGTTACTTTTCTCTTATTATGTTTACTCTAACTGGAGAAATATCAAGCACCTCTAATATCTGGATACTGTTTTCTCACTTTCATTTCTGGTGTGTGCATTCAGTAAGCTGCGTGGAGCCACTGAAGGCTGAGCAGCACTGATCAAACATGCTCCCACCAAAGTCTCAGGCTACAGGGGATTGGAAATGAATCCTATGATCACACCTTTCCCAAGACATCATTGCTGACTCCTTTATAGTAGTGGCTGTTAAGGTGCAATGGCAACAAAAAAGAGGACTTTGCAAAAACAGTACAAACCAGTATCACCTCTGTTTCTTGGACCAATAAATGGTTATGTACCACTGACACCTATTTGTGCAATGAAATATGTCAGGACTTTGCTACTGAATATAATGAGAGAAGATGATGACCATGGCCTACAAAAGCTGGCAACAGCTGCAAACAAGTGTAATCTGTGCTCTAAGGCAGAAAATTCATATAGCAGAAATAACAAGAGGCAGTCTGTCTTTTAAAAACACTGTGGTCATTAACAAGGAACACTTAGTCTAAAGAAATGACTGACCTTTTCTAAGATGCAACAAATTAAAATTCCTAAGCAAGGGTAGTTTTGCCGTGCTAGATGGAAATTCATTGTTGACTTTTACTTTCAATAGTCATAAGTAAAGCAAAATGAAATGTCTCTCCAGCTACGAATGCATTCTAATTGCTTTGCTAAAAGTCCTTGCTAGAGCAAATGACTTCTGGCTTTACAGACTATCAGTTCTTGAGAACATTGAACTGTAAGCTGAAGTTCTACCTGAAATAAAAGGCACAAACCTTGGTGTGAACCCTGATTTTTAATATTAAACTTGCTTTCCAACCATTCTCCTTATGTTCCTTTCTCCTCCTCTCAGCCATGCTTCTCCTATTAAGTACCCTATCATTGCAAAAGGCTTTTTAAAGTGCAAAAAGTAATTCATGCATATAAAAATAATAAACACTGAACTATGTCTGCATAAGAGCAGATCACCACAGGACCTAAAAAACACTGCCAGTAAAGCTGCATTTTTACTGGAAACTGCTCAGCTTGCATGTTCACCAGAATAGCCAGGTGAGTCCACCTAAATCCAGGGCTGGAGCAAAATGTGTCACATCTGCACGTGCACAGAGGAGCTGCAGAATAGGGTGAATGCCCACGAGGAGGTGGGAGATTGCAGCTGTTTTCAATAGTTCTCCAGAGAGCACTTTTCTCTACGATGAAGGGTGAAACCAGTCATAGTTTCTAACTGGGGTGCAGAGAGGAGAAGAAATGCTGTCTCCCTGATGCTTCAGGAGATGACCACAGAGCTCTCCCTGCACAGAGAGGGCAGCTCCTGGCACCACAGCCCTGCAGCAGTGAGGTCACACCAGGCACACCCTTGGCAGCACAAAAATCACTGTGCTAATGGCACAAGGAGGGCACTCCCACCACCCATGTGTGTGGACAGCTGAACCAAAACATCTGCATTCACAGCACAGTGGACTCTATCTCATTATTACTGTGGGTTTTGTTGACTGCCACAGACACAAACACTGTTTTGTTTGAGGCAGTACTGCCACGGAACCTGCCCAAGGGGATAAAGGGAGGTCTCAGCATCATATCTCTCTCTGGCTCAACCAACTAGTGTGGGAAGAGTTGCTGGACCTCAAAAAGCTGATATCCATCTCCAAGGTTATCGTACAGAATCATCAAATGGGTATTTCCATGGCAATGGACAGAAACATTGCACCTGAGCACTGAGTGAAACCAAAGCCCCTTCTGCCGTAGGCTGCTGGAAGGATTTTGCATGAAATATTAAAAAAGAAGCCTTCATGCCTGGAGTCCTTACTGGGTCACCTCAGCCTTCAGCTATCCTGCCAGCCCAGTCCTCTCCTTGGGATGTAATTAAATAAGAGCAAAATGGTATGAACCTGCTAATGGCTTCACATTGCCCAGAAGGAAATCACTAAATTACCCTGGGATGCCTGCTCTGATTAGAAATAGCACTTGCTTGATTGAGGTACTTCATTTGGCAGTGAGACCAACAGTATATAAGCAGTGGAACTGGATAGCATTAAAGGGAAACTACCTCTGAATATGCTCTTGCAGAGAAGATTAGTGAAGGGTAAAAGGATCACAGACCAGACACCCACTTCCTTCTTAAAGACCTACAGACAGTCTGGCTGGTGTTTTGAGCTGAGCTGAGTGTGGTTATGTGGAGGTACCTCAGCAGGGCTCAGAGCAGGGGCCCAGTTATTATAGTTTGTTCCATTAATATACATTGTGAAGCTACTTTCAAACTCAAAATATTCATAAGTTAGTAGGAAAAGTCTCTCCTTGGGCAAGATTATTCAACCTCTGCCTATCGTAGGATTTGCTGTATTGTCTTTTGAGGTAGCTGGTGCTGGGGCCTATGGGGAAAGGATGAGATGAACATAGTCCAAATTCTGCTCTAAGCATGTGGTCTAGTGCAAGCAAACACCAAACTCAAGTCTGCTGAGAAGACACTGTTTTATAAAAATCCCATTAAAAATAAGTGAAATAGTTTTGATAGCCCTTTTGGGGGCTGTAATATTCCTCTGAACCCTATAAAAGCAAGGTTTTTCATTAACTTTTATCACAAAAGACACTAAGACTGAATATGTGGTGGAAAAAGGTTCTGCTTTGTGTGTAGATAAAAGAAGACCTGTGTCTTCAGTTTAGATCATGAAAGCTCCTGATCACATCATGCCTAAAGTCTGCAGTTTAGTCACAGGATCTTCACCTTTCTCAGTCCAAGCTTCATGGCTTTCTTTCTTTTCCAAATCTCTGTGGAAATCACTACAAAGTACTGACTCCATGAAGCTGCTGTTTATCCTTAACCTGCACGTGACTTCCTCTAGAGTTTCCAGCATGTGATCTGATGTGTTTTTCATGAGCAGCTGCTCTCCAGAGCCCTGCACTCCTGCAATGCTGCAGTACCAGGAACACCACTGGTACCCAACCCCCAGCCAGTCTGTTCCCTCCTTACATTCATCATTCAGCTGTCCCTTTTCCTGACAGCCACAAGTGGTTTTCTCAGCTGTTAATGGTGGAATTTAGTAATAAAGTGCATGTTATTTGATTCTGAATGGGCAATTAGACTTCCTCATTTTGTTTTTAGGGTTTTAGCTGCCTGACTTGACACTAATGTGAATCAACCAGCATCCCACTCTGCTATGCCACTACCATTAATGGCAGTGCAATGTGCACAATAATTTTGATATAATGTATCACTGGCAGCTTATCTCCATATAATTTACCTTTTCTTTTTTCCCCAAATTGGTCTTATGGTAGGATCACACATTCCCTAATTAACACCTTCTTTCTGTGGTTACTAATGAGACTGTTGATACGACTTCTTTAGGCTGCCTCTATTATAATAAAGTCTTGTGGGTATATCCAACTCCAACTGTCTGCTTTAATTAAGACACAGATGTCACTGACTCTCACTTAACACTTAACAAACACATAGTCCCCTGGATGATAAGTGAAGAAGGAGAATGCTTTATCTTTTGATTCTTTCTTCATTGTGCATGGCAGGACTCTGGGAAATGGCTTGGATAAGGGACTGGAAAGTGAGAATGATGCCTGAAATAGCAGCACCTGGGAGAAGGTCAGCCTTGGACTGACAAATCACGGGAGAAAACAGCACTCACATTCAACAAGACTTGTCAGGTTCACCTACGACTCTTTCTGCAGCTCCACCAGAAATTAGAAAGTCAGTTGTCATTTCATACTTTGAGGACAGACTGATCCCAAACCTATCAAAGAAGAGGAGCTCATTTAGCTTTCATAATCACAGAAAGGTTTGGGTTGGAAGGGACCTAGATCACCTAGATCCATCCCCCCTGCCGTGGCAGGGACAGTAGATCAGGTTGCTCTGAGCCACATCCAGCCTGGCCTTGAAAAGTTCTGGGGGTGTGGCATCTCTCTTGACCTGCTGGTCTCTTTTAAAGCCTGGTTCCTCAGAGATGCAGATGATACCTATGTATCTTTTAATGGTTATTTGATTTCAAATGGCTTGGAACCGAAGCCATGGAAGACTTTCACATGAGGGACACAGTGGCAGACATTGACAAATCTGCTGCCCTGTGGTTTGGCCTGAGACTTGACCTGTTTGGCTGTGCTTAATGAAAGGTTTCAAGCTGAAGAAACGGTTTAGAAGGAAAGATGTGACAGTATCAGGAAAATCATTAAGAACAGGGAGTATCAAGAACCTCAAAAACTCCTTACTGAAGAAGAGCAAATGAGAGTGGGAAATCATTGCTTCAAAAACCCAGTCACTTCATCAGACCAGCTGTCCCTTTGGTTACACACTTGGAGGAAGTGACTCCTGGCAAAGGAAAGAAAAGCTTTGCTTTCATAAATGATCCAATTTTAAGGGGCAGATCATAACATCTGGACTTAAGACAGTAAGTGACAGGGGCTATAAACTGGAAAATAAAAGATTTTGTGGCCTTTGCATCGTGTAGAGAGGATAAATCCTTCCAATTACACAAGATCCCGGCTAAAGTCATTACTTGCTGTTCAGAAGTCTTACAGCATTTTTCATTCTTTGCTAAATTTATCACACTAAATCCCTTCCCTGTGATCAAAGTCTTCTGGGATACAGAAGCTGAAAGACAAAAGTGCTTTGATTCAAGGGGACTCCATGATGAAAACAGGCTTCAGTAGTACAACCTCTTAATTGTTACCGTAACTCAGCATGATGCTCTATCTCAATGTCATCAGCAACAACTAGTTCTCAAGAGAAAATACTGATCTAGGAAATCCACCCATTTTCTCATATGCATTTGCAGGTGTTGCTGAGAAAGGCAGCCTTGTTCAGAGCTCCCTCCAAATAATTTTCAAACTACTGTGATTTTTTTAATAGAGATTCTTCTGTAGTAAATCTTATCATCATGCCCAAAGAGTAAAAAACACCTGCATGGCAATACTTCACATTTTAAATAGTAAGACTTGCTTCCCAGTGGAGGTCCTGTTCAAAAATCAATTAAATCAATTGGAAACAATAGAGGAGTTAATGTATTTTTTATTTTCCCTGGTTGTTCTAGAAACATTCAAGGAATACAATATCAGCTAAGGGGAGAGAGCAGCAATCAACCCTATAAAAATCAGCCTGTCGGTCTAAGATACTTGTCTATCGATCACTTGCATAGCCAGAGAATATAGTCAATACCAAACTCAAAATACTAATTCAGGTAGGCATTTTCTAGCTGGGCTATTGCTTTCCATTGGGGTGCCTCCCTGCCATTTTTAGCAGATATTTTACTTACCTAAATTTTGCAGGGCTTTCTATGTTTCTGCATGTATTTCAAATAGAAATGAATGACAGAACCATACAGAGCAAAGGCTTCTACTTCATTACAAGAAGGGGCAAACTTCAAGGTGGCTCATTTATTTCTCTAGGGAAAAATCAAGTTTATTTCCTACAGACCTACCAAACATTTGCTTCCATATCGTTCTCCAAAGCTGCTCCCTACAAATCCTTCCTCTCCGCATCACCTCCCCAGGAGTCTCACACAGCTCCCCAGGAGTCTGCACACACCCGCTGATCTGACAGGACCTGTCAACAATGTCACACAGAGCTTGTAAAAAGTAGCACTGTGGTAAAAGGCTCTTCACTCCCTGGAATGTAAAGCTGGGCCTATCTCAACATGTCTCACTCTTCAAGGACCTCGACAACCCAGCGAGCCAACCCCAGGGGTTCTCTTGCTCACACACACTGAAGTTTGGTGGAAAGAACCACTGCAGCAAAGCCCTTAAGAGTCAGCCTCGGACTTGCTTTCCTTCAGCCATTAACCTCCTGCCTAAGACAACAGAAGCTTCCTGGGACACTCCCTGTCTTTTTCACCTGCACCAGCAATTCTTCTGTGCTCATTACACATTTTTATTTTTTTTAAACAGCATCCCTTTCTGAGGGGAATACGAGTAGATGAT
Source organism: Neopelma chrysocephalum (assembly GCF_003984885.1). Taxonomy (NCBI): domain Eukaryota; kingdom Metazoa; phylum Chordata; class Aves; order Passeriformes; family Pipridae; genus Neopelma; species Neopelma chrysocephalum. Next base: position 487,326 of record NW_020897724.1, read on the forward strand.
GTTCCCTGTGCCTCCTTCAGGTAATATACAGGATATCTTTGTGTCAAACTGACTAATTTTGCCACTATTCCCTAGCAATGGACAACTGCAAAACTTCAATAAAAGCTCAACCCTTCTTCCTGATACTTTAAGCATAATTGCTGAACAACTGCATTACCCCAGTAAGTGCCTGTGTTTGATGAGACATAGGTGGGAATTAAAAAGTGATTTCTCCCCTGTTGCAGTGGGAGGAAGAAGCCAAACCTCTGTGGTGTGAAAAATCTACTCTTCCATTTCTAAAATGTGATCTCTAGAAATAATGTCCACTTAGCATTCTCTGGATGCCAGAAAGAAAACAATTAAGGATTTTCTGAATACAATTAAGAACAAACATAGCCCAGCGCCGTTGAACCTTAAGGAAGCCATCAGAGCCTGCACTTCCAAAGAGCTGCACGTCCTTCCAGAAGGGAGCCCAGGAGATCCAGCACGGTGCTTTAAAGCACTGTGTCCTGTGCAGTTACTGAAATTATTGGGCTTGAACCCATTTTCCTCTCACCACTACTTGTTAAATAATACAACAACAGTGAAACTTTTGTTTCTTGTGTCAAACTGAAGAGGTTTATCATGACCCACTTCAGTCCACTGAGATCTGATTCCAAAGAGTATGGAGAAGGAACACAGCTGAGATTTGGAGGCAATCTTGGGAATGATGCTATTACAGTAACATTTTGGGCACAAAACCCCTCATTTATGACAGCATTTTCCCCCCACAGCTCTGAAAGCATTGTCAAAGGAATTATTATCCCAGCTTTGGTTTTTAGGGAGAAAGGCACTGAGTACTGGTGACCAACATTTCCAAACTGGCTACTGATTTTTATAGTGCTCCTGTGTTTCCCACGTTCAAGAGTCCAGCTGGAGCTAACAGACCTCATCTGACAGAAGCACCAATTACACACAAGTCCCACTGAATCACTGGGAGCTGAAGGTTATCAGCATTTCTAAAAAATTAATTAAGGAGAACAAAATGAATTCGCTGCAATAATTTGGCCACACAAAAATAACAGATTGCTTTGGAAATACCACAGCCCCCCTCTCATCCAAGGTCACACAGTACATATATTGCACAAGGGAGAGCTAAGTCAAGGTCTCCTAATAGTTTACAAAGTACACTATATATGCATGTCTATACACATATATATTTATGTGCATATCATATACATATATATTTATGTACATATAGTATATATACATATATACTGTGGAAAGAGGGCTAATGATTCAGCCATGGGTTTTGCAGTATTGTGTCTCTCGTGTAATTTGAATGACACTGATGAAACATCATCATCTTTTCATAATCATCCATACCCCTGTAGACTCTGGAATATACCAGAGATATTTATGAGGCCAGTTAGGAAATACACATGGGCTCCTTGTATGAGTTATGAAAATCAAAGTAAGCATGTACTGGCCTTTTTTTTTTTTAATGACTTCTTTGAAGCGTGAAAAACATAAGAGGAGGATGAACAAATTTTTAAGCTAGGCTGAAAAGAGACAACAACATAGTTTACATATACAGGCGTGATTTTCTTACAGCTAGCAAAAAGTCTCAGATCCAAACACCCAAGAACTCGATTTCTTGCCCTTAGAGATGTTTAAAATATACATATTATTTCCTAATGAGTCTACTCCATGTATAATTGTTCTATAGAACACCAGTGCTTCTGTGAAATAGGATTTGCCAGTCAGACCACCAATGAAAAGCAAAGCAAACAGTTACTGATTTAAGTTCCTGAAGTGGCATTTTCAGACAAATATGGAAATTTTGAATGAAGAAAAATTAATGCTAAGGGTCAGATATAATACAGATGTAAAACACCAAGAAAATGTTTCCACAGCACACATACCTTTCTTTGTCAGAGTAAGCTTTCAACAAAATTGTTGCCTTTGCAAAGGAGGAAAGCAAGTAAATTCTCAAGAGGCACATTAACGAAGAATAAAAAGAGTTATGTGTCACATAGTTTAAGAAATCACCCTGGTTTTTTTCTTGCTAAGTGTTATCTGATTGCAAAACATCACTTTGATAATGCCAAATAGCAAACCTGCAGAGTGGGTAGGATGCTTTTAATTAAGTTTAAAAAAAAATTTTTTTAAAATCTCCTGGTTAAGTACTAACCTTTTGCTGAAATCCTTGAATATTTCTGGCAGGTCCAAAGAGTTAACTCCCTGGAAGGTTTTTGGTATTGGTGTTGCTACAGGCAACAACTCTACAGAAACATCATATGTAAGGATAAACAGTCTGGTCAGTGAAATGTTTTGCTGATAGATCTGACATCAACGAAACTCATCATTAAGGATGCAGGAAAACTGTTTTTTCACAGCAAAAGGTCTCTCAAGCAATGCAGCTTTACAGCATCAAGAGGTACGTGCATGGTGAGTCAGCAGGGCCAACTGAGACCCAGCTCTGAGCCACCAAAGCCCTGGACACGCTGCAGCTGAGGCTGGGACAGGACTGACCCCAAAGCCAGTAAATGTAAAACTTGCCACTCTCCCTCCAACTCGGCAGAAGAAGCTGTGACAAAAACAGGCACATGGGAAGGTGATAATTGTTCCTCATGACACTGCTGTATCTCTTCCCAGCTGGGATGTTCACACAGCATTTCTGTGAAGTTTTAAACCCTGTTTTTTAACACCAAGAAGAGTGATTTTAAACCCCCAAAACTCCACCACGGTCCCACAGAAGACTTTTAACGTTCACAGGAGATTTTTCTGCTTACTGAAGAAATTATGACAAATTATAACCAACTCTTTTCTATGGCTGCTGCCTGCAAAAACGTTTAATATTTGGGAACAGAGTTTTGAAAACTGGTTTCAAAGTTGATATCATAAAAAAAATAAAATTAAGGTTTAAATGCAAGAAGAGCTTTATCATATAAAATGACAGTTTACTTATGTTGGCAATGATACTTGCCAGTACTCAGTGACACAGGTGGATAACTAAGAATTCTTCCTATTTGCAGAGAAATAGAGCAGTATCTGTTGTCAGAAATTATTAACTCTAATTAAACTTCACATTTGCTGAAAGACTTTTATTTCCTTCCCTTTTAATTGTGCTTTGACCTAAAATAAACAACGTTTGGTGCTTGGAAATGCATTTGCATATGTTGAGGCTAACACAGCTCCAAGGAGGCCACCTTTCCCAATTATGCCATATTGATTTCTGTCATTGCAGTTTGTTCTACAGAACATGTCATCTCAGTTATTTAAGTTTTATCTGGAGTTCTACAATGTTTGGGGCAGTTGCTGAAACTTTTTACCCAAACTGATGTAATTACTTGAGAAATTCAATTCCTTTCTTCCCAGTTTTTAGCCCTCAAGGATGCTGAGAAAAGGTTACAAATAAAACTCGCGTGCGAGCTAAAAGTTCAGTAGCAGAAAGGCTCATCACAACCAGGTGAGCATTAATCCCTGCCTGTAATGGCCCACATCCACAGATTGCTCTGCACTGGCAAAATATAAATCTGCACCAAGCAGAGCTGCAGAAACCAGAGGTTCCTGATTATTAAAGAGGACAAGGAGTGCCAACGTCTATTTAGCAGAGAAGCTGATGGCAAATGAGTCTCAGAAGTTGCTGGGCTAGAGATTCAGATGCCCCTTCACTTTCTTTTTGCCTTTAAAACTAACTCAAGGCTTCCTTTGATGTTTTGACAAAGGTTATTCCCTCTGGAAATCAGCTGCTCTGCTGAAGCTGTCTGAACAATTACTGTGGTCCTGATAAGGACTGCTGGAAACTGCTGCTACTGAGGCTGTCTCTGAAATGGTTGCTCTGGTTTCCATCCCAAGAAATGGCCTCATTCACTTTTATGTGTTCTGTTTGCTCCCTTGCCATTTATACCCACTTTTCTTTACCTGGCAAAGTTGGTTTGTTCCCACCACCAGTCCTCTCTCTGCTGCAGCCTTTTGAATGTTTGTGTGGCTGGGATAGTCCCTCCAGCTCTCCCAGAGGAGATGCTCTAAGAACAAGTCTATGACAACTCTGAACTCAGTTTACCTATGATGAAAGATCAAAATATATTGTTCTTGGAGGGAATTTCTTTGGCAAAGAAATCTCAGAGGATTTCAAGCTTTTTATTCTTTTTGACTCCTCAACCTTTTAGATTTCACTATATTTTTCACTCTCAGAGACATCACTTTTCAGTCAATTCTAAAAGCAGTAATAAAATATTGTAAACAAGCCTTAAAATTACCACCATGCTAACCAACAAATGTTTTTACTCATGTCTGCAAGAGTCACTATGTGATCTTGGGAACCACAGACAGCCATACTCCTTTTAGCCGGTATAAGTTGAAATGGCAACATCGTCTCGAACTTCCTTATTAAAAAAAAAAAAATCTACTTGCCGTTTCCTACCTTCTAATTAAGCAAAACATGTTCAACCACATTTTGACTAAGTTCTCAGGCCCTTGACTGTTAATAAATCTCTAGTTTTTCACTGTACCATACATGTAAAATATCAGCCAAATGTAACGAGGGTTGGAAGATCACCACTGTCATCAAGGTAGTTCCCAAAACCAAAACAGATATTCTTACAGGAATGTGCTGCATGCCCAATGAGCTGGCATGTAACTGAAAAAATGCTCTAGAAAGTGTGACCTTCAAAGTATTTCAGGTAAACGGTCTAGCTAATGCCAGGTTTTCAGTTCCCAACAGCATCTTCCCTCTAATTGTGTTGAGTCTCATTTCTCTGCTCCAAAATGCAGAGGCTTGTGGCTATGCAGCAACCTGAAGGCAGCAGATGCTGCTATATCTTGCCAGGTAATTTTTTCCCTTTTACATTAAAAATAGAATATTATTTTTTTTCTTCAACTTTCATCCAAAATAGTTGTTACCATTTGGAATGGAGCCTCACGTGACAGGCTCATTAGCCCAACAGCAAAGCCAGCAAGTTCAGTATAACACAGTGGAGCACAAGCTGCTTTTCTCTGCAGATGCTACAAAAATAAGTGACAAGAGTCCAAATCCAGACCCCAGCATGCATCCAAAATTAACTAAGAAATCTTTCTCGAGGCCAGAAGCTCTTGAATAGCCTCCATTGTAGGACTGGATCATAGCAGCACATCAGCAATTTCCTCTCTTTTTGTGTTTCTTTACAGAGGAGCCCAAGAAAAATCCCAGCAAAGACTCAGAATGCCACTGCTCTCAGCTTGTCCCCTCAGCACCCACCTGTGGGGATGGCTCCCCTGCACCTCTCTCCCTCTGCCAAGTGGCTCCCCAGGAGAAGGGCATTTTTGCATTTGAATTGTGGAACACTTTGCCACCCAACTAGTGCTGTGTTTGTCTCCTAAAAAAATTACAATGTGAATGGCTCCAGCTGTTTGATGATTTGGCTTGGTGGCACTGAAGTAAAGATAGGAGCTGGCTTGAGGGCTATCGGAAAAGCATATGCAAAACAGAAATACTATGGTAAAAAAGGATTAGATAGTGTCTTCAATAATTACAAAAAAATGAATTCAAGGAATCACTGCCTAGGCAAAGCAGCATTTCAAAAAATCAGATATATAGTTTATCCTTGAGAATCACAAATAACCATTACATCTTTAGGCAGAACTTTTCTGATGCCTTAACTAGAAAAATGAGATATGATTGCATGTTACCTAGACTTGTGGAGAAACAGAGGTGTTATAAGTAATTATCATAATGATAACTACTGTTTCCATCAGTGAGGTTACATCCCTCCTTCTAGCTGAACTACATTTGACTCCAGAAATAACCTACCAGCATTTCTCTGAACATCCATCCAAACTTGTAATTAAGTTCGAGATGGAGGTAAAGAGGTTTAAGAGAAAAGAAAAGCAAACATTCAAACCAACAGTCTAAGCTTCTATAACAGGCAAGTAGGCCAGATCATAAATCAGTTGTTTTGGCAGGAAGTTTCTGCTCCTCCTTCCTAAGCAGAGTAAAAAATGCCCAGCATGGTCTCATGATTTCCAACTCCCCAGAACCACAGAGAGGACCCACTAACTAGGCCTGATGACTACATTTTTATACAGACAAACAAAAGTTTCTCCTGCATCCTCCAGCAGAAGGCAAGGGAAAAAAAAAACAACAGACAAAAAAACACACCTGGTAAACTAGACCTGCCAAAAGAAAACAAACACAGTTTTTCACTTCTCTGAGTTTATCGATGAGCAAAGAATTTTTGAGGAACTGCTTGATTTGCCAAATTATACCTGAAAAAATACACAGATTTCAATATGTCTGAGGTCAAATGAAAGACTGCAAGTTGGTGGCTTTTGGTTTAGGTTTTCAGGATATAGTGGTCTAAAGTGACACCACCATGAGAGCAGTACCCAGCAAAGGAAAAAAAAAAGATAAAAGAAAAAACCAAATCTCAGAAATAATGCATTTTCTGCAAGACACTCAATTCAAAGAAGTAATTTGGTTTTCTTCAGAACTTCAGTTTGTGAGTTGATTAAAGACCAGCCCTTGGATACTGCAGGTACCACATATGCACAGGATAAGTAGTTGCACTGTTTAATTCACAGTCACTGCACACTAACACATGTTGCCAGTTTGCAGCTGCTGGTAACAAGCTCTATTTGGAGTGCCAGTAACACACAACTATGTTAAAATTCTCACCTTTTGGTAGAATGAGGGTGCTCTGGAACAAGGACTCTGCATAATACAATGTGGTGCACATGAAAATGCCTGATCTGCACATCCTGGGCTTCTGATCTAGGATGCAATGGAGAAATACTCAGGTAAGAACAGAGGACAGATTGTCTTGTTGCTGAAGCACCAGTTTCTGTTCAGGAAAGGTAGATTCAGATGCCAGATTTCACACGTGGACTTGAGCAGGTCTGAACCAGGGACTCTTCATTCTGTCCTGGTAGCTGGGATTACAGGGAGCATGGGAACAGATTATTTGGATGTTACTTCAATAGGCAAGAGCAGTTTTCTAATATTATTTACTGTAGCAATGAAAACAATGATCTGCCATCAAGGAGAGGCCTCACAGGTCCAGCTTATATTCAATAGAAAAATAATCAGTGTGATTTAGGTTCTCTGCTCTCTGCCCAGAGATCTATGGCTTCTTATCTATTATCTGTAATATAAAACAAACTATTTTCATTCTTCCTGGCTTTCTCCACAAGCCATTCTATGTATGAGGTATTTTTAGACTTATAATTTAATCATATGAGCAGATTTTGCCAATTGATGTTCAAGCCCTATGATGATATACTTGTAGATTGGTGCTTTAAACAGCTCCAAGAAATGTTTATCCTGACAACCAAGAGTTTAAGGCATGCACAATTTATTTTTATCTTCCTGGTATAACAAGGGCAGGTAAAGGGGATGCCAAGCATTTTCACATTAATTATGAATACTGCATTACACACAGGCTGCAACTTCAGCATTCCAGGGTCCTGAGATCTCCCTATCTGCTTGTAACCCAGAAATTTTAGTCTGCTTTATGTTACTCAAAGAGAATCTTGTGAAATTAATCTTTTCTACTTTCTTTTCTTATATAGGCTCCAGTCACTCAAGCCAAATTGTTTTGTTTTAGTTTATTCTCCATCATTTACTGTATTCTGATAAAGCCTATTGGGCTTAAGTTCTATAACCAGGACATATTATCTAACTTTACAGGGCCAGTTTCCTCAAAGACTATTTCATATTGGAAAGAAAAATTCTAGCTTAAACACTCATTTCAGGAAGCTTAAATATGGGTATATTACACAACAATAATAAAATACATCTTAACAGTTTTATGTTGGACAAATACTCTGAAAGCATTTATTCACTTTTGTTATAATCCTAGCAATTTAGTATTTTTGATTGCACTGGCTTCTTTCAAACAGCCAAGACTGAAATGCAACCAGCATGACTAAGGAGAATTTATGGTGGGACTTGCAAGATATCATTTTTTAAAAAACAGAAATTGCAGTTTATTTCTACAATAATTTCTTTCAATGGCTGGTGTTAAATAACAGGAAAGAGATGGCCTAAATTGTAGCAGTTTCATTAAAGAAAAAAAAACCCACCAGCATATAAATTAGAGTCTGAGCACTGCTCTGTAGAAACTACACGATCTGTTGTGAAAACGTGTTCTGTGGCCTTAATGCTAATTCTGATCATCTCTGAGAAAAAGCAGAATGGACTCAAAATATCTGGCACAATCCTCTGCAAATGCACAATTCAAAATGAAGTCAGGACAAGGCTGGTCTTTTTTAATTCACTGGAAAAATACCTGCTCTGTTTCTAAAAGGACAGGTTGAACAAGTGGACCCAGCCAGGACATCCTGCAGCAGACTCTCATAAGATATCCCGTATGCCTTGGGATCTGAGCTCTAATTTTATCTTGTTAGTCTCAGGATTTATTGCATTAAAATGTAATGTGCATTTTATTTCATATCTAAAGTTACTTTGGTGCTATTTAGATTACACTTAAAAATTCAGAACTGGGTGTTATTCTTCTGAAAACTGTTTCCTCCCCTTCCATTACCTGGCCCGCACATATTTGTCCTCTAAGAGGGGACCTGTAATTTGCTCCACTGGGTACAGGGAGGGATGTAAAGCAGGGACCAGACATTAAGAGCTAGCAACTAAATAAAGAAGAGTGTGGTGATGACATACTTTAATTATCCATGTACAAAAGAGCATTATTTCCAATGGCAGATCAACTAGATTAAGTGTCTGAAACAGGAAAACATATACAGGTGCTAACAAAATTAAAAAGGGAATTTGGACAAAACCTAATTAATAGCAAACAAATTACCACCTAATTTAATTACAGATCCTTTGCTTGCACTTGAGCATCTGAGAAAGCATTTGCAAGTACAACAGCAATCTAAAACTGGTTACTGTATATGACTAATTACTCATATCTCCCCAGGAATGCAGGATACTCACAATTTATAAAAAAAACAACCAAACAACAAAACCCCCAATACACAGGTTTTTATGTAAAAAAATTGGTGCAACTGCTATTAAGAAATAGAAATCCTCACTTCAATGGAACCAACCCTAAATCCCCCCATCTGCAGCAGCTGCTCCTGCAGTACCAGGCACAGACCTCCCAGCCACTGCATCGTGTTTCAGATGCAGACACAAAGTTCCTAGCACGTTAAAAACTTTCCTAGTGACCTTCCTTTCCATCACTTTCCCTTCTGCCTCCCCCAGTCCCCTCACAAGGCACATAACACTTCAGCAGCTGGCGAGAGAAATGAACAAAAATAAGCAAAACCGCTTAGGCCCTTATAATCCCCAAAGTTGTTGATTTCTGTATCGGCTCTGAAGTTTCCATTCACATTACTTGGGAAGACAGGTCTGACTGTAGCATAGTAAGTCAGGACACATTGGAAAATAAATAAATCCTAGGCTTAGTGCTGATATAAGAAGCAAAATTTGATAGTTGTGCTATTGCTTTTCTAGTTTTTCTAAGGTTTAGCTTGGGTATGTGGTTCTTATGCTTTTCGCCCTTATATATATATATGTAGTTGAAGTGTTTGCTTTGTAATTATATTCCACATCTTTCCATACCCCATTGCAAAGTTAAGAAATGACTGGTACAAAACATTAAGTACTTATTTTTCTTGGGTTGTTTCAAAATCTTGAGCATACTGATTATTTCCTTTGTTTCTCAAATTTCCAATCTACAAAATGCAGACAGTGTTTGCCTGCTCCCCCTGCAAATGATATAGAGCTTCAGATATTAACCTATCTAAGACACTTTCAGGTTTCTTTAGTATCTTCTGGAAGAGAAACTCGAAATATTGTTATTTTTTTCTCCTAGTCTGATGCCCCCTTTGATTCATGAACAGGCTCATATCACTCATGCATCAATACCAGTATTGGTGTATAACATGCCTAGATACCATGATGATATTTTTCAGCATAAAATCCATTAATGTATTTGTTGAATTCTCATCTCCAGTTCCAAGTTTCTTAACCTATTTATCAATTATCTTCTACATAATCTGCTCACCCGTTCCAAAAGAGCTGCACCAAGCAATGGACCCTGGTTAAAGACCCTGATCCAGAAAGCCATTAGTACATACTAAATTTAAAAATATTCTTTAATGCTGTTTCAGTTACGACAGCATATATCAAGAATCCTGGGAAGCTCGTATGTGATTTAACAGGAGTAAGAACAAGTGAGACCAGAATCAGGCTGAGTGTCATGAACCAACATCAGTCACATGTTTACATTTTCTTCCTCATCACCCCAACAAAATTCCACAGCAGGAGCCTGGGATACAGGCTCTTTTATAATCAGCTGAAGTTAATTGCCACTGCAAGCCAAATTATCATCCCCAATTGCCCAGACCCAGCCATATGGAACATATCTGAGCAATCAGACCCTGAGGTGAGTCTCTGTAGCTCACACAAGAAGAAAACCTTCAGATTTTCAACGTACACTGACCTGTGAGCTATTACTATTGCTCTCATAATTTATTAATTTATTAGCAGTTAATTGCTGCTACTTTTCATGTTAAGGATTAATGCAAGGCACTGGTAATAACAAGAGGTGTTTTATAGTTTTCCACGTTGAAAGCATTTGACAAATGCTATCTGAGGCTCACATGAACAGTGTACTATGAAGGCAATGGAAAATACTTTTATCTTCTTATGCCACATGCTGGAAATCACATCAATGATTCCCACATGCTGTGAAGACCCCAACTATTCTCTTTCTTCCTTCTACACATCTAGCCAGCTGCCTGGGGACCTGTGGTCTCAGGTCCAATTCACCACACTGTCAGCCCCCTGTGTTATCAAGAACAAGCATTCCTGAAACTACTGCTGTCAGACATGCCAGGGGTCTTTTTTTCTTGTGTCCACTTTCTGTTCTTGTCATTCACTTGTCCAAACATGCTCTCTGATGCACAGCTCCTCCTCTGGAGCTGATACCGTGTTCAGCCCTGTGCCCCTGAAACACTCAACTCTGCTGGTTTCAGTGCTCCCCTTAACAAGAAAATGTCCCAGTTTCAAGCCTCTATTTTCCAAATACTGTCTACAAAAAAACAGCTTCACGGGACTCCTCACCATATATGTATGGGGTGCTGCATTCAAAGAGACTCCTGCATCATACAGCTGATGAAGCCCATGAGCTGCATCATAGATGACACTTTGGGGTCAAATCCTGCCATCCTCTGAATGAAGCAGTTTGCTGAAAGCAAGGGGGAAATGTGTTTAAATCTTTCAGCAACTGTGTTGACTGAAGCTGGTCAATTTTTTTTTTGTGAAGTTTCCCCTCCTTTGGACTAAAGGAATCTATCTTCCAGTGGCCAGCTTTAACCACTGGGAGTTCCTCCCCTTCAAAAGCACTAGAAATTGTGACACATCACATGCACTACATACTGAGCACAGTGCACCCCCATCCACATCAGCTCTTCACTGGTTCTGGCACTAGGAATATATGGTATAATGGCTTTAAAAACCCAAGGCTCTTCAATGGGTTTTTTCAGTTACGCCTTCTCCAGTATACTGGGAAGCTCATCAGCACACATTCATATTGACTGCTGCACACTGGAAAGGTTTGGCATTTAGGCAATTCCCCTTGACATTAATATAACTGCTTTTCTAAATCACACCCTATGTAATTTAGTGTCCAAACTTTATCATCAGCTGATTGCTTTCACAGAGTTCTTGATGAAACTCTAAATGGTTCATGGCACAGTAATTTTTCCTTGTTAATATTCTATTCTCTTCTAGTAACCACACAATGTTTTAAAAAGAAGTTGTTACACCAATTTATAAATTCATGAGTTAAAGTAAATCTTATTCTTTGGCATATGGGGAATAAAAGCAGGTTGCTGAAATCAAAGCCTTAATTTCATTATTCCTCACTGTGTGACTTCTGTCTGATATTTGTAATTAATGTTTGGTTTTCAGCTATAACTACTTCAGCTGGCATGTCAAAGGCCTGTACAGCATTCAATCTCCTTCAGGAGTTAGGATATACCCCTCCTGTAAAACTGCAGCTTGCTGCAGAAGTATCCCAGGGGCTGATTGAGACAGGTGCCCTTTTTTAGTCAATCTGTCCATTTACTGTGCCAGATGTGAGAACCTCATGAACCATTCAGTAAGTGGGCACCAAGTGGGATCCACCACTGACTGCTTCTCAGTGTAGGAAACAGGGCAGACTGGCAAGTGGAAGAGAGCAGTCACAAAAGAAACACACAGATGAAACTAGTGAGGAATAGTAGAAGCCAACTTTGTCCTTCACCTCTGCTTCACATGTGAATCATCTTTAACTAGATCCAACTACAAATCTGTAATAAAATAGGATTTAAGAACAATTATATGGCAAGATTCAGACATAAAGATGATTGATATTCTGCATGAATCTGTTGGTTCCTGCAAATACCTATGAGGCTTTCCTCACTCTCTGTACTTAATTGGCAAGCAGACTCCTCTATACAGGAAAATATTGCATTTAGCCCCTAGGAAAAGAGAAAAGCCACTCCCCCACAAACACAAGGTGGTGTGGAAGCCATCCTAAACACAGGACATAGGAGATAACACATCAGTCTGCATCTATTATGGCTAATCCAGAGGTCTCATATCAGAGGGAAACATGCTCTGCTAACTTGCCTGCAAGGACTTTCAGAGAGAGTGCCTCTGGCACAGCGCCCGCCAGGAAAGTGTACGTGTACCCACTTTGGAAGGGGTTGCAATAATGTAGCCTCCAGCAAGCAAAGGGCAAAACTGTTGATATGAGTTCACTACAGCCTATAAAGGAAGGATACATCCTGTCAAGCTGGATTCCAAAGCCATTCTACAAACTAGGACTGCTAATAGCAACAGGAGCCTTGGGTGTGCAATTTGTGTAGTTCTGCTTTGTGGACCGAATCAGAGGCCTCAGCTGCAGCAGTTCACATGAAGAAGTGCCCTTCAACAGCAAACAGATCTCCAGCAAAAGCCAAATAGCCTAACAGCCTGGCACTGCAAGGGCACCACATGTCCAGCTCCAACAGGTCGCTGGCTTTCCAGACCATGGCATAAGAAACACACAGCAGCGCTTCCCTCAGTGGTGAGTGCCTGTGTGGTGTATTTGTGTAACGCTGGTTTGAATGTCTTTCTACCTTAATAATGAGCTTTGCCTGGAAAGCATTTCCCATTGCCTCATCAAGGCGGTGCTGTCTGATTATAGGTCTGGGTCAAAATAAGCTTGAAATGGAGATGGGATCACCTGCACACAGCAGGATAGCAGCTGTCACTTCAGCAAAAGTCCCCTTGCTGATGACACAGCACTGCAGTAGCCATGGAAACAGCAGTGTAACTGTCAGCCAGCCTTTAGTGATGAGTAACTACTGGATTCTGACATCAATGATATGGATATCTGATAATGTACCAATATGTTAGATTCTACATAAAAAATTAAGATCTAAATTTCACAGATTCTGATATTATTTCATCAGCAAATTGTTATAATGGTGATAGTAGGAAAAAAAACCCCACAAGTCTGACACAGGATAAGCAGCATGTGTTTTTCAAAAATTACTGTTTCCGTGAAAGAAAAAATACAAACAGTAAAGGGGATCTGATCTAAAGATATGTAAGTTTCTCTAACAAAACCTTTGTTCTTTGCTCACTGATTATTTATCAGTCTCCGTGTTAAAAGGAGAATGAAGCTGAAATTAAATGCACTGCTGCCAAGTAAAGGAAACAATTATATTCAGAGGCATTTCAGCCACTTAAAACCCAGATTTTTGCCCCAGCTCTTTGTTTTCAGCAAATATTCATGAACACTATGTTTTGTTCAGACAACTGCTTGCTGAAAGCAAAGTCTGGGACTGTATCTGAGATTCATTTAGACAGCAAACTAAATTTGTTTGGGGAAATTTGGGCAAAAGTAGTTTACAAAATATATATTACAAACAGGGCTGCAAAACAGTGGTATTAGTTAGCACATGCCCAGAGGCATAAGGAGCTTAAGGCCGTATGAAATTGAAAACAATCTTGTGTAGTGGGTGATTGTCATCTCATTTTTGAGACAGAACAATGCGTTTCACAGATCTAATTTACTAGAGCCAACTCAAGAATTTGGAGAAGCATAAGCAAAACTTTGGAGATGCTTTCCCTTTCTCCAAACAAGGGATTTACCAGGACAATCATGCCAGGGAATTGCTCCCACACTTGGGACACAGCAGGATGAGGACACCTGACAGTAGCTGCTCCCCTGCACTCCTCAGCAGCAGCAAGGACAGTGATGGATTGCCAGGAGGAGAGAGGTGATGGGGTCCTGTCTGCCCATCCGCAGGAAATTTGCTGCTTTAGGCAACAGCCTACTGTGCTTAAAGCTGAATATCATCCTGGAAGGAATAACATTCATTGCAGAATGCAGATGGGGTTAAACACCCAGCTATTTGCCACTCACCCACATCTGCAATCAACACCCAGGTTTGCATATCTGAGTCACTGTACCCAAAAAATCTAAACATCAGGCCTCTTTTCCTAGACATTGGCATATGAGACACTGGGGTGAAATTTAGAAATTTGTTTACTGTCAGGCCTCAGACCATCCAACCAACCTGCAGAGGGTCACAGCCACACATGCCAGTGGTCTGAGCTGTTCCTTGTGCCAGCCAAGCACAGGGACAGGTGGGCATTGCTCAGCCTCTGCCACAGTGTGGGCAGAAGTGATGGTGAAGAACCAGAGTTTGCTGTGTGTCAGTTTGATGCTGACATTTTCATCAGCATCAAAAGCAGTGCACAAAGCAGCCATGGGCCATCTCCCCACAGCACTAGGCCACAGCTGCCCTAAAATATATAGCTGGCTTGGCCCAGAGGAAGGACCAAAAGGCTGAACTAATACGTGCTTTGGGTTTGCGGCTCGTAATTCCTGCACAGCATATTGAAAAGCAACGGTCAGGAACAATTGCTCCCTCTCATCTAACAAAAGCCAAAGCTGTGCAGGGAGAAGCATAAATGGTTTCCACCACAGATAGCTGTGCCAAAAGCTTTGCTCCCTGGCATGGTTGCTGAGAGCCCTATGAGCAGTATCATTATCCCTGAACACAAGCTTTGTGTTGGCACCTTGTCAGTTTTGGACACAATGCCCACATTATTTTTTTTTAATATTTTGTTGTGGATCAAGAGTGAAGGAGTTGTTCAGTATAATCATTAACAAGTCATTGATCCAGTTATCTGCCTTTCTATTTAATTTCAAATTTACAATCTCGTTACTGCTTCTGTGACAGGAATAGATTTTCAGATTATTTCAGAAGTAGTTAGGATGACATTATGACTCAATGCATGTGATCAAATGTCTCTCTGAATGAGTCTGTTGGATTAATGAAGCCATTTGATGAATTAAATTATATCCCACCAAAGAGCAGACGATGATATTTCAAAATGGAAAAGATTTCTTTCACACATTCTGGTGTTTTCAGTGTCATTCAGTATTAGGAACAAATTCCAATTATGAGAGGATTTTAAAGTTCAAACACAAGGCTTCTGTGATGGTTTGTGGGACTTGTGCCTTAGGACCACTTTCTCCAGTCACAGCTGAGAAGACAAAGACATAGGGCAGGTCAAACAACACAGCCTTAATCCACATGTAAACCAGAGCCAACACATGGAGAAAAGCCAATAAACTCAGTAAATTATTCTACAAAAAAGGAAGGAAAGATACAGAGTTCTACATCTCATTCCCAATCGCTCCCAGAAATGAAGCAGCTCTGAGCATAAGCTGTACCACACTGATAAGATTTGAACTTCAAGTCTTCTGCAGGGCTGGAGGAGGAGGATGAGCAGCATTGCATTTGAGAAGATTTTTTACCATTTCTTCTCATCAATTTCCATAGAGATACGTTGACAAACATCTTTCAACTCAAAATAACTCTTTCTAGCTTTTATATTTTCCCCTAACAAATGTTAAAAACAACAACAACAACATAAAACTAGAGAGAAAGGACCAGATCACAATCTTAACACTTAGGTAATTTAACACTGAATATCTCCATAATCCTTCGATTACTTTCTAAACATTCTCCCAAGCTCTAGGTATTATCATAAGTGCTGACCCTCAGATTCACTCTAAGAAAGCAGCAAGGCTGTTTTGGATTGGTTTTTCTTTCTTACAAAATTAAAGCTCCAGGGTTGCACTGTCCAAATGTGTTGACTGTGTTATTTACACCATCTCATCAAAGCATTTTAGTATCACATTAAGTGTATTTCCAAAAGAGAATTTGAGATTATAACCCCCTCATATGTCCTTAAAGCCACAGTGACAACAGCTTGAGCAGGCCTAGGCTCCCCACGAGACTTTTAGTAATTCCTATAAAGTTTGGGAACATAAGGTAAAACTGAATTTTAGGTCTGCTGCAGAGAAACTTGGGCTCCTTTTGCATTTTGCTCCCCACATAAGCAGAGACTGCTCTCTCAAATGAAAACAAGCTAGGCACAAATCTGGCTCAGACAACTTAAGTCTACTGTTTTCACAGGTGAAAACATACACAAACACTGAGGTAAAATGCACAAGATCCTGAAGCTTGCCCTCACTGCATTGCCCTGGCTGAGGGTAGAAAATGACAATCTGTTAGCACCAAGGAATTATGGGGAGCAAAGATGCAGCACTTCTGCCTTCTTTTTACAGCACTATCCCCAAATCAGAATTTCACCCTCAACAAGGAAAACAGAAGTTAGGAATCAATGTTTGATGGAATGGCAAGGGAAATTTCCCCACATTTACCCTGGACTGTCATCTTTATACCTCCAAGTGCATGTTTTAAAGTCCTGGTCAACTTTGCCCCAATGTTGAAAAAAAATCACAACACTCAAAGTGGTGTTTCAAGGCTGAAATGACAGAATGACAAGATCAGACAGTTACTAGAGCTTAAGATGTTTTTTGTAACTCAGAGCACACAACACAGAACGAATCAAATGAGTCATTGACCTACATGCTATGTCTTGATGGAAAAAGGTTTTGGAAGCGTTTGTGTAAATGCTTCTACCACAAATTAATTCAGTTAGCCTTTAACTCTTCTCTTATTGAGGCAATCTAGCAGAGTTAGGACTATGTTCTCTCATATTCACGGTAGACAAGCTTCTCCACACTTTCCTCTGAATTCTCTCTTCTTTGTAACACTGTCTGGAGACTGTCAAGGAGAAGTTTCATCAATCAAATCACTGGGAACTCAAAGTGATTTTTTTTCAAAACAAGTCACAAACTTTTGGAATTCAATAAATTGATTGTGCTCTTTAACTTCCTTTCCTCGCTGTTTTAGCATTTGAAGCACTGTTTTCTTTTGTGTCTGGCTATGTTAGACTAATCAATAAGAAATTATACTTTTGCTTTTCTACATTCCAAGAAAGCAACATATTTCTCACCGATTTATATCGATTGCAAAGCAAAGCCAGAGAAAACTAATGGAAATTCCTTAGTGTTCTTAATGCTGCCATCTAGTACTGGAGAACTGTACCATCAATGCTAACTTAATTTGCAGAGAGCATTATTTTTACAAGTGCGTATGTCTGTAGTTGTGTGAAGATTTTTGTTATCAGTAAAATTAATTATCACCATTAATTTTACTTGAAGATACTTGCTCAATTAAGACTCAGAACCAATGTGCTATTTGATTACCCCAAGGGATAAGCTGACCAGCTGTGACTGCTAACTGCTGCTTACTTATGGGCAAGATGCATCTTATCTCTTTTTACTTTAAGTCATAAAAGAATATCAAATTAATTTTTTTTTGCATTTAAACAGTGCTGAGCTGTTTGTCTTTTTCCTACAACTATACATCTTCTGCACATGTATAGCTACCTTCACTTTCAATGAAGAACAAAACTCCTATCACAGCTGGAGGAACGTTACCCTGCTTTGAAGGGAAATTAGAGCACCTGCTCCAAATATTTTCTGGAAATAAAAGCCCTACAGAGCAACACTGCCAAATAATTTCCATTTCTTCTCTTTCCTAGACTCTATTTCTTCCTTATCTACTTTTTAGGGGAGGCCCTTGCAAGTTGAGAAAAAGTTATGTCTCGTTGTGCAACCAAGATACCAGCAGGCAAAGAAAGCCTGCGAGATAAACAGTGGCATTTCTGTTCAGTGTGGTTCTGAATAGGCACAGTAACATACCACTGGAAAACTGATTGTCAATGGAGAGTGGAAGATGGGGGTGGGTGAAATAACAGCCAAAAGCATATTTTTTGGATGGTTTCCCCAGCAATTAATTCATTGTTGAGTCTGTCCCCCTGCAAGGATGCACCAAACTGGAGAGTTAAAATTTGAATGGCTCCATTCACATTAACATTACAGAGAATTGATCTCAGAGAAAAGGAGAAAATAATGAAACCAACTGGGTTTTTTCAAACAATATCACTTCAGTCTTTTCTATAAAAATAAATGCCTCAAAAATAAGCAAGAAAAAATAGCAACAGAAAATTTGCATCCCAGAGAAAAGTTAATGTTTCTACTTGGCTAATTCATCACTGAATACTGAAATGCTGACAGCATTTGACAGAGTATTTAATAAGTTTAACTTGCAAATGCACCAGGTCAGATTTCCAATAGAGCTGAGGATACAGCACACTTTTGGAAATCCTTCTGTCCCTTTTAGCACTAATTTGGAGCTCAGCTCTTAGAAATGCAGATCTAGTTATAGACTGCCAGCAAAGTCCAACACTCATTTCTTTTCCAAGCCTATTTCTACAGTGAACAGAAGTAAAAGAAAAAAAATATAAGAGATTAGGAATTTCCCTCCTATAATAAATGCATTGAGTAACAAATTCATCACCTTGCCACCTATTTTTTCTCCCAGCAAAAGCTCCTACACACAACACAATAAAGAAAGTCACCTAACAAATATCAGGAAGGTTTAAATCAGTGCAGTGAGAGCAATATGAAAATCAGTATGTCCATCCATTGCCTGTATCAAAACAAGATAAGAACAGCACGAAAGAATTTGAAATATGGTGACAGCAACATGTTAAAAAACAATGAATACAGTTAGGGAATTTTCTGTAAAATTCTACAGTGACCAAGGAAGTTCTGCCTGGAAGAATGTGACTACTATTAAAAAGCCAAAATATATTTGGACAAAGCTTTCAAACACAGAATAATGATTAAATCTCGGGGGAGGGGGAAATTGCAAGGTGCTTTGAAACACTTTTTACAAAAATGTGCAGGGGAAAAAATAATTTACAAAAAAAGTGTAGACTTTGCTATTCTAGGATGGCAGCAGTGAAAGCATCCTCTAGGAACAACTGTACACTTAAGGAGACACAGACAACTAGAGGGGTCAGACCAAGAAGGAGGGTATAACAGTGGTTACAAAACAGGAAATCTATCCTTTATTTTCCTTTTGTGCTCTGCCCTTGGAAGCCAAACTAAAAATCATTTTTAGTTATCTGAAACTGCAGACACTGACGTACTAAGACTGAACAGATGAAGCAGTAGCTCCCATCAGCTTGGCAGCCTTAAGCTAGGCACCAGAACTCTTGACAAGCCTGGTCTCTCCTCCCTGTAAAGCCCAAATGACAGTGCAAAATTTGGCAAACTGTTGTCATCCCTGCAGCAAGAAGGACTTCCACACTTTTTGCTTCCCTCTTTATTATAGCTTGGTGTTCAGGAGTCCTACAGGTCCCTGAGGCTGCTCAGATTCCATTCATGCATATTATTGTAAAAGCAGCTTCCACACGTGGTGTTGCAGTTTTTCAATCCTTCTGCTCCACCTTGGGGTGGCTTGGCTCAAGTCAACTACTGCCTTACAGTGCAGCATGTCCAAAGGAACCTCACTGTATTGCTTAGGAGAGACACAGGGACACACAACCTTCCTGAGTGGCCTAAATCATTCTTAACCAGTATTTTGCTTCTTTATGTACAGCTGTGCTTGACTAAGTTCTTGTGCAACAAGCACAGAAACACCTGTATAGTTGCAATGACGTGCAGTAATTGCAGACACACTAATATCTCATGATAACATCATTTTGTCCCACTAAGCAAAATCAATTTGTGGCAAGATGTTATAATAAATCTCCAGAGCTCACATGTGCCTCTGGAATTACCACACTATTCATCACCGAGCAGTCCTGGGCAGTGGTCAGCACTGGGCCACCTTTCTTTGCTATGAAGAGGTTTATGCACCTCTACCCCCACAAACCTCTGACTGTTGCTGAGCAGATTTTTTAAAATAGGTACAAATAGAGATCTTCACTTGTGAAAGTCTTTAAGAGATGATAGACAGGAAAAGTGGAGTTCCTGTTCTGAATATTCCACAACAACGATCAGAACAGCATGCAACCAACTAAAAATAACTCACGTAACTAGACAGCATGCACTTTTTTTCCCTTGCTGAAAAGAACAAATCTGAGGAAGCTGCCCTGTTCAACGTGCTCTGAAGTAACCAGCTGATTGCCGTGGAAGAGCTGCCAATAAGATTCATCCCAACCCAGTTTAGTGCGCAAGGAATTCTGCCCAGTGCTCGGCAGCGACTGAAACACAGGGAACCTGACCCCAGCATCCATTGATCTCTTGTGCCTCTTGTCCCTCATGCTTCTCTTCACAAGCCTCTCACCAGTGGCAGAAGAAAGGATTGGTGTGATGGTTTGCCCAGGAGCCAGATCAGCCCTTTCTCTGGCTCGAAGGCCTCAGCCACAAGGTCCTGTACTGGCAGCTACTCACAAAGATAACAACATTTTGTACCAAATCAGAGGACATGTGCCAGAACACAAGACTTTGTCACAGAGGGGGAACCAGACTTCGCTGTATGAAGTGTTTTTAACCAACTGCTGTCATAGCATTCTGCAGTTCATTTGAGTTTATTTAATATTAATTGATTGTACACATTTTTATGCTTTTCCTGGTAAGACTTCTTTCTCTTAAGCAGAAAATTAAATTATTAGACTAATATATTGGCATGAACATAGTTGCAGTCCATGTGAAAGTGATTATAATTAAGCCTGTAACCGCAATTATTGTTATAATAACTAATTATATTTCATGACAACCAATAACAGATTACTAATGCTAAGGCCTTTTGCAGTGATTCAAATACGAAGCAATTTTTAGCTTAGTAAGTATTTTATATTGTGAAAAAGCTTTTCTGTTTTTAACACTGTATTGATGAAAACCATGCAATATTACTATTCACATTAACATCTACTATAACCATTAAAATTTTACAATAACCACTGTTGCCTGAAAGTTTACCTGCTTTATCTGGTTGCTTTGGTTGAACCAAAGATATAACTTCACCGTGTGAACATTATATTTTTTACATCCTTAGAGCACTGACTGCAATGCCACTGCTATTGATTTAAAACACTGGAAATACAGTCGTGAGCAGAATTCAACCCTGCCTCGATCCCATTGTGAATAATGCCATGAAAGAACATAAAAAATGACATTCCCTTCTTCAATCACTTTTTATGATTAAAAATGGGCTTTAGTTTGTGACCACTGGATTTTGAAAAACACCCTGGACTGACAGAATCATTTTAAATAAGGCCTTGTCAACAGCTTCATTTTCTTCCAAGCAGGTGTGCTAGAACTTACACCATCTTGAGAGAAACATTATGTCATCACCTGAAAAAAATAAATGGTCTTTCAGGCACTCATCACCTGAACCATGTATGATTTGAAACCCCAAAATTATCCCATGAAGTTCCACTGGTTTCTTACAATTCAGATTTAAAAGTATTTATGTAATATAAGAAGACAAGGAAATCTTAGGAAAAAATGTTCTCCCATATTCGGGAATGGCTGTCATACAGGGTTTAACACAGTGAATGATTCACAGGACAGTGAAGTCAAAGTGCCCATAAACTTTTACAAGAGTGGAATTAGACCAGAACTTTGTGTTATAGAAAATGTCACCCTGTCCACTTAATATTCTCTAGGGAACAACACTATAATAAAAGCAGAAGAGAATTCAGCATACATGGCAAGGTATGTACAGCAAGTCTATTACATCCAAGGCTCTCCTATCATATTACAAAGATATTTCAGTATCATTACCTTTAGTAATGGGGAGATTACTGGCAGTCCCAAGAAAGGCTAGAGGCTTGCTGAAGGTCACACAGGAAGTCAGTAGCAAGGTGGGAGCAGAGCAATATTAAGTCCCCAGGTCAGCTGCTGGAATGTGCTGATCCTCCGATTAATGTGGCATGATTGCTGTAAATGGGCTTATCACCATCACCAAGTTATAGAGATAAATGGACCTTTGAAAGAATTAGAGCTGCTTAAATGGCCATACATCACACAATAACAGGGTTCTTCTCATCACTTTTACAGAGATAGAATCTGATTCTTATGGAGAGAAATGTATTTAATTCCACAGTGGGAAGGCAAAGTTGAGTCCTTTTACATGCAAATATGAAGAAAACTTATCAGCTAGCATTTCCATAGCTGCTGTTGCATATGCAAGAGCTGTGATGATATTTGCAATTCTGTTACTCATCTCTCCCACCTTAATTCTAGGTTGTTTGAAACTCCATGAAGGGGGAGGAGAGAGAAAGCTGTGAATGCACACATTTTACAAAATATCATCCCCAGAAATAGAGAATGTTTTTCAAAATTCGTCTGTGAACAAAATATGTCTTGCAAGATCATAATCAATCACTGAAAGTACCTCATCTGGAAACTCAAGTGAATAAAACCATATTGCAAAAACTTCCTATGAACAACAACGTCTGCAACAAACCAGACCGTGGGGATTTGCGAGGATGCAAAACAAGTCACAATATGTTTCTTGAATTCCTTCCATCCATCTTTTGATAACATCCAGCTCCAAACAGGGGAGTCAGGTGTTGCACCACCCCTCTGCTTATTGGCCTGAAGACTGAGCGCAGTGCAGCAAGGAAATATGCTGCCCCAGCTGGCTTTTTTCCCTTCGTCTGTACAAAATCTGAAAGAAAAAAATAAACCACCACAACTCCTCCCAGCACTCTTCTAAGAACATATCACTTCCATACTCTTCAATATCAGACTGTACAACTTGAGTCCAATAGAGGGAAGCAATTGTAGGAGTATTTGCTGAAGTGCCCATTGTCCAGACAACTCTCTCGTTACCTGCCGTGCTGAACCCCCTTTTCTGAGCCACTTGAAGAGACAACAAAACACTGTACAGGGCAGCAGGACTGGTGGGTCTGCATATTATGCCATATGTCAGGTATGAGACCTTTGTGTTTGCTGAATCTAAATTACACCCTTTTGGTCATACATCATTAACTCAAATAACTTTTGAATTAAAGTCAGCTTCCAGGGGTAAGTGAACCAAAACCTTATCTTTTATTGCTTGTTAGCGCTCTTAACAGACAAGAACTAAGAATATTCTTTGCTGACAAGGCAGTACATCATTTCAAGATTAAGTGTAACACTGAATAACCATCATTACTGTTGCTACTTAACAGTAATCTCTGTTTCCCTATAATTTTATTTATTGATGTAATTTCACTTCAGTGTTGAATGTTCAACTTTTTTTTCCAAGTTGGTTTTCTAGAAAAAGCATACTTTTCTTAATTCCTTCTTCAAAATTTTAATACTTTCAATTAATAAAATGTGAGCATTTTTTCTGTAAAATTAAGAGCAATAAAGTCACTGAATTGTATGCCTTTGTCAGATGGACATGCATGTGTCCAAAATTAGTCTAATGGACTCACTGGAGGATGCCTGATCTTCTAAATTAGTAAAATTCAACACATGCTGCAGTCATATTCTTCAAAAATTTTGTAAAGTTAAATCAGTGGCTGCTGAGGACACTTGATTAATAACAAAGATTGAACTAGATCAGACCAAAATTGTGTTTGGTATCATGTTATGTCTATTAGCCCTTCACCAGTTTCACTTCCTTCTTCATGAGGTTTAAGAAAAGACTTAAAAAGCACAAATCAGCACTTCTGGGTTTTAAGAATAAATGATGTAAATTATGTGAAGTGCCAGTACACTGTGATTCAGGCACAGTCTGATTGAAACATTATGAACCCACTGTTCTGCATTTCAAGCACTGGCTGCACTGATAGAATGATGATACCAGTTCCTGCATTCATAGTGTATAAGGTACCACACTTGGGGCACAAGAGATACATGTTTGTGTTAAGCAATTGAATTAAATGCATCCATTCATGGATAATGCACTTGTTTCTGTAATCATCTACACTCTAAGGCAGATGGAAACAGTAAATTTTCATAAATACTTGAGACAGTGGATTTTAAATTCAAGGAACCAGTTCTGAACTGCCACAAGTGAAGAGCCATATTCAAACCTATTCATCACCTGTCCCAAAAATCAGACTGAGCTTGGTGGTCCCTCCTTGCCCATTTGGTGAAACACTTAATTCCAATGCTGAATAGACTTAAATATCAGTGTCCAAAGATGTTGTAAGCCTAAAAAGCTGCCTAACAACTAATGGCATTTTCCCCCTAAGTCTTTTTCTTCTTTTATTTTGAAGATAGATGGGAGGGAAGCAAAAGGAAATACTCTGTATTCTTCCTTTCAAGCAAGAAATGCCATTGATTTGTGGTAGGAAGCAGAGAGAATAAGATAAGGAAGTCACAGTTTAATACAAAGAGATGGTTACAGAGATGATGTTTAAAACCCAACAGAATGAGGACAAATGTACCAACATTGCCAAAAATTGAAAATGCCTACCTTTGCCAGTGATGTTCCCCCTTAAGTGCATAACTAAACTACAGGTACAGTGGTGCCTTTCATTCCCAGGCCAGCAGCTCTACTGGTGGAAAAATGTGATTGCTTGTGAAGTTTAATTGATTTTTCTAAAGGTCTGAAAGTCTGTTGTTCCTTTAAATTATTGATGGGTGCCCTTGGATTACTGTGTGCACACTGCTGTCCTGGATACTGGCTAGGCTGAAAAATGGGGCTGATTATCTCTGCATCTAAATGATTCTGCTTGATTAGGTCACTTGTCCCTGTTGGCACCTTGTAGGAGCTTTGGGTGGTCTCCCCCCTCCCCTCTCCCAGCTCCAGCTTCACTAATGATGTTCTGGTTTCATAAATTCTCCCACAAGTTTTAAACAGAAAAGACCTAATTGTATCCTGACACAAAGACTGATGCAAGGTGCTCAGTTACCTGTCCTGTCTTACTTAGAGGAATCCAAACAGGGAAAACATCCCTGTGCACCTGTGAGTGCATCTCAGTTTGTTCTACCTGGAAGCAGGCTGAGGCACCTGCAAACATATCAAGTGCAGGATCTGCTTTTTGTTCAAGAAGAAATTATTTGATGCGAAACCTATGTAACTGATAATTTCTATTTGCAAAGCAATTAACAGTATTAATCACCCAGTACTGCTACAAATCACTCTCAGAGAATGGGTAGCACCACTCTGCTGGCATATGAGGAATTTGGAGGATATGAGGAGGATGCTGGGGAAACAATTTCTCCTAGTCCTAGTGCCATCCCCCATTTTCAGTCTCCCTGTGCAGTTCTGATAGATTCTGATGGAGCATTGTGCAATTCCTCCAATGCTGAAGGGTTGATTCTGCAAATCAGATGTCTCCAATTATTCATGCATGTGTTGGCTCTGTTCACACTCCTCTGTGCTGATGATGATACTGCTACTTCTCTGTGCTTTGCTTGAAGTTCACCAAGAGGTGACAACCCAGGCTCTAAATATCAAACTACACTGGAACAGCTTTAGAGACAAAATCACAAGCTTATTGCAGGAAGGCTGGTGGTACATAGACCTTCCGCTATTGGAAATCAGCGTGAAGGAGGCCTGGTCAGTAGCTACAGTATTAACCTGCTATCAAGTCTTCCATTTCTCTTAATAAACATGAGATCCTGTCCTAATTTTCTTTCCACATGTTGGCATTTCAAATGCGTTGATTACAAAGGTCAGCTATGTTTGGAGAAAAACAGTTTAATTGATTTTATTATTGCAGAAAAATAGAATAAACAATTGCACTTTTTTGCAGATAAAAACCAAAATTAATGGTTGCATATAGCTGAATTAAGCACTTAAAAGTTCAGTCACTACAGAATGCTGACAGTGTAAGCTTAGATCAATACAGAAACAATTTGCACTTCAGGAGCACTGGCTCTGGCTATTAACTAGTAATTATACCAAGTTTGCTGTTAAATTGCTTTAGCTGTTTCCAAGGTGTAACTGAACTATGGCAAAACCTGTTAACACCGTCAGAGTGGGAACTCACATCAACCTCGTACAGTCTCAGCTATGACTGGTCAGAACTGTTCATTCCATTTAATCTTCCACTCCCTACCCCTACTGCCCTACTGCAAACCTCCTTTCATTTCAGATTCTGGGTCTTCTGCACACTGCAAGTTATTCACCAGGGTGAAGATGCTTCTCCTGGGTAAGAGGCTGCAGCCAGCACTGGCCACTACTGACACGGACCCTGAAATATTACAGGAATTGGTAATGCTTTCCCAATATTTTCTCAAGTTGTAGGGAATGGCAACTAAACCTTGGACTTCATCTCAAGACTAGAATTGCTATCCTTCCAAGAAAACAAAGTCTAGAGCTTGGATTTGGCTCACTGAAGGAAACAAATGTTTTCCTCAGTTAGTAAATGAAGTTCCCAAACAATGATGCGAAGATACAAATATTGCAAGTTTACTTATAAGCAAAAGCAAGGTTTAAAACCTTCACTTTGAATTCTCTTCATAGCCTGCATTTCTCCTACAATAGCTGCTGAAACTAATCCCCTTTGTCAAGAAAGAACTAGTTCTTCCTTCAGATATTACCCATGTGGTGATGAAAAATGGAAAAACAAAGGTATGTTGAAGGCAGACAACAGCAGAGCCATGTGTAAGGAAACCCGTTGTTAATCAGCTGGACCAGCAAGACTAGGAAAAAGAGAACTAATTGCCTATCCCAGAACATGCTCCCTGTCCCCTGTGCCTGGTTTTAGCGAAAATGCATTGTCATACTAATTGGTTTCAATATTCAGGGCACCTGAAAGTAACTGCGGAGTTTGTTTTGTTAATGTATAACTCAATGTGGACCAAAGGCTCACCTGAGTGTACTACTGCATGTTCACACTATCATTTCCCTAATTAATGCCTCCTGCTGTGGGCTTCACCTCCCTCTGCTGTCCACAATACTCCAATCCAAACAGCAGCCAACACTTTATCAATAGAACACGCACATTCAAAGGCAGAAAAATAATTTTACACTTGCTGATTATCTGCATAGGTATATATTTGGCTTTTCTGTCCAAAAAAAGCAAAACTGATAAGAAACAATCTCAACACTTTATAGACATTGGGTCCCTCACCCACATCTCCCTTCAGCTGATGTGTTAACATTACCCACCACTGCACACAGCTTTTTGACAGCTTATTAAGACCAGCTTTAAACAGAGGTAGTATAAGACAAACTGATTGAGTGAATATGGCTGAATTAGGCACTACAAAATTTCATCTGCAGAGTTATTTTTTAGCTATATAAAAAGCCTTGGTCATCTGCTTGCTGAAAAGGGAAAAGAGCTGCAGCCCAGTTGCTGTTTTTGATCAGCCTGGTTTAGTTGCCAAACATATTATTTGGAGATGAGGTTGAAAAGAAGCAATCAGAAGGTGAGCTCTCATAACACAGCACAGCTTAGCTAATAATATGATAATTTTAAAAGTAAGATGGTTCTTTACAAATGAGAGAGATGATTTTTAAGGATAAGCACATTACTCACCTGAGTACCTCAACTTCAGAGACTTTCCCTATACCACCAACAGCAGGGGAGTCACAAACTACACAATGACAACTTAAGTATTTCTTTGTCAGACTCTTGTGTGGCCTGTCTGCACCAAGCACTGGAAAACAAAGCATTTAGCCGTTTTCTATGTTGGACAGCGTGAGAACAGTTGAGACTGACAGCATTGAAAATTGTAATTCCTCCTTTTGGCTTCTCCTGCTCAATCTCTTCCTTTCCCATCATCCGTTACATTCATCTCATTGCACCATTTTTATTTGTTTCAAAAGGCTCCCCTGCCTTTGACAGCTGCTGTGCACTTCAGCTGCTTGTCCTACTTCCACACAGCAAACCACACACTCTTAATGCCTCTAAATCACCACCTCTTTATGCCCACAGAGGTCTCACCTATCATTGCTTGGTGCCAGTTTGGAAAGCCTGCTATTGTTGCCACACATGGCAGTTATTGGTACAGTGCCTTTAGCACTGCTCAGCCCTCCCTGTCTCAAAGCTGTGTCTTCCCAAGAGTCGCTCTTCCTAGAGCACAATTATGATAGCCAGGTCAGTTCACTTTCTACTCCATCTCTTGGTATCCAAAACCACAGAAACATCTCTTTTCCATGGAAAGCACCGTAACCACAGCACTCCACTGTTTTTAAGTAAAGGCAGTTCAAAAGTATATAACATTAATGCACTCTCACCTGTCATCTGCTGCAGACTCCAGAATAAACTTCCCAAAAGATTTGTGTGCATGTGTAACTGCAGTCCTTCAAAATAACAAACTCCTCTCTCTTCAAGTGCAGATGTTCCTGTAGTGACACCTTTTCCCCACTAAGCCAAACAGAACTGATAGATTCACTTTCTACTATAAATAAATGCTCTAGCTATTACAACCACACATTTCAGATTTTACTGTCTGGAAATAGTAATTTCCTACGAATACTGCCTACAGGTCCATGAGTCCCTCTGCTGTAACACTGATGACTGAGAAAGCACTTTCATTACCTGGCAAACAGTATCAGCATGGATTAGCACTCTCCACAAGTGATCATGCACACACATAGAGCACAAGCATCCTTAGCTATACAGAAGGTAAAATCATGGGGAGAAAACCAGCTATGAAAACCCACATCTAAATCCAACTCCCTTGACTTCTGTAAAGCAACAACATCCATATCTACAGCTTCCAGTTTGGATTATTACAGAAGCACAGTATTTGCAAAATAGCAATCTGGATTCAACCACTGCACTGCTTGAGAGAGGAGATGAGGGAGAAAGAGAAAGAATTTCAGATCCATGGTTTCAATCAGGCCAGAGCAACATGTAATTCATGCCTGGGATGGCCACCACAGTCCATCCTGCTTACATATTAACCAGCTCTGTCTCAGGTGCTCCTGGGGGCTTTATTCTGTGTGTGGTTTTGAGTTCTGGTTTGGGGTTTTTTTGTTTTGTTTTCTTTTGTTTTGTGGTTTTGGGTTTTTTTTGGGGGGCGGGAGGGTGGAGCAGTGGTGCTAATAGAGAACAGACATGCAGAGGACAGTGACAGTCCTGCAGTGTCATTCCTGAGCTTGTTACCCAATAACATTTGCTGGTGGTATTGACATTATGCTTCTCATCAGGAGACAGACTTGTGACACCCTGCCCAGCTTGCATCAGTAACAGCAGGACACCACTTTAATGTAACTCATGTGTTTTACATGAACATTCCCGGCAGGTATGAGTGTGCCTGCCCTTGCAAAGGCTCACCAGAGAGCTTCAAGCAAGCTAAATTGGCCTACAAAAGTGTGTGTGTTAAGCTGTGCTCATATAGCCCAGGACAAATTCACACATTCACATCAAGAGGCTGAGTTATCCAGGGGATGCTGTGGTGTACACTGCTCCCAGTTCCTCTTCTAGCTGAGAAGTCACTTAAAAATCAGTGTGACACTATTTTTGCACTTAGACCAATCCCCCAAGCTGTACTCTTCAATGTCATCACAGACATTTTTCTTCCCGGACTTTTCCTTTGCAGAGAGCCCAACATTCTCTGCAAGCCACTGGCATAACTGTACAGTGGCATCTTCCATACCTCCTCAGTAGTGCCAGCCTGCCCTCAAAAGAAAGAGCACAGGCTCCTAGTAATCCCCCCTGGAATCCTTTGATGCAAAGAGGGAGAACACATTTTAAATGCCTATTGCAAGTCAGGATGGGCAGTGAGTGCCATGTTTATCCTACAAACTGCACAGCAAGGCAGGTTTGTGTTGTTTTTATGTCAAAGCATAAAATTCTTAGGTAGGCAGCTAATCTGTTGCCCACAGATATGCACCAAGAATTTAATAGTCACAAGCACCATTAAAAAAAAAAAAGTTACCAATGCAATTTATATTTTTAAGATCTATCATTGAAAATTTTTCCTATCACGGCTACAATTTGATGACTAGGGAATGTGAAATTGCAGCCTTTTAATATGATTCAGAAACTATTTTTGCAAACTAAGATAAATGTATTTAACCTCAAAATACTTTACATGATGTAAAATTTTATGATGTGCAATCAGTTCCAAGATTGCACAAACATAATGATGGAAGTGGAAAATTAGTAGGCAGGGTGATATTTTTTCATTAAAGTCACTACAGCATCAGAAAAAAAGTAGATAAACTTTGGTAAACAAACCCATCTTCACATCCAAACCTCCCACATGACTTAATAAAAATTTTACCTCTTTTTCTCTCTTGGGCTACAACACTAAATCTACCATGTCACTAAAACAAAATAACAATGGGCACTTTGTTTTAAGGTAAAAAGTACAAGCTTTACCATTATTGACTCAGCAGCAGTCAATGCTCAGTAGCACAACCAGCACTAATCACTTCTGGATGTTTAGACTCACATTCAAGGACAGTCAACTTCCCAAAAAGCCAAAAAATTGATCATAGTTATGCATGAAAATAACCCATGTTTCTGAGCTGTAACCTAATCATGGGCTCATTTGAAAACATTAATCCCGGTGAACAGTTTTGCAGAAGAGAATTGACCTTCCCTGATGGATCAAAACAGAAAAGTTCTCTCAAGTTCACTAAGAAAAAGAACTCAGAGGAATCCAAGAGGGTTTCTATCCAAAGGAGCTCTGACCTGTCTCTAGGCCTCAAGGTAAAAAACAATGCATTTCCCCTCTTTTTTCAATAAGGATATTATAAAGTCAGCTTCATTGTTCACGTCGAGTCCCATCTAATCCAATTAATCCAGACCTAGCTCAGCTATCCAATTCCTAAGGGATCATGGACCAAGAGAGCAAAGGAGGCACAAGTCAGAACTGTGACTGGTGAGGCTATGTAAGGAAGTCTGCTATGTTTGAAAACTAAAGAAGATCTGAAAGAATATAATAAAACACTGCAGATAGGCTCCAAATTAGCCTGATCTTAACAACCATTTAAAATAGGTTTGGTTTTTTATCCAACTATTTCCACAGATAAATATCATTGTATCCAGAAGTAGACAAACAGGACCTACTTGTCAGCATCTGTAGTCACTTATTTCCTCTAGTCATATTTATTTCCTGAGTGCCACATTTGAGCATAAGCGATATAATGAAGAGTCCTTACACAAATTTTGTACAATTTCTACCAGTCAGTCTCCAAGCCAGAGGAAGGCAAAACAAGACAAAGCCACTATATGTCACTGATACCCAGTTTAAAAAAAAAAGCCACCTCTGGTGCCACAAAAAATTCCTACCATTTTAGTCAAGTCCTCAGGATGGACAAATAACCACACAGGTGAGCTCTGCAGGCATCCATCAGCCCAAGCTTGGCAGTAAGAAAAGGCTCCTTACTATTTCACTGCTGAATGGAAGTAGAGGACACAAATTTCATGTGAGAAGACATCTCCTTTGCCACTTCCAGGTCTGACTGACCGGCATCCTTGTGTTCAGGGTGACAGAAACCATTCACAGAAGCTGTAGGACAAGTGTGAAGGACACAGACAAGCAAGCAGAACTGCAGAGCCCAAAACCAGAGCTTGCTGGTTCCCGGTTCTCAAGTGGGCTGAAAAATGAGAAAAATCCCAACAGTCAGAGACAAACTCTACCAGGCAGAAGCCAGAAAGTGAAGTCATGGTGTCGTTTATCACTCTGGGATGCTGGACATGACTGTGATGCCCTTGGCCCCACAGGGCACTCCCCTAGATGATGTACAGAGTGCTGCAGGGATAATCAGTACCACAATGTTGAACATTAGCTTGAACTGCTTGTTGTAGAATGCTTCATGTTACCTTAATGTCTGGATCTGAAGAGGTTACAAACTAGATTTCATTGCACAGCTGTTTTAACCTGTATCTATGCTTGAGGCCATCTTCTAAGAATATTAAACTCCGATTAAATCCCTTCTTTTGCCACTGATTTTTACATCCCCCTAAAAATTTTGCATCGCCTGGCTTTTGTGTCAATTATTTTGAGTGACAATACCGAAGCCAGAGAAATCAGAAAATTCTCTCATTCCGAACTTTTAAATCCATTTAGTCTGAGAAAAATTTCAGAATATTGTTATAACTTTCTGAAAATTGTAACACACACTTTCCAAGTAGAAATGTCTCAAACATTCATGAAAAATAAAAGCAAATAAACTGTCAAATATATCAGTTTCTTCAGCTGATTTTTTTCCTTAGAAACTTGACCAGAAAGTTCAAAACCAAGATTGCTAAGCTGATAAGAACCCCAAATCCTATCTACTAAATACTATAAATTGGACACTTACTTGGGCTACAAAGATAAAAAAAAAAGAGGGTTCAGACAAGACAGATAGGCTTTGCAAACTAAAACCTTTCCTTTACATAAAATAAATTATTTGACAAAGGATTAGGTTGTTTACCAAGGAGTAAGCACTTGTCTTCAGCACTTCTCACCTGCCAAGTGCTGTGGCAGCAGAGCAGAGCTGGCCAGCTCAGCAGGCACACGCTCCAAGGATGCCACCAACACACCCCAGCACCCCACTAGCTGGGCTTCTGTCTCATCCCCAGAGTGCTGAGTTGGGGCTGCAAGGTCCCTGCTCTGTCCTTATGCTGTTTGTAGCTTTCCTGGCAACAGGAATTACACAAGGAATGAGACTCCTTTCTTTTCAGCAAGATCTCAGCCTTCTCTTTTTTGCTATCAAATGCAAAGAGGCAACCACACACACAATGATGATTTCCAGCAGCAAAACACTTCTTGCCCGCCCTCCCATGGCATTGCTGTCTCTGGAAATTGGGATTTCCCCTTGCTGCTTCTTTTAACCCATGCAGTCCTTGAGTACTGAAAATCAATATTAATTCAGAAATATCTGCTAGGGGAAGGGGCAATATGCACAACTACCAGCTCCTACCATTTTATCTCAGCTTCCCAAAGGCTTGGCAATCTCCAAAGTGTCCCAAACCCAGGAACCATGTGACTGAGTCACACCTTTTAAAAAAACAAGAATAAACTGCAAATTATTGCACGACACTTGCAAATAGAGCTTAGCCTCAAATACTATTGGGAAAATAACAAGTATTTTTTAAGGACTGGGGAGGGACTTTATTCCTAGCCTTTCATTGTTGGAACTGGCACTGATGAAGTTACTTTTTTTCTGGCTGTGAACCTCTTTACAAAGAGCAGATAACGGGTGCATTTTGTTTGTTTTGCTCTACAAGCTTTCCTTCTGGCTGGAGAAGTGCACCTGTTTAGGTCTGTGTTGTTCTTCTGATTTTTATTATGCTGAACTAGACAGAGGCAGTCCCATGTCTGCATATGAGTGCCCTATAACTCTGCACATCAGGGAAAATCATCTCTAGGAAGAGATGTCCCATAAGGGCCCAGCATGAATAAATATCCACGATGGGCAGATATTTTTAGGTGATATTTAGGACCTTGCCTACATGCTGCAGATTTACAAAACCAGCAAGGCAAGCTCAGGAGGAGGAAGATTGTGTCTGGATTCCCCAGAGGGAGTAAACTTGTGGAGACAGAATAATTCATTCACACCTCTTCCCCACTCCCTACCATTGACAACTTGCCAAAATCACAAATCCCAGGGAGCTGCTGCCAAGTTGCTCTTTCTTGGGAACAATTCTCATGGTGGCTGTGGGACAAGCAGCCCTCCTTCCCTGGTGCCAGCCCACCCAGCTGCTTGGAGAGAATACAATGTGTGACAAGCCTAAGCAGGGTGCCACAGACTGCTCTCCAGTTAGGGAGCTGTGTCTGTAAGACAGACTGTCTCCCTGGGCTTTCTCCAAGGATTCCTGGCTCCGTACCACCCGCCTCTGCAGAACGTGGTTGTCGCCTGTCAGCTGTGACATTAGCACAGAGACTGGCCTGTTTCCAGCCTGTAGCGTGCCATGCTCGCTCTCTGCTTCACTCTGATAGGAGCCTTTCTCTTGCCCAACACCAAGAAGGCTGGAGCACAACGCTCAGTGCCAGCCTGCAGTTCCTACACAAGTTGTGCTCCAAGAGCATGCAAGAGCCACAGACATCAAACAACTTCTCCCCACTCAGGCAATTCCACTTGCCTGCTCCAACTCCCAGCTATTCTTCCCAAAATTGCTTTCAACAGCATCAAATCCTTCAGAAGCACAATGGGGGTCCATCTGCAACACCACTTCTGTAGGGAAGCATAACTCCAAAAGTCTCTGGAAAGAAGAGACACGAGGAATGTTAATGAGCTGCACTGGAGACCACCTCTCCCTCCTGGATAGGAGTGAGCACAAGTGGCATGAACAAACTGGAGCACTTAGAGGGCCTGCAGTGGTTAGTTTGGCTGAATTATTTGGGGGGTTTCTCACAGATGTATGTTATAAATGAAGTCCATGAGTGATGTAATACCCCCAAAGTATTACAAATTACCCCCAAAGTCGAGGGTGAAACCAGCAGCAGGACACGGCTTCCCAGCAATGCCATGGGCAGCACTGGGTTGTGCACATCACAACACTGCAGCTACTGAGCTAAAACACAACACTGCAGGGGTTTGACACTGCATAAAAGATTTCAGAGAGCACCACACTGCAATGACTTGTTCCATAACTCATGCCAATGCTACAGCAACTTCCCCACAGAGTCCATGGAGTCCCTGCCTGGAAATGAGATTATTCCAGGAAGGAATATATATCCCCAGTCTTGTCCAATTGTTCCTTCAGTCTGTCCACTGCATAAGGTGTCTTCTGAAGCCCAAGAAAAAAACCTGATGCTGAAGAAGTGAAGCCAGAACTTTGCTTTTAAGATATGGAACCTCTGGAGTTTTCTACCATAAAAGAGCAAATATTCACATGGTTGTGTATCATCACTGTTGTGTTTTCATGGCAGCAGAGTGCACTTTCACTGCAGTGGAGGGACTAGGAATAGCACACTCAAAACAGTAAGAACTCACATGAAAATTGCAGATAATTTGATAGCTGGGTATTGGCCACACCAGAGGAGAGCAGCACTTCAGGCTCCTGCCAGCTCACCCAGCTGGCCAGAACTCTGGTGTCACCTTCCAGCCCATGAATTTTCATGCATCTTCTCTCCAAATCAGAAGACTACTCAGGTGCAAAGGCCTCCAAGATCCCTTCTAACAAAGAAAAGTCACTCTTTGGTTAGATTTGTTGGATGCTGGCTGAGAAGAAAAAAGCCCATGCTGGAAAATTAGGGTAGAAGATACAGAAGTCATAATTAGAAAAATTACAAACAGAGGATCAGAGATATTATCCTAGGCTGACATGATCACCTACAGATATACTAATTATATAACTTAGGAAATCAAACCTGTGACCAACTGGGCATGAGGGTCAGGCAAGTCAGTTCCTGCACAGAACATGTCAAGTACCCAAAGACTAACTTTTTTGTTATTGTTATTTAACATAAAGAAGTTTTGGCTCCAGAGAATCAGGTGCAGTTCATGATACTGCAGTGGGATAAAGCCTATGTCAAATATGCTTAGAAAATCTCAAATTGAAAAAAAGAAAAAAATCCAGTGCCACCCGTGCATATTTCTTTGCTGCTTTTCCCATGTGTTAATAGATAGGGATTGACTTTGTGAAATTGCTGCAGCAAGCTGAGAATGATATATGAAGTGAGAAATTCTGCCCAATGCACAGAGAATATGGATGTGCTATGTTACTTGCTGTGCACTGCACAGATACACAATATTCATCTCAGTCAGAGCAGCAGCCAGTAAAGCCTTCAAAGCCCCAAAAGTTGTGCACACCTGATGCAAAAGCCCAGCAAAGCTGATGGTTCACTTCCCATGGTGTCCCCTGACAGCAAAAGGGAGAGGTGGACAAATGGATGCAATAACAAGGGGTGAGGGGGGACAGGGGGTACCAGAGGGCAGAAGGGGGGAATCAAAACCCAGAATCAAGAGGATGAGTAGCTCTGTAAGGATCAGGTCTCATCATTACAAACACAATATGTGTGTGGAGACGCACAGGAGGGATTAAGCTCCAGCAGCACAAGTCCAGCCCAGCTGTGTACATGGAGAGCATGAGGAACAGGGATCTGAGCAGCAGCACTGGCAGGGCTGGAAGGGGGTGAATGTGGCAGGACAATCATACCACACTAACCCAGAGGGCATGCATGAACATTGGCAGTGACTTTGAAGCATACCTGATTTACTTCCTAAGCCACTAAGTAGCTACTTGTTACCCTTAGATGCTGACCATATGTTTGGCAGCACACAAGAAAACACTGGAAAGGCATGAGGAGGATAACAGCTGCATCCCATGGTTCAAACAGTTAATCCGTTTTCTCAATGTTCCTAACTATGTAGGCATCTGAAAAAAAACCACAACCACCTTTGCTGGAACAGCCTCCTCTTCCAAACAAGTGTTAGTGCATTGAGCCTCCTTCTCTACACTCCACATTTCTCTTTTCTGCCACAAGAGCACAGGCCACTGAGCTACAAGGCAGCAAATCTCCCCCACTTTCCCACCAGCTCCATCATGCCACAGCCTGAGGCATGTCTAGCTGGCTCCCCAACCCGGCCTGCACCTCTTATTTCAGGAATTATTCAGCCTTTTGTAAAAACAAGTGGATTTCTACCAGGGAGGTGATGCTGTTTCCATCTGTACTGAGATTTTGAAAGTACATCTGCACAAGAGCTCAAAGATATTACCTCTTTTTAAGGATGATGCACCTGCCCCTCTCTTTCCTGCCTCTTGGGCCCATTGCTCTCCTGTAGCACTGCAGGTCTTCTTTAATCAATCCTTGTCCCACACCTGCTCTGCAACCTATGTCCAAGGTTGGTCACTGGAAACCCTCTCTCCAGAGGTCCCACATATCTGCACTTCACAGCTCCAGTCTCTGATTCGTCCTGCAGTAGGGCTCTGTTTCAGTGAGGTGATTTGCCTTAATTATACATTTTCTTGCTGCTGCTGCCGTCGCTGTCTCCAGCCAGAATGGCTTCCTGGAGGGCCACTCACATCACATGTTCTCAGAGCTGGTCAGGCATTTCCCAAAGATTTTTTTTATTTTTTTATTTTGCCCCTGAACAGTCAAAAATCAAACCCAGCAAATCTCTTCTGAGTAACTCATGGCATGAAGACCTGTGCCACTCTCATGCCAAAAGCGTGCCCATCCCAGTCTGGTGACTATGTTGAACTACTTTTCCCACCGAAGCTTAGCTTCACCCTAGACTTTAAAACCTCTCTAAGTTTTCATTCAAACAAAGCTGCTGTGACTTCATTCAATTGGCATTTTCCCACATTGAGCCCTGGGTTCCCAGTTAAACATGAAGCCCTACTGAGGCAGATAGAAAGCAACAGTAGAAGGGCCTCTGGCAATGAGCAGATCTTTGGTTCAGTCAATCAATCCATGGTCACAGCAAACCCAGAGCCACCCCTGCTGAGGCTTTCAGCCCCCAGAGACCAGACCAGCTTATTTTGCATTAGGGGTGTATTTTGTGAATACATGCATCTGCTGCCTGCCAAAACAGCTTTGTATGGGAATGGAGGTGTGAAAGAACAGTACAGAATAATAATAGCCTAGAACTAAGTCCATACTGACCTACAGTCAACCTTCCTTGCCTCAGTCACAGAAGTGAGAAGTCCCTTTGCAAATCCATGCTGAAGTACCTCCTTTTTCAGGACCCAAAGAAAATATCAAGAGATATAAAAAGAAAAATCACATCCTTCCTTTTTTGTTCCTGCATATGCAGGACATACCCTTTGTGTCTTTGTGAGTATGTGTGAGTCTTTACGTGATCCTGGGAGCATGCTGTGATTCTGTGCTTAGTGCCACAGGCTACCTGACCTGCATTTCAAAGAAACAAAATAGTTTTGTCATTCCAGGAACTCCACTCATTATATAACACTACACTCACAGCAATCTGTGAGCAGTTCAGCTCCCAGGGCAGATGGAAAGTCAGTGGTGCTACACAACTGATATGCTGCTTGCTGGTGATGCTAAAATTCTTATGGAAAACCAAATAGCAAGACATGCTCAGCAAAAAAAAAAAAAACTAAAACAAACAAACAACAAACCAAAACAAAAAAATTACAGAAATTCTGCATATCTGCTCTAAATAATGCTACAAAAAAGTAAAAGCCACAGTAAGGGGGTTTTTTTAATGTTCATTGTGCTAATAAATTACATTTTGAATTCTCCCTTCCAAAAACAGCCTATACTACACTTCATCTTCTGATAAGAATTCCCAGTCCTCCAGCATTTCTCGTAAAAATCTGGTGAGACCTTCACGGAAATATTAGTGTGCAATATGGACCCTTTGGGTACATCCTTCCTTCCAGCAGCTTCCTCCCTCCCTCTCCATCCACATTAGCTCAGAATGGCATCTGCTCCAAATTCGTGGCACTGCTGAGCACACTCAGACACCACAGACACCCTTATATCCTGCCCAACCTCTCCCCATGGGCTTCAGACTGCTTAACACTTCCAAAAAATACCCAAGCTGACAATGTAGACATCATAAGAATACTCCTCTAAAGCCACTTAAATATACTTTAATTAATCCTTTTAAGGAAAGGAACTTGTCCAAACTTCTCTGCACACTCTATGCACCACCCTTTTCCCCTGCAGCCTCACCAGGTGCAATCAAGATACTCTTTGAAAATTAATCCCCCATTGATTGGCTTAAAGGGAACTAACATGATTTTTTTTTAATAGATCCAGGTATCATGTAAAGGAATGCTAAAATATTTTCAGGATAAAAGGAACACAAGTTAATATCTACTTTCTTTGTCCACATTTCTGCATCCTGCACATTCATATGATCTTTATGACTTTTGTATAGTAGTTGTCACAGACTTCTCTGGGAAAAGAACACAACCAAGGAATTTCCTTGGTTGAAGATTTAGTATTAATTTTTCAGGTGTGTTCATTCCAGGATTTGAAGACAGACCTAAAAATCTCTGGTCCCAAAGCAAAACCGAAGCTAGGGGTTTAATATAGGAGTGCTGGGGTTAAGCAATTTCTTTTCCTTCGTTTTTCAAAATCTTATGTAAATTGTTAATAACCCCATACTGAGGAAATAAATTTCACCATATATGATTTGCTATTGTCTGATGGGAATAGCAGAGTGCAAAGTACAAATTGACAGAATTCTACTATTTTCCTCTCTGGAGTTTCAGATCAGCACATTCATCTCATCCTCTTCCCTCTCTAATTGTTGTGCAATCCCAGCATGTCTTGAAGCAATGCCAGAGAAATGGTACGAGCATTTCCATGACAAGTGAAGCAAATCCCTGACATGTAACTACAAAATACTTGGGAATCCATTAAGGACAAAAAAACACTCAAAAAAATTTAGATAGCACCAGTTCTTCATGCTGACAGAGCCTAAAGTTAGAAACTGAAATTCTAGATTAACTGCACAGAACCTACACATAGAAATGAATAGCTAGAGAGGACACAGCCTCATCTTGTTTTTTGTAACAGTTACTGCCAGCCATCCACTAGCACCAGTGATAGCCAAAGCCACAAGTTCTTAAACAGAACTTACTCATCTTGGAATTGTCTCATTTTCCTTACAGGGCTAATTCAACAAATTACAGCAAACTGGTCCCATCTTGAATGAAAGCAAACAAATACGAGCTTAATTAACAACACATACTGTTACCCCTGCTCATCTAACTTCCCACAGTCCAACAGCAGCTTTGACAGGTTTTCATAACAATAAAATGCAATAAATGAATTTAAGTCCTAAAGGACTCTAAGCTGCAATGTCAGAAAGCCATGGAAGATAAATGATGTCTTAACTAATTTTATGATTTATTACTCCCCCAACTTCACTCATCTTGTGATGAGGAGAACCCATTTTTCTATTTGGCAGATAGCTATGTCAACCCTGCTAATAGCTACCGTTACCATCACATAAATATGTTTGTGAAAACAAGTGTAGTTTCGATCTGACACTGACCTCAGCACTTCAGTTTTATTACAAGCACAAGATCTGTCAGTAACAAAAATTGATGCACTTAACCAGAGATTCTGCTTGTCTGCCACAAGCATTTTATTCATTTTTCTTTTCCAAAAGTTCATCTTTAAGCAAGTCCAGATTCATGGTTTAAATTACTGTCTTGACACATCATCTGTTGCTTTGTAAATCCGTACAAAGAACATAATTTCCACAGTCTTTAGAAGATAAAGGATTGCTGTTAGCCATCACTGGGGGCACTGTACAGATCTGAATTTAACATGAGCTGTGTAAACCTAAGTGAATTTAAAACTTGGCATTTGAAAGATTTCCTCAGCAAACATTCAAGCTAAGAATAATCTGAGTAACTCCATTTAATACTAACAAGATGTTTTTACATGTCAGGACTCCAGAGAAGAATTTTAGGCTGAGACTTTCCAAACCTCAACTGTTTTGTCTGAAACTGGGGACTTCTAATATTTAGTGGGAGTAGGTTTATGTCAGCAGTTAGCAAATACTGAAGTTCTGTCCACTCTGTCACTTGAAGTGTATGTCCTAGTTACCCTAAATGACACAAAATATTCCAATGTCTCAGAAAGTATTTTCTAAGGGAATGAGTTACTTGTGATGTTCCTGTGGGGTTTTGATGCAACATGGTCAGAGCAGAGCTTGATTGTGGAACATGCTCTTGGAGGATACTGGGCATTCTACCTCAACTCAAATCTACCCCACCTTCCCAGAGTTGCTAGTTAGAGTTGTTAGAAAAAAACCTGGCAGCAAATCAGATTGGTTGTTTGCTCAAGAGGCTACATGTGTTTTAAAATGCTTGTAAGTTTTATGCCTCAGAGAGAAGTTTTAGTACATCTTTTCCATTTAAATGAGTGTAACCAAAATATAAAACAACAATGGCTTTGCTTAAACAATTTTGTTTAAGCACTTCCCTGGGCTGTGTTTTCAAGGTATATCTATGTGAACCATTTACTAGCTTTTTCAAATCAATATTAAAACATTCTAATCTTCCACTTGGCTCAGAAGTTGATGTGAGCTGCCTACCAACAGAAGAGACATCAAGAGACTAAAAAATAGAACACGACAGCCAAACTCTCATATTCACTATCATCTCTGTATGACATTCTCTAAAGCCAAAGGAAGCAGCTAACCACTGAAAACAGCATTTTTTTAAATGAAGGTATATTAAATTCACCATATGCACATGCAAGCCAGTGTGTAAGTGGGTGATTAACTGCTTTGTGCTAGATTCTGAAGTTTGTACAAAGAATTTTGCCTTTCCAGTTGCTGTGCAATCTATCCTGATTTACTCTGTCATAAACACCTGCTGTTCAGACAACTGAATTTAAGATGGGCTTAAACATCATAGCACTGGGCTAAAACACCATAATGGCAGTCTTAAATTGGAGCCTGAGCTGGGCCTAGGGAAAATGTCATACCATTGGGAGACACATCACCTCAGGGTCTGGAGAGAGATGGGACTGAGGGGAACTGCAGCTCCAGGATTGCTGTCTGGAGCAGCCACTCTCCAGTGCAGTGAACCTCAAGAGATGGAGCAAGGATTGATGTCCCAGCATGGGGCAACAAAATAATGCCTGAAGCATGCAAATGTGTGTACATTCACACCTAAAATAAACTCAGTAGGTAAATTAGGGTGAAAAGCATAACCAGTTTGCATGGCAAGGAGTTGCAAAAGTCCTTTTAGCCTCCAGGACCTGGGATCTCCAGAGTCAATGGACAGGTTAGATCTAGTTGGGCAGGGACATCTTTTCTATCTTAGCACTCTCACAGACCCACTTGAGGATTGTGACAGACAGCTGATGACAAGTGCCCAATGCAACAACTTCTCCTCAGAAGAAAAAGGCACTGTCTCACCTGCCAGGCTCCACAGGGGTCAGTTGTAGCAGCTCTGACATCTCTAGTCCCTGTACCCACACTTCACCTGGACTGAGCAGCACATCCATTCTGTTCTTCTCTTGTGAAAGATCTGTTGCTGTCTTGCACAGCAGAGGTTTAAGTCCAGACTGATTTTTATTGCAACATCACCTTGATGAATGAAAAATCTTCTTCTATTGCATATTTTATTAAAAATAGTATTAATATCCATCACAGAAACACAGGGTTGGTTGACACCTCCTATGTGAAGCTGATTCATGCTTGTGCTAAAGCTGGGTAGGGTCCAGATGACTCAGTCAGCTAAGTTACTGCACTGCCAGTTTAATATTTTGCCATCTGCTAACTGAAAGCTCTGCTGCCTGCTGGGTCCCATAAAGACTTTTATTTATTGCATTACACATGGCAACATCTGCCACAGAATTCAGCTCAGCTCAGCTTCCTAATTAAACAAACAAACACTACATCTCCAGTACACGATTGGGTCTAACTATTATTTATAAAACGTGAGATAGGTATTTAAAAGATATACATTCTCTGTTCCAGATGAACAAATACCTCTCCCAGTTTGGGGTGGCAGGGGAATGACTGTTAAAACAAGCTTAGGATTCTCAAGTAACCTATTTCACAATCACAAAGCAACCAGAAGTTACTGCATTTGTTGTTGTTTTGATCTTATAGTATTCTTTAAATTATTCAATTTACAATAATGAGAAAGATCAGATTATTCCAAATTCCTATTAGCTCCTCTCCTGGGTACTGTCTGTCTGTAAAAGCAGGAGAGAATACAAATCTCACTTTGTGCTTGATTTCAGAGAAGAAAGTAGGTCTTAAGAGAGAGACCTGATCTGAGCGATATTGCACCGTTCAGCCATCACAAAAGGCACCATGAATGTACTGCCCAAGTCCATTTCAAACTTTATTGCAATGGGAGAAATCACTGAACAACTATCACTGGCTATGCACCTACATCAGGGCCCTCCCATCTGCGCTGATCACCTGCAGTTAAATCAGACAAACTGGATGAAATCCAGGCCAAATGAATTCAGTAGGAATATCACAAGTTCATGTTTTTTAAAGTCAATCCTAAACAAAAACTTGAATTTTACTTAAACTTTAACCCTTCTTTGACCAATCTCTATTCTTTTAACCCATCTCCTATTTTAAACATTAAAGGAAAGGGGTCTACAATTCCAGCTCTCAAAAGAAAATTTAATTTCCCAGGTTTAACTTTCAAAAATCAAAAGGGACGATATAGCCAAACTAGAGTTACATTTTCCAGTTTGCCAGTCTTTTATCTGGGTTCTCATTTACTGCATTCAGTGGGAAAAATTAAAAAAGACAAACAGAGAGCAAAAAACAACTTTCTGTGAGGGGAAAAGAAAAAAGAAAACCTCTTGTTGACTCTATTCTTTAAAATACATATATCTAGATATCAATTTTAACCAACTCCAATTGCCCCTATTACCTATGTCACACTAAGGCAGTCCTTTAATTCTTTTTAAAACTTGACCTCATTCCTCCTTTAACCAAGAATCAGAAATCATTTAATTTGCACCACAATGGCAGGTGTGTGCTGGCTGCCAACACCCCCAGTCCCTTGGGGCAGACAGTCATCCCAGTCAAGAAGGAAAATAATTGTTTTATTTATGAAA
The DNA here is from genome assembly GCF_003984885.1 of Neopelma chrysocephalum. Lineage (NCBI taxonomy): Eukaryota > Metazoa > Chordata > Aves > Passeriformes > Pipridae > Neopelma > Neopelma chrysocephalum. Next base: position 530,804 of record NW_020897724.1, read on the forward strand.
GCAACATTTGATTTTTCAGTTAAAGTCATCAGAAAGAAAATAATGGCTGTATTTATGAAAGTAACATTGATTTTTCAGTTAAAATCATTACCTTTACAATGTTTTTTCAAAACTGCTGATACCCTGGGGATTTTTCATCCCTACATTTGGTGTTGGGGGTAGTGGCCACTCTCCCACCCTTCTGCCAGGTCAGGATGAGGGGGATCTCCAGCCATCACCCAAGAGTGCAGCTCCCTTGGGGGACCAACTCAAGGCAACAGCTTCTCTGTCATACCACGATAGGCACCTCTACAGCCACATTACTGCCATAGAAATTAATCAGTACAACATAGCACAGGATGACAAATCATCTGCTATTAAAGAGCTCCAGACCCTGAGCTATTCAGGAGTGACTTAGGCTCCCTGCCTACCTCAACCTTTCAGCATTGGAGAAACTCCCTATATAGGAATATAGAGGTTTATTGTACAATTCCTTTGCCACAACACAAATAAGGCAAGACAAGATCATAATAAACAACTTATCAGCTCCATGATCCATAGCACCTATATATGTAGCATTTATAAAAGTCATTTGATCTCCAAGCCTGGAAAAGCTGGCAGCACTACATGTTCGGATTGAACAAGACATGCTACAGGATATGTTGGACATAACTGCTTTTATCTAATTTTGGAGTGTAACATTTGGATATTTACAAGCTTAAGGAAATTTTAAATCTTCTTCAGTATCACTGATATCTGCACAATGAATTATTTATGACTGAATCATCACAAACAGATGACCCTCCCCCAACAACACGTGATCTCTATTCTCTTTCTTCTCCAGCTCTAATACTAAGTCTGACATCACTTTTCTGAAGACCCTGTAGTTTGGCAGAAAAGGAAATGGCAATAGAGAGACAGAAACCTAATTACTTACACATAAAGGGATGAACACATCCACCAGGTGTTGTCAGCACCAACAAAGATCGGGTTCAAAGAACAAGAAGTTGCCCCTTGACAATAACAATTCCCACGTGCCCCTTGAGCTGACATGCACACTGGATACCTTCCCAGGTAGCCTTTTTAATTTAAAATGGCACTTCCCTATTTACCCTGTCCTGTTCTGGCCCTAGCCCTTGTTTTAAGGGAATTCCATAATTTCATGCCATTCAGGTGTCTGCTTTCAGTGAGAGACCCTCCTGCCCCCTTCCCCAGGCACTGAGCTGCCCACACTGCCAGCATGTTGGGCAGCAAGTATTGCACAGCAGTTCTCATAGCAAAGCCCTCAGTTTGCACCATTAGTTTCCTTTGTTGGCATGATATTCTTTGGGAAGTGGGGAGATGACAGAACAGATTCCCAATGAGCCCCTTTTCCCTGCCCCAGGCAGGTGCATTTATCAGTCTGTGCACATTTGGAGGCTCTGCACACTGAGCCAGCCAAGTTGATGCTGAAGGAATTTGGAGCAGGGAATTCTGGTCTCTGTACACTGAGCCAGCCAAATTGATGCTGGAGTAACTTGAGACAGGGAAATGCCTGTAAGTTTGCTCCATTATATTGCCTCATGCTCGGAGGCAGGGAGCCTGTCTTTCCAGCATTGCAGGAATACAGGTAAGTCTTCAGAGGCAGTTCACACCTTTATTCATTCATCCATTGTAGCAGAGGGCTCCTTATATTCCATGGCTTTGGGACACAAAAATACTCTGCACTTCAGGTTCAGCCATATTTTTCATTTTTTGTGTCTACACATGACAAGTATGGACAACCTCTCTGATAATTACATCCATACAGATAAACAGGTTAGCAATCCTGTTCTGTCCATGAACATGCTTCTCTCCCTGATGAAGAGCTGTCTCAAGAACACCTGGACAAAAGCAGGCACCTTACTCCCTGTCAAGTGTTGCTGTGCTCTTCAGTATTCTAGTTCAAATCTTTCTAATGCCATACATAATTTGTCTTGATCTAGCACTAAGGTATTAAATATTAAATCTCATAGAACTGGGGTTTCTTAACACCCCACACTTTGTACATGAGCAGGAAATTTCAAACACTTAAGGGGATGTTAATGGAATTTGACAATTTGCATCATCAAAAATGTGTCCAATCCTCAGAAGAATCCCAAGAAGAGGTTGTGACAGCTCATACTGGTGCCCATAGAGACTGCCTCAACCAGGAGGAGAAATTATCTCAAGGTCTTGCCAATCAGACATGCATTTCACCATGGGAATTACTGCTTCTGGGTGACATGAGCTGTACAGCAGCATTTATCAAACTGACAGGCTTCCACTTCTGCCTGCTTGCTTTTTCTGTGCACGTTCCAGCTGTGGTTCCTGCAGCCGTCAAGTTTAGCTGAACTGAATCCCAGCCTTCATGCAAGAATCAGAAGATTTTACCACTGACACAGCGAATCCTTCTTTATGCCACATGATTCCTTGGGCTCCTGGGTCAGTTCCCAATTCAACCAGGAGCATATCCCTGATGTTTCCTAAGTCTGTTAAATGGAACAGTTCATTTTTCATCAGAACTGTTGTGGTTTAACCTCAGCCGATCACTAAGCCCCACACATCTGCTCACTCACTCATTCTCCAGTGGGATGGGGGTGAGAACTAGAAGAATAAAAGTGAGAAAACTCATGTGTTGAGCTAAAGACAGTTTAATAGGTAAAGCAAAAGCTGCACACACAAGCAAAGCAGAACAAGGAGTTCGTTCACCACTGCCCATGGGCAGATGTTCAGCCATCCCAGGAAAGCAGGGCTCCATCACAGTAACAGTGACTTGGGAAGACAAATACCATCATTCCAAATGTGTGTGTTCCCCTCCTTGTCCTTTTTCCTCCAGCTTTATACACTGAGCATGATACTTTATGGTCTGGAATATCCTTTAGGTCAGCTGGGGTCAGCTGTGTCCCCTCCCAGCTCCTTGTGCACCCCCAGCCTCCTCACTGATGGGGTGGGGTGAGGAGCAGAAAAGGCTTTGATGCTGTGTGAGTGCTGCTCAGCAATAACAAAAACAACTTCATACTACGGATTTGTGTTTTCAGCACAAATCCAAAACACAGCCCCATACCAGCTACTGGGAAGAAAATTAACTCTACCCCAGCCAAAATCAGCACAAGCATCATTGCTGCGACATGTCCTGTTGACAAGATAATCCTCTCTTCATAGAAAGACCATTCCAAGAAGGACAAGCACAATTGATCCTAATTATCTCCCACACAAAGCATGAAAGCTAAGGAGCTGGTCAAGGGCACAAAATTCTCTTCCAGTCTGACATTTCAGCTTATGCACTTTCAAGCCAGTGGCTACTGAAGATGGGGCAACAGTAAAAGCAAAACAAAAAGAGAACTTAAAAGTAGAATTCATATTAAAGAGTTTTAACATTAGCAGAATGTGTCTATTTGTCACCTGCATTATTACCAGTATACCATGTAGACAGTGGCCCATTTTTCTTGAAAAGCAACATGTCTGCCAGTAGACATCTTACTGTCTACAGCATAACACTCAGTGATGATCCAATGCCATTTTGTGTGCAAACTAAGAATACATAATACTATAATTATCAACCAACACTCAACAATTGTGTTGGTAGCAGGCAAATCCATAAATACCATTGGATATGCTATTAACTGATAGTAATACAATATATCATATCATCATATCTGGTCCAGATAAATACTTATTCACTGCTTGTCTGAAATCACACCAACTTCTCACCCTCCCTGCTGAGGCTTTTTAGGTGCAACATCCACTCAGAACTACTCTGTGCCATGCAGGAATCTGGAAGAGATAGTGGAAAGGCTCAAACCCACACACTCATGAACAGAATAATGCAGACCTGTTCATGTGTTGCTTTTTCTAATAAAGCCCAACAAAACTTACTGAAAACAAGTAAATTCCATCCCTAGAGTTAAAATAAAATTTGCTCTTGATGAAAGAGTGACCAGTGACTAAAGGATATCATTGACTGCCTTTTTTTATAGGGATTTCTGTGTAGCTCTACAGAATCCTAGTCATTGCACAAAAAAATGTTCTCCATTTAATAGATTCTTATTGTCTTGGGGGAGGGGGACAGTTACATTCAGTAGAACTTTTCTGCAGAAATCCCCTCAGCTGTAGGTCCACTAAATTCCTTTTAGTTCAAATAACTGAACTCAATTCCCAAACCCCCCTCTGACACAAGGAGCTCTAACTCTGTAGCATTCTGCACTTTTCATCCAAGGTTTTCCTTGAAAGCACTGACCTAGGTTTTTCTTGCCAATATACTAAAGAGCAGTGAAAATAAAAGAAACAATCCTTCAAAAAACATACTGAAAGTAACTTGGAGGACTTTCACTTCTGAAGTCATATGGAATATGACTCCAAAAAATGACAAGTGAAACTTCAGTCTAATTGAAGGGAAAATTGGCAAGAGTAACAACGTTCTGCCTGAAATGGCTGATTCAGTATGCATGGAAGAGCTAGACAAACATCACATGATCTCCCTGGACCCTCTAGACATAAACAATGCAATTAAAAGGAAACATTTACTTCCACTCTTGATGGTATTACCTGAGGGATAGCAGATGCCAGATAGTTCAGTGTTTATTAGAAGCAAGTTTGGCAACTGGAACTGGCTCAACTCTCTCACATTTTTGTGATTTTATAACACCATATGGTCACTACAGATCTCTCTGACTATCTTCTGCTTTAAGTTCAGCTGTTTCACAGAACATTTGAACTGAAGTTAAGCATATTGAAGATATAATGATAAGCAACAGAGATATTTCAGGGGGGCTGTAAAATTGCTAAGAACTGCAGACTGCTATTTGAATGACTTAGTATTTGTTAATACAATGCTTAGTACCTTTGGTCTTTGGGGTCTGCCAACCAGATCAGGTGTACACTGAGCCACCAACCTCACAAGACCACAATAAGGCTGCTGGGCTGAACCTGAGCATGACCCTGAGAGCCTGATGAACCCCCTGAAACATGGTGACAACACCATGGCTGCTGACAGATTGGAAGACAAGCACATAGCACATCATATTTAAAGCTTTATAGAACTTAACAGCATCCTGTGCTGGCTTCAGAAGTGAACAGCAGACTAATGTGTCTGGTGTCACTCACCTTGGTGAAAAGTACTTGCATTCTGCTAAAGTTTGTGAGGATGAAGAAAAGGCAGTAATAGGAGGGTGTCATAATTCTACACCAACATCACTTGCATCAGTTTTGTACCCCACATTCTGCTACACAATGCAAACTAATCCAGTCTTTCCTGCACCATTCCCCTGTCAGGAGCTGGGACAGTGCTAAAGAGTCTTTCTGTTCCAGCAACAAATAAGGGAAAAGCTGCAAGTAGGCTCTAACAGTCTTATATTTGGCAACAAAGCACCAGTACAAAGCTGCTGCAGATGTGGGTCAACATCTCCACCCAGGAGGCGGGTGAAGGAGTGCCACACTCGTAGAGGAGTGAGGCAGGAAGGGTATTCACACTATGTTTTAAGCCACTGCTACATAGTTGTGTAAAGTCCTCCAGGGACAGATGAGTCGACTCAATGTGGGAATTGGGAATTTAACGAGCAATTCTACCCCCACCTCTTCTCCCAAACACATCCCTCAAGTTCCCTTTGACCACAGCTCTTTATAATTTAATTACATTGTGATTCTTCTTAATGCTGAAATATTTTGAAATCGGGGTCATGAAAGATTGCAGGCTGCTGCTCATTTACAGCTCATCCTACAACTCCTAAGGTAGCAAAAAAAAAAGCCTTATGAGGAAGGCAACCGTGGAAGACCTAGTGCTCCACAGAGTATGGTGAAATCGGTATGGCACTTCTTAGACCTTTCCCTAAACCACTTCCAGTTTCCTGGAGTTCGAAAGTTTGTCACTACTCATGACAAAGCAGCTACTACAGTTATTTCAGTTTACTGTGTGGAGTATTGCTCCTAGAACAGCCTCTGTTGGAGCGCTCAAGTTCAGTTGTTCATCTTGAAATATGAGAGACTTCCTAACCCTGCTGTCAACCTGGGCCCTGCCACTCTCCTTGACTGTTAGACACCAGAGGAGTGAGAATTGTAATGCAGAAGGGTTGCTGTAATTATCTTCCCCTTCTCTTTTTGTTTCAAAACAGATTTCCATACTGATTTTATGGACTAGGTTTGGGTTTGTTTCTACTTAAGAACTATTTACTCTAACCTCTCCTCTCCCCCTGTAAACAAGCACCTCTTTGCACCAGGGAAAACCATCCATCTAAAGTTAGCTCAGTCTTTACGAGTATTTAAACAAATATCCAGAACTCGGTTTCTAGCAGCAGTAAATGGCCTCAGCCATTCACAGACAGAAATCAGCCTGACCTCTGCTGACAGTATTTACATTCAGTATTCCAGTTACTGCTTCCAGTGAAATTACCCACGTGCTTATGTTTAAAGATTGGCCCGTTCACAGTGGAGCCAGGCTTCTAAAAATACACGTGAGCACTGATGTTGGCGAGAGGGCAGGCAACTCAAGTCATGGTCGATTGGCATGTTAGGTGTCAATCAAATGCCACTGACTTCCCAGGGAACTGAGGGCAACTAGAGCTCCAGCTAATGAAGTCCCACATTTACTGCATTATCAACAAAATGTATTTTCTAAAACTGCATGGCAGAAGCATCAGTATGGCACAGCAATCTGTTTTGTTAACAACTTATTTAACTGTATACTTTATTGATGTAATCTACAGCAAGGTAAGGTATTCACAATTTCTTGCTCCTCCATGGCAGAGAGCAGAAATTGATAAATCATATAAAACAGAAAACCCCAAGACAGTATTTAAAGCCTGCTCTTATTTTAGCTTCACAAACTTAAACGAGTTCAAGCTTGACACTATGGCAATGCAATGGGTCTGGGCCTCATTAATTTTTAATCAACCTTTATCCACCATAGCTTTTGAAACGAACTGTTACTAATGACTAGTCATATGTCAGTCTAACGAATGGGATGCAGACTTCCATTAAAATAATGAAATTAGCTTATTTGGACTTTTGTTCCAGTTCCATGGCACACAGCCCCAGGTAATTACAGTTAGCACTATTTGCCCATATTAAAGTCTGTTTATTTACTTAAGGTCTTTAGTGAGGACATCCCAATTTAGCTCATGTCAGCTGGTTTTTTTTATGGGTCTAAGAGTACTTGTCTTATTAACAAAGAGATAAATACATGCAGACAGTGCAAAGCGCTAAAGCATCAATTATGTACACATGGAACATTGTGGAAAAAAACAGAATAAGCACACAATTCCTAACCTTATAAACACATCCCAGTGTTTTCCTGTGGCAGCAGCAATTACTGTTGGGAAACAAAACAAGGTCTGAAAGGCATCTTTGCTATGTATAATTTGGCCCCTTCCAGCAACATTTGTCCTTTAGAATTCCAAGTACAGGCTAAAATAAACTAAACTAAATTTTCAAATATTGTTGTTCTCTAGAGTGCCCAAGTCATGACACATTGCATTGTGATGACCTTGTTTTAGAAGTGTATCACTCTGGCTGCACTTACAGGTCATGTTGAGGAAAGGCCCTTCAGACTAACTTGCAATGAAAAGCTGTTATCAACATGTTATTACATAAAAATGTGTTACAACATCAATAATGTTGTGAGCAGATCATATTCAAACTTCACAGCACGTTCTTCCAAAGTTACTTCAGCAAGTCCCTACATCTCAGTCACAGATAATGTCAAAGTGATGCAGATCAGCCCTCTAGAGACGACTTTTAGAGCAGCTGGAGGCCTTGGTGTGAGCATGCCACTGTGCACAGGAGATCACACTGCTAACAGGGGACCTGCTAAAGTGCAGTCTCTGTTTTATAAGACTAAAAATAATCTGCAATGAACAACCTCAAGTGCCAAATCAAGATCTGTTAAGGGAAGAACTATTTAACCACCACTAAATCTATCTGGCAAATGAACACAAGCCTCTGTTGACTTGGAGAATGCATTGTAGCAATTTTTACAGTTTTAACATCTTTTAGGTTTCCAGTGAACTATTCTGACCTGCCCTGAGGCTTAAAGTACAACCCTGTAGGACAACTCTTCAGAGAGAGAGATCACTCCTGCTTGACTCCTCACAGACTGTGTCAGGGGGGAAATAAGGCAGGAATCAAACCCTCTGCAGCCACGGGGCCTGCCCTGCAAACAGGTTGAAAGGTTTCCCAATCACACTGCTCAGAGGCAGAGCTAGGAAAAGCCATGGCTTCTTTTTCCTGGCATGGTGGGAAGAGGTGTAACTTTCTACCAGACCCAAAATATTTCACCTGAAGTAGAAAAGCAGACAAACCAGGAATTTTACAGAAGACATCTTTCTCAAAGAACACTGACATGACCTAAACCCAAGCTTTTCCAGTACTTTTTTCCCCCAAAATACAGATAGTATTGACCTAGATCCTCTCCCCTGTACCAGGTTCAACTCTGCACTGTGAGAGCCCACAGAAGATGAGGTTGCCAGTTTGGGGTGACAATTTGTCTCTCCCTGCTTTGACTGACAGACCTTCACCTTTACTTTGTCACATATTCCAGAAGCCTCCAAAAGATCTCGTCTCACTGCTAACTGAAAAGTACACTGCTTTCTACCAATCTTCACAAGGTGAGGAGAAAAAAAAAATCTCTCCTTTTCAGATGTTTATGAATTATGTGCCTGCAATAAATTGTGTTCACAAACAAAAATTCATCTTCATTTATACAGAAATTCCGAGTTTCTGAATTCAATTTCCAGTGTCAAAGTGAATATAGACACAATATTAATATCTGTGAAACAAACATTTCTTTTTTTTCTTTGCTCAGGCACATTCAGCCAACGTGTGAGCAGACAGATCTAGAGCAAATACAAGCCAGGACAGAGCTCGTGATGTAACGGGATTAGCAGCAAAGACTCCCAATTCCTTCAGCTGACAGCTGTAACTGATGCCACATTTCACAAGTCACCAGAGAAATTGAGGGCAAGTGCTACGTCCAGTTATAGTTACCATGTCAGAGCTGACATCCAATGCTGGATTCTCCCAGCTCAAAGCCTGACACTTCCAACTGACAGTGCAAATGCCACGTTTAAAACCTATAAAAGCCTGCAATCAAAGGGACATCCTGTGCTGACAGAGAACTGCAGAATGCAGGAGAGCTCAAGGAGCTGCCTTCCTGTCCTGTTCAAAGCATGTGAGACTTGATGACCATTTAACTCACTGTTGATAAAGTTGAGGTGTTGGTTTTTTTGCCCTCAACCTCCAGACTGCGTAAGCGTTAAAATAACATGTGAAAAGTTGGAACAAAGAGAAAAATTTATCAGGTTTGTTTTCCCTTCTATTATTATCTTCCTCCTGAAAAATAAAATCATTGACTTTACCAGACCCACTTTCTGGGGGAGTCAGGCACAAAAACAAGTGAGTTTGTGTTACCGTTTTGTCCCTCTCACCGCAAGCCAGAGGACACATTGATCTCTGCTAAGTTGATTTAGCTCAATCTCCAGTCTTTCTCCTTTTATATTACATTAGGCCCTGATCCATCTTTCAAATTACCTTTGGCAATTAACTGAGGTGGCTAATTCAGGAGCTTAATTGCTCTGTTACTCATGTAATCAATGTAGACAAACCATTGCATTAGCACACCAGGTAACTCTAGTATAACAGTTAAAACTTCCATGGTTTAATTCAAGCCTTAGAGCTTTACAGTCCCTACTAGGAATAAGTCCAAGTGACTTTCCCATATCAATGCAAGAAAAGCTCAGCATAGCAAAGAACCAAGCTCAGATACCCAGGGACCTACACCATCACTTCTGCCAAAAATTAGTTCCCTTTCACCAAGGCCCTTCATAGAGGGTCAGACAAGTGATTCCTGATCAACTCCTGAGAGGATTCCTGTACTGCACTGTGTCACAGAGGGTGTTCCTGTAGCTGAGCTCTTACCTGGTGCTGCAGGGAAGATTTAGAGACAGATAATCAGGTCTCCAAGAGGTCAGTTCCCAGTTTTCATTAGGTAAAAATGAGCTTCAACTCTGAAGCATGAGGTTTTTTATTTTTTTTCAAAGACTTTGGTAGATTAAATAGTCCTGTTATGTAGATTCCCAGTCCTACCCTGACTTTTTGGATTTCAGGTAATCCTCATAGCAAGGAGTCCTGTGACGTGGATGAGAATTAATTCCTTTTACCATGTCAGAATATCTTGAACACCTGGAAAAAGGTATTCAATAATATTTAAATGTTCTAATTTTAAAAACCCACCGTGAATCAGTTATCCATTACCTTGTCAATTATCAAAGGAATAAGCTTTTCAAAATTCTCTTTATGTAACTGTTCCCTCCTACCCAAACCTGTCCCAGTTCTGCAACAAATTCAGAGACAGACAGACAACTGCAGCTCACTGTGTATTGACAGGGCTCACCCAAGGTCTGTACCAGCTTCCCAGCTGGATCATCATTTGTCACGTTCCTCAAGCAGAGGAGAATTGCACTTTTTTTATTGCAGTTGCACACAGAGTGGTCCACAGTGACACCTCAGTTTCTCTGCTGGACTAATGCAAATTATTTGTATCTCAAAATAGTGTATTTAGTAATTTAATTTTTCCTCTGGTGTATACAGCAACAGCTGCATTAAGCAAAATCTATCACTTTTCACTGTTAAAAGTCCCACTTACTGAAATCCTCAATTCAAATTAGTTCCCAATTAAAAAATTAAGGAGTTGCAATTTGCAAGAATTGCTGTATTTTCAAAATAGCATAAAACTTGTAAACAATGATGACTGTCTAAACAAATATCTAAAATATGGGATTTAGGGAATGTATTTTCAAATTTTTATGAGATCTTCTGTAGAATATGTTAGCAGTTGGAGTTATAAAAAACTAAGATGAAATAGGAAGAATATTTCCTTTCTTCTGGCAGTGTATAAATTGCCTGTATTTAGAATTACTGCCATAAATTTTCAGCGCTGTCAAACAAGCCTGTACTGTTAACAGCATTCAGTGATTACTGTGAAGAGTAAGACTTATTTATAACACAGTAAAAATACGCAAGGAAAATGAATTTTTAAATGGCATTAAGCTGTATTCTGCAGCTATCTAAAAAAAAAAAAATAAATTCATAGTTTTCCTTGAAAGTTATTTGTAACATTTGCATTTTGCTAACTCAGATCTAAAGACCTACACGTGCTGACCTGAAGTCAGCAAGATGACTGAAAAAGGGCTTCACACCAGGCTCAAGCATCCCAAATCCTGGATTCAAACATCTTTGAAGTATCAACGCTGCCCCCAGATCAAGGAGGATTAGCAGGCACAATGGTTTATCTGGAGGATTTCCAAGATGTGCCCATACTGTGAACCCTCCCACACCCAGACTGGGGCACCACTGCTCTCCACCCACATCCTGCACAAAGGGTCGGGTGCAGGCTGACCTGGATACAGTAGGGCAGAACCATTAAAAATTGAGGGAACTCCTCACCAGACAACAATGAAGTGTGCTCAAATGTCTACAGAATTGCAAAAAAAAAAAAAAAAAAAATTAAGCTTTTCATTTCAAAGCAAAAATAGATGCACATTGCAAGTAGTCCTGCAGTCTTATCTTCCCATGACACTCAAATTTACTGTTCTAACAGCTCATGCTGACACATCCAGGCACGTGTCCTCATATCCACACACACCGTGCTTCCAAGATAAACCTGTATGATCTCCCTGTGCCTGTGGGCAGCAGACTGGGCCCTCAGCTCCTGTGTTCTCCCCCTTGTCCTACAGCTGCTATGTGAAACCATCAAGTTTTACCTGTTGGCTGGTACTGGGCTTCAGCAGTCCCAGGTGTAGTATTATTTTCTGTTGAGCACTGTGATCCCAGAGATAGGAATGGAGACACAGTGCCTGTATAAACACATGAGCACATATGTGTATATTTAACCTCTTTCTGCCTTTGTTGTACAGGTAATTTCTTTTTTTAATGGACAGTGACACAACACTAAAATAAACTGCAAACTCAACATATTATATAGCCGTATTCTGTGTTTTGCAACTCTTCCTGTACACAGCCACTTCAGAGCTAGCTCCTTTCTCTGCAACATTTTGTTTTACCATTCTGTCAATAAGGAAAAACATCACCAGGAACATCTTTCTATATTACAACCAATAGGATTTTACAGACATTAAGTGACCTTACACAGATATCAACTAAGTAACCTTCGGCATTTAATTCAGCCAGTGTGATGAAGAGGTACAACTGCAGATTGCCTCAACAATTCTACAGAAAGATAATTTGTGTCAAAAGCAGCTTAATTTTAATTTTTTTTAAGTAGAGCCCAATAATACATTTAGGTATGTCCTTGCTCTGTATTTACATGGTGCCCCATGTTTTAGGAGCTTCATCAGAGCAGTAAGGTCAGTGTAGGTGCACAGACACTTGTGAGTGCAGTGCCCTGCCTATCCCACAGCTACACCTCCCCACTGAAACAGGGCCACTGGGGGACAATCCACAGCACTGCTCTCAGTTTGCAGGGCTGGGGTAAGAAGCCTCCCCAGAGATTTCTGCCTCACCTTTCTTGACACCACCAGCTCCCCAAAAGCAGACCAGAAATTTGCTTAACGGGTTGCAGATGTCATCCCCGTATTTACTCAGTCTTCCAGAAGTTCCTGGGAATGGAGTCAGCATTATTTTTATTGCTGCAACAAATAACAATGAATTTTCATTGTTCCAAGATTCTGCTTGCGACTGCTCCAGGCGTGCAGGCAGGTGGGTGTTCCACAGACAGCCATCCTAGAGCTCTCAGCTTTTCTCAGCTGCTGTCAGCCCAGTCAGTAATTTCCAAGAGATATTAGAATATTCATAGCCGCTTCCAAACAGATTAGGCATAGGCAGTAAATCATATGAGATTAACTTGGCAAAACATTTTTATCCTTTCATGTGCAGCTGTTCAAATTTCTGTAGCAAAGGAGGTTGTTTCATTCAGCTCTAATATTTGGATTTACCTTTGCAACACAGAAGTGTGGAAGGTATGAAGAGAGATCAAGAACTGAGGTTTTACCCAGTATGCAAATACAGCTTTTTTTTTTTCATCCCTGAGGCACACAGACATGCCTGCAATATGGACATCCGCCCTGAGAAAGCAATGGGAAACTTTCCCACCAGTTCTGGGATAAGAACAGATCAATGAACACAAGGTTAACAGCAAGAAGCAGTAGCAAGAAACAAAAAAGTGCCCTTATTGCCTTTTTTCCCCCTTTTAAAACCTGCAACAACTAAAAAATGAAAGGCATATGATAAGTAGGAATGGACTCCACCTGCCATATAGACACCAAACAGCAAACATGCTTAAGACTTGGATTCTTCAGATATATACTCACCTGAGTTTAACTGAAGTAAATTCAACTGGGATTCAAATTCAAATTTTTGTGATACTATTTTTTCTAACTTGAATAGGGATTCACTTTTCTAGCTGTTTTTAAAGTTGAATACAATCTTCTGTGGACATGTGGTGCCAGCTCTGCAGCTGTAATGACTTGCACTGCTGTGCTACAACGCAAGGCAATGAATATCATATTAGACACCAACAGAAACACGGAAAAATTTTGCTCATTTATCATCCTAGGCTTCCCATTGTACCCAACATAAAATGTACATGAATCTCCAACAACATATCTCATGACTGAGATTAACAAAAGAAAATTAACTCTGCTAGAGCAGCTCTGGTAATGACCTTCGACCAGACTGCCTGCTGCTCCACAGCATCTACGTGTGCTGGCTGCACACTGCAGTGCTGGCAAAGTGCACTTGCTGACAAGCTTCTGAAATGTGAATACTCTTGCACAAACCAAAAATCCATCTTCATGAGAGTTTACAAGGGTAATTCCCACCCTTCACACCCTTAATAGTGCTATAAGATTAATGAAGGGACACTAAGGCAACATGAGATCAGATGCCAACTCACTTGGAAGAAAACAAAATATACTTTCAGTTTAGCCACCTCAGCTCTCCTCAAACTTTCTGTATTCGTGCATCAAGCAGTCTGTTTGAAGGTGTGTCATGTATTCCATAGTTTATTTCCGGATACTCAGATACCTCATAATCCTTTAGAGCAGATTAACCATGCTCCTGAAGAACCATATTGTTTCATGGTAACATAGGAAAGCATCATCCTAAAGACCACTAACTCTTCAGCAGGAGCTTTTCCATCGACTTCAAATATAATTTGGGTCAGGCCCAACAGGTGAAGTAGGATCAAATTGCCAAGATTTCACTAAAATAAAATTTCTTATCCTACCATCTTGCTCCAAGTTCTCTTCCTACCAGTCACTGCCGTCCAGCAGCTATAAGGATCGAAACATGTAAGCAAACTCCTCTTCCTTGGCAGAGCCAAACCCACAAAAGGAGTACTTAAATGCTAAAACAAAGCTGAATCATGGTAAGTCATTAGAAGATACCATATTCCAAGTGCAAAAGTGTGCACAAAGGTTGGAAAGCTTCTGGCTTTTTCTCTACAGAAAAGGCAAGCTCATCATTTGTTGAGGCACCTTTCAGGGCAGCGAAACCAATACTCTGGAGCTCCTGGTTTGCTTCCTCAAATATAATTACCCAGCTTTGTGAGCACAAACAAGATTTGTAGCAGGGAACTGAGCAGCTCTTGAAGCCGCTCCGATTCAGAGCGGGAGCCAAAGACTACCAGGGTTAATGAACTTGAACTTTGAATCAAGCCAACATAAAATACAGTCAAAGAGCAACCAACCTGTCTTGTAATGTCTCTGTCCAAACAAATTAATATTGTTCTTGTCACACTCTACATGAGACCAAGGACACTCCTTTATCTCTCCTGGGACAGGCCAAGCATCACAGCCCCCCCCCACACACACACAGGGACAGGGGTTTGGAGATTTGGGCACACGCTCCTGACCCTCCAGGGAGAGTGTGTGTACAAGTTGTGTGTTCAATCTTTGTTAGCCCAGCTATTGAATTTATTCAAGGAAAAGGAGCTACTTCCACTTTGTTTCCATGACAACAGCCCTGAGAATTTTGTCTTCATATAAGTGAGTTATTGTTTTTTGTGCTTCTACAGTCTAGGCAGAGGAATTAACATAGTATGGTCTTGAGAAAGACAGTGAAATCTTCCTATCCTCCCAACACTCCTACAGGCAGAAAATTCTTAGATTTCATTACCAGAGGTATAAATGGGTTGAAAACCAATCCTCATTCCTGTAAGTATTAACACTAGAGAGATTTAATTTCAGAAAACTTCAATGAAAGAAGATTCTTTTGGTGTCCATGTTTGTGTACACATTGACAGAGGAGAACAGCCTATTATTTACTATTGCCTGTCTTTCAATTATAGTGTTTTGAAAGCAGTTTTGAGATGCTCATCCATAAATTTTGGCCACTATTCCTCTCTATAAATTACTTCAACTCTCATTTATTGGTGATGTATTCAAAATACTTTCAGTGCTACAGAAAAAAAAAGTAAATTTTCCCAGAATGTAAAGATCAAAATCTATACAAGACAGTCATTTGAACACAAGAACACTGGTGTCTGTCTTTGAATTAATCAGGCTAAAACAGTAGTGTATGTACCAAAATCCTACAGAATAAGGCTAAAAGTATCATTTCCATTGAAACACCAGTGAAGCTGCTATCCTGTGAAAATTGGATCTGATTCAAAAGATCCTCATCACACAATGGGGAGACTTCAGAAGAGCCTAGAGTTGAATGAGTTGGTGATTGACTTTGTTGAGAAAATACTTAGGGGTGCCTGTGAGAAATTCTAAGCACAACTAGCGAGAAGTTGAATGTGTTCACCCTGTTTCACATCGTTCAGCCCACATTTAAATGCTTAAGAGTTGTCAAATGAACACAGAAGACAGATTTTCCAGAGGGAAGGGGGGGCAGGGGGAAAGAGCATTCTCTTTCCAGTCTGGTCTCCTGAAGAACCTGATCCCCACATCCACAGTGCTCTCAGCAAAGGACGTAGATCATCCCATGAATCGAACAAACACTACAGCAATTCCACAGCACAGCACAACAGGGACACTTATCTCAACACCAAGTGACACAGTGAAACAGATTTCATTGTGTGCTACAAAGTGTTGCAATTCCACTGCCTTGGCTGGAAGGCTTATTACACCAGCTGAAAATTTGGACCCACTACCAGACATTTTTACGTTTGTGGCTATCCTGGAGTTGACTCACAAGGAGTGGCTGCCAGCTCTGATGGATTCTGGGTTCCTTTCAACACTTCAGGATAGATGGGTTCATAAGCATGACATTTACGCTGTTATCAAGCATGTAAGTAAGTGTACTAAATCAGCCACAGAACGATGAATGTTTTAAGGTCAATTGAGTGGGAGAATCCAACTCTGTAAACAGTAAGGGCACAAAAGTTTCTCTTCAATGAAAAAAAAAAGAGGAGAGAAAAAAATAATTGTTGAATAAAGTATGGTCAAAATACTGAAGATCCAGGAGAGGACACAAGTGGAGAGAAGCCCTGGCAGGTACAGTGCTTGCAGTAACTGTTCTGTATAGCACACACTTACTGGCACAGCTGGGATGGCAGCCAGGAAGCTCTTTTGGGGCTAACCCCAAACCTGGATGACCAGGTTATTATGATTATCAGAGCAAGGACACCATCTCAGAGGAACCACTAAGTCTGACCCTAATTCTTACAACCAGGGCCATAAGGGTCACTGAGGTAGTTAAGCGAGTCAGATACATCATATAAGGCTACACTTTCAAACCCCATGTCCAAGTAACCTTGGTCAGCATGGGGAGAAAAGATTCTTTTTTCTAGTTAACCCTTAATCAAGCAGGTAGAGTCAAGCCCAATTTGGGTTTAAAATACTAAAAATTTCTGAGTGATACCAATAAATTCAAAAGATAAGTGGTGTGGTCTTAGAAGGAATGAGGAAATACTAGGATTTAACTGGTAGTTTACACAGAAATAATAAATGCAAAAGTCAAACAGGATCTTCACTAGAAATCATTCTAGTCAGAAATGTAAGTGAACAATACCCTGCAAACTATCACTCTGAAGAGCAAGAACTCCTGTATGTTTGGATAAAAAAGAAGATTAGGAAACCATGAAGTGTCAGGAGCAGATGAGCTTTTTTGAACTGAACTTCACTTAGTTCTAATCTCTCTAATTCCCATTATTATTTTTAGGCAGAAAAAGGTTTCATTTTCAGAATGTAACTGCCTTGCTATTTTCTATGGTATGGCAAGTCTCAATATCCTCTGTGTATTGTATTTGCTCCTATGTTATTTTCTTTTTCATATAATTTACCGAAGCTGATTCTTTTTTCTAATCCCTTTGCAGTCTCCTATTTCACTGCTAAAATGTTGCCTTGAGATGACTGATGACATGTTTGACATTTACATTTTATTGGAAAGAATATATATTGCATCTTTCTTGTCTGTTCCTAAAACATTTCCTCCATTCTCTCACAACACATTTTTGGGGACAATAGTTGCACCCCCATCAATTTTCTTCATTTCATACTTCTTCCAATACTGACTTTTCAAACTTTAATATTTGTGTGCCACTACTCTTTGTAGATATTGTAGCCTTATGAATATTTCAAATCCAATAGCAGTATGATCACTCAACCTTATAAAAGCTCACCAGCATCTATCTTATTTATCATACAGGTCCTGCTTCAATTACTGGGACTATGTCCAAAATATCCTCCCAGTTTTTCTTTTTACTTACTTATATAAATAAGAAAAAACAATCTTACACTACCACATGCATCTTTTCTCAAGCATTAAACAATTCTTATTCCAGTCAAACTTGAAGTAATTGAAATCCTCTGTGATCAGTGTTCCATCCTTTTAATGAGTCTCCACAACTGCATAAGTATTTCTTGATTTTTCCTGCTTATTATCATACTTTAACCACTTCTGGACTCTATTTTAGCTCCAACATCTCAGATTTTTCTTACCAACTAACTAAGTCCAAGCATCATACACCCCCTCATCCATTTTTCCATTTTTCCTTCTGCTGAGCTCCAGTTGCAAAATTCTACAACATTTCATTAACTAATATTCCTTAAAACTTCTCAGACCCCCAATTTACATAGGATTTTACTTCTAGCAACTTGCAAACAGGAGCAAAGATTCAAAGGACTCTCTTTTTATTGAAGTCATTTAAGCTCCCACTCTGAACGCACTGGAATTTTTCCAAAGCATCAAAGGGCAGAAGCTCTTCCTGTAGCAGCAAGCTGAAATAGTTGCTGCTTATCACAGCGATTTCACTCACTAAGGCCACCTGCAGAGCATGGGCTGCCTTGGTCCAGGCCACAGAACTGTCCTTGAAACAGTAATGGGTGCTATGGGTTCTGTCAGAACAGAGTTGCTGTATCCTGGCTTTCCTCTTACTCCTCTCCTCCAGGAACACAGTTTCCTTCCAGCAGCAGAACCGGGCTGGGGTTCTTCCATATCTGCTGTCTGGCTGGTGCTGGGAAGCAGGAACCCAGCTGCTCCCTGTACACGTGGTCAAAGGACCTCAAACCCCCACCCAGCAGGCTGAGAATGTGGCCACGGCAATCAAGCTTATATACAAATAAACATGCCTACATCAAGATCAAGTAGTACATGAGTTATTTCCAAATTATGATGTTATTGTATCCACCTGCCAAAATCTATGTCTGTTTGCCAGAGAGTGCTGGCAAGAATGGATGAAGGACTGGCCAATTAATGAACTTCTCTACACACATCTGTTGAAAAAATACTGAATATTTTACCACCTGCATAGCAGAGAAGCAGCTCTATTGGGGAGTCAACTTAAACCATGTGAGCAGCAGTTCCCAAGACACATCCCAAGGATGGGTACAAAGCCCCTCTTGGCTTGAAAGTATTTTTCACAAATTTATTTCTTGTAAAACTCAGAGACCTTATGTAAGATCCATAAGCTGCCATAAGTTAAAATGTAATTGTAGCATATTAGCATGGGAACTTGTTTTTTTTATCCAACTAACAAAAGCCCAGGTTTATACTTGCTTCAAAAGCTGCTCTGAAGGCCAGAGAGACAGAAAGCAATACAGAATTTCACAATCTGTTGCTTTCCTATCCCTATCTGAAAAAATAGCTCAATACACTGTGACGAGACAGAGTTCTCACCTTCCAGATGAACACCACCATGAAAATTCTGAAATATCCCATTGTATGGTGTTGCATGCAGGAAGCTAATGAAACAAGGCAGGAAACTTTTTTCCACATACTCTCTTTCAGATAAAGAAGATGCCTTAGCCTGAACTGACGCACAGTAAAAACCTCCAAAACAACTGTCATCCAAGTAAAAGTAGCTGAATAATACAAATTGAGGGCAAATAAAAACTATTTGCTTAGAGAATTCCATAGCTTCCAACAGCTTTATTTGGAACTTTAGTCCTACTAGGCTTCTCTAATTAAAATCAGATGAATTTCCAAACTATGCTAACATCTCAACAGCTCATATTCACTGAGGATCTCCCTCATTTCCACGCACTCCCTAGTCTGTGTGTCACCTCTTAGTATCAATCATTAAAATTATTCATGAAGATCCATCTCTTCAGGTTCACCTATAAAAATTAAGGTCATTTACTCTCAAAGCTCTTGGCTGTTATCCTATATTATGCAAAATTCCTCTTCCACAGCACTTCTCTGGGGATGGAGAGAAGTAGGAACAGGGAATAACACAGGACTACATGCAAGTTTTTCATTTATCACAACCTTCTCAAATCCAGGGTGAAGGCTTTCCTGCAGCACCTGGATATGCTCAGATACACATAATGCACAGGGAAATAACCACCAAGATGTCCACTTTCACTTACCACAGCCCCCACAGTTAATGATTTCCCTCTAAGTCTCTAAACAGATAAACTACTTTTCATTTGGTTTCTTCTCTTAAATACAAGGCTACCCCAGATTGCCTGATGCATTTTTGCATTTCCTTATGGAGACAGCTTCATTTCAGCAGCATCTAAGTCATCACTGCACATTGTTTATGAAGTGTTTTCTGATCTTCCAGGATCAAAGTCACTAAATGGTGAGTTACTAATAACAACAAAGGAGTAGCTATTGTGATTCTGTTTAAGTATCCTTCTCTTACACTCCTCTTATTAAAAAAAAACCAACACAATAACTACGATTCAATCATCTAAGTTATTAAGGGAAGATAAAAATCAAAATTTATGTTTTGGAACAGACAACACTAGGTACAGCAGTCTCAGGTCGAGGTGGGTATTTTCTATTGCTTTAAACAGAAAGCACAGCACAGCTCTAGGAATTCACATTTAATTGAATCAGGTTTGAGCAGCCACGGGACTTTGAGCATCATTTGGACTCCAGTCCCCTGAAGAGCACCACACGAACACAGAGCCTGCAATCCCTGTACCCCATGGTCATTGCACTGTGTCTTCCAAGGTACAACTAACAGTGGCATAGTAGTCACAGCACAAAGATTATGCCCTCTAATTTAAAAACAACAACAGCAAAAAATGTGGGGTTTAGATAGGATTCCAGTGTTCGGGGTCTTGGGCTTGCTCTCTGTACAGACATTAATTTCTCCATAAGAAAGCAAGTGGCATAAAAAAAACCATAAAGGCAGCTAAACTGCAGGAAGCTGTTTGTTGGCTTGCATCCA
Source organism: Neopelma chrysocephalum (assembly GCF_003984885.1). Classification (NCBI taxonomy): domain Eukaryota; kingdom Metazoa; phylum Chordata; class Aves; order Passeriformes; family Pipridae; genus Neopelma; species Neopelma chrysocephalum. The sequence continues at coordinate 551,358 of NW_020897724.1, forward strand.
GTGAAACTAGACTCTGCTTATCATACAATATTCACCTACTGCAAACTACTCAGATAAACAGTTACCTTACTCATCCATTCCACTTCAGGTATCTGTTCTGTGTATATTTGGTCTAGAGGCTCCGTGACGAATGTTATTGATCCTTTCAATGGGTAAAGACCTTGATAAGTGATAAAACCATCCACCCACTTTCCCTAATTAAGAAAAATCCAATTACCACACACAAGTGTAAATTGTGAGACTGTAAATACCACCCATCAGTCTTCAGGAATTGGTACAACTGGCAATATGTTCCCAAACCATCTGTACAGCAAAGGATTCATTAAAAATGACTTGACAACTTCTGCACTAGCTTTTAGGACAGCAGCTTGTCTGAAAAGTATAAGCATTTGAAAACAATTACAAACCAAGTTAGAATTACCTATGTTCTCATCATGTGAGGGACTATATTCATTTCTAGAGTCTGAAGCAGACAGTTCTGCTCTAAATTCAGAGGAGCAGCCTCACAGATTGATCTTCTCCCCACAATCCGCAAGATAAGATGAAGTGGAAAAGCTCATGGAGAGGTGGAAATGTAAAACAGCACTGCAGAACATGTAGAATCAATGGGGCTGCTGGAGGGGAAACAGAGCAAACAAGTGCTCATCCCTGGAGATAACATGATACCACACCTCGGAAACCATGATTCTAAAATGACATTCAGTGGGACAGAAGCCACAGGAAGGACTCAGTCTGCAAAATAAAATTAAGATTTTGGGAAAGAGGCAGACAGTGCAATGAAGAATATACAAAAATCTTGAAAGGAGGAAAAACAGTGGAAGAAGAGATCCTCTTAAATAATGAAATTTGAATTTGAATAAATCTTACAAGCTATACCTAAAATTCTGTTTTTCAACGGTATGTGAACCCACCATACATGTGGTCAGACCTTCTGAAAGCTCATGGCACCAAGAGGCAGGATCCTCTTGACATACAGCTTTGACTACTGTGTGATTATCCTGAGAACATTCACATCATGCCAAATACAAATGTGTTCTCCTTGGTGTTAATCTACTAGACCAGTGGTCTCCAATTACAAGGTGTGCTCTACGTGCCGTGGGACTCAGCTGAGACACTCAGCAAGGGAAAACACAAAATAAAGAAGAGGCAAGAAAAAGATGCTTCAAACACCAAGTTGTCATGTCTTGATTTACTTAGTGGACAAAAAGTCATTCACCAACACATTCTAGTCCCCTGTCTGCATAATTCAATACAAGGAAATAATACCAATCAAGGTGATTTGTTAAGCTAATCTATATCTTGCAATATTGATGGTGGACGTCATGTTTATTTTACAAGGATCAGTTTCGTTTCCTTTGCAGCCTTTAAAATTTGAACACAACTCAATTCCTTTGAATACTGCCAGTGTGTTTCATTGAATGACTGAAAAAATACTTATTAAGACACAACTTGTTCTGCACACAGGATTCAGTCCTTACCAAAACAGGGCCAACATCCACAGACACCGAGGAGTCTGGGCAGGGTGTAAGCAATTTATCAGGCCCTGTGTGTCCCCTCCCCTAAATCATTAACACTCCTCACAGCACAGACAGTAATTCATCAGCATTCCCTACCTCTGTGCTGCCTTTCAAGGATGATCTCAGGAGAGTGTGGCTGGAGGTCAGCTGGACAGAGGACTCGGAATTGATGGCTGCACCAGGCAGCCTGGATCATCATTTATCTTTGCTGGCAAGCACTAACTGTTCCTTCTGCTGAAGAAAATAGTCACTAATGGAAATCCTGCCACCACCGTAATTATAACATCTCCAGCTTGATGCCAGATTAATGAGTAGCTGTGGAATAACATTTTTAAAGTTTGACTAATGATGATGTAGGTAATGACTGAAGCGTGAAGGCACCTGCACTGAGATATGCTCCAGGTTTGGACCAATTTGTCCTATTACATCTTACAATATGACAAAAAAAGAAAAGAAAAAATTGTGACTTGAGAATTGGAAAACCAATTTAAGGTATTTTATTTCCTTATGACAAGATGTGGGAAGCCACCAACATTTGAAAGATAATATTTCTAACCTGAAAAATGCTAAGTATTACATCTTACTAAGAAAATGCAAATAGAGGATTTAAGACACCAATAACCAAACATAAATATTCTGGTTTTGTGTCATCAGTGAAATAAATAGAAAACTTTAGACACTACATCCTAATTCTATTTTACTTATTTGTTTCATCAGCACCAGCTTCTGCCAAAAAATGAAAGCCAATCAGAAAAAAAGCTTATTCGGTAAAATGAAGATACACAAACACTCCTCTCTGAAGTAAAACCAGAAAAAGATGACATTAAAAAGCTTTTTCATGTTCAAGAGACAAGTCCAGCAAAACTGAGGAAGAATTAACTGCTGCAAATATATCACTGGTCAAGAAACGGGAAAGGAAATAATCAGATGCTTCCAGCTCATCTCTATGCATCATAAAACAAATTAAATTAAGGTTTTGTTCACTGTGTTGTACAAAAAGTAATTTTGTCAGAGTCATCATGATAAAGTCAGGCTGCTTCTCAATCACTGCACAAACAACTTTTTTTCCTCAAAGGTTATCTTCCAAGGAGATTTAAAATACAAATATATGTATATGAAGTTTATGCCTTTCATACTGAGCATGTTTACTTCAAATGAGTGCTGGGATGTTAAACCCACCCATATTGTTGATATTGTTCTGGTTTATACATGTTATCAAAACTAAAGCTGCAGGAATTTTCTCAGGGAGATAAGACACAGGAAAGTACTCCTTTTATGATTACCTCCTGGCAAGATTAAAAGACATCTTAGGAAAAAACCAACCCATAAATCTACACATAATAGAAATTTTGTGTTTCATAAATATAATGGAAGAGCAGATATCAAGGTGATATTCACACCTCTTCAATAAAGCCAGAATACTAGAGGTGGAGGTAACTCTGACAGTGTTTTCAATTACAAGTTTTGCCATAGTGACAGACTCCTTATGAACTTGTTCCATGCTCACATAAGGAAGACCCAAAGTTTCACATTTTCTCCATTTTTAAAAGTTTGCTTTACTCTTTATGTAGATGCATTTCACATTTATAAAGTCCACACCTTACCCTGACAAGCTTCAACTGCTATTTTAGGCATAGTAAGCAGGTTAAATAGTTGTCATGTTTTCAAAAGAAATGCAACAGTAGATGCAGAAACACAGGACCCATTTTCAAAATGAAAGCTGTGCTGGTAGAAAGGAGTTGGCCTGCATACATATATATGAGCGTAGATAAGTAAGACTGATAGATCTATATTAAGCCATTGCATTTTGACAGTAGAATAGAAATACGCCAAATGATTTAGAGATTATTGGAAAAATGTATTTCCCAGAGAAGTTTGCAATAAAAACTCCTCTCCAAGAGAAAAATCCTACCAAGCAAGGATGTCTGGGAAAAACTTTAAATTACAAAGTTGGGGGGTAGGAATTCAACACTGACATGATTTACCAACTTCAGCACAGGCAATGAATGCTTCTACATCCCGTTATGTTGCAAACATATCTTTTTCCTCAAACCCAGGTTTGGTGGGAGAGGGTTAACATCATCCATAAAAACATTCCAAATGCAGTATCAGGTGAACCTCAGCATGTGTGTATTTGCTCATCACTAATGGTTAGTCTTGCTACAGAACAGACAGAATAGTAAGTTAAAAATCACTCAATTGTAAAAGCAACAACAACAAACCCCACAACCTTGAAAGCCTAAAAATTTATCACTTAAAAGTGAGGATTTCACAGCAGAGGCAGCAATCACACAGTACCTCAGAGAAATGTGATACATTTCTTTCTCATGCACACTGAAAGCAAGAGCTCTGCCTCCACTGCCAAAGCAACTTTGTGACAGCTGAAGTTGGTGAATCCTTTGGGGGACACCAGCCTGAGTGAAATCGAGTGTCACAGGCTTTGACCTTCAGTAATGTCTCTTCTCTAATTAAGAGAGCACGATACTGGAAAGTGGAAAGTATTGTTTGTTTGCAAGAAAAAGGCAATTCTGGCTCTGTTTCCTGAAAGAGTAGCATTTTTGCACATCTCTACATCTGGCAGAATAAGCTCAACAAAGAGCAGTGTTTATAAGATAATTGGAATTTATGGTTATAAGCAGAGACAGACAAAGGTTAAAGACATTTTTTACAATACCTTGTGCTTCACATACAAAACCAAGTGTGACACCGTGTCATCTATTCACAGCAATCTGTGTCTGCTCCCAGACTGAACCAACCACCATGCAGTACACACACCCCATAAATATATTGCTATTAAAAACACAGGACAGAACTACAGCAACACAGTATTTCCATCGGTTAATCACACATCTGTTCTGTGGCAACCCAATTTCAAAGCACCTTGGGATATGCAGGAGAGGATTTTGGTTATAAACTGCTAACAAACGGAAAGAAAAAAGTTAAATGAAAATGTGAGTTTCTAATTAAAAAAAAATTACTCCGGCTTTGTTTTTAAAATATCTTCTGTTAACGTGGTTTTTCTCTCAATCAGCTTAATAACTTAGCAGAAGATATCTTGGCCTAGAATTGACATTCAATTCCAAAAGAGTTCTTTCTCCAGCCACTTTTGCATTACACCCCTGCCATTATGTCTGCTCTTGCCTCAGCTACAGCAGAGTACAATGCAATATAGATGATGTAATCTAGAGGTTAATAGCAAGATTTTCACCTTGACATATTTCTCAGGCGGTTTTGCAATTGCATCTTGAAATTAGAACATTTAATCTTACAATTGTTTGCTGTAGGATCAATAATACTAGAAGTTATACATATATGTAATGTTTCTGGTTTTATATTTGCTGCTATTTGTAGGTCAACTGTAGAAAGCTCACAGTGGAGAGACGAACAGACATGGTAGGTGAACTGCAGAGAAAAGGATCTGTAGCATTCCTGAGAACACCATTTCAGGAAATAAACCCTGAAATCCCACCTCTGTGTTGGAATTCACAGCCCTATTTTTGTTTATACAAAATTGTCATTACCCACCTGAGCAGACAAAAAAAAAACCACACAGAAATTGCAAGCACCAGTTACAGACCCACTTTATAACTAGTAAAGAAGGTTTACTAATGTTGACTCCTTAAAATTTGAGGATAATGCCTCTTAAATTGTTGCAGAATTATTATGTTTGTGTATTCAGTCAGTGCTGGAATTCACTAGATGATGGGAGTGCTCTCTAGATTTTCCCAGCTAAGCACAAGTGATAACTAGAAGGTATCCTCAAAGATTACAAAAAATTATTTCACCAGTGAGGATATTTTAATTAGTAACAGTTGGGAAAAAAAACAATAACTAGGTACCACAACTAAGAACTTCTCCTCATGATATCTCTTTTCTTCCCTTTCTTCTCCCCATCTCACAGTATTCACAGAAAACAGAAAGAATGTGCCCTTCACCTGAGTTAAAAATAATTAACTTAACACCACAGGCAGAACAGGACACAGTTTTAGATCAGATATCAGGAAAAATTTCTTCGCAGAATGGATTGTCATGCATTGGAACAGGCTGTCCAGGGAAGTGGCGGAGTCACCACTCCTGGAAGTGTTCAAAAAACATGTGGATATGGCACTTGAGAATATGGTTTAACAGTGGTGGTGGTACAGGGTTAACAGTTGGATTTAATGACCTTGGAGGTCTTTTCCAACCTTAATGACTCCATGATCCAAAGCTGTTTGAAGAGGCAGGATTTAAGGTCCTCAGTGACACCCTTTATCTTGATAAATTATTAATTCACATTAAAGCTCCCTTAACAAGTGTGTCCCTGAGCATCCACTAACAAAAATAAATACCATTAAATCACATAATCAGCTAAAAGCAGGGGCCATAGAATATCAGGAAAAATGAAAGTCATAATACTAAGAAAAGTTTTAAAAAAATAGTAGCCACAAACTACACAGTGCACAGCTCTCCAGTCTGAGGAATTCGTGTGCAGTCACGACTGAGAGGAAGAGCAGAGGTCCTTCACCACCTGCACGTGGTACTGAAGAATGCAAGGGACTGGCAGCTTTCTCATGGAACCCCACAAGTAACACTGGGAGGAACAGACAGGCAATTCTGCAGCAAAGTACCCTTTCATAATACAAGTCATTTAATTTTTGCCTTTTTGTTAGGGAGGCAAAATCAGTTGCGTGATGTATTTATTATCAGACACATGATGTGACAAGGCAGCAAAGCTGCTGCTTGTGTAAATACAGAGAGTGCCAGCGAGACACAAACAAGTCGTCAGATACTTTTATATTTACAGAATGTCAGGTACATTTTAGCTTTAAATTGACTCCAGCATATTGCTCTGCTCATTAATATATAATCATCATTGCAATTATCTTCCTCCAATGGACTAAAATTAGAAACAAACACTACCAAATGCTGTTTTCACACAGCTGCTACTCTGTCTCCTCTGCTTATCTTCCTGTAGGGAGAATTTGGAAATTTTCTCAAAACCCCATAGCAGAAATCTCAGGGGGATTTTTGGAGTAAAAGCAAGAAATACAGAAGAGGCTGAAGTGTCTGATGGAAAGGTGATATGTAATTTACTGAAGCAGGTTTTCTAGGGTCCCTTGTCCCTATTGACTGACAAGCTAGAGAAAAGTATACCACAAGCAGGCTTACCTTGAAATCAAAATTATCTGCTCAAGCAGAAACAACATTTTTGGATCATGTGAACCTGTCAACTTGTGATTCCACATTTGCTTGGTGTTGTTAGAAACTACACCATTAGCAAAAATAGCTGATTAACTTATCATTTCACAATAGTTTTGCTGTTGGCATAGTTTCAACATACCTCAATTTTTAAGGACATGCTGTATCTTTTCCTTCTGGAGACACATTAGGACAAAACTAAGGAAACAAACTGCCATAACTCCAGGCAGTTTGATTGGGGTCTGCTTTCTTTGTTTTGGTTTGTTTTTAACAAAACCCTCGCCCACCTTTTGCTACAAAGTCAGAAAGGTGAGAAAAGTACTCCAGAAATAGCAAAACTGGGAGCAGATGATCTGCTGTTTAAAACCTGTAGTAACTGTCTTTAATATTTTCAACAGTCTGAACTTCTCTTTTTTACAATTAAATATTCCAACATATAAAAAGAATATCAGGTATTACTCAGACTAGATGAATTCAGTGTTTCAAAATACTGCTATAGACTACTTTAGATATGAATGTTGACCCACTTGCAGAGCAGCTCTTTTCTAGAGGGTTGTTCCCCCCTTCACTGGCAAATAGGGATGCTTATAGCTTATTTCCAGTGTTTTGGATATGACGATCAGCACAGATTCCATATTAATTATAGAGAGGAGGAAAAAAAGACTCTAAAACATAAGCCTAGCCATTATTTACAAAACACATTTTCTGTTGTGATGGAGTTTAGGCCAGCTCCGGCTTACTCCCTCTAGACTCCTGTCTGCTTAATCTTTTAAAAAGTGCCAGTATTTATACTGCTTTGCCACTCACCGGCCCAAATTACAACATATCCACGTTGAATGGGACACAAAAACATGGGCCCTTCCATGAGTAAGAGACAACCCATGCCAAAAACAATTTACAGCCAGAAGAGATGAGAGCAGAGGGACAGAAGCATTTGCCCAGGCAATTTTAACTTTACTAATTTATAATGTGTTTTGCTGTACAGGTATTCTGACCCTTTCTGCCTTGCTTATTGTAGGAGGTTTATGCACCACGGTCCAATGTCAGGTGGCATCACGGTAAAAGTCTCTTCTTTCATTAGAAAAATAAAACAATTGTTATTACCCTGGTACCCACTGGACTGACCTCTGCATCAATCTACCCAAACTTGAGGGGATGAGTGATTCAGATATCCTTCTTGTCAGGGCAAACACCAGTGTAAAGGCCTCTTGTAATCCCACTTGCATTCGTCTTGGACACTGTGCTGCTCAAGTATGCCAGAAAATTGGACCGGAGGTCAGAGGGGGAGGAAGACAACACAAAAAATTTAAAGGGCTGGAGAAAGAGGTCAGCTAGAAGCCTACAAGGGGGCATGTATCTGTGAGCTAATTAACAGTAACAGCAATGAATAAAATCATTGGAAAGTGCAAACACACGAGTAAAGGAAGAAAGCAATTATATGCTTACAGCGATTCATGACACTCAAATACAAAGTACTCTTTCTCCTGAACACACAAGATGGGCAGAATTCAGAAGAAAAGGGTGAAGTTAATGAAAAAAAAATTAGGACAAACAGAAGAAACCTATGGGTAATTACATCTCATTTAGGCAATGAAATTTAGAGGTGGAATACAAAGTGGTGCAAGTGTTTTAGGGTTTTTTTTCCCCAAGACAGACTGTAGGTAAAACATATTCTACCTGTCCATCCCCTCCCCAAAATAGGCAGCTCAGAACAGTCTCACATGGGCAAATGACAGCCTGTGGGCTGTTTTCCCCTCTATCACTTTTGTAATGCTATTATCTCTAGAAAAATATCTTCCCAGACTTCCCTGACCCAGAGATCATCAGCTTACAAACACCTCATAGGTCCAGTTCTGGTCCTACTTCACATACTTAAAATCAGAAACATCCCCTCTGAAAAGCAGAGAAGACAGAGAAGTAACATCAGAGCCTTTTGTTTTCAGATCCCTAGCAACAATCCCATACATTTCCCTTTTCCATGTAGTCCTCTCTCTTTTTGCCCCTCCTAGGCTCAAAACTACTTAAAAGGTACAGTCTGAGCTGTGGTAAAAATCACTAACTGTGAACAAAATGTTCAATTAACATGAAAAACAATGCACGTGTTAAGAGCCTGAGCTACATTAATTAGTCACTTCTTCCATTTCAAATCTGTTTTTACATATGTAAACACTGCAGTACTCAGAGATTTATCTGAAATAAAATGAGAACATGGGCAATTTCCTTCTATAGGGGCAGATGTTGAAGTTGTTCTTGTGATTTTTCACAGATGTTCCCCTCCCAGTATATTTAAAATGGGATTTCTATCTCAGTTCTAAAAATCCATGTTCTCATGGCAAAATGCAGGCAGCTGATAGAAGCTGTGAGCACATTTTGTAATATCTGCATAAACAGGCAGGAACTAGAGAGGAAAGGACATTTGCATCCACATGCATCCACAGCAGGTTCCCAGTGTGCTACAAAGTGGGATATACCACACCTTGACTTCTGTAGTTTTTCTGGTGTAAGTAGAGAGATAATTGATTATCTCTATAAAGACTGCCCCTTCCAGGCAGGCCAAAAGAGCTGAGCCAAACCAAGCAGTTGGAGTATCCTAAGCAAAGCAAAACACTTCAAAATATCTGCTTCACAGCAGTTTTAGGGACTGATTCACCTGCAGTGATATTAATAAAAAATACTATTATTTAAAGTTGATGGTAGGCAGCGAGCAGAGAACAGGCAGCACAGCTTTCAGAGAAGGGAGTACAAAAGATCATTTTGTTGGCTTGTCTTTGCCTTACCAGCTCCTAAGCTCTGCAGCAGTCAGAATAGGAGCTGGGTAAGGCATCAAAACAGAAACATGGGCAGAAAAAGCTACTGCAAATAGGAGAGAATAAGAATGTGCATTTCCTAAGAGGAAGTCCAGGAATGAAAAACAGGTGTTCATTGTAGCAGATTTCAGACTTTCTGTAACCTCCTATGGAGATACAGTCACAGCAGCCTGGACCAGACTGCCCCATTTGATCTCCTGCAGGTGTCTGGAGCAAGGAGATGAGGGACTGAAACATGATAAAAAGCAGATTGGGAAAAGACAACCTACAGAGTGACACCATTCCTCTCCCAATCAGCTTGGCATGAGCAGGCTTACACAAGAGACAAAAGCAATGGTAGTTGAAGGGAACAGAAAAGGTATAGCAGCTTTCCTATAGCCACAGAAAGACCAGTCCTTTGCCTGCAAAATCCTAGACTCCAGTACTGTGTGACCCACTTGGTGTTTTTCAGTCATGCAACAAAATCTGTGGAAAGCAGTAAATTTAATAAAAATTTTAAAATGAGAACACGAAGTTGCAAAGTATGGACAACTTCATAATTACATTTCTCTACATCTTTTCCTAAGCCTTTCCTCTTTCAACATTAGGAATGGCCATGAAATTGGAGACAAGGTAAAGAGGGGGACAGAGAGTGCTGGAAGGGACTCTGAGATACAGATTAAGTGTTTCAGTATCTAGAGCTACAGGCCTGTAAAACCTACTGTGTGATCATCCCAGCAGGTAATTATAGGCAGAGCAGCTGTACACAGAGAGGTTCAGAAAGCTAAATAACTTTTGTAATTTATCTTTCTGAAAAAAAGAAGGGGTAAGGACATGGACATCTAAACAACTGTTAAAAAGAAGGCATGATGCCTTTTCATCATTATCAGTTTACAACCACATGTAGCACTCAGGGCGTGCAAGATCAATCAGATCACAGGTACCACCTTTCCTTGCCCTCCAGCAAACTGGAGTCCTGTTGGAAGTCAAACTGCGAAACCCATTCTTGGATGAGGATTAATGAGGTGTAGCTGTTATTATTTCTTCTCCTTAATGCAACTAGCACAGCTCTTCCAAAGAAGTTTCCTATTCTGCACTACCATTTAAAACTTTTTTTTCAGCTGAAGAAATAAAAGGGAAAAAAGCTTGTGGACTCACATGCTCTTCAAGGCCTCCTGCTTCCCGGAGTTCACCAGCAGGAGTTGACTCCCCTCCTACTTCTCCTCATTAGCACCACCTTCAGCTTTTTAAAAAAATGTTTTCCTCTCTAATCTCTGGTCTCATTTATCCTGGGACTGAAGTTCTAGCATGGAATTTATCACAGCAGAAGCCTTATTACCCTGGCAACACACTGATAGAGCTACAAATATCAAGCAAGAGACAATAAGCTATGACTGGAAAACAGAACTGTATTTAGAGAGAAGCATTGCCCTGCATAAAGATTGCCCGTCTGACAGACAATCACTCTCACTCCAGCTCTGAAATATGTTCTCAGAACCAAGTTTCCTCCATGTTTTCTTCCCCTCTGCCTAGAGTGTAGCAGATGCAGTGCAACTCGGGAAGTGGCAGCCTGAAACAATTTTCCTGTGGAATCCTCTGGCCAGTCCTCAAGGATGGTCCTTCACCACAACTGCAGGGCTTGGATTGAACTGCCTGAGAGCAGTACCTGGAGGTATTTACCAGTGGACAAGAAAGTGCAACATCCCTCCTTCATCTGCCTTCTCCCCTTCCCAGCCTTATCAGTGGATCAGAGTGAGTGGTAATAAATGGATCTGCCATGTAGATTCCTGGCTATGGCCTCTCCATGGCACCTTGGGGACACAGGGAAGTGGTGTGGGTGCCTGGCATGACTATCATCCTGTGATAAAGGTTGTTTAAAATACCTGCCCTACTGGAAACTGAAACGTTGCCACTCTGATTTTCCCAGACTTTTATGAGAAGGGCAAACAGGGGTGGGAGTGATGAGGAAGAGAGTTGAGAGCTCTTAGGCACCCTGGAACAAGTCCAACATATGCAGTCAATATAAACAGATAAATACATGAGAACCAAGACTTGTAGGAGTTTCTTCTCTGGAGTTTTGCAAGACTGAAAAAATGAAAATAATTCAGTTGTAATTGGAGAAACTGGGACTCATGGAGCATTTTCCTTCCCACCAGGCAGATGAATCTATGATTTGTATTCTCTGATTTTAAATGAGATTCTCGCCCATCTTCAGTGGATTTGATTGATACAGCACATGAGGCCACTCAGTGAAATGATACAGTGTAGATCAAAGCATGAAAGATAATTTTCCCTGAAATGTATGTAGCTAAGGGTAAGTTATGACTCTTTGTTTCACAGTTTATGGAACACAATTTCATTTAAAGCCTAAATCTGTCATTTCAGCATTGTTTATCAAAATGCATCCAATACCCTCTCCCCCTAGAAGAATGGTGTCAAGTCAAAGGCAGAAAAATCAAACCAGTACAAAGACATTATTTCAAATATCTAACCATAAAATAAACCATCTTGTGATCTGCATAAATATAATCCAGATATGATGCATGTGATCCAAGCAAAGTAATTCATCTGCAAGTTAAATATGTGGAGTGGCAAAAGGTGCTGTAAAATTTATGACAGAAAGACTGCTTGATATATACATAAAGATGCTATGAACTGCCTTCACCTGCTTGTACATCTATATTTCATCACTCTGTTATTCATGCAGGAGCTGAAGGATATTTCCAACAATGCTCATTTTTAATCTTCTTTCTTCATTACCTGGTTTTTGGTTCACTGGCACTCTGGGAGTAGATTTTTTGTTTTTCTCTCAAAATGATTTCACTGCCAAATTAATATGTGCAACATAATTAAAGCCATTCCATGTGGTGGGGGGTTGGGGTGTGTTGGTTGGGTTTGTTTGGTTTTTTTTCACTACAGCAATATGAGGTTGGTTGGTTCAAAAGCAACCTTACAAACATCCCTGGCACTTCCCTTCTCCCCCACACCAGTAAAATTGCATCACTCCTTTGAGTAAATGTTTACAAACTTAACAGGCTAAGTTGAATTTGGGAGAGATTTGAGAAAGAAAAGAATAATCATAAAAACACATGGGAAGAGGAGGAGGAAGAGAGATGTCAATCACTTTTGCCCTGATATCACTGAACTAAAAGTCACATGCAAGTCTGTCTTCTGTTACACCTGTGGATCCCTGGATCCTCTGGAGTTGCTTTTGTGCTCAGCCTGGAGCTGTTCCACTGAAGCACATACAGGTCACAGATTAAGGATGATTGAAGTTACTCATGTTTTGCTCTTTCCTACAAGCAAGGCCTTCAGTCACAGGGGATGCATAAAAGCCTTGGCTGTGGTCAGAATGTTTCCATGGCTGGTATTTGTTTGCCTTGGTGGCTGGCAGAATCATATCTGTAGTGGTATGATAATATATCATCACATATGTTACATATGGCAATACAGTATTATCACAGATGTGGTGAAATGTGATCTGATCCTGTCCTGCCAACCACACAAAAAAAACCAACCAAACAAACAAAAAAAACCCACAAAACCACCTCTTACTGAATCAGTAAACTGCAATACAGACAACAGCTAAGGGAGCAGGATCCAGCAACCTTTCTCTCCCTGGGAAAACCCACGCTTTCACAATACATCTACTCTCATATATTCAGCTAAAACACTTGCTCATGTTTTCAAGCTCAAGCACTGCACATTGAAGATGACATTAAGCAATTAAGTTACCATGCAGAAGCAGCATTCAGGATGTAATGGGACAGATGCTGTAGAGAAGTGCAAAACACAGTTCAGTGCACTTGTATTGTTAAGGTTCACAGAAATCCAAGGAGTGTACAATACATTCTTGAAACACATTGTCTAGCTGCCAGCCCTGTGGGAAACAGTGAGCAAAGGCTCACAAGAGTCTGAACCAGGTCATTTCTTCTTCAGCAGAAGACTGCTCAGATCTGGGGTCTGGAGAAGGGGAAAGCCAAGCATCCCTCCTTCAGGCACAGCAGTCCTGTGTGCAAAGTTCTCCCACACCATCACCTCCACCACTGTTTCTATTCCTCCTAAAGACTGTTCAGTGAAGCTTCCATGAGGAGGAAGAAATTTCAGGAAGTATGGGCTGCAGCCTCTGAGGAGTCTGATCCACTCTAGTTCTGTACAGGAGGATTCAGTCCAGCTAAATTCCTTGCATTTAACACCGATATCTAGACAGGAACAGGGTTGTGCTGGTCTCAGAACAGAGTCCAGACACATATACCAGAGTTAATGTGCCAGTCAGACAGGTAAAACAGCTCTTAGCCTAATTTAATTAAGCTTCAGGAAGGGTCTAGATAAAGAGAGGAACTCAGTCACTAGCCTGTGTCATCTGCTTCAGCACCATGACCCTTTCTCCTCCTATGGAAAATAAGCAGTTCCCTAACTGAAACCTGAAAAAACTAAACAAACCCCACATAAAACCAAAAGAAATGCAAATACTACCTTTGCAAGAAACTTTTGAGAGGGAAAAGAAAAAAAAAAGAATTTCTAATTCACTAAAATACTGTGATTAGTATATTTGCAGGCTCTTCCCCTCCAGGGCAGCTGTAGGGCAGTCAGCAAGTCCAGGCATTTAGGCAAGATATAGCAGAAAACAGGATTTTTTTTTTCCAAACGTAATTTTTCAATGGAAACAAATTCATGTTATTACCAGGCATAAAACCCTGCATGAAGCTATAAAAACAGGGCTTTTGTTCTGCTGCACAGGAGGAGAATCAGGGTTGCTTATTACCCTGTGAGAAATACTTACAGGAATCCTGCAGGAGGTTTTGTTAACAATACACTACTTTAACTGTCAGCAGAGGGATTTCATTTTAAATTTCTGCTTAATAGGGTTTGTCAGATTTTATAATCAGCTAAAGCAGCCTTAAATGGCCATGGCTCATTCAACTACTTAGACTAGACAGGTTTTTTCCCCTATCATAGCTTAATAGCAATACATAAATAATTAAATCTAAGTCAAAACAAAATTAAAGCAAGATAACACAGATGCACATATTTTCACCCTTCTTCCCTATGTCTGCTAAAGAAAAGAATCACTTGCAATGTTTTCAATTGGCAGAAAATTGAAAGGGAACCATACTTCCAGACATGACTTATTTTTGGTGTGGAGCCACATCAGTTTCAAGTCTGAAGTGCTGGATATAATACTTGACACAGAGTCCCCTATGATTTTAGTTAAAGCTTAGTTATGTGCAACTTCTCACCCTCAAATTCAGCCCAGCCATACCTCCACTGGCAGGCAGAAGTGGTGAGAAGAACAAGCTACCCAGAAAAACAAAATCCCTGTAAAAGAGCAAGGAAATGCCTGGTGGAATATTCTCCTCCAAGGCAATCCAGTCCTGCAATGAAACAATAACCCTTCCTCGCAGCAGGCAGTAGGTGCTTTAGCACAAATCCATGTATTAATGCATCTCCAGTCCTCTGTATTATCTGAAGTCTAGATGTTAATTTGAAGTTTCTGTGTTAACATCAAGATATTTCTACTTCTGGCCCTCAAAATAAATGGGTTTCTTTCTTCCTTCCCCAAAGTGTGCAAAAAAAAAAAAAGTGGAAGTTTTGGGAGTCAATACAAAGTATTGAAACATAATTTCTAGCTGCCAGTCTCGTGGGAAACAGCGAGCAAAGGCTCACAAGAGTCTGAACCAGGTCATTTCTTCTTCAGCAGAAGACTGCTCAGATCTGGGGTCTGGAGAAGGGGAAAGCAAGGTATCTCTCCTTCAGGCACAGCAGTCCTGTGTGCAAAGTTCTCTTGCAACAAGAAAAGTCCTCTTCTTGTAACTAGAAAAGTTTTTGGTTCCTGACCATTTCAAATTGCAGATTAGTCCCATCTATGAAATGGTAACTCCAGTGGTAAAACGTCAATAAAACAACTTAGTGTTTATTCATCTTCAACACATGACAGAAGTTTAGGTCCAAACTACCTTGTGCAAATATCAATATTATTGTTCCCCTGGAAATTCCACATATATCCCGTCTAAAATTTCTGCTCTATTTCACATATTACCCCACACATATATACATCTGTGTAGGGAGCATTGATTTATGAAGTCTTTATCTGTCACACGGTATCTCATGCTTATAGATGTTTAAGCAAAGCCATTTACCTTTCCTTCTTAAAACATCAGGCTGTACTTGCCAGCATGAGCATCTACATCACACCTGACAATACGTGGGAGCCACTCCTGGGAAATCCAATGATCTAATTGAAACAAGCAGGCTGTCTTGAAAAGCATTTATTATTCATTGTGGCTCCATTAATACTGTATGGCATAGAAGTGATCACACTGAAAAGGTTACTGTCAAATGAGCAAGGAATCTCTTTGTCAGTACAGGAAGGTCAACATCTAAGACTAGGACTGAGGCAGGCAGTCATTTATATACAGCACGATGAAAAATGACAGAGCTGGAGACAGATCCACCACTAGAGCTTCACTTTGAATTATTCAGTAACCCTTTTGTTCTTCTCCATGGAACCTGACAATAGTTTGCATATTTTTAAATTGCCCTGATAAGGCCACGGGAAATGTTCTACTGATAAAAGTGCAGAATGCAAATTGGAGCTGGATTTACTTAACTGCCCACAATAGATCATCCTGACATAATTTTCCCCTTAAGCAACAACATGGAGAAAAAAAAGCAAGTGGTGTTTCACTTCCAAGTGTATATCAGACAAGTGTTTCTATTTCAAGATAAAACATGAGACACAAGAAAGGAGGGGCCTTGCAGAAAGCATTTTTCATATGTGCAAATACTCGTATTGAAAAAAAAGTTACCGAAGTAACTTAATTTCTTACATTAATTTCAATTTCTCCAGTAGTAAGAGATGAAACTGTTTAAAATGGGGAGATAAGAATCTGGATGTAAGGAAAAACAGAAAAAAGAATACTCAACATCTTTATCTCTCACTATGATAAATCCCCAGAGTGATTCTACAGCAGAAGTTACAGAACTATAAAAGCAAACACATTGTGGAGGGGAGTTTTCCCCCCTATCCTAAAGGAACACTAACTGAAGTCTGGATGCTTCCTACTTCTATTAATGGGATTTGGAGAACAACTGTTGTCACACAGCAAAGTAAAATTATGTATGAGCTTGCAGATATCATCCCCACCCACCTGAAACTTTGAAAACTGGGAAACAAGTTCAGCCAAAAACAAAACCTTCCTTCAAGAGTTTTGCAAAAACAGGACAAAAGCTTGTCTTTCCCTGCTCTTCCCTCAGACAGTCCACGACAGAAAGGAAATACAAATACAAACAGGGGTTGTTGCTTTTGGGTGCTGTTTTTTCTATGGCTTTCCTTTGATGAAAGCGTGAGTATAAGAGATGAGATGGAAGAAACTGTTCTTTTTAAAAATCCCTCTTCTTGTATTCTGTCATGGGAGGACAACGGGCAGCTTCTCTCTTTATTAAGGGCAGGGAAATGCACAACATGAACTACTTCTAGCAGAAATAGAAATGGGGATAATAACAGAGGACATTCCCTTCCCTCCTGCTCAGCCCCAGTGAAAAGCATCCACATGACTCTGTTTGAGGTGCTGCAGATAACTTCCTTCCCTCTTTGAAGCTGTGGCTGGATCCAAAAGAAATTTGGGGCCTCTACACAAGACTTTTTTTCAGACAGGGAAAGATAAAGGCTGTGAAGGATTTTTCCTAGAAGCATTGCAGCTCACATTCATTTCCAATATCTGGCATTACTTGTGGAGGTTGGGTTCAGCAAGATTATGTTCCCTCTCTCTCCAGCCTCTTTACCTCATGTTTCCTGCTTTCCAAACCCATTCTCAGGTGAGCAGACTGCACCACCTGCATGAACTGCAGTTCCCAAGCTGGGAATTTACTGTTTTCACCCTTGCCAAATTGGTGAAGTGAGAACATTGTCAGTGCATTCACACTCACTGATTCCCAGGAAAGACCACTTTCTTTAAATTAACATTCTGTGAAAGCAGCGAGTGGAAACTCAACATCTTTGAAAGGGATAACACCTCATCGACTAACTTTCTGATAATTAATTAAAATGTTACCAGTTCACTAATTGAAAAATGTTGAACGTATTCCCTAGAACCTTCCATTATTTTTTCCATTACATTAATCATTAAAGGACACCTATTACAGATTACCCCTTTCAAACACAATCTTCCTGATGAAGAGAGTCAGGAATGCTGGCAAGGTCAAACACCCAGCTAAACCCCAATGAGAGCAGGCAACCAGTAAGCACAGTGCTTGGTGAGATTTAGAAAGTGTCAAACTGATAAATGATGGCCTTCCAAATTTAAGGCAGAACACATGCAGTGTAGTACACAAGTCAATACTTCCCCATGAATAATGTATTTGCCTTGTGAGGTGGTCCACATGCAGCCTATTAGTTCTACACCATATTAGAGGAATAAAGTTAAGCAAACAAGCTTTAGTTAGGATCTATTTATACAAAACACAGAAGGAAGTGGGTTTATCTTCTTTAGGTGATGGATGTTCCATAACACCTCAATGCTCTCTTTTTTTTTTTTGTGGGTTACAAACATTTTAGTGCTTATTATTAATAGTGCCATTAAATATACAGCTCACACTTAATATCAGTGTACTTCTACTCCTTCTCAGATGCATAAATTTCATCACAATATGAATTCATAATCACCAGAACACTGAATAAATATTTTTCATGGGAGTAAGTTATTTTTGTAGATGGTGCTGTACAGGAGCTGGCTGTGATTTGTCTCTTAATTGATAACTTTTGAGATCAGGGAGAGGGGAACAGACTGCTCTGAAGTGTGTTCATCACACCCAGGAGACTGCTGGCATCGCTGATATTTCTTCCCTTTTTTCTACCTACTTCATCACTTTGTCTAATCAATATGAATGGTCACATAGTGGTAGCATTATAGATATGAGGTATTTCACTCACCATGATGTAGAAGAGTCATTGCAGAGACAGAACAAGTCTATAGACACAATTTAGGACAGGCAGCACATGGGAGGAGATGCTTATTATGAAGGAGCATCTACTTTTAGACATGTAGCTGGTAAGGCACAGCAAATGAGATCTAAGGGAGAAATACTTGGGGGATTGGAGCCCAAAATCAAATGAAGAGCACAGTACTCAGGTCTAGCAGTCAGAGTCTAAGGGCAGGGGCTGTCCAGGGCTGGTCACTTGAACTATTGCATGGTTAAGCTAATCATGAGCTTGAGAGTCTTGTTGCAGCAAAGCCTAATTTTTCTTTATCCAACATCACCTGCTTGGATGAAAAAACTAGGCTATGTCTTCCAAGTAAATTATTGCTCATCTTCATTGTTTTAAAATCATCTTTATCTGCGGGGAGATTATTTCAATGAGTCAGAAATTAATAAATAGAAAGAAGTGACAAGCCATAAGTGTTCTCTAATGGCACATCTCCAGTCACAGTAGACACAATCCTTTCTGGTACCTTCAAATATTAAATTATATTCATTAAAGAAAAACACAAATAAAAAGCAAGAAATCAGATGAAGATTCAAGTTGATATTAACCTATAGACTTTTTCAAAAAGGGTAGTATTTCTGCTGAAAGGTACACAGGAATAGAAAATATTTCCTCAACTGACATGCCATTTTGAAGACACAACAAAACAGAATATAGATATACATACTTACATCACCACGTTCATCTATTGACAGCCTACCAGCCTGGATGTTTGGTATCTGCTTTGATTCAGCACTTTGGCCCCTCCTAAATCCAAGCCTGCAGCCACAGAACAACTACACCTGAACAGGAGACACTACTTCTGGTCTAGAAACAGCAGCTCATGAACTCCAACCTCGTGCTGGTGAATAAGGAAAAGCACTAGCAACTTGATTTCCATGAGTCCTTCCAAAGGAGTTCAGGGTCTTCACTATTATCCCAAAATAAAACAAACACCCAACTTCAAAGAACAGTGGATGGAACCCCACAGTTGTTATTGGTTTCCTTTTCCTAAGAAAATATGTCTTGCAGCTGTGCTTTGTATGTTGAACAATGTGTTTGCTCAGCAATGGTTTAATGGGGCAACCTGTACAAACTTTTGAACTGTGATTAGGGTGATACATCAACATTTTCAATCACTAGTTGAGTTTATGATCCTTACACGTCACATAATATACAGCTTGTCTTGCACGTACCAAGCACACACCATAACTGCAAACACCTGCCCATGGGACAGGCTTCTTTATGGCTTAATATGCTTATGGTTGTAATAAAATTTATTTTAGGAGAAAGCAGTAAAACAAAATTTAGAGAGTAGAATAATGGGATAATTATGCTCTAAAACCAAATGTGCTTTCTTTATGTCAGCATTTAATGAAGTCAAAACAATTTATTAAAGCAGTGCCTCCATAACCCCACCAGCTAATGGTCAGTTGCCACTTCCATTATAAACTCTGCTTTTCAAGACCTTCATAGAGTTCAGCAATTCCAGCTTGTATTACACTAAAACTTGGCAAAATGAGAACTGCATTTGTACTGACAAGTTTTCCACACCTGAAATGGCTAAAATTCACTTTTAAGATCAGGATGTATTTGGGGGAGAGGGGCTGGGGGGGTAGTAGGCAGTTTGCTTCCAGGAACACAATTAAACAATGAGACAATATTATCTAGAGAAATATCATAGCCTTTTCCAAGGTTTCCTCAGTGTCTCTGGCATTGCAGGGATAAGGAACAGAACAGATCCTTGGGCTGGTTAAAGTAAAGACCACAGGACCAAAAGTAGGGGCACAAGGAGAGGGGGAAAAGCCTTGTTATTTTTTACTAGGAATAATACAGTACTATGTATTTTACAGCTTAGACTGGGATGACATGCCCTGAAATTCTTGTACATCCAAAATTTCTATTAACTAGAAGTTGAGGAACCAAGAGCAGTTTCTTAAATAAAAGGAGATATATATATAAAGCAGAAAAAAAAAGATATTTAAAAGCCCCAGTAGGATTTCAGCTCTATATCAGTATCCTCATGTAAATGTTAACCTGATATAAGTTAATAACAGCCAAGGTTTTTTTCAAGAGAAAATTAGGAGTATTCTATAACACTTAGTATGCAAATGAGACAGTAACACATGCATTCAGGCTGAATGTTTGATAAGTTCCAAGTTCTTGAAGTTGGTCTTACAGAAACAGATATTGTCATTTCTCATTCTTCCAATTGTTCTTTGCTGCTGCTTCCTTTAAAAGCAGTTGGAGGTTCAAAGTTAGCTCTGGGATGGCTCCCTTAAGACAATCTCTTTCCCTTCCCTCTTCTTTTGTTTGGGCAGAAGCAGCCCAGCTACAGCTGATCAGCCTTGGGATGGCAAAATCTGAATTTCCCTACACTGCTGGAAAGCCCCATGGCCCCACGGCTTCCCTGGCTCTGTTGCAGGGAAGAAGATGCTACTGGTAATTCCAGCAGTGCTGTGTGTGTTCTGCCAGCCAGAGTCCAGTCACCACCTGAGCTGTGCATCTGAAGGGAAGCAGAGATCTCAGAGTCAGGGAGAGGAAGCCATTTCCAGGATCCAGCAACAAAGCAAAGCTTAGAGTCAAGAGGAGAGTTTGTGATTCCATTTTAGCAAAACAATTTCTAAGTCCGTTCCACAAATTATCTGTAACCTTGTGCACTCTTTTGTCTCTGACTATTAAAATTGAATTGCATTCAGCATCTCCAGTATTAATCAGAAATCAGTAACACTATCCTGCTGGAGACATTCTACTGAGAAAAAAGGTACTAAAGGGTCATCTAGAAAACCACCACTTCCTTCCCCATACTGAGGTAAGAGTACAGGGAAGTCCACATAGTCTAAACTTCCATATTCATTCTGAAGCTTTCCAATTTACCACTTCCTCACATCAAATATAGATTAGTTTCTTTAATTGCCCTGTATAAATTCATAGCTGAAATGTTTGACTTGCCCAGAACTAATTGTCTGTCGAGATGATGTTTTGCACCCAAGCAGATAGCTTAATTGGATATTTTACTTAACGGCAGGCTTTGTTTCTTCGGATTTCAAGTCTTATTCCTTAGTGTTTGCTGAATTACACATTCTGAACACATCTTTAGATTGTCTGCCTTTAAGTAAGTGTTCTGTTATTCTTTGAAAATAAACATGTTTCACTATTAGCTTCTAGTTCCCTGCCATTTCTCACACGATTTTCCCATATTCCGAAAAAACATGACAGGCTGGTTCCTTCAGGACATAAAACACAGACTGACTGCTGTTTTCAACCAGTTAGCATTCAGAGAATTGTAAATATAATCTAGAAATATTTATTTGCAGAGGACAAGTGTCCCTGACACGGAAGCAAGGCACAACTGGGGGGCAGCACAGATCTGCAGAGGTCAAGCAAGAGCAGGTGAACTTCAGGGGACAGAATGGGATATACCACCAAACCCTTCTGCTACTTATATCATTGCAGGTTTCCTATGCCAAGAACATTTATGGCCACAAATTTCACTCTAGGACTCAGTGGGTGCATCAGCTCTGCCCCCTCCCCACCACAGCCACACAGAGCTGGTGTTCTACAGGGCCAGTGCACACCCTCACACACAACAGGCAAGCCCTGCAAGAAGTCAAGCCTAAGTAAAAAAACTGGAAGTCGTCATTCCATCCTGTGTCTTTTCTCCTTCCTCCTGGAGCTTTCACTAGGAAAAGGAAATTGTCATTTCAAGTCCCAGCCTCCTTTTCCCTTTGCTGTTATCAAGGTCTGGAGAGTGCAGTTTATCAGAAATTATTAAGCACCTCTAGTCCACACAACATAATACTGGCCCAAGTTGCCAGACTCAAATTCAACAGCCCATGTTATAATCTAAAGAGGAACCTCTGAAGTGCCCTTGCTTTCACAGATCCTCGCTCTCACCAGATCCTCAACATTCTCCTGCTGAAGTTTTTGATATTTTTGTGTAATGATAAGCATATAAGAGAAAAATACTCAAAATTTATATCCCATAGCATATGGCAAATTGGATCAAGAGCTTCGTAAAGTGAATAAATTACATAGACTGGGATGCTTCTGATTTAATTATCAAACTTGTCTTGGGGCATCTATTGTTCTCTTTGAAAGCTGCATGACTTTTGCTGATAATGGCCTCCCTCCTTCTGATTAGCACAGTGTATGTGATCTCCATTGCCTGAGTAGATGTTTGCTAATATTTTTTCAACATCACTTATCAAGACACTATTGATTTTCCAATGTATCTAATTACATGACATTCAGAACATCTTTGTAAAAAGCTTTTTATTTTGTGAGATGAGGTCAAAATAATAATGTTAAAAGTCCAGTGAGAGTCAGAAAACCCACTTCTATAAGGCTTTTATGCACTTATAAGTACATAATACTTCTAGTGTCCAAAGTAAAGCCAGTGAGCTCACAAAGCTTCTCTGAGTGACACCCTAACATTAGATGAAGTTAACAATCAAAGCAACTTTGGTTCCTGAAATCCATCGGGGAGTTGAAAGCAGTTTGATGTGCTAATGTTTTTTATTCCTTATTGTTACCAATGACAAGATAACCTCCATGGCTATTTCACAGTTTGCTTCTAAAGAAGTTCTAGTTCTTATTTTGATCTTACTTCATTACACAACAGAACTTGGCCTTTTTGAAGTTCATTGAAGTACAATTTCAAATCTCCTCATCAAGGCTTGGAGTAAGATTTCTGAGCATATAAATCCATGTGGAATGAAAAAAATCTGCTCTACAAAACATGATACACAAGATGAACTGAATGTTCAGCCAAAGTATGAAAGCAACTTTAATTTAGCTGTAGCACTATGGTGTGTGATGCTTTGTAAGAAGTATACACTGCACATAATTCACCACTTGAAATGTCCACACACTTAGAACAGGACCAACAATGGTCCTATCAGTTCAAAAGCATCTGATAAGGGAACCACAGTCCTTTGACTAAGTTATGATAAAAATTAATAATAAACACCTATTGAAACCAAGACAGAACACTGTATAGTGTAGATAGTGAATGACACTATATATATATACATACATATATATACATATACACACAAACAGAGCTAAAATGCTGCTTTTCAAATATGTAATGAATAATTAATGGTGCACTTGATGAAATTAATTTGCTTATTTTCATAATTTCCATACTGTCAAACCCTTTTTCACCTACATCAAAAAAGGGACAGGAGAAGGGAAAGAAAACGGCAATTTTTTTGAAAGCCTGATTCATTAATTTTCAAGATCATCTATTTTAAAACAGCCATTTACAAATCAAACAGTCAGTGTGTATCATTTTGCATATTAATGATATTATAAAATGAACAACATCAAATTTCAATTACAAGCACATGAAGCCAAAAATCAGCTCTCAAGCAGAAGGGACAGATGAACAAAAATGCTCCAAATTCTTCGTGTAGGACTTCACAGAACTTTGAAACATTCTCTCTGCCCAAAGTAAATTATCTTAGTTTGTACCTTTGTGGCACAAAGGTGAATCTGGATGTGTTTATGCAGGTAGCAGCAACTACCCAAAGGTTTGGTGGGACCAAGAAACATTGTAATCATAGTAATCTTCATCTGATGCACAAAAGGATTGACTCACAGCATTTACAGACTGGAAGCAGCAGGCCAGAGAAATGTTATGACATAGATCAGACGGTTATTAGGGGGGAAAAAAAGCACTATAAAATACTTTCTAGCCCAAACACTGCATTGCTGGTAGGAGGGAGAAGTGTGTCTGGATACCACAATAAAGGATTCTGCTATAGACACTCAGCAAAGCTACCCCCAGAGGCCAGTGAACTGGAGCAAACTGACAAGCTGGAAGAGCAGAAGGGCAACCCAGTGAAGATCTGAGCTACAGACCCCAGGCACCCAGCAGGGAAGGCTAAGGGATCAAAAGTGCAATTAAAAGTCTGCAGACAAGAATAGAAATATTGACCAGGAAAGTTACAGAGCTTCAAATGCAGAAACAGCAGGTAACTCCACAGAGAGGGGAAGATGCATTAAGGTCAACCTAGGCAGGATTTCAATCAAGAGGAGCAAGCTAACACCTGGTCAGAGGCTAACAGGGCATGAAAATTAATCTCTGAATGCTGCAGAGGATCTAGACTGCTGGAAAAGTCTGGTCCAAATTGGACAAGTATAACACAGCAGACTAGCAGGTACTGTAAACATACTGCAGCAGTAGAGTTGAATAACCCTGGCTAAATATTTTTATTAGATCAACAACTGTTTGCTATTTACTACTTCAGGTAAAGACCAAAATATTATGAGAACAGAAAAGACAGTTTTATTCACTCAGCAAGTACTGCTGACCCTGGAGAGCACATGGCCATCACTTGCGTATGTGAATCTGGCAGGGGTTAGATCTCATTCCATTCAGAAAAAAGCAGCCAACTCATTTCTGTTATCTTTATCAGAACTCATGTTTTATTAAAACATCTCTTCCAGAAAGGCTATTTAGTCCTGATTTAGTAATAGAAGTAACAAAATATACCACTGCCCTGGCTGCTTCTTCTATGGTGCCTCATTCATTGATAAAAATGTGTTTTCCTTTCTGGTATGAATTAGCACGACTCTGGTTTCAGCTCCCTTTCTACACTCAGCTACACTTACTGTGTATTTCTGCATTAATTTCCAGCGCTCTATAGCACCCAGGATTGTCTCAATCAAAAAAATTTTCAGTTGATAAAACTCATGTTTTTCACTTGAAGACACATTCTGAAACCTCTGAAGCATTTTTGTTTTTTCCATACCCTCTAATTTGCAGCTTCCATTTTAAAAGTCTCCAGGACTATCTGCAACAGGGATGTTTGCCTCTTGTTTCCTCAAAGTCCTGCTCATTGTTGCCCAGAGTCCCATATGTTCCTGTTGTTCTGGGGTACCACACTTGTCTCAGCTGTCCAGTATATTCCTCTTCCAGGAGTCCCTACTGAATTTGTTTTCTTCCAGGTTATTCATTTCATTCAATATCTATCACAGCTCAAGTTTTAGACTGCAGTGAATGTGGCAAAAATCATGCTTTATTTAGCTCTCCCCTGACTCACAGGTCACACCCAAACACTATTAAAGCTTTGATGTTACTTTGAGATCACCAAATAAAACTTCAATCATCGTGTTCAAGAACATGCCCCACAGAACCCCAGACCAAGGAAATTAAATCCTATTGGCATCTACCTTCACCAGTAGTCAGTTTGTCCACTCCTAATCCATATGCTTCAGAATCAAACACTGTGGATTTCTAAGTCAAGTATCTTTCAAGAGTTTAGGGAAGTTAAATTAATGCAATTATATCCAAACTTACAATCTCAGGAGAAAGCTCTAGGCTTGCCTAGGGTTATTTTCAACAAAGCCATGTAGATGGACTTTAATTAAATTTTTCTACTTATAGAACTGATATTTCCCAAGAGCTTTTAGCTTTTATGCATCCTTATTAAAAGTTATTCACATTTCAGAAGTTCTGCTTACAACTGTTCTTTTCCTAGAAACAAAAATCATGGCTTTCATCCCCACCACTCAAAGACTCCCCTGTCTTCTTCAATTTTCCCTCCATGTCCTCCCTTTAATATTTTTAACAGGCTTTTTAGCCTCTCATTTACATTTATCACCTGAGTCTCACTGCTGTACCTAAGCACATTCTCATCATCTGCAGTATCAATAACAAAAACTTAAAGTGGATCCACAAAAAGCAGATTTTCTAGAACAGAAATTTCGTTTTTGAATGAAGTTCAGTTACAACAATTTCTTCTTTCATCATGGAAGTCCTTTCTGGGACATCATTCTCCATAGGCTGAAACATGAGGAGTTTTTCCTTGCTGCATGAGTCACTTCCCTATATTAGCATAAACACCTCTAATGTTACTCCAAATGTTCCTTATAATTATCTGGAAATGCAGATCTGCATGAATAATGTATATATTGGGTTGGTAACAGGACCAAAATATATAGTAGAAGTTCATTTGACTCATGCAAAAAATAGAATATTAAGGCATTTTAAAGGAAGACAAATGCAAACTCCCTTTTTAGATCAACTTCTGAAGGATTTTTAAGGGCCAGAGGTTGAAGAATAGCCTAACTGCAAATATCCATTTCAAAGGTTTAAGCAGCAAAATTCCTAAAAACTTTTCTGCCACTTTTGGAATATTATATTATGTATGAAAAAACACAACCCTAGTTTAAGAAATTTCTTTCCTCGAAAATGCATTCTTCAGTAAATTTCTTCTCCAGAAGAATATCCCCCAGTCCTAATTGCACATAGATCTGCTTGAGTCCCTACTGTCAAAATTTCAGTGCACAGACAGTAATGAGAAAGCATCAATTTCTAGTCTTCAGTCCTTGCAACGGAACTAGTTTGTAGATTTATTTGGTGGGGTGGTGGTTTGGTTTTGGTTTGGTTTGCTGCTTTGTTTGCTTTTTTTTTGGGGGGGGTGTTAATTTCCCATCTTTAATATGTACTTCAAAGACAAGTTAGCTCTAGTTTACACAGATGCATAATGGGAAAGCATGAAGTTTTCCACTCCTTTTTAAGTGGATCAGTTAAAACATGAAACAGCCATGTGGACTCCCAGGCTGGCAGGAGCTGCAGACATGACGTGTGACCTTGGGCAGGAGTCCTAATATGGGCTACATGGGAAGAAGTGATTGAACCCTTTTTAATTGTCAGCCTGCAAAAATCCTACAGCCATGCAACAGGCCTGAAGGTGCTTAGTCTTCATGTACTTTCATAAAATAAGATAAAGCTGAATCAATACCAGATTAGACTCTTTACACAGGGCAGTTAAAAATCACTTCAAGTCATTCAGGAACACTCAATAAGGCTGTGCCTGTGCACCCCTATTACAAAGCTCCTCGTTATTGCACAGCTTTGTCTAATCCTGCACAAATCTGTTTATCTGCACAGTCTTCACTAGTACCCTCTTTCAGTCTATGCAATTTTGGATATTTGGATTTCTTAAGGTGTCTGCTAAGAAAAGTGTTTAGGACAACAATTAGCTTTCAAAGCACGTTTAACTATATCTGACAGATGCACTTGCTGCCTGCCCACATTCCATAAAAGAATTAGGTATCCAGTGGTAAAAGGACAGTTCTAATGCCATGAACAGAAAAAAAATAAATTTTTTATATATGGGAGGGAATTATGAAAACGTACTACTTAAGGTCACCAACTGTATTTCAGGGGTGAGACCTGAAACTGTTTTCCTCTGCAATTCCAGCATTAATGCATAAAAACTGCCAATCAAATGCTCTTGATACTCTCTTTGGATCTTAAGTGTACTTTTATTTATAAATAAATCATAAAATACATAAAACTTAAGAGATATGGGTCATTACACAGGAGTATAATTAAATCTGACTGGGCTCCTACAAGCTTCCTAGAAGCCATGATAACATTTTCCTGGAATAAAAACAATAAAAAATAAATTGCTGAGCAAATTAGATTTCCTGGGGTTTTATCTAATTAATCCACTCTTAACTCAAATTGGTTGGCTTTTTAATTACCAGTTAATCTCATCCATACAATGAGGGGGTTTTCTGCTCATACCTTTTCTTTCAGCTTTACTGTGGTTTCCGTGGGGTCTTAGGGTGTGTGGTGGTGTGGGGTTGGTTTTGGCTTCCTTTAAGAAGGGGTCTGGCTTATTTACTTGCATGGGTAGATTAATGACAACAATATTATTTTACCCAGCCACATAAAACATAAAAAGAAAAAAAAAATCCATCAAGAAAAGTGGTTGTACACTTGGGAAGGGCTACTGAACTCTACCTGTGGGTTGGGTAGGCCAGTCTGACACTATCCTCCCTTCCTCCTGATCACCACCAGTCAACATCCCTCCTTCCACCAACCAAGAACCACCTCCAGAACACTGCAGCAAACCCTGCAGAGTGCCTGTCTCCATCCAAACTGCAGGCTCAGAGCAAGACTGGGATTTTACACTTCTGGGAGAAGGTGGCATGAGAGGAATATTCAGATTTCAAGTTGTCCAGTCTCCAACCAGAAGAGTCATGAAGCAACACAAGAGGGCTAAGCATTCTTTATTCCAAACATCTCATAGCAAGAGACAAACATACAGCCTTTGAAGTTTAACAAAACAAAAGGACATAATTTAATACAACCTCAAGGTTTCTGATAACAGCAAAAATTGAGGAGGCATCATTTGTTACAGTCTAGAGGCTGGGAAACTTCACTGCAGGTGCATTTATCCTGGCAGTCTCTCTGATATCTTACAATTCACCTCTTGAAGGGCTAGAGTTATTTTATACACATAAGCACTCATCAGTAAGATCTGACATCAAAATTAAAATGCAGTTGTGTAAGGGTAAATAGCATCTCAGTCAAAATACAAATGGGGTAGATGTTTGCTCAAGAGCCATACAAAAAGGCAAGGATAGCTTAAATAGGGAGAGACTGACATGGGAAAACCATGTTAACTACATTCCAGCTTTGCCTTAGGAGGCATTTTGACAGGATTATGTAAAACAATCAAGTTTTCATGAGAAACTATCCCCTGCAGATTACAGCAATATGCTCTATCTAATCTCCATCTTTTCTGGGCATTAACATTTATATGTCAATCTCCAGAGAGCCATGAGGTGACAGCAAGACAGATGCAGACAATTCATGTATTTTCACAAATTTATTGTAGACGAAGATTAATCTAATGATGTACAGTCACTAAAGTTGGACACTGTAAAGGCTGCATCAGTGGCTGCAATTTAGATGCATGATATTGATATTTGAGTAAAACCTCCACAAAACTTTAGGAATCATTTATTCTGCTCATCAGCCTACTCTGCACATTTGAGGTGTGCCAGAGCAGTTTACAAGAAAACAGGTGATGTGTAGCTAGTAAATACTAGTTAATAATGGCTAATTACATCCTGACCTATAATAATTCTGTAATCCCAGGTGAATATACACAGTGACAAAGTCATGGCAGCATTGATGCACACCCTGCCAAGGATAGTTGTTTTCATTTCATGCCTCTTGCAAAGCCTGTTTCTTTAGCATTTTGTTCAAGACCAGACATTAAGTCTTCTGGTACAACTATATCTTCCCATATGACAGTAAGATGGAGGAAATCTCTGATAAGAATACCTATGATAGAATATTGCCAGAAGTACTTCGTTATTAGTAAGAAGTTATGCAGGGCAGAACTCTAAATCAACAGTGAGGGCACAAATGTCATGTAACTTGATGCTTGAATTATGCACACGGAAATCACTGAACATCAGCTGTGTCTCAGTCATAAAAAGCCCAGCAAAGCAGAAGAATTATGTGGTGTGCATTCAGTTTGAGCAACCTAAGACCAGGTGACTCAAACAAATATCTTAATTCTGAAACTCTCTTGTACAGGATTTACCACCAGGCCCCTCCAGTTTTAGAAGACTCAACCAGTCCCCTTGTAGCAGCTGTTCCACCAGTATTACACAGAATTTGTAATATCTCTGCAGAGGAGGAATAATGCATTTGTGTTCATACTCTGCAATATTTCATTTGTCATAGAAATCAATAGACATTTTCAGAAAGGGCATTTTGTGCTCTGAATGTGCTAATGTGACATTCACCAGGCCAAATTCATCCCCCAAGCAACAACTGGCTTCCTGGAGTTCATGCTGCGCCTGATTCAAAACAAGAGCCAAGTCTAATTTTTTCCCTCCCCAACATCTGCAACAAGGGAAATTCCACCCTTGGTGATATGCAGAAGAACCAGCAAAGAAGTTATGAGACCTCAACTTTAGACTTACCATCTCTGTTTCAGTTTGTCATTCTCATCCTCTTTCTGAATAAGACACACAGGTTTGTTTCCTGTGATTCACTCCCCACCACCCTCTCCTTGCAGGCCAGCACTGCAGCTCTTAGTTCCTGCTGGGAGTTTCACACACTTGGGGTGTTGTGTCTACAGCCCCATTCAACTTCCATGCAGAACATTCCTTCTTGGACAAAACCTCAGCCACCCACACTTCACAGCACATCAATGGTTTTCAGAGGTCCCATCTATTGACGTGTTCTAAGGGCAGGAAAAGGACCTTTGATTTTGTGTATGTAAACAATTAAGAGAATGAGTTTATCACAAACTCAAATTGCCCTGCGTCCTCAGGAGAAACACATTGGCTCCCCATGGAGCTGACATCCATACCCTCCCCTGCAGGCCAAAGACTCAGAGATCTCAGTCAGACATATTTTCTACTGAAGCCCCACAGTCAGCTTTGAACTCCACTTTCTTCTACTGGGGCTCAGTTTGATCAGGCAAAGGTACATTGGAGTCCTGGCCTTGTGCCAGTGGCTTTGGTAAGTGCAAAAGCCTAACTACAGAAGATATGTAGGCTCCCAAGGGGAACAGCAACACCACTCTGTCAGAGATACGGAAACAAATACCTTTCAAAAGGCTCAGAGGATGCAGTCACAAGCTAGTGATCTCTAGCAAGGCTGTGCTGAGGACCAACACCTAAGAAAACCCTTTCAGTATCTCCTTTTTACACCATTCTGCCCCTTTGATGGGGCCATGTCCTGTTTCCCTGTGTCTCAGCTTCACATCCCCTGAGAGAGCTGCCCACTCCCAGCTCAGTCTCTGGCTGGGCACTGAGCTGTGTCCCAGACTCCCTCCTCCACGCAGGACCAGCTGAGAGCTCTCTGCCTGCCCAGTGTAGTTCAGCAGTTGGCTTTCCCAGGGTCCAGAAGCACAAAGAGCCAGCTCTTCCCCAGCCAGTCCTGGGCAGTTGAGCCAACAGCCACTCCTGGTTTAGAACCAGGAGCTGGCAAGCACCCCTAGCAATCCCTTTCACCTCCACTGCCACCTACTGCAGCTCAAGAGAAAACAAAAATCCACGAAAACATCTATCCACTAGCAGCAACATTTACTGCACATCACCCCAGCACTGCTTTTCATCTCCAAGTGGACCCCGCCTTTTCCTGGCACTCTCCTTCACACACCCTGAAATCCATGAACGCTCCCTTAGAGGATAAGTTACTTGAAGTACAGGTGGACCTGAACTGAAGCAAGGATCAGAGAGCACCCTCTGCCATGGAACAACGCAAAAGCCTCATCTAGGTCCCCAAAAAGCAGGTTCCTTTGTTTGCCAAAGAGAACAGCTTCCTTCATGCAGCCTTTCCTCAGACAGAGCAGTGCTGAAACAAGTGACACCAGTTCCTTCACAGGGCCAGTCCAAGGGAAGGTGGAGGTAGGAAGGGAGAGGAAACAGCCACGTAACTCCTGGCCACAGTCACTGCTTCAGACAGGTCAGCAAGTGAGTCCTCTGCCAGTGTCAGGTACTGCTCATGTGTTGATGGATTTCTAATATCCCACAAGGAAAACATCACACGAACACAACTGAAACCAGAGCTCAAGGAATAAGAACAGTTTGGTCCACCCCTGCAAAAGGCAGATAAACATGTGTAATACTGTACTAGTGCCTTCCTGTTGACCATGGATTATGAAAAAGTACAAGATATTTGATCTCATGCTACATCATTGTTAAAAAAGGTAAAGGGCTTTGGTTTGCTGTTGAAAAGGTTTTAGAGACTGAATATATAATTCATCTAAACAGTATCTGCTCTATCAGACATGAATTCTGGACAGGTTAATGCCAGCCTGTCACATTTTTCAATGAGCAACATCCTTATCTTACCCATATAAATCAAATGCTGTACATAAAAAGCTGGGAGGAAAAACCTTGAAAGGTGGAAGAACGTTAACATGATATAGAATTAAAATGGATTTTCAGTCAGGAATGCAAGTGGAAAAAAAAATGGCACACTATTCCACAGCAAAGCTGTACAAGCAAATAGTTTTTTTTTTTTGGTTCATTGACAGAACAACAAAAAATTGTTTCTATTCACAGCAGAGTGTTACTTTACCCTTATTTAAGCAAAGGTAGAACATTTTGAAACTTAAAAACTCTTTGCCAGTGAGGAATCTAAATATTATGATTTAACCTCCATATTTTACACCCTGACCCAAACAAAAAGAGTTCAGTAGTGTCAGTTGACCTAAACTTGTTTTGTTAATGAAACAGCAGAGCAAACTCGCTCCCTCTCTCCACTGAGTCTCAGCAGACCCAACCTCACTGCACATTCACAAGTGTCTGTTGATCTGTCACAATTTTCCCCCTCACCTGAGCATCTGAAAGTTAACTCCATCTGCAAGTTCCCATTCATACAGCCCTGGCAATAACTCTTTCCTGACTCTGAGGTTGCTACTGGACACTGTAACAAATCTACTGTGATATTAAGAGTTCAGACAGTACTTACACACACATATGTATGAATGCAATGTTTAGGAAAGAAATGGGAATATTGCCATTGGTCTTGCCCTAATGCAACAATAAAAAAAAGAATTGTCTTAGGAAGGCAAGCAGAGGTTACATAGGTTACATGGATTGCAAGAGAAAACTTATGAACAATTCACAGCTGCAGTTCATGTATAAACACCAGCATCTAATGTATATTTTACTGTGTCTGTGTATACATATTAAGCACAAAGTACATTCCCTACTTTTCAGGGCTTCTAAAGAGACCTAAGGCTCAGGAATACATTTTTCTTAAAAATGTCTTGATTTAATGTAAAAAAACTCCATTGTCAGATGGAAAAAAGCAAATTTAATAATAAAGTCCAAATGTCAAAATTAATCTGTTAGTCTAAATTTAAAATGTGACATTTTTGAAGTTACTAACACAGATATTATTTAATTTCATTGTCAGTTGAGAGGGTTTTTCTTCCATATCTTAGCAAGTATACCACGGAACAGCTGTTTCACATAGAACCCACTCCACATCCTTCCTAAGCTACTATACAGAAAACACTCCAGAAAACTCTACTCCAGTGACCTTCTTTTCCGTCACAATTTGCCTGCAGTGTTATTTAAAAAAAAAAAAAAATCTATCACACACCAAAATGCAAGTGGAGCTCATGTGTTCAATCAGCACTCCCACCTCACAGGAACAAATTCCACTTTCAATAACATTAATTACACTTCTTAACAGTCCTCCTTTTCTGCATTCACAGCTCCTATTTTAAGTCACTGTATAAACTTCTGCTAGGGTAACTCCTAACTGTTTGAGAAAGATTAGCGCAATAAAAGTGTTTGAAATTGATTGGTTTATGATTTATGAAGGATCAGAGCATTGCTGGCAGTCAGTCCATGCATGCTCTTTAGGAAGCAATCTAATTATTTGGTGTGTTTCCAGTTAAAAAACCTGTTAATAGTCCATGTCCATGTAGTGGTTTGAGACTTTTCTTCCTCAGTAAGAAGCCCAAACTCAGTGGTGGGGCTGATGTTACATTACATCTGACATCATATCTACTACACCAATAACACATTTCACAGTGGAACTAAGGTGTAGCAGTGAGGAAACACCTGACCCCACTTCCAAGTATAAAAGTATTGCTCTGATTTCAGTGCAGCCTGGGTTTTATGTATCCTCTGGTATTAAGGGAACCTTTCATTTCGATTTCTAGAATGGAAATGTTTTCAGAGCTCCAACTCTGCTCTTGTAGATGCAGGCTCAGAATCAAATCTACCCTCCCCAAATGGGAGGGAGTTTATGCTGCTGTGACAAGAACCCAGGATTTTGGAGAGTAGCCATGTTTCAGTTCAGCATTCTGTCCTGCCAAACTGAGAAAAACCCTAGTACGCAGTAGAAAAAAAAAATAATTATAAACATCAGATCTCTAAGCCAACTATTGTCCAAGTAAAGAGACAGGTATCTCCAGAACTCATAATCACCTTATACCAGTGTTGTCACTGTCATGCACCTTTTAAGCAGCCAGGAGGGGTTTTTTCAAGAAATCATGCCCATCTTACTTCATAAGCCCACCTGTTGGGACTGACACTATAATGATTAATTCGGAAGATCTTATCACTCTCTGCATTCACACACTGCATAGTTACTAATGACTGTCTTAATTCTCAAAAGATGACTGGAAATGTTCAATAGTTAATCCATACCTTTTAAAGTCCGCCAGTAAAAATTACAATGCAATGCCACATTGCCACATTTAGATGAGAAGAGTTTCTCATCTAAATGCCCTAAATATGAGAAAATAGGATATAAATGCTTATTTTTCAAGTGCAAAGTTATTTTTCTAATTTTTAGAATAAATAAAGGATTGGTAGATCTATAGGTTGAACTAACCTGGGCTATTTATTGAATTGGAAGAACATCCTTTCTGTATCAAACTTGTGCACAAAAAGACATCACTGCATCACACCAACATTTTTTTTTTTGAAAATTAGCCTACTATCTAGAGAAAACCACCCAGGTGAAACATCTGGTTTCCCTCCCATCATGCCAAGCAACTAAAAAGGTAACTAGGCAGAATTGCAGGCCGTCATCAAAGCTTCCTTTTCTCTTCACAAAATCTCGTGTCCAGAGACAC
Organism: Neopelma chrysocephalum; assembly: GCF_003984885.1. Taxonomy (NCBI): domain Eukaryota; kingdom Metazoa; phylum Chordata; class Aves; order Passeriformes; family Pipridae; genus Neopelma; species Neopelma chrysocephalum. The sequence goes on from NW_020897724.1 coordinate 586,183, forward strand.
TCAATGCATTTTGTTTGGTTTCCTTTTGTACCATCCCACAGGCAGCAGGCAGACCAAAGATTATGGTTGCAAAGGAAAGGGCACGTTATATTCCTGATCATTATATTTGTCATATCTTGCTTTTATTGGCAAACTTAGGTAGGTGCCTTACTCCATTCTGTGGTCAATATAATATCCAGCTGAAGGTTGTAGTTTTAAATAAAAAAAAGGTAGATATTAAGTATTGATGCACACTTTTAGTTCTGTAATTCAGTATTCTCATTTCCATATCCATTCTTCATCATATGTTCAAGTATGATTATACAGACTGCTTAATATTTCTGAGTTAAGTAAAACGAGCCTCTTGTGGCTAGAGATGTTTATTATGAAGTATTTTAGGTTGTTAGAGTAATTTTATTTAAATTACTATCCACTGCTTGACACCCTTAATATTTTTCATTGATGTCCCAACATTTTGTGTATCAGCCAAGCAGTTCCCTCAATCAGTGCTTTGCAAGCAGCCCCCAACACTACAGAAGTCAACTCCTTTGACTTCTCTGCCACACACTTTACAGTATTTGTAGTAATAAACATTTGTCACTAAAAAGGTGATTGGGGAAATCACACCTTATTAACAAAGAAAGCTTCTTGCTCTGCACTCAAAAAACCATCAACTCTAATTATGAATTTTACAGGAACTGTACGATACAGTAATTGGGAGGGATTAGTAGTGCCTTCAGCAAGCTCCACCTGAAGAAAATTGAGGTAGTCAAAAGTAATATTATATTTAGACATTACTATATTAGTTGAGAATATTTACTAATGGGAAAAAAACAATTCCTAGAAGAAGCATTTCTGGTTTCCCTATAATTACTGAAAAACCAAATGTATTTGATAGAAAGAAAATGAATTCTTTGCTTGCGCTGACAAACTTTGCAGCTACGCAGGGTCAGGGGTTTATTCTCAATTAATGAAACGTCGCTTCAAGAACCAAACTCATTGTCTCATTTCTTTTCTCCACTCCTATTCACTCCCTAGATTAACAAGCCACTATTCTAGAACTAAAACTTAATTCTGCTAGTGTGTAACTCTTAACATACATTGCAACGACACCCGTGCATTTATAAAGCTGCACACACGCACCTTCAAAGGCATTTATTGCTTGAAATTCGGAATAAAAGTATCTCACAGAGCCTTCTGGTTTACTCTCAGTGCACATCCAGCCCAGCAGCACATGACCAAAGTCACTTGGAAAAGACCTGGTGACTAAAATGTCATTCTGTCCAGGGATGGGAATTAAAAGCCACTACAAAAATCAATAGGAATATAAACTGATTTAACAGGACACAAACCAGTGTAAGTGCAAAATTGTGATCATATGTACAATGTTGGTGCTCTACCAGTTTCCATTCACGTCAGCAGAGATTCCAGCTCCACAGTAGCAAGACTGTACTTTGTCTTCTGATCTAATGCTGCTTGTGCATTAAGAAGCAAGCAGGACCAAAAAAAACAACACAAGGAAGGTACCAACTGCCAACCAGCTACAGAGTGTTCACTACTGTTTTAGCCCTTACTGATATTTTCATTCAAGAAAAGAACAAAGCACGTAGCAAAATTAATTCCCGCAAGCTCTTTTGATTTAGAATTGTTTTTAAACTGGCATGTCTCGTCTATTAGACTGCAAGATAAAGCAGCTACAGCATCTTGTGATAACACAACATACAACAGACACTGTCATCATAAGGCTGAGCATTTCTTTATCTCTAATATGATTTCTACATTTTGCCCTTGTGGGTTTAAATTACCTTCTTTGCCCCTTTCTTTTTTCTTTGCAATTCTTATCACTGAAAGGTCATCACTTTATTATCATCCACCATTCAGAGAATGCCAGGTTGCTGATAAAGCACTCAGTGAAGCCTCCCATCCACCCATCTAAGTATTGAGGGCCAGGGACTGGAAAAGGAATTGTGCCACTTGAAAACATAATTCAATGGCAAACTGGCTTGTTTGCCACAGTATCTCAGATTTGTATCTCAGATGTTTACTGTACCATGACTACAGCCTTAGATACAATCACGGTTTTCATCAGGTAGCTGATAACCCATTCATTTCATCATGCAAATTTTAATCAAGCATGTCACTGAAACATCGAATCTGCCTAAAAACAATCAGAAGCTGACTTCTCAGATGGGATTTTCAAAGACCCTAAGGAGTCAGACACACACCTTCAAACAGGATTCAGTTCTGTTAGGGAAACACTGGCCTCTCCCTCACTCCAAATGCATGCCTGCACTCAAAAGATCCCTGGTGATGGTTTCCATGCTGCCATCCCTTTACAGCAGCTTCTTCTAAATGAAGTGCTTGCAGGCTTAGCTAGAGGTTGGAAAACTAGAGCTCAGGTTTATTCTTGGGGTTTAGCTTATCTCTATTGTAAAGGAAATTATGGAGCCCGAGAGCGTTAAATGTGCTAGGAAAACATGTACCCAAATAATTGTAATATGTCATTAATAAGGATTAAACATTAATAAAATTACTTGCAGAGGGTTCAGTCAATTGCTGGTATCTTTTATGTTAATTAATACTTGGCACTGTATAAACACTCAGAACATATTTTACTCTATTACATTTGTATAAGGCAGCTTTCAGAGCATTTTTAAGTACCTGATAATGAGAAATAATGGTTGTCTGAGCAAAGCATTGGACTACACTGAAATACCAGGCTTTGTTCCAGAGCTTAAAAGTTGCCCATAATTCCCAAGAGCATGACTTTCACTCAACACTTGTGATTCAGACCCACACCTAGTGCAGATGGGCAAGCTTCTCCAGATACCAGAGCTCTGCCATACACATCCATCTTTATCTATTTTCAAGACAATATTCTGTACTTGGGGTTAGCCCCAGAAAAACCAGTTCTGTGTGTATGCATATATAAATCTCTTTGGTGCATCTTTTCCAGTCTGCAGAAAAAGACCGACTTCATTCATTTTTTAAGATCTAAATACAGATTTGTGCCTTCTCTGCAGGCCAAATGCTGCAATGAGTTTGTCTGGCATCGTCATCTCTCAGTGACCACCACAGTAGTCCTCATTTTAGCACACATTCTTTCCAGGATGGACAACTGAGGCCTATTTAGCTTCAGTCTGGCTGTGTGGAATAATTCATTTGGACACTCAATAATGCTACTCTCTAAAATGCCAGCCAAACTCTACTAGACACATGTTACAAGGCCTTCAGTTCAAACTAAAGCACTGGTTTCTTCACTACTGTGAAGTTCAGATGCTCATTTAAATAGCCATTAGGCAAACCTGCAGTAGTGCTTATGGTGGGGCAGAATTATCTAACCTGTCAGGTGGGAATAGTTGTTCCTGCTGACCCTGTACCTGCAGAGCTCCAGATCTCCATATCACTTGGGAACACTGCCTGCCCCTGTGCACAGAAATCATCCAGCTGACATTCAGTATTTCATCTGATCTTTTCCCCACTTACACTGCAGATCACCTGCTCACTTCACTAAACTGAAACAAACTGCCAGTGCACTGCCAAATTCATGCAACAAACAGAAGAACAGTAACATCAACTCTTTTCCCTTAAAGGAATAGGGATTTTCTGTAGAAATATGATTTCTGAAAGAAACTTGATGCTCAAGCTGATTGTTATTTTCCCACTAAAAAATAAAAAAAAACCCCAACCTCTGAAACTGAGGTCAGGTTGGCCTTAGTAGCTTTATTTCTGGCTTTATTTCTGCAAATGCTAAAACAATCCTTCATGCTGTAAGAAAACTGTCATTCCTTGGTAAAGTAGGAAAAACTCCCAGCTTTTCCATATCTTCTCTATGTCATCAGGATTTTTTCTGGTCCTGCTGAGCTCAGATGATGACAGTACTAGACAGGTTATCATCACACTGTCAGGGATTCTTCAAGCTGCCAGCTGCTGCTACTTCAGCCTATTTTTCAACAACCACAGCTCACCCTGCTGCCTGCCAAAGCCTTCCACTGCTGGAACAGTCATTGCCAACTGGCAGGTTTGCTTCAAGGAGGAGAAAGGCTTTGTTAGATGTTTGCTCCCCCCTTCTCAGGAGGAAGTGTCATTTAGTGACAGGTCCCTGTCATCCAGGAACAATTGGCAGGTTCCTTGCATTCCTTTTGAGAGCATATTTTGTTAATGTGTGCTTAAAACTTATAAAAGCCCACATGTCAAAAAAAGCTTAACAGTAGTTCTTCAAGTACAAGGACAATTTAAGGTTAACTGCTTCCTTAGTGTGCAGTGGTAAAATAGATTTACATAAATAAAGTACTGTGATTTTCAGTAGCATTCTTTCTCCTAAGGTAGTTCCACTACAGAGGAGGCACAACCTCGCTCAAGCACCCTTTGAACTAACAGCAGAGGAAATCTCTCACACAAAATTTCCTACATTCAGCTCACTGAAGGAACTTCCCTCCTACAGCAGGGAGGAAGATCAAATATTTTGTTACAGGGTTTTGCTCAATAATGAATAGATTTGGTGAGCAAGCACAGAAAGATTGGCTGGGACTAGATTACACTGGTACAGCCCACAAAGAAAGGAAGGAAAAACACCACAAACTTGCAGCATATGCCTTAGCAGTCATCCTAAAATAAAAGTGACCTAGAAACATTTATAAGAATTGACTCTTTACTCAAAAGCAGGGACCTCTGAAGGAGTTCTCACTCTCTGAGCTAGAGAAGAGTGTGTCTTAGAAAAACCTGATCCACACAGCTGGTAGAAGTTCCACCCCATCCTCAAGTGGTTCATACATTGTTTTCAGCTGAGTAGGAAGACCATGATAGGTGGGGGACCAGAGAGGACATCCAAATTTGCAGGTTTCTCACCAGTTTTTAATAAAATTAATAATTTTTTCAGAAAATTAATTTTCAAATATTAATTTTCATAAAATTAATTTTCATGCAAATATTTTTTTAACAAACTGAAGACATCTTGGTTTGTGCTTTTGAAAGACTACAATATTCAAGTGCCTCAGATTACCAAAAAAAATAATTAAACAAAAGGAGCATTATCCAACATAGTGAGACTAAAGTCAGGGAAGGGAAAGCAGCAGACAGAAGTGAAGGTGTCATTCCAGGTTATATGGGAGAGCAGAAATAATAGCAAAGATCTTTTCAAAAAATCTCTGTCCCTACCCTAAACTCTCAGTGAACCCACCTCCGCTTATTTCAAGCCAACTGCTTCCTCCACTTCTAGAAACGGAGGAAAACACCATCAACTGGCAGTTCTGAACTCCTTTCTTATTGGTTTCCATTATTAAAAAGTATATATTCCAGTGACTCTGCAATATTTTTGGTTGCATCATTTGCCTATATCTAAAAGTGCGTGTGTAGGAGAAATTCTAACAGCTCTGAAAAAAGCAAAAGGCATATTCATCATCCTCTAAAGGCTTAGACATTTCAATTCAACATTTGGAATAATGAAACCTTGGCATATCACTCCCGCAAAAACTCTCCAGCTGAATTAGGGAGGGGAGCCAATGGCTTTCCATGCCTGTCAAGTCAATGCTCCTCCTGAACTGATGCACACTGATGCTGTACTCAAGAGACATGATACCCTTCAATAGAAAGAAAATTGCATTTCCATTAGGATGAACTTCCAGACTGAAGAACGTGTCTAATTTTAATTTGCTACACACAGATAATTGACTTTATACTGAAATTGCTGTCATTTAATGTTTATCATATTCAGATCTTACGAGCAACCTGAGGAGCAGGAATTACTCTCTTCAGGTTTATTTATGATATCTTTTCTCCTTACTACAAATGAAAGAGAAAAATCTTTGGCCTATTCCCTGGACACAGTCATCTCAGGAAGGCTGTTTTATGTGTGATATATCAGGGAATTACACGTTTGTACATCACATTTTCAATGCTATCTGCAGAGATATTACATTATTGCTGCAGCTAATGCTTTAAATGGGGATTCTATGATGCAGGTTTTTGTTTTGCCTCTAAATTCATCCATTCTTTGGCTCTTCACTGCAGCTCACCAAACTTACCTACTGCTCTGCACAAATTAACACACCTAGTCATCAGAAGTCTGTACAGAATCAATCTGTGCTCCAGCACAGTCACATTCAGATATCATACAGTTCTTCCCACCACTTCAAGAAAGATCAGATGTGTTTTGATACTTCAGTTTGTATTGTATCAGCAAGGCTTTAGTCTCCTTTCTTGAAAGCATTCAACACTAAATATACTGCTTGGCTCACAGCCACACCTTCTCATACTGCAATCCTGAGAGGGAACACGTGCACTCTAAGGATTATGAAAAGCAACAGAAGAGAGAACAGTTGCTCTAGATCACACGTGACACACAGGACATGATCTCTCCTTTAGATCACAGCGGGTCAGGATGAAACACTAACTTTATTTTTCCCCATTTTGAAGTTGCATTTTAAGTCTCTTGTGCAGCCTGGGATTCATCCATAATTATATCCTACTAAAATTCCTCTATACTATCAAGCAGACCTAGTTTTCTGTTATGGGGCTTGTATTCTTGCTGTGCCTATTAAAATAGCTCTTGTGCTTTGAGACCAAAAGAACAGGGAGGAGGTAGAAGGCAGAACTTCTGAGAGATGTCGCTAAAAGCCCTCAACTTACTGCATGGCAATTGTGAATAGCAATTATTCAAAGGTCTAGGGAGTCTCAGGTTATACATACTGCAGAAAACACACAGAATTTTGGGAATGGCAATATGGCTCAGCACAAATTGAGAGCCACTTGGCAGTACTTCCTGCTGGAGGGCATATGTCATCACCACATGGCAACTCATGGAAGTGTGAAATAGGATCATTATCATTTCCTGCCCCCCCTTCTGAAATAATGATAATGAAAACAATCTATTCCTCGCTCCTCCCAGGAACAGAAAAGCTTGAAGAGGAACAAGAAGAATATTAAAACAAAAAATACCATGAGAGTAAAGTAGTTTTTCAAAGTTAACTCCAAAACAGTCTATAAGCTCGAACACTTACCTTGCAAGTGCATTTTCAATTTAGTTATAATTAGATTCCCAGTCAAAAGAAGCAGTACTCAGAGTAGCACTCATTTGCAGAAATTGTAGCAGGGTACAAAATAGCACCTGAAGAGCCCAGACTGACCAGTAAGTTCAGACTGAGCAGAGGAAGCCTCAGAACACATTTGCCATGGCCAAGCTTTCCCAGTCTTACAGAGCCCAGGAGTTTGCTACAGGCTCTTCCTTGCTTCCCAAATCATCTCCAGCAGACTCCTGGAGCAGGTCAAATAACACATACAAGACTGCTGTTCTGCAAAGCTTTTACACAAATCTTTTAAGGGGGAAAGTAATTCACTACACATAAAAGAAAGAACCCAATACCAGCAAACAATGTCACAGCAACTGGAAGCCAACTCTGCCACTGAGGGTAGCTGGCCCTGCTCCCACACACAGAAGTGCTGAGGCACAATGCTATCCCCAAAAATGACAACGTATGTAGTGAGAAACCTTACCTCGTTGTGCAGGAGAAAGGTTTGTCTCCTCCTCTGCAAACTCAGTTGCATTGCAGCCTTCCAGGGTAGAGCCTTTCTTCAGGAGACGCAGGTGGAAAATATTTCATCTCACGTGATTTAAGTGTCTTGGCTGGAAGGTTTTTTTCAGTTTATAGCTTTAGGTTTCTGGGGAATTCAGCACAGTCTTCTCCCACGACAGGAGAAGTTTCTCAGCTCCTGTGTCTTCAGGGATTTTGGTCAAAGCCAGGTCCCTCCACTGCTGCAGGCCCAATCCATGCTTTTAGCTCCCAAATTACACCAGCCCTTCCCCTGCAGGCTTCTCATCTCACAAATTGACCCTAATCCGGGGCTGCCCCTTCCTGGGCTGGGCCTTTTATACCAGCCCACAGCTGCCCTTCATCTCACTAACGAGCAGGGCTTTCACCTGGAGCCTCCTGTCTGGGGCTGCTGAAACCTCAACAGTCCAGGAAAGCTGCTGCTGCCACCCCGTGAAAAGTTAGGCTGTAAAGCCTTATAAACCAGGTTATTTTAAAAGTGAGGAAGAGAAGCATACAGGCAGGAGTTCTCAGAGATATTAATCAATAATCAAGGAAACTTTTCTGAAGCAGGGAAGGTATATTGTCTTTGCAACACTGCTAACTCCTCATGAACTGCACACACTGTGCCACAGTTCCTCAGGAGGCTAAAAGCACCACACTCTCAGTAATAGCCTGTCTGGTACTTTACACGTTATAAGTTGCAATAAATCCATCTGGCTATTTCTTTCTTTCCCGGGTTAAAACGTCCTTGTGGCTCTAACAGGTTGGACTGTTCAGAGATTTGGGGTTTGCTGGTCCTACCCCCAGCTCCAAATGCTGTGTGGGACTAATTATCTGCAGCTGCAGAACATGTTATTGTTGTCAGCTGAGGGGATGCTCACAGACACGTGGGTGCAGTGTGTCTGAGCTCCCTAAAACTACGTCCCTTCAATGCTTTTTAACCAGGGTGCTGGAAGCTGCCATCTCTGATTTATTTATTCAGATTTTCCTGCACTGATTTCAACGCTGGAGCAGCCAATTCACAACCCAGATCACTGTGTTTCCTATCTTTATGTTAAAACACCTTATTGAGAAGCTGAGATTCCCTTTGCCCACTGTAGCAGGGAGGAGTGACTGGAATCTAAATGATGTCCTACTCTCCAAATGAGTGCTTCAAGTGACCAAGGTGGGACTGAATGTAAAGGAGTGGAAAATATTTCAAGGGAAAACTGAGAAAGGACTTATTTATGTCCTAGCCTGAAAAAGGAAGAAAAAATTCCCAAGCTTCAAACCACTTTAGGGATCTGAACATTTTTTCCTGCTCTGAACTAATTTACCTTACTGGTGGATTTCCCTGAAGGAGAATGAAGGATGAGGCAGCAAATTTCTACAGGGACAGAATATTGTTCCTCACAGGGGTGAAGAGATAGATGAAGGACCCCAATGCCTGACAGGTGCCACATACCCACCTGAATTCCCCAGATTAGATAGCTGTCCTGCATAAATGTGAGCTATCCAGAAAAGGTTTGGCTCGCTACAAAATATTCCGTGTGCTCTGTCTGGAACCATTTAAACATCATAGCATCAGAGAATGGTTTGGGTGGGAAAAGACCTTAAAGATCATCTGGTTCAAACTCCCTGCCATGGGCAGGGACACCTTCCACTAGACCAGGTTGCTCTGAGCCCCATCCAGCCTGGCTTTGAACACTTCCAGGGGTGGAAGGTTCCCTGGGCAACGTGTCCCAAGGCCTCGCCACCCTCTCAGGGAAGAATTTCTTCCTAATATCCAATATAAACCTACCCTCTGTCAGTTTAAAGCCATTTCTCCTTCTGCTATCACTACAAGCCCTTGTCAAAAGTCTCTCTCCAGGGTTCTTGTAGCCCCTTTAGGTGCTGGCAGATGGTCACTCCAGAGCCTTCTTTTCTCCAGGCTGAAAAACCCCAGTTCTCTCAGCCTGTCTTCACAGGAGAGGTGCCCCAGCCCTATCAGTATGTCCTTTATTTCCAATATTTTAAAATGTGTTTTATTGAAATCAACATGTCCTCATTAGTTTAAACCATCACCATTTTTTTAGATTCTTATTCCCAATGTTAAACAGAGTACTCAGCTTCTGTAGGAAAAAAATGTGATTACATGCCATAAAGTCACAAAGTATTTTCATCTGGAATATAAATGGAAGTAACCTTTCCAAACAGAATATATTAACATATGCTGGAGAATCCATTGGTTATTCTGAGACCTCTTTCTTTCAGTCTTTAATCACTAAAGCCATCATTTTAGAGTCAGTTTTACAAATGACAAAAGGACCAACAGCTCTCTTGAGAATGTGGGGTTTTTTCCTCAATCCAGGCAAGCTCTCACAAATGTGCTATATTCTAGTAATTAATTTTTAAACATTCTCATTTTCTAAAATGATAAACAAAGCTGATTCTTCAGACTTCTATTAAGGTCCTTGCAAATGAAATAATCCTCATCTAAGAAGTACAAATATGCAGATGGCTTCACCCTATTATGTCTTATTCTTTCAAGCAGAAGGAAATTAGAAGGAACTAGAAACTAGCGAATATCCCCAGGCAAGATTTGCAAGACCCTGAAGAAAACGCAGAAGCACATCTGTTGCTCTTCTCCTCCTGTGATATGGAGAACAAAACTGATACAATACACCTAAAAAGGGGTCATGTAAGGAGAAAGGAAACTAAGTAAGTTGTCAAATGCTTGGGAGAGCTGTATCATTATATTTTCTCAAAGACCAAATCTCTCTGATCTGTCTTAAATCAATGAAGTTCGTGCTCCTGGCTTTAGGAGAAGATGCAAAACTAAGGATTTCAGTGGCTATATATGCTTTTTTTTATATGCTTGCTTGTGGAGCAAGTGAATATGAGGGATTCTTGAGTTGTGAAGTATGTGTGAAACCACTTACTGGATGTTAGTCATAGACTCTGACATTTAGTTTAATGATTAAAGAAAAAATTACAGCAAATAAGAGTAATAAGACATAAGGAATGAGAATTTACTTAGTTTTTTTAGGTAAAGAATGATTCTAAATGAAGGTCTGGGTTATATTCACCAGAATTAGAGCCAGAGTTTGGATATTTGAGAGACAGTGGCTTAAATAATTTTTTTAAAAAGCACACAAACCAAGGGAGATAAGAAAGATTCTTCAGGATTGTAAGCAAATTCACAAAGGAGCTGGAAGGCAGAGCTCACAGGTAACAGCTCAGAGATGTCTCTAATGGCTGAATAAAATGAACCTGATGAGACAGGAAGATGTAGAATTGGGCTCTTCTCCCTCCACACAAGAGTAAAACATAGTTTGTGAATTGGCTAACACATGCTACAGGAAAGTCAGCACTGAATGACTTTGTAGGACAATTCTGCACTGAGGGCACAGGGTCAGCAGATGAGAAGTAACAAAGTTGTGATCCAAGGACCTCGTATGGGAAAAGGTGGCAGGAGAGGTGCCTCTCACTTCCATCAGTGCTGTTGTGTCCCAGACAGGCTCTCAGCCTTGAGGAACCACAGTTGGGAAAGGTGGAGTCCCTGGATGTCGTGGCCTCTCAGTGGGACATTTCAGAGGAAGGAAGATTGCATGATGATGGTGATATTCCTACAGTAATCACCCAGCTTAACTTGGAGAGAACCCCTTCACATCAGCACCTCTCCTTATGGTCAGCTTGATAATCAAAACTGGCTCAGTGGAGGGCTGTTCCCATTCTGGACCCTACTGTCTTTGTGCAGGTCAGAGAGAGGAGTTCTTGGAATTGCCCTTGATTTTACCTAATGCTCAGCACCACAGTGTTCCCACTGAGGCTTCATCGTCCAGGTTACACCATCATCATCCTCACTATGGGGAGGATCTACAACAATCTGAACCATGAGGTCATGGCCAGGGAGTGCAAATCATTGTCCAGCCTTATCTCATGCTGTATCTTGAACATACAGAAGAGAGCTCAGTTGTCTAAAAGCACATCCATATCTGTAGTCAGGACATTCCAAATGTTTTATTTTCAGAGTTACAAATCATCCAACATGTAATCAATATATAACTTGCCTGCCCCAGTTTATCTTGCATAATGTAATAAGCATTAACTACCCTTGGTTATTACTATGAAATTGCATTCCTTAACTTGATTTGACACTGCACTAGCTCTCTGCTTCCCTCCCAGCAATAGCACACAGTACAGATAAAGTCTGATTTGGAACAGAAATCTATGTGTTCATATAGATCCAGGCAGAGGTATTATTTCCTGTATAAAAAGTAATGAATGCAATAATCACAGATAGCATTTACCACTAGAAAGAACAGAGGCTCATTGACCTAGCAATAAGCCCAAGGCAGGGCTTTATTTCACTAATCATTTTAATGGAGAAAAGAAACCTTGCATGGCACAATGAGGAATAAAAGCTAAATAACCAAGTATGTTTGTGCCCTCACCTTTTATCATCTTTATGCAACTTCCATTCTCTATTTATTCAGCTGATATTTAAATGGCTGAAGACTATAACAAGAGGAAACCTTCTAATTGTGTAGGCCATCTTTCCTCTATTGAAAAGCTGAGCTTTTCCAGTATTTTGCCTTTTTTGCTGTAGGAGTATGCTGTAGGTATGCACATCTAAAGTGCAACAGAAACATACCTGAAGACTGAAACCATATTTATACCCAAGTCCACATTTGAGCTGGACCTATACAACAAACATTTTGCTGGAGCATCGTCTCAGTTTTCTGGAGAGATGGTTCTTGCAGCCTGGTAATAGGTGTTAGTACCCAGTGCCCTTGTAGCAATGGATGCAGAAAAAGCAACAGCTTATTTGTGAAACAGTCATTTATTCCATATATTTAAGACACAGCAGGGAGAGCTGGAACCAGTTTTCAAGGACCAGAAGCAGAGATTTTCATCTAATATTTTATATTCTTATTGTAACACCTAGTGCTTGATTTTCAAAGCCTAATTTCCCCCACTCCCACTTTTGCAGGATAAGGAGGCAGGAGACCTGACTCACTGCTGAAGTGTCTGTGAGTGCTGCTGGAACATCCTGCCTGGGCATCCCAGTCTCTCCAAGGGAGACACTTCCACCTTGCTTGGCTCTCGCATGTGGCAAAACTTCCCTGATTTGGGCAAAGGGAAAAAGCATCAGAGGAAGTCAGCTTGAAGAGCACTGTGAGACCACAGTTCTGGGATCACAGGATCAAAGTGTCAAGACATTTATTTAGGCACCTGAAAATGCAAATAGGTGTTTATTAGATGTTTTAGAGTATGTAATTCTGTAATTTTAATTAAAACCCTTGCTTGCCTAAATCCTTTTAGAAATTCTATCTCTTAAGCAGTGAAATATCTCTGAACTTTGGCCTTCATTGCTCCAGAGAGCTGATTTACAAAGATAGCAGCAGCCTGCTCATATTTTAAGGAAGATTAGGAAAATGTCAGTGTGGGACAGCAGAGCAGGCAGCTAAGCTGGTGATCACCACTGAGCCAACCAAGTCCTAGAAGCTCCTTACTCTCTTATAAAGAGAAGAAAAAAAGGAAAAGGAAGCAAATAAGGATAAGTTAGGTTTCTAATGCAGCTACCAGTATGGACAAATAGCTGTATTCAGGATTAAGCAATTAAATTTATTGAATGTTCATGTTTGATGAAGTACAGGATAAATCTCTTCTGGTTTTATTTAGTTTTGTAATGTACACACAAATCAGATTCCTTACAGAGCTTGTTTCAGAGCTGACAATGACTAGTTAAAGCAGGTCTTTCCTTGACCTTCTCTTATGCCAGAAAGGACAGTCGCTTGTACTCCACAATTGCACCAAGCCTCCTCAGGGATAGCAGTACATACAGCTGGAGTGCAGAAAAGAAAGGAAACACCATTTCCAACTTTAAAAGCACAAGAAAATTGGGTGTGGAATGGAGCACACGAACGTGCTTCCTAATGACTGCTGTAGAAAACAGTGTAATGCAGCAAACACCTGAGACCACTGAAACAAAATATTTCCTTTTCATGCCTTTTACTTAAGCCCCTATTAGTTTCTTCTGTGCCTGAGAGTAGGAAGGCTTGGAATGGGAATTTGTTGCTGTTTTACCATAACCCTACGCCTAAAAAAAAGTAGCTAGACTCAGTGTGATGAGAGAGCTGTGAAGAAACTAGTCTTCGTGATGGGGATTTAATGATTCTAGTATTGACAAAAACGAGAATTAAAGGAGGAATCAACCTGCTGACTTCCACAGGCAGTAAAAAACAAGTTTATCTTTCACCATGTATTGAGCTCGTAGCTATGATAAATTCAATAATGGTCTGGTGGGTGTTTAGTGCTTTATGATAATATATCATTTGCTTCAAGTAATCATGGTCTTAGGCTATGAAGGTAACAAATAAGACTTCAGACAGCATCTTGTTGCTAAACTCAAATATTCCCAGAAAGATGGTGGGAGACAAGGGGGGAGAACAAGCAAAAAGTGATATTTAAAGCAAACAGAGTAAATAATGCAATCACATTATTCCCAGCAATAGCAAACAGTTAAAAGTGATAATGGAAGTTACTGGAGTAAAGCAACAACATATCAAATATAGACAGAAAGCAATTACAAAAGGTATAATAGAAAATTGAAAGGACAAGGCAGCTGATGTAAAAAGCTCACAAAAGCTCTGTAAACATTCAGTGGGGAAAAGTTGCTAATAATAATCCATGAAGGCTCAGGGAATGCTAATCAGGGTAGAGCTGCTCTTCATTTGTATGAGGACACATGGGCCTGTTCCAGGTTTAAATAAATGACTGAATGACAGACATTAAACTCATTGGTGTTCTTTTAAAAGTAAAAAAAAAACAAAAAACAAAAAAACAAACAGTTCTGGCATCAGTCAATAATGCAACAGAAATAGATTTACTGGATTTTCAGAGAGTTTCAGGGATTTTCTAAAGCCACCAATCCATCTGCAAGGAAAACATGACTTACCACACATAACATGAACCCCACCACTGGGTGTGATTTGAGCCAATGATGTTGTGCTCAGCTCAGAAAATTTGCTGCCTTTCAGGCCTTTTCCACATCACTCATTTCACTTCATCTACCTTTGCAAGAAGCCCAATTTAAATTACTTTCAGACTGGACAAAAATAGAAATACTGATGCCGTACAAAGCAGGGAACACTGAATAGCAGGAAAATTAGACACCAATCATCTCAGGGTTCAATTCTACATTCAGCCTCAGCTTTTCTGCACAAGTCAGTTTACTCAGAAGTCCAGCAGGATTTTTAAAGCCACCTTACCTTCAAAATCCTCACTGCTTAGGCTATGAATTCACATTTCCTTAGCACGGGGCTCAGAAGGGTACTCATTAAAATTTCTAATTCTACAGATGCACGTTTAATATCTGAGGAACAAAATTCACAAAGAAGAACAGCAGCAGGAATCAAACTGCTGTCTCAAATGGGCCATGCTGAAGGCCCACAGTGTTGCTGTGTTGCCTATTTATTTTCACAGTATGGCCATATTTGCTGATAGAAAGCAAAGTCTGTAAGGATAACACCATAGTACTGAAGTGCTGAATCAGGGGATGGCACATTTGCTGTCAGACCTGACTGACTTCAGTTTCATTTCTTTCTTCCCTTGGTGAGTTAGAGAAGTTGGCAAGGTTCATAGCTGCTCTCCTGAGTAAAAAGTAACCTGGTAGGAGGTGGGGAACTTCAGTCAGTATATCAGCACATAAAGAAGACTGATTTAAAGATTTCCCCCTGAAATCCCACACTCCATAGGAAGGGGAGCACTGAGCCTGTTGGCATGTTGGGCACTGCACCCCATTCAGCCCCAAAGAGATCTGTAGACCCACTCTCACACTATCTTTTTTCCCCCTAATTCTCTTAAAACAAACAAATGACCACTTAGCCCCCAAGAATCTGATTCATACAACTATGTATCTTACATTAAATAGTGCAACTCAGCAAATACCAAAATGCAGATTTTAACAATAAACACAACTAAGATGAATTAACTATGAAGAAACTTTTGCTTCTCCACCTTCACTGAGAATACCCATTTCTTCAAGTATTTGTTTTCTTGCTTTGAAGCACATTTGTTTTTTTAAATTGCTGCATCTTTATTTAACAACATTGTTGCTTATGCATCAAAAACACTTGTTCTTGGAATGTGACACCATCTAATAAAGATGATGCTTCAGAAATTAAGCTGAACCATCCATAAAGAAATTGCAAAATTCAATATTAATGGTCCATTTCATTCTTAAACCATAGAATTCTGTGCATCACTGATGAATCAACCAAATATATGTAAAATTCATTGTTGCTTTGGATAGAAAAAATAAGTAGCATGCAATGCCATCTTTATCCAGAGGGCCTTACTCTAATTTCTCAGAGAATTCAGCCATTTGCCCATATTTAGCTCACCAACCAAAGAATTAATCATTTTTTCACTATTGTGCCTGCAAAAAAAGAACAGTAAACACTGAGCCTTGAAAGTTTTCCCGTAAGAGTCAATATATTATAAATGTTAGTCCCATCCTGCATTATTCTCTGTATTAACATAAATTAAAGATGCAATAAGCAGCTTTAACTGACATTTTCAACAGGAAATATCAAAAAGACCAGTCCAACCAGTACTGAGGTCTTATTTTTAGAGCACAGAATCAAACTTGAGGTGTGCAGAGCAAATGGCACCTAAATACCCAACTCACAGGAGTACAGAAGGAAATCCTAACCCACCATTTCTGCACAGTGACACGGTCACGCTGCACAAAGCTCCTCTGGAGCCCCGTGCTTGGTTACACCAGCACAGCAGAGCTGTCACACCCAGGGCTGTGGGGGCTGCAGAGGTACAGGTACCATCTGAGATGAGCAGCTGGAGGCAGGATTTGTCCCTGCAGACTCCCATGTCCATACAAACACTCCCCACTGCCTGGTCAGAGAGTTCCCGGCTCACGGGCACAGACCTCAGTCTGTCCTCACTTCCTGCCCGTGGCTCTGGGGATCTCACAGACCACACTGATTGTTCTGTTTGTGCCTGTGTTATCTGATTATTGGTTTCCATACATATTTGGGGATATTGATTTCTTGGCATTTAGTTCTGCTTTAGAAAATTATCTCATGCTTTAGTTTTCCCCATGTTCTCAAAGAGCACCACGACTCCTCTGCCAAGTGGGAAACTTCAAGCTATAGTTTTTGTTAGGAATGAACACTTCAAAAGCAGAATAAACCTCAAAATATGGGACTGGAAGCAAGTAGGCCACGAGTGTGCTGCAGAAGGCAAAGAAATGACAATTTTGAGAAGAGATGCTGGGCAAATCCTAGCTTTGGAAGTAAACATTAAATTAGCAAGAATTAACACTTTTCTCTTTTCTTCTTTTCTTTTTTTTTGTTTTCTTTTTATTAACAGCATTTTCAATGCTTAATCAGCAAGTCTCACAGTTCAGAGATCAGAATACCTGGTACTCTTTCAAGGCACATGGACATGTGCATTTTTTCCTCATACATTCCCCCAGTAGCTTTTTTAACATTCACCAGCTAAAGATGTATGGAAAATGTACAATTTATTATAAGTCTTATAACACCTTGGTTTTTTCCCCATATATTTCATCACAGCAATATAAAATTCCAGGTCTTTAAATAGCATGATAATTTATTAGAGCTGCATCTCAAACTCTACACATACACACTTCTCAACATTCTTCATTCTTTTTACAATCTTGACAAAATTTCCCTCTGAGAGATTGGAAGGATCACTGAATGAAATTTTAATTATTTAGGCCCAAACTATTGCAAAGTGCCAACAAAACGAGTATAAAACCTTAAGCATCCAAATTTCTAAGAATAGTAGGGTTTGTAAGCTTAAATATTTAAATGTAAAGGGACTTTATTTCAAGTACTGTAAAAGAGAAACATTGCCACTTACTGGCAGTACCAACGTCTTCGCAATATTTGTAGGCATTTATGTACATCTTTCAAATGCTCTGTTAACCTTTATAGTATTTGTCAATAAAAAGCCCCATTAATATATAAACTGTGTATGTCCAACTACCTCCTTCAAGCAAGAATCAAAAGATAGCCTGTAAGAAACAGTTATTTATTACAGACTACATTGTTGGGACTGTACACATTGGAGATTTCAAAAAGCTCACATTTCTTACCGTAAAAAAAAAAAAAACTAAAGGCAAAAAAAGGTAAAAAAAGATAAAAATAAATCAATCATGAATTGGCAAAAAGGTTGTGCATGGCCTGGGCAGGAGATGTGACCATCATGGGCAAATGGGTATCACCAACACCACAGTACAGCTTTGGAAGGAACAGTGCAGCCAGCTGGAGCTGCCTCAGGAATACCAGAGGTCTAAAAAGAGATCACACTGAAACTGAAATTTAAACACTGCTTTTGCAACAGGATCATCAGAACTTACCTGATCATTAACAACTAACCTTACCTGACATTGAGAATCTGTCTTCATTGGGCAAAAACTTAATCAAAGATAACAATCATTGGACAAGAACTGAAATCACAGCTGTGCAGATGACACTCTTCATTCAAGTTGCTGAACTGGAAGTGACAATGACATAATTCACCAGTCCAGCTATGTCCCCTGAAACTTTGTTTCAAGCACCACTGATTTAGTAGAATCCCTACGTGCTGCTTCTGTAAAGTGGGTATTTCAAAAGGTAAGGAAAAATAATCCCAAAATCTAGAGACTGAGAGTGAAATCAAGTAGTCTATTACCATTGCTTTTATAAATCATTAATGAGGACAGCATGACCTGTTCCACTGAAAAAATAAAGCATTAATTGTCTTCAAGTATGGGAGATGCACTCACAGTTACAGCAGAGGCATTCATTTCATCACTTCACAACAAGGAAATCTACAGACTCCATAGAAAATTTACAACCAAAATGGAGCCAGTGTGACAAACGGCGCTCATGTAGCAAAAACGAAAATGTCAAGTCTGCAAATTCAACAAAAAAATGTATTTTAGTGGCTTTGCTCCCTCAGGCTCCAGTTTGACAGAGCACCACCTCATACAATCATTCCTTTCATCTCACGTCCGTCTTGTCTTCTGTTTTTTCGTCTGTCTCTTGGCATCCTCTGAGCCACCGGTGTCAGACCCTGCCTGTCCAAGAGCACGGACTCCTTGCAGTCGAGTTGTCAGCTGGAGCAATAAGGGAATAAGCTGGGGGGAAAGAAAAGGGCAGTGAGTTGTGGTAACAGTGGTATGTAAGGTCTGAACGATAATGTTCTTTAGACATGTGCAGCCCCTCACAAACAGAATCTATGGCATAAATGGCACATCTACTAAGACATCAGAATATGGCAGCAAATCTTGGGGAGGAATTAAAACCAAACTTCTGGGAATTCCTGATAATTAAAACCTAAAGTGATTGTCAGTAACCTTTTTTCCTGCAGTGATCTAGCCAAGAACAGTAGTTTGAGTCCTGAGTCTAGAAATTACTGCTATTTTCAGTGGAGACAGTTCCGGTGGCACTGTAGAAAAACCTGGCAAATCTAATGTTGAGTGCTGTCTTACCCATGTTTGAGAGGAAAGCAAACTGCACAGACACATCAGAAAAGACTAGAAGAGCACAGCTTGTTAACAAAGAGGGGGTTATATAGCAGGTGTTTGTATTCCTCTTCAGAGCTTTGGACTAGGAAGGGTGTAAAGCTAAAGAGACCAGACTCGAGGACTTGCAAGATTTTTTCCAGTCTGATCATTCCTGAAGCCAATAAAATAATTATTATTTTCATTCCTATTATCACTGAGCCTGGTTATCTGAATTTGAATAATGCTGTATTTTTTCTCAGATCCACCAAATAAGAAGCCAAAATTCAGCCACAGCACTGGAACTCAGCTTCACGCTAAGATTTTTTTAAAGGAAGGTAATTGTCCAAAACATAACTTTGTTGTGACTTTTCTTAAAATATATCACAAAAGGCGACTGTGACTGCTTCTCTCTCTGGATAAAACCCAACAAATCCCCACTTAACAGAGTACAACGTATTCACTTGTAGGACAATAGTATTTGGATAAGAGCAAAAAAAACCATGCCCTACCTTATCATGGTTGTAACCAGCCAACAACAGGAGCAGTGTCAGTGGTAATGCAATATAAGATCCTTGGGCAATGTCTTGTTCAGGCAGCTTTCTCTGAAAACAGAGCAGACCATGGATTTTTTTTTTTAAACAGTCGACTGTGAAATCCCTCAGCTCAAAGCAACATCAGCAATAGGATCATGTGACATGTCCAGCCCATCCCATCTGACTTGCTTCCAAGTGCTGCTCTAAGATTTACTCTACCTTCCCCTTCAAATCAAGTCCTCTGGATCAGATTCACTCATGTATTACCTTCTTCCTGGGGTTTGCTGTTTTGTAAAGCTAATTCACTGACAGTCAGTCTCCACTTCACAGTCAGCCTGGTGTGCTTTCATGTACCTGTCACCTGCTGCCCAAACCTCTACAATCCCAAGGATACCACTACAGCAACCATACTAGCACAAAACCTTTCAGGCACATCTGCATCCTTCATTTCTAACTCCTGTTTCATGTTTCCCTCATGTTCCACTGGCATCTGAACATGCAGCGAAGAAGAAGAGAAACAGATCATTCAAGTGTTACAGAATGAACACCTCACTAAACTGACTGTCCTGTTTGGAACACACCTTCTCTCTCTTGAGGGACAAATTTCCTCTGATGCTGGTTTAAACCCCTCTGTTTTACCCTCTACCTCACCTCCAAAGCTCTCTTTTTGGCCTTGTGACACTTCTTTCATATACACAAAAGTCTTTAAAGCAATTCGGACAACAATCCTAATCTTTCTCCTTCACTCTCCAGTTACTGCAACCTTTCAGTGTCACAGCTACAACCCCTTCTTGACCTCCTCACCTGCCCCTCACAAAATGCCAGGTTACCAGGTAACATCCCTGCCTGAGGCCTTAAATGTGGCCAAATCCAAATTCATCGTCACTTTTTAATGCCCCTCATAAATCTCTTTATATTTACACTTATAGAAAGTTTGGCCAAGAGCACAAAATACATGCAGGTTGTACCACCAGACATTGCTCCCAAGGTGAACACTGAAGTATTTTGTACTTACAGTGGGACTGAAAACCAGTGTAATGTGTTTGTGATATCCAATGGCAGTGAAAGAAACTTGAGGCAGGGTGTAGTCATACTGTGATTTAGACAATGTAGAATCCAGGAGCACCACGTAATTCTATGGATAAAAAAAATACACTCAGGCTGCAGCATCAGGAGCAGTCTGAGACAAAAATCACATTTAAAGGCAAAAGTCAGTTAAATAGGATTCAAATCTTCCAAGACATGGGTTAGCCCAGCAAGAATACAGCCCTGCAGGCACACCAGAAATAACACTTCATGGTCCTTAGGGAAAAATCCTGAAATGAGCTAAGCTAATTTTCCAGCAATGTTCTTACCTCTCCATCTCGGAGCAGTGGTGGGAAATGGAAAAACAAGGATAGGCCTAAGTTGACTGTATGAATTGGGTTGTCAAGGTTTTCACTTTTGTAGAGCTTCACCTGTAAGTGAAAGAAGAAAGTACAAACCAGGTACTTCTGAGCCTGCACCACAACAGATAACTCAGACATCCCACATCTTCAGGGATAAAAGCACTTCAAAATTCATCACGTGTTTATATAAACAGAAAGTTGTCAAGTAGGACACCTGGAAATGTTCTAATCTGGGATGTAAAAAGTCACAGAAACAGTCTTTTTATAGAACTTGAAATATTTAGGAACAACTGATGTCTGACATTTTCACATATCTAGTGTGATATGAAAAGTAGTCTGTGCTGTGGATCACAAAACCACTCACTTGTGTCTGTCTCAGATCTCAGCACATAAAAATTTCTGCTTTGAAAGGCAGGGTGATGATATGGACCCACCAACAGCACACGTGCATTACGTGCAACACAAGATCCCACCTAATATTGAACAGGTACAGGCTTGGATAACTTACATATAATCAAATTCTGACATCAATTCCTACTGGCTTAAGACTGAACTGTAAGGGTCTAAATTTCCTCAGAAATATGGGAAACATGCTCAGGGGCCCGTCAGTAACGTGATACATTTCCCCTTCACACCTGCTCTAAGTGTTGGATCCTTTGGATGTCTCCCAGAAAACCCAACAGCTTAGCAATGAGATCTTGGCAGGTGACATGCATAACAGACTAGTCTGAAAGAAATCCAGGTACTGCATTTATATTTGTAGGTAACATTTCAAGGAGCTTTTAAACATGAGAAATGATACTATAACTCCTACCCCACTAACACCTCTTACAGACACTTCCAGCATTTACACCCTGAGCCAAAAGGATCACAGGTGTTTAGCAATTTTTTTGGATCCCAGTAGAGTCTTTTGAATTTTGGAAATTTTGGCTTTACTACTGGGCTCATACTGCCTTTTATAACCGTACTTTTAAATTCACATGTCCTATGGTACTGCATTCACATGGCACCTTCTTGCTATCAGACATGCAGGTCAAAAATTCCAGGTGTTTCAGGAATTAGTACAGTTCTCTGATACAAAGGACTCACTTCACCCTTGGTGTTTTGATACCTCTACAGACAGATGATCCCTCATCAGGGATGCAGATCCTGAAATTTACAGCCAACCAAGTATTTCTTAAACATATTTCCATGAAAAATGGAAATATTTAAGCAAAGCAGTCAGGAACACTGCAATCTTAATTCTATCTGGAATTCAAATTCACCATCATTAAAGTATTAGTTCTAATTTGAATTAAATGTGTTCTCTGGCCGCTGAACAATTTCCAGTGATCCTGCAAAAACACCCAATGTGAAAGCAGTAACAAATACACTTGGCAAAGATGAAAGGCTTGCACTTACACATAATGTGGAGAGATATTCAGAAGATGTAATTACATTTCCACTTAAATCAAATTGATTAATTTGCCGGAATGCTATAATATTTACATCATCAATGTCACTGTTCCCAACCTGCAATGTAAAAAACAGTCATGTACAGAGGAACAGTTAACAGAGGACAGTAACACACCTGTCAACACAACACAAATATTGCTCATCATTTTAAATAAAAAGTGAATTTTGTTCTATAGTAACCACATGGAAACTTGAAGGCTCTCCAACTGCAAGTTCTTGTCCTCCAGAGTGCACGGCTTCCAATTGCAGACATTGTCAGCACAAGGCTCATGGCATCAAGTTAAACTAAATATGGAAGTACCAAAGGCACACACTATTCTGGAAGAGGCTGAGGTACACACACAGAGCTGCCTGATCTCAGAACACTGGTCTCAGTATTTGGCATCTGTGCTGAGAGATGCATATTACTGTGCTAGAATGTTTATTCACTTGCTTAATGAGGAATATGTTCATATCATAATATAACCTACTTCAAAAATACATAACTTTATATTCTTCAAAAGTGTTTAAAACACAAAACGTGTTTCTAAACCTCAACTCTGATCAGATCAGAGTAAGGAAAGACATTTACTCAAATGGTAACTATAGTAACAGACAGGTTATGGTTAAGTCAGGTGCAAGTCTGGTGCCACTGAGGCTGTACATTTTTCCTGCAGGTGTCTCAAACACTTCCCTCTCCAGGAGACAATGGCAGGCTCGCCAGGGTAGGATTAGCACAAGCTACTGTGAATAGCTGTCACTTGAAGCACAGAACCTTCATCTTCTGGAATGTAGGTTTCCAATTCTCTTCCCCTTCTGAACCAGCAAGGACTCTTAGCAAGAAGACACTAAGGACTTGAAAGATTTTTGCCCTTCTGTTTTGCTGCAAAGGAGGCCACTCTGATCAGGCAGGTGTCTGAGCTCAAATAATGACCATCTCCCACTGAAAAGCTCTGGACAACTAACAAGGCTAATTAACCTTTGTTGGATGTCAGGAGATAAATGCAAGGCAGCTAATTTGGATCTGTAAGGATGGAGGAATATTTAACAAGATTCCATCAGTTTTCAATTCAAAGGTATTATTAATTTTATAAAGGCTTACTAGTCTGAATGACAATTTCACCTACACCAAGACCAAATAAAACATAAAAATATATCAATCTCTAACTAAAAACAAAGATAGGATAATATGGCAATTTATGACATCCTCAAGTGAACTACTGCTTTGTTCCACGTCATAAAGAAACGTTGAAAGGTATTCTATACATTTCTTCTCTTGTTTCTGGATGTATAGTTTTTATGACTGTGAAAGAATCCTTTTCACTTGTTTACTGTTTGGGCTTTATCTCACTTTTTATTTTGAGCTATGGTGCTGAAACACAATATGGGGCCCATATTTAGAGAGCTAACTTGCTGAAAGGCACTTGTCTAAACAGAATGCATTCACTACATTGCTGCTGACAGAACAGGCATAATGCCTAGACAGATGCATTTCATATTTAAGTGATACTACCAAAAAAAAAAATTACCTCAATGGCCCGATGCTGTGGTAAAGCTCTTTCAATGTGATCGTTGCCTTCAGCTTTGAGTTGGACATGATACACACAACCAGGCTAAAAGCAACATTCAGATGATAAATCCCAACACTGAATAATACATACTTTAATTTTAGACAGCAGTAACAGAATTTTCTAACATTCCATTTAAGATACACCACACAAACAGATTTAACTCTATGCAGTTAAAGTTTTCTTAATCCCAAATAGAAAATTTAACTCAATAGCACTATTAGGGGTGTTTACTGTCAGCAAATAAGAAAGGGCTATCACAAAACTTGCACTGGTTTGTTACATCACAGTATTAAAAGAAATCAGCTTCTGTGAAGTGTTTTAGTTAGAAAGAAAACACATAAACAGGATTAAACATTTGCTTCCTGCTTCAGCAAATTGCTTATTCCATACATAATGGTCCTGTAAATTCAGCTTCCATATTTCCTGCAGAACAGCTTCCTTCACATACATGCTGTGCAATCAACATTATACATACACCCAACACCCTGCTAAAAATAGGCTGGCAGCATTTTCACAAGGGACACCAAATGCTTCCCCAAATTCTTCTGCCTAATGAAATTTCCTGCTCTATCACCTGAACACCTGTCAGACACACAGTACTGCCCAGGGGCTCAGGTCATATCCCATGAGCTGCTCAGTGTTTGTGGGAGGCCACCACAGTTTGCTGCCATTGTGTTCCACAGACTTACATGAGTTTTCCCCCCTTTTACTAGACTGAACGTTCTCTACATGACACTTTCCTCACACACAAAGACTCAAGGGAATCTGAGCTAGCAAATGTGATGGGAAAACAGAAATCAGTAACTAATTAACAGAACACATTTTATTGCTCCATCATCAAGTAAAGGACAGAGAGTGTTCTAATCCTTACCCGAAGGCCACGTAGCCTGAATTTGCCCTCTTCATCTGTTATCGTGTCTTCTCCATAGATGCTACAATCCTTCTGTCCCACAGCTTCCACTGAGACTCCCTGCTCAGGCTCTCCATTTAAAGAGGAAACTGTGCCATAACAGCTAGAGGTATAAACAGAACCAGTTGCTACAGATGTGCAGACGATGTTTTAATGCACATTTTAAAGACATTTTATAGTTATAACTGATGGGAAAAGTGCTTAATGTATTTAGCATAGCACAGAGAGGAAAAGGGGAATTTATAATGTGTATGTAAAACAGTTTAAATCATTAGAATTCACTGCAGTTCAGAGCACAACTTCAGGAATCCAAGTTCCCTAACCTCCATGAACAGCAAATATTTCTTACCCCTGAGGGCAAGGAAAGGGAGGATCTGGAAGTCAGATATTCAAATTGGTCTACCATACCTAGAATAGTCCTCTCCCCTCCCACTGGATGCAGCACAAGCCACTGACACAGTGCTTTCATAGCAATATTTCTCTCTGTGCTCCTGCCAGCTGGGCTTAGCTATATACCTACATCCATGAAAAAAGGCTAATAAAAGTACTTATCCACAGCATAATAAAGTAAAATTGTGCCTTTGAAAGTCTCTTCCAAACCTGCAGAACAGAGGTGTGCTACAAAAACCCCACACATTTGGGATAATCCCTCCTGATACAGCCCGTGGCATTTTGCATGGCATTCCAGCTCTACTGACCTGTAAGCTGTTCTGTATCCAGTTATCCGAATTTTAAGATTTTGTCCTTCCTGCACTTCAATCATTTGTGATGACGGTTCAAAGCGAAATTCTTTCATCATGGGTTTAAAATAATACTGCCCTGGGCTCTGCAAAGAGGCACAAAACAAGCTGTTTACTCACAGTGATGCAAAATTTCACCAAACAAATAGGCTTTGCAAGAGCTCCCTGGGGAGCTGAAGTTCTCTGTTCCAACCACAGGTTAAACTGGTCTGAAAATGTGAGCACTGAAAAACAGGGAGCACACTGGACAATAAACCAATGGAACTCCACCAGGTGACAAAGTCTGAAGAGAGAAAGGAAACTACAGCCCTAAAACCTTATCACAAGGCCTCAAGGACAGGAAAGTGACCACTAAAGAAGGATGTCTGCAAGGAAACTGTTCAGGCATGTCTACACACATATACAGATCAATAATCTAATTAGATTTCCTTGCTCTAAAGACTCTCAAATGATCATCAACAAATTGGCTTGCTTCATGTTTACAGACTGCAAATTAGTAACTGAGATCAATCAACATCATCTGCTACCTGTTGGGGAGAAATCTCTTGCCATGTTAGATTTCACATCTTTCACTCGCTAAGATTTCAAGTGCTGTCCACTCTCAGGGATACTCATCTCCATTGTGGTCTCAAAGGAGACCTGCCACTCAGGAGAGTTGATAGTATCTGTATTTGGGAGGGCAAAGTAGCACAGCATCACATGTGCAGCCACATCCAGAAGAATCAATTCCAACTTACCAGATTGGAAAAAGTCAGCATGCCATTATCCTGGGTAAGGAGGTTGGATCGAAATACCCCTCCACTGAGAGACAAGAGAACTCCAGCGAGAGCCTGGTCATCCTCTGATTTGATCTGTTTTTGCAAAATCAGTAATGTTAAGTGTAAGCAAGGGTTGCTTTATGAAGAAGCTCCCTGCAGCGTGCACAGATGGGCTGGCTCTGAGCACTCAGCTGTAAGGCAGAACTAACATCTGCAGTGCATCCCCTCTGGCCAGACCACAGGGCTGCAGAACCTTCTGCTCTCAACACCTGGGCACTCACAGCCATGGCACACACCGTGTGCCACCACAGCAGTCATTCTCTGTCACTTCAGAGAACATGCCAGGGGGCCAGAACAAAGTATCCCAAAGACTAGAACCAGGCAGTAGTTGGACCAGACTGTACATGAAAATATCACCTTGAGGGATAAAAGTCATTAAAAGAAGGTGGTCCAACTCTACAAAAGCAAATAAAGCCAGTCTTTTGGACTGCAGGCTCTAATTTTAACTCTCTAAGCCTTGAAAATTATCTTCCACATAGCAAGTCATAGTCTACAACTGAAATCATCCACTGAGACTTGTTTCCCCATGACAAAAATTATTATCCCAATAAAAATAAATTATCCCCAAATCCCACACCCCTTTGTCTTTGGCTGGAAGACAGGGGTTAACTTCATTGCCTGTCCAGCTCTAACTGCACACACTATTCATTCAGAACCCAAAGTGTTTAGCACATTACCTCAAAGGTCACCCCAGCAAGAGCAAAAGCTTTGAAGTCTCCAACTGTTCCTTCTACTGCAGTCAAAACAAAACCTTCCTTCTGAGCAGTAACTGTATATTCCAAGTCACTGTGGAGTGGCCCAACACTTCATATAAAGAGAAAGCAGAACTTGTTTTAAAAAAACACTTGCATGTCACATACATGTTGTCAAGTTATCACTGTGTTTTAACTAAAGAATCCAAAAGTTCAAAAGAAATCTGTTATTTACCTGTAGGCACCTTTGTCATCGGTGAAAACTGTGATGAGTGGGGAAGTTGCCCCCTTTTCACTAATGACAATCTCAACACCTTCCAATTCAGGATGAATTCGCCCTTCCAGAAATAAGCCTGCTTTTCCATGAACCTCTATCAGCTTTCCGGGGCAACTCTCTTGGTCATTGAAAAGGGGATTTAAGACAAACAAGAAAGTCAAAAACACATGCATCACTCTGGCTTACAGCAGGAGTTTAACTACTTCCAAAGTGTTCAGTTGATGTCCTTTTACCTTAGGATAAGAGAGCGACCCACACAATTTTACAGCCTCTCAACATATCCTAAAACATCTAAACATTGCCAAAATCAGTAACAAAATAGTTTCAAAGCTATAAGCACACCTCCAAAATAAACGTTCTGGATTTCCTAAGTGGTTGGAGAATTCATTAAGTTACATATACTGCAGCCACATGGAGATGACAGCAATACTTCCTTCTAGCCAACATTACACTGAACTTTGACCACATTCTTTGACTTAAAATTTAGGTCAGCATGTGTCATGTTTAATGACTAATTAAAATTTCATTTCCCCCCCAATGTATTTAGAATGTGCAAACAAAGAGTCACGTAGAAAGAGGCACCGAACATTTCCTAGTGATCTCAAACAAAGTGTGTCCACTTAGGAATCTGAGGGCAAGGTGGACACTGACTTAACAAGTAGCATCAATCAACTGATGATAACCCTGACAATTCTGAAGTTCACTTTTTTTGGTAAATACTTTTACTGGCTAAAAAAATGCAACAGAAACCTGAATTTGGTAACAAACTCAAAATACAAACATTGTTTTGCACAACTATTTTTCTAGATGACAGTAATATGAACAATTCTTCAAACCTGGTGTAATATCCAAAAACCGAACCCTTCCTCTTGTGCCAGGTGGTTTTTCAGCACTTGGAAGCATATCCTGCTGATAAAAACTATACTTGCATCCTCTATCAAATAGCCATGCTCCCAAATTCCAGAATGAAATTGGCCCAAAGAAATAGCTGCAACTGAAACTTTTCTAACATTACCTTCGAAGTTATTCATATGTGTATCTATAAGGATACATTTCTGCCTTAAAAATCAACTCCTTTCAAACTACAAATTATTTATATTTACCTCCACTAACAAATGCTTCCACATAAGGTGGGTAAAAAAGCAGCTCTTTTGATGATGGTGTCACAGTAATTTTCTCTCCAGACCTGTAAAACACAAATAAGATACAATTAGAAGAAAACTGAATTAGTAGCTCTCACATGTAACAGAGTATGGCACATTGACCCAAGAATCCATCTAAATACTCCAAGAAAGAAGTATCAACAAGAGGCTAAGCAAAATCCTTGCTATGCAGTACTAATTTCCATTTAGCTGACAGTCAGCAAGAAGAGGCACAGGTACCTATAGAGTAGCTCTTTCCTATATGGAATTATATCACTATTCTGTTTAGTAAAAACACCAGACAATGGCACAAAAAATACAGCTTGTCCATTGGGGCTTGGTATTACCTTGCCCAGTATGAAAATTCATATAAGAAGGGTCCTTGGAGTTCCTCCACCATTTCTTGCACTGGAGGCTTTGTTCCTTCCTCCTCTTGTCCCTTCTTTTCTCTCTCCTGTCGGCGGCTCTCAATCTCTGCCAGCTGCTGCTCCCGCCGTAATTCCTGTATGGATTTCAGGGGCCCTAAAACTAAGGCAGGTTCACTGTCAATGGATGACCTGAAAACATGGAGGAGAAAACAAAATCATCTCCTTCCATAAGGAGGGATAAGAGCTTGTTGTATCTGTTAATTACTGCCTTTATACCACAGCAGAAGAGTCCCAGGATATTTTTTAAACCCATTCTTTTTTTATTGTGCTGTTTATTCCCAGCGTAAGTAAAACCTTTAACCTTTATATCAATCTTATTACAAGAAATGTTCATTCATAGGGGCTACAGGTAACCTACCTGGCCTACTTACAGCCCTCACAAATCCTGCACCAGCACACAGTAACCATTCTGCTGTCTCAGTGTTTCCTTTCCAGCTGCTGAGGTTGCCCAGCAGTTGCAGTGATAGGTTCATTAAGCACAGAGAACTCAAGGCAATACTCTGCAGGTAATGTTCTCTGAAAAGATGTTTTCTACACTCAAAAAAGTTTGAGAACCCATAGTCTAGAACAAGTAGCCATCAGCAGAGCATTAATAAAACACTCATCATTATCAGACACTTCCAGGCAGATTTGGCACCTCATACAATTAAAGTTGTTAGCAAATCAGTGCTCCCTAGTGAGCTGTCTGTTCAGCTAAGCACAAATTGGTGCATTAGTGTGTAATCACTCTGCATGGTTTTCCTTTTATAACCCTCTTCACACCAGCAACAATGCTCTAAAGCAGCAGATTCTCATTCTGAGGAAACAAAAAAGGAAAAAAATAGATACCAGAGCTAAAAAGCTCAGACCTAAGCTAAAACAATACCCTCTAAATTCTGAAATGTCAGTTCACTAAACTGTCGAAAAACTCAGAAAATCATTCCTTTTTACCATGACATACAAGTAGGGAGGCGCTATATTGGAATGAAGAGACAATGTTCAAATTGAGGGCTGGAAATTATTTAACTATCTCAAAAGAACTCAAAGCACATCTTAGCATAAAAACCTCTTGCAGTCTAGACTTGGACAACATCCCCTTAGAAAGCAGACACTGCAGTATTAAAACTGGAGTAAAGCTTTATGAGAGCCATGTCTTTTTCTTCCACTTTTTATAGGCCCAAGATTTCTTTGATCTTACTTAATGGTAATAGTCACATCCATCAGTTTATCAGTTACAATCGTGCCAAGGACATGGTGTCGAACTGCAGTGAGCGTCAGGATGCTGGGAGAGGACCTGTAAATCAAAGGAACAAAGAGATGAATTCAAGGTCCCCCTCCTAAATAACCAAATCTTACTTAGCAGAGTTTGTGCTCCCACCCCCAGGACTGAAATGCTTTATAAAAGACAATATGGAAATCACACAGCAAAGTGCAGTGCTGAGATGATCACATACGGGAAAGGGAGCGTTTTCCAGCTCTGAACCACAAACCCTGCATGACACTGGCCAAACCAACTCCTTCCTTTGTGCCTCCTGCTTCCTCTCAAGCCAAAGCTGATTAGATTGATTTCATATGTGCAATCCCTTTACACAGAAGGACACTCAGAAGTTTGTCATATTAGACACAGATCACCAAGATGCCCCAACTCTAATGGTGCTTTGCTGCCAAGAGAGGGTTTCTGCTTCTATCCATTCAATCACCTTGTGCCAACTCTCATGTTTAGTATATCTCTCTGTTACGTACTTTTAATTCACTAACACAACAGAAGATAATCAGATTTTAATGCTGAATTTGTTTCCTGCCACATTCATGAATGAGAAGTGGCCTGAGAGTAGAAATCCTCTTTGTTCCTTGTATGCTAAGTGCCATTAAGCATATCACCAGACCTCATTCTATAAATAACTAATAAAACTTGGCTGAGTTAGGAAGATCAGCACTCTTTACTTGTGATTAGAGTGAATATTTCTTCAGCTTGCAAAAAATGGGGTGAGTAGAATCAAATCACCAGAGATTTGGCACTAGTGATGTGCAGTGGTGGTCTAGGCCTCTTATTAAACTTACTGTCCTATCTTTTGCATTTCAGCTCTCAGAAGTGATCAACAGTTTTCACTGAAATAACTCTTCTTTGTTACAAAGAAAACCCAACACTAAACAGACAGAAGGCCGACAAAAATATTCATTTAAAGAGAGAAAAGCATCTTTAAAGATTAGTTGATCTTGGGTTTTTTTAAAGATAGAAAGGGCAAGTTGATTTTGGGGTTTTTTTTTAAATAGAAAGGGCAAGAGAACACATTTGATACAACTTGCTAAAGCTTCCCTCTATTGGACAGTCCTAGCAACACATCCTGAACTGCTGAAAGCAAGCAGCTGCAGCAGAAGGCAGCTTTATGAAAAAGCATGCTGAGAGGCATAAGATCATAAACAGATTACACTCTTACGTGTCATAAGTGTAATATTCGTGTTCAAACTGGTGGCAGGAACGTGGGGTCACTTCATAAACACCTGTAAACATTAAGCCAAAGAATGATCTGCTGAATTCTCGAGATTAAATGAGACCAGAGGCACAGAAACAACTACAAAATTCGACTATGTGAGTATTGCCTTTCACACAGACACGTTCTAATGTGACTGGCAAATAGAACCCATACAAATGAGATAATTTTGAGATGATCTTCATTCATCATAGATCAAGGTCCATCACCAAGAAAAAAATAGTAATATTTTACTTCTGGGATCTCGATTTAGGTGAAAAACTAAATAGCAGGAGAAATGGAGAATTCTAAAAACTTAGAACAGGCTTTTTATATACAAATATAAATAAGACAATGCCTTTCAAAAACCTCAGAAACCACAACAGATTTTTTTTTTAAATTCCCAGCAGTATTAGTTGACTAGTTCTTTTTCATTTTTTAAACTAACACTTTAGAGCTGTTACCTGGCTTTGAAAGACAGAATCTATTCACTCCTTTGGACAGGTTATAAACACCAACGTTCTCTGGTCCATTTCCATCCTGATAAAATTCCTGTGAAGCCATAGCACAATTCATTATTAGTAACTACCAAACAAAAAAATGAAAACAGCATTTGCCTAAAGATACACTAATGCATCTCTTTTATAGCAGCTAATATCTCAAGGCCATTTTACCAAATCTAAGAGATAAATTTTAAAGCACTCTAAACGTCAATGCTGCTGTGCTGTATGATCCTCTAGAGGCACAAGAAAGCCTTGATTCCAAGCATAATCCAAACTACCTGCAAAAGGTCATTAAAAAAATACAAGGATGTTTGTTTCTTACATACCAGTGTGATTGCATGAGAAAGAGAACACCTCAGCATATATCCAGTCTGCCTGAATTCTACTCCTGACACATCTTCCTCCATGACTTCCAATTCCAAAGACTTATTCTTCCAGCACCAGTCTTCATGTGCAATGCTTACTAGAATACATGCCACACAAAGCATTTTAGTAATGTAAAACTGTGTAAGTAAGGGTAAATTTTGTGGTACAAAAAGCTTGTATCACTCTAAGTTCCCTGACAATAATCTTTAAAGCCAGATATACAACAATGACATTGTAATAACAGACCTGGCTCACAGCACTGCAGCATCACCAGGAATTCTGCACATTTCCTATCAGAAAAGCTACACTATAAAAAGGAATAATGAAGCCTGCTCACCCTGGAAGGCTCCTCAATATGCAATACCATTGTGATAGTCAAAGCAACCTACAGGACATCACAACCTAGCCCAATTTAACCCAGTGGAAAGATATTCCGTTTCCTGTATAGAGAGCAATCTTTATATATTTCTACACCTTTCCCTGGAAAACAGTTTTCATAGGTCAAAGTAAGCTGGCCAAAAGACATACTGTTACTAGGAGCAGTGCTCTGGAAGCAGCAGAACTGGGGTGTGCCCCTGTTCTTAGGCCTGGGACAAGCCAGCTCATGATAAAGCCCATCTTCCTCATACCAGCCATGCAGACCAAAAAACCCTGGGGAGCAGTCACATTTAAGCTGACACAGGGTTTTAAACATATAAGACTAAGAAAAACTGATGCACTGTTATATAGCATTTTTCCAAATTCTCTCAAGTTTCACAGCTAGTTCAATGCTGGGCATAGTGCAAAGAGTATTGATAATAACAGAAGTGTTCAGATTAAGTCAGAAATTTAGCTATTAAGGTACCACTCTAAGCAGTTCCCCATGATCCTACCTTTGTATTTGCCTGGGAGCACATTCTCAAAGGTGAAGGACACTGAGTCCCTGTTCCCTGAGAGTTGCAGGGTGCGTTTCTCCCCTTGCCGGCTCACGGACTGTAATGTCACCATCAGGTCACCACACAAGTCTGTGCAGGGAAGAGCAGAACATGAGGATGTTTCCAATTAAAACTCTACTCTTATTTCTTAGGCACATGTTTACCAGTGGTTTTATGCATTCTGCACAACTTTTTAGACTGTTAATCGTATTCTTTTCTCTAATGCCAAGTAAAAACCTGAGACCAACATTAAATCACCTCACTCTGCCAAGACTACAGGGCCCACTAAACACCTGAGAGACAGAACATGAAGTGCAGAGAGGATTTAGAGAGGAAAAAGGAAGGTAAAAATTACAAAAGTCAGGCTCCAGTCATCATCTGTTGAAATCAGTGGGTAATCAAGGAAAATAGCAGGAGAGAGGAACCTCAGACTAAAATAAACACAAAAAGCTTATGAAAGAGAACAACGATTGAAAGCTTCTGTGAACAGCTTAAGCATCTATTCTGGAGTTTTTACATGCACTGCTTTTTTTTTTTAAAGATCTTTTTCACCTCCAGTACTTCTCTGACTGATGTACAGTACCCTTAGTGTTAGTCAGGACCATTCCCTTCCAAAATCTACCCATCTTCTGAGGAAGGAAAACAGGTCAGAATTCCTTCCTGAGGAAGGAATATTTGCTTATCCCCAGCAAGTACTAAAAATAGGTATATGACTTTACTCCAAACTTTATTAAGGCACCTTACTAGGCCATAACATTGACCAAAAAATGAGCTGCTTTATCTATGAGTTGGAAGGTAAAATTACTTACCTGCTGATGGGGCTAACCACAGCAAGTGTCTTGATCTAACCCTACCCATTCACATGTGCTGTGCTAAAGTTCTCCATTCCCATTGACACTTCACTTTCAAAATGGGCTCACCTAAACAAGAGATCTTCCCTGAGACAGATGCCAAAAACTGAGAGAAGGTCACATCCATTATTGGTCTGTCTGTAACAGTAACAGGGAACATTTTGGGTTTCAAAGCCAATCCCGCTCTGGTCTCAGCCTCTGGAATAATCACCTGTAGAGTATATGACAACAAAACATCACCAGCTTTCAGATACCAGTCCAAATACGCCCACTCTGCTGTTCTCAATCCATTTATCAGAAATTGGAAAATGGAAATTTACTGTAAATCCCAGGCAAAGCAAAGCCAGCCTCTCGAACATGCTTTTCAAAATTCTGTATTAAAAATCCTCCAAAGAACTGCAATAAAACTGAGCTACAAATCCTCCACAGAGCTCAGTTTCAAAAGTCTGAGTGACTTCCACTCCAGGGTGTACTGCAGCTTCTACATGAGGCTATGTCTCTGTCTGTGAGGACAGTCAGAGACCTTATAACCACCCACTTGCTCATCTTTCAGCCTGAGCTATCTGCCACAATGCAAAGTCCATGGGAGTTCTGCTACAGGTTCTGCTGTGACCTGTCATCCCAGGAATCATTCAGGCACCTGAGAAAGGGACACATTACAGATCTGACTCATGGGATAATAAGAAGTGATCTAAGGGACATCACGACTAAGAGGAGAGAGAAATTAAGAGCTTACAACCCAAATGGCCTGATCTCCTTTTAAAAAGTGTAAAGGACAAAGAGCATGGGAATCTCAGCTTGTTAAGGAAACAAAAAAAGCAAATAACTATCACTGTTTAAACAGTGCAAACAGGAGAAAAGGACTAGAAAAATCTAATTTCAGCTTTTCAAATTTTAAAAATTAAATGTTTAAAATCTTTTAAAACACCATGATAGTCCCACAATGAAGAAATGGAAGCTCATTCTTACCTGAACATTGTATGTACCCGATTTTGCCTTAAAACAAAATGCTCCATGAGGGTCAGTTTCTGTTGTAACTAGTGCTGCTTTGTCTTTGTCTTCAGGGATCATGGTTACCTTGTATTTACTAATCTGCTTGACTGTGTCAGGGAAACGAGTTACTGAGATTCGGCCACACACACTGAATCTGTCAAATTAACGCCAGTCATCAGAACCAATATTTGACAAAAATCCTAAAAAAATACTTGTTTTAAAACTTCCTTAAAAAGTGAACATCACTATGTTGAGGTAATAACACTTGAAGTGGAATGGATTTCTCCTGAAACAGTGTTCCTATCAGAGATGCTACAAGCAAACACAGTGGAGCAAGTGCACTCCCATACTATTAACAGATCTTTCCTTCTAGGAAGCCACCATGATGTTATGTTACATTTTTGCAACTTGCTTCACTCTTCCCCGCCACCAACCCAATCACTTCAAGCACCTTAACTATTGCTGAGCAAAACACTGTGGACAAAACATTACCCTGCACTCATGCTGTTCTATTTACCTTGAATTTCTCGAGCAGTATTTTGCTCCTGACAACAGTACACAAGCCTGGGCACAGCATGGGAAAGGACCAGCCATATTTCAAGGCCTTGTCCACACATTTTCAGCACACCACCAGTACTTACCCTGTTGCAATGATGTTTGCCAGCTGAGGTGTATTTGGGGCGATCTTCACAGTAATAGTATCAAAAAACAGGTGTTCTTTCTTGGCATGAATTGTGTAAGTACCTGTTGTTATGTTCTCAAGGCGGAAAGAGCCATCAGCTTTTGTTTTCACTGTAACAAATAACAGGAAGAGTTGAAAAGCAAAGCATGTGTTGACTGTCTGTCCTTATGTATCAACAGATCCAGAGGGCATGCACTGCTTTAGACTATTTTAAATTTATATTGCACAACAAGGAAATGACATTATGCTTTTTTACTAGATCAACCTTCGTTTCTGTATTTCATAGTACAATTTGGCACATGGTTGAAAGAAATTAAGATATTTTCAACAGCACAACAAATGAACACCTAACACTCTCACCTAAACCACAAAATGCAAATCAACTGCATGAAAACCACTGTAATATTTAAAATACATTGCAACCAAAGTAGTGTATTATCCTGAAGGCTTAATTCCATATCATACACTAGTCCTGTACTTGAGCTTAATAAAAGCTTCCCTGTAGCAACAAAGATCAAAAGCACTGCATACCTTTAATCTGATTGTTCAGAGTCACAGTGGCATCGGCAACTCCTTCTCCTTCAGGACCATTCAACACCCTGCCTGTGACAGAGAAACCCATCACATGGAAAACAGGCTGAAATGGGAAACAGTTAACATTAGTCTTTACTCAGGAAATGCAAACACACTTACAGCAATCAACACCAACTGTTATCTCCCCATACACACATAAAGGAAATTTATTTCTAGCTCTAGGAAAAGAATGTACCAGAATAATCAGAATGAAAGTACATATTGATCTCCACACATCCTGTTCCCATAAGTACAAAACACACATTCTCAATTTATCTGCCTCAGTAGAGTTCAGAAGGGCCCAATAACAGATCATAATGCCATTACACGAGGCACTCTGCAAACCATAAAAACCTACAGGCCCTTCTCCAGAGATGTGACAATCTGAATGAGAAAATTTAAGCAACCTCAAAGATTACTGCCTGGTTGCAACATGGACATGAAAGGGAGTATAGCAGACAGCTTTCCCCTATTTTGTTTCTTCCTAGTAAAAAGAACCAAAGTATAGAAACACAGCACAATACTGGATATCGTCTTGTACCTGCTGTGCAAGGGGATAAGTATAAACAAGCATCTTCAACTTCTTCCAAAGAAGTTTTTCTACAATACACCTGCTTTCTGCTAAAATCAGTTATTCTTTTACAGGAATGAGTGGCACAAAAAGATTATTTCCTCTGTAGGCCTTACCTCAATCTGTAAACTGTCATGTTCTACAAGGAAGTCCAATCTAGATGGGGCAACATCAAAGGTGATTCTCTCTCCCCTGTAGAATGGTATCTGAAAGAAGACACATTGCTTTGACCCCTAAGAAGCTGTGATGACAGAATGATTTTCCTTTACCATTTTCTATGCCCTCATTACCATCAGACACCTCTATGAAGGGTCCAGTGAGGTGCAAAACTCCTAGAAAAAATAACTCAGAGACAAAAATATCAGTAATATTTCAAGATTGATGGAAACCACGAGACTATCAGAAGAGATGGAAAAGTAACCCTCTACTCAGAGGGTTGGATGTGCAAGAGCTTACAGACAGGAGATTGTATGATTGCTACAAGGACTAAAGGAATGAGAGAAGCTTGGATCCCATTTCTATAGCTACAGACTGAGAATGCAGGACCATCACTCTAGACAGTGCACAGAGAACCATGCTCCCACACCACCCAGACATAAGAAAGGGAATGGGAAAATAAGAAAACAGAGAGCTTAAAGGAGAGGAGGTGGCAGTAGCACGTTCTAGTTTAGAAAATGAAAGTTAACAACCCACTGAATAGACAAGCATTTAATTTCTAGTTACTTACCACAGTGTACTTCCCACTTGGCAGAGAAAGAAAGCTGAAAGATCCATCTTCTTTAGATACAACATTGCACAAATAGGATAAAGACTCATCTCTTGACTGAAATCCATCCACGGGAGAAATATCGCAGCCCACAACATCCTGTGGTAATAAATGCAATACAATCTTTTTTCTCAAGTCAAAACAGAGAAGACAATTTGGGGGGCACGTAGGAGGGTTCAAAATACTAAACTATGAATGATGGCAAGTATAAAACCAATTTTGAGGGAAAGTTTGATAACATGACTTAAAATTCATGTACAGGTAGAAGAGGCAAAACCAGCCAATACTGAACTTTGTGGTAACAAGGACAGAAAATGGGAAATTCAACATTCCCAGAGTTCACTGCAAGACTTAACATTAACTGACTTCAGTTCTGTGGACAAGGTTAACATTACAAAAGAGAGCTCCACAGAACAAATCACACTACATGACAAATGTTTCACACTCATTTCATAACACACTCATAAGGTGGCAATAGAAGCTGTTGAACTTTGTCTTCCCATCAAGAGGACAAAGAGCAATTAAGACCTCATGCTGAAGACAAATTACAGTTACTGTACAGTGAATTTCAGGATTTGTCTGGCAACATCTTGTGCCTTGTGCAGGATGCTGGTCTTCTACCACGGAGAAGTATCATCCTCATGAGAGAACACATTTACTAACCAATATTTAATGTGCAAAAAGGTGTAATATTGGAAAAATAATATCTTAAAACTGTAACCCTGAACCTTGCTGACCCACAGGGAATATACATATCGATAACATGCTGTGAGCCATACTATATTTTGCACTTGTTGCCTGCTTCAGTTCAGGTCTTAGTGTTCTATGTCCCTGAATAGCCTGATTGTTGAGGAACCTGGCTGTGTGAAAACAATAATAAAGAGGTCAAAAGAGTCGACATTAAAAGAATCTTCTAATTTCTTGTGTCCAAAAAAACATGTAGACCTTAAGCCTCAATTTTGCCAACATTTAAAAGATGGTTATTGTGTTACACATCTGAGTAGTTCCATGGAGGTCAGAAGAAACTTGGCATGTATAAAAATATTGTATTAAAAGGGCCTTGTTGGGGAAAAAGATAAAAAAAAAACCATGCAAAAAAACCCAAGCACAAAAATACAGCTTGAGGGGCTGTACAGTTTATGTTTTCTATAAGCCAAGCTCAGTGAAGGACAGAGATAAGTATCAGGGCAATATGAATCTAGAAGCTATTTAGCTGCTTCTTATCTGTGTTCATATTGAAAAGGTACTGATAGACCATTACCTCCTTAGTGACTGAAGAAGAGAAAAGCAGAAACATGACCCCTTTCATGGGTTCTCCATCGCTCCTCACAGACCCAGACACGTTGTAGCCTGCGACAATCAGGGGGCTGGCAGCATAAGCATTGGAACTCGTCACCCGGACCACTGTCTTTGCCTGAAAAACAGAAACATTAGGTCTCACAGCACCTAAATAATAGTCAGACCCTGTGTATTCAACAACAGAAACAGAGCCCAGAGCAGCAGTACTCAAAGAGTATCCACAGGCTATCAAAACACAAAGACACTAAAGCAAAGACACTTTGCAAAATGGTATTTTTCCCGCTTTACTGATTCAGGAAATGGTCAGGATCTCAGAGCTCCTCAGGAAGTGAGCAGTCTGAGAGGAAAGGATTAGAGCATCTGCTACAATATTCAAGCTCTTGCAAAACGTACAGGATCAGAAGACAGAAAGCAAGAACTCATTTCCCAGTCCTACCCCGGCTGGCTTCACTACCTCCAACCTGGGTCTGCACAGGGCAGTTTCTTGACTACCTGAATTAAATGTATGAAAACTCCATTGACCTGGTCCACTCACAAAAACCCTTCCTCACACTAATTGATCAGGACAAGCAGATCCACCCTCCCTAAACAGGCAAAACAGAACTTTTGTAGGCTCTAACCTCTTTCAACATCCAGGTGGGATGCGATGCAAAGATTTCATATTCGCCAGGAAGCACTTTAAAGAAAGCAAACCTGCAAGGCAAGAAAGGGGTTATGTCTCTTCAGAAACAGTCACAAATGTGTATTTACAGAAAAACAATTCAGACACATATTAGAAAAAGTATTTCAGAACTATTACAATCCCAGTTGTTGTGACAGAATTGAAAGAATCTTGTGTAAATGAACAGATTAATTAAGTATGCACCACCCACACTCACTTTCCTCCAGGTTGTGTAATAGTTGCTTGTATGTTTATGTCACTGCCAGCATTTCTCAGTGCAACCTGAACTCCAGCAGGACCTAATGTCTGACCTTTGCTGAGAACCTGTCAAAATAAAAAGAAACCAGAGTATAAATGGAAAAAAATACCTTGTAGAGCTGAAGCAGAATGTTTTTTACGAAAGTTGAATTAGTGCAAGATGGAATAAATAAAGATAAGGGAGTCTAACCTTTCCATTCACAGAAAACCCTGTGAACACGAAGTTAATATCACCTCCCTTTGTGCAAATGTCATTAATGCCATCCACATGGATGTCTACGCTGGTTGGTTCTGGAACAGAAGAACGATGAAACAGCATGGTAGTTAGTGAGAAAGCAATCATGAAGAAATTCTGCTTTAGCTTTACAAAACTGTCACAGAAATGTATGAGTCCAAGCATGCAAGTGTTGCTCTGGGAGTCTTGCCTCAGCAAAGTTTAAATATCCCCAAATCCTGAGGCTGAAAATCATCTATCCCCCCTCCCGCTGCAGCCATTTCTGTCAAAAACACACATTCCTTCAAATCAGTTCAAGGGTTACTTTGTCAGTGTCTACCATATAGCTCTATTTTCCTCTGGTACAGTAAGTGCATTTCAGTTATTAAGACCACACAGTATGGCTCATCTGTTCTGAAAAGCACTTGATTTTCACTGCCAACTGCAAGTTAGAGAAAAGTCCCACACTGCAGATACGCTGTCCTATTGTAAGAAGACAAATAAGCACTTACCGAAACTCCACCCTAGAGGAGGCTCAATTTTAAGAATGAAATCCCCCTAAAAAATAAAAAGCAATAACTGTCTTCATTGATCTAAATTCAATTTAGCTAAACTATGAAAAAAAGAGTAATAACACAAGCATCACGCTGCAGAGAGGAACACAAAACTCAAGTGTACCATTCTCCTTCCCTCCTACTTCAGATACTCTGTTCAAAAAAGCAGCAAAATCTACCCAGATAGGCCGGGATGCTGGGCTCACATCCAGCCAGCTAAGAGCAAAAATTAATATCACTGTGTTTATACCACTTCAAGAACAAACCTGGCTCACATTCAAGCAGCTCAGTGCTAGAAAGTGTTCAAATCTATCTCTACCTGCCCAACAGATGGGTTCTAAATTAGCCTTTAGTATTTCCACTAGGAGATCCAACTCAACCATTCTGCCCAAACATGAGACAACAAAACTTCAATCCTATTAAAAGCTCTGCTCCAAAAGGGTATTAATCTGCACAGGGATCCTCTTTATAGTGGCCACCAAACATGTTCTGCCACACATATTCTGAAGTTCAGAATGGAAAGGTTCAAAGACCTAAGAATGAAACCACTAAGACCAGAAAGCATCTTACATTCTTAGATTGGGAAGGGAAGGAATTATTTGGAGGTTGAGCTAGATGATCCTTAAAGATCCCTTCCAAACCAAACCATTCTATGATTCTACTTCTGATCCCTAAGTTAACCAGCTCTTTAAAAGAGCAAACCACTTCGACTGAGGGCAGCTTGTAATTATTTTGAATGTAAACATCTTTCCAGTCTAATAGACATCAGACTTCTGATACATTCTGAGCTTCCTGTACCATTATTTCCTTAAGACATTTTTAATATCTGCAGTTAGTCATTCAAGTTATTTTCAATTCAGTTGTATCAAAACACCTTCTCATACACATCTCTTTCCATTTCTATAGGCAGAAAACAGAAAGCTTTAGCTGTACTCTGCAGTAACCTGTACTTTCTGTGCAGTATTTGTACAGCTGCAGCACACAGCTGTTGGCAGTAACTACAGCTCCCAGTGCTGCAGTCATTCCAATAAACAGCACAAATGCCACACCGCAGCTACAGCTACCTGGCTTTGCTCAGCATAATTAGCACTGAGAAATAAAGTAGTTGCCTTACAGAAAGAAACAGTTGAAAGCTTGGTCCAAACCACACTAAATCATGTCCTGATTCGGAGGTTTCACGGGAAGGGTGTTGTTCTGACGTTTATCCTGGCGGTAGATGGGGAGGCGGGGGCAGCTCCTGCCCCCAGCACAGAGGGGACAGCGCAGGTGGTGCAGCGTCTTACCTTGTCATAGAGGGGAATCATGAAATACCCGTTGTTCGGAGCACAGTCTGTCTGGTATTTCAGAGTACCGTGTTTTGTATACAACTTAATCTAAAAGAAGCAAACACAACAAGGGTGCTTTAAAACAACGCTAGGAAGGCTGGAACCATGCACTGTCTAACCAGGTGCTCTCACAGAGCAGCACCCGCCGCGCCCGGGGGCAGCAGGACGAGGTTCACGGCGAGCCCGGGCCCGAGGGAAGGAGACCCGCAGTCCCACCGGCCCCAGGTCGCAGCACCGGCACCGTGCCCGCGGCCCACGCGGGAGCGCTCGGGGGGGGCGGCCGGGGGCAGCCGGGGCCGGCGGCGCCCACCTCGATCAGCGAGTAGTTGATCTCCACGTCGGACTTGACGAAGCCGCCGCAGCCCACGACGATGTCCTCGGAGCCCCGCGCCAGGGCGCAGCACAGCGCGCAGAGCAGGGCGGCCGCGGCCCGGCCCCGCATGGCCCCGAAGCTCTGCC
The DNA here is from genome assembly GCF_003984885.1 of Neopelma chrysocephalum. Classification (NCBI taxonomy): domain Eukaryota; kingdom Metazoa; phylum Chordata; class Aves; order Passeriformes; family Pipridae; genus Neopelma; species Neopelma chrysocephalum. Next base: position 628,563 of record NW_020897724.1, read on the forward strand.
GGCGCCTCACGGGCACCGCCAGCCCCGGCCCCGCCGCCGGCCCCTCCCGGCCCCGCCGCCCTGAGTCAGCGCCGCCGCCGCGCGGCCGGAAGGGCCGATCCCGTGGGGGCGCCCCCTGCCGGCCCGGAGGGCTGCGGCCGCCCCCGGGGCCGCTCCCCAGGGATGCCCCGCTGGACACCCCCCAGCCCCATCCCACTGCCGGGGATGGCTTCAGGATGGATTATCTGTGCCCCAGGCTGAATCTTCGCACGTTTTGTAAACGTAACTGGTGTCGTCAGGTAACTTCTGCGAAAGGAATTGGTGTCTTCGAGCTGAAGTTTCTCATGTATTGTGAACATAGCTAAAGTCAGATAACTGCTGAAACAGAAGCTGCTTAATAAAGAACTTCGCGTTTCAAGCATTGCGCGAGATTACGTCACACAAATAAATATGCATTGTGTAGGCGGAGAATATTTATTAGGCGGGTGCATGTAATGTAAATTTTACCGTATAAAAGATGTAATTCTTTTTTTACCGCTTGGCGCGCTTGATTTGCGGGAACCTCCACCCTGCGCAGAATAAACAACGTCTCTTCTCCAAACCAGACCCCGTGTGCTTAGAGAGCTCCCAAAGCCGGCAGCCCCGGGGGCTCCGCCTCGCTGGTGCCGTGGCTGCCGCCCTGCACAGCCCAGACCTGCCCCCGGCCGGACTTTGCCCGCAGCCGGGACGGACCGGGCGCTCCGGGGCTCCCGGCACCGCTCGCACACCGGGAACGGGACTCTGGGCGCTGCCCGGCGAGGAGGGAACGCCCGTCCCGTCCCTCAGGGCAGCGGGCGGAGGGTGCCGGGCCGGGCCGCGGGCGATGGGTGCGGGCGATACGCTGTGGGGGCCCGGGGAGGGCCCCGCCGGGCCCCGGGTGAGTGACCGAGTGACCGCGGCCCCTCCGCCGGGGACCCCGGGAGAGCCCGGCCCCGAGTGCGGCTCCCCGGGAGAGCCCCGGGCCCCGCTGCGGGGGGTGTGAAGTGCGAGCGATGAAGTGTGTTCCCCTGCGTGCGGACTTTGCTTCCCAGGGACAAGTTTTCACCCAAACAGAACAGCCCAAGTTGTTCTCAGTTACAGTGAATTTGATGAGTTGCGTGTGCTGCGCTGCTGGAAGGATGTTGGAATGAGTCTTGGGGAAGTTTCCGCTGAAGGACCCACCACAGAAATACCTTTAAAAGGGCTCTAATTTTATCAGTCCGGACTCTCACGATTTTCCATCCCCAAGATTGATAAACTCCCATAATAATTTGTGAGCCATTATCTGTTTCCTCTTTTCATCATGGTGATTCCTTTCCTCAGCCTTGCTCTGCAAGCTGAAGGAAAAAATAACCTTACCCATTTATGTACAGTTGCCAGATGAGATCCAATATTTGTTCAGTCAAAAAGTCACAAAAGGTTTGTACAAACAGCTGAGGAAATGCAGTTCGTGCACTAGGACACTTTTTCCCTCCTAATCTCCATTTCCCTGGTCATTTCCTGTTGTTTATTATGATGGTTCCCAAATGCTGATCATCTGTTTAATTCCCAAATTACCTTTTCTCATTCCATTTCCATTAACTTACCTTTCTTTTCTCTCTAGTTGTGATACATGTCCTTTTTTCGGCATCTTTCACTTTTGCAATCTTTTTTTCATTCTGCCTTTCTACTTCAATTCCCTCCAAACTGCTATAGCTGAGTTTGTCTCTGTTGCCAAATGTTTTTTACATTTGAAACCCTAAATCAAATTCCACTAACATAGTAGATCTCAGCTGTAGCACTAGGAACTTGCATTAGCTGTGAAATTCTGTGTACATTTGCTTTACTGTTTCACTTCTGTGTTGTTTCTGTGACAGGAGTGGAATCAGACGTGGCATACAAACACCTCAGGATTTACCTGGTGCTTTGAGAGCTCAGTCATCACCTGGATCCCTTGTGCCTATCTTTGGATCTGTTTTCCTTTCTACTACCTGTATCTTCGACACAGGAACAGGGGCTATATCAGGATGTCCCGCATCTTCAAAACCAAAATGGTCCTTGGATTCATTCTGGTGATGCTGTGTTTTACTAATGTTTTCTTCATGCTGTGGGAGATAAGCCAAGGAATCCCACGGGCTCCAGAGTTCTTCATCAGTCCTGCTGTGATGGGAATCACAATGGTAATTCCTCCCTTGTCTGTCTGCACGTGGCCAAGCTTAGCCCTCCTGGGACAGATCTCGTATTTCCCACGTTTCTCAGTATCTCTGAGCACAAATTTGGCTGATGGGGAATAGAAGGCCCACAAGCCATGGCTTTGGAGTCGGGGCAGACCACTGGAGCTACACCTACAGTACAGAGCCCTGTGGGCAGAGCAGATCTTGCCTGTTGGCCCACTTGTAGTTTTATTATTTGCCCTTTCTGCAGAGACATTCTTGAGTGCAAAATTGCACATAATGCTGTTTGGTTTTAGCCTTTTAGGAACAATACTACAGCTACTACAGCTCTGAACATCTTGAAGTGTTTGGACTTCAAAAAACTGATCTTTTTTCTATTGTACTCATTAACTTGATAATAATGGTTGGCATTCCATTACTGGGTATTTATTTGGACAAATTTGTACTTCCTCACAGATCCTTGCCATGTTCCTTACCCAGGCAGAAAGAATGATGGGCATCCAGTCTTCAGGGGTCCTGTTGATTTACTGGCTGCTCTCATTTGTGGCTGCAGTTGTGATGTTTAGTTTCAAAATTCAACATGCCCTGGAAAGAGTAAGTGAAATCACGTATTTTCAATGTGCAAGGGTATGAAGTCTCTAAACAGCAGGGCTGGTTTTGTCTCATTGTTGCAAGGGGGAGAACAAAATTCCTCTCTTAAAATATGTGCTGAGAAAAATGATTCCTGACACTATATATTCGTTTATTTGGATGTTTATTTGCAGCAGAGTGCTTGCTGGCACATCTGAGACTTACTGTTAGTGGCCATTTTCCTCAGATGAACAGGCTTCTTTTCAGCCACAACAAGGAATAAACAAAAGTTTGTTACCTGTGTGTTTTAAGTAACAGGGGAAAAATATGCAGCCATGAAACAAAATACAGCCGGGAACTTGCTTGTTCCTGCTGTGTTGAAGGCACAAGGCTGCTTGTTGATATAACACTTGGCAACTTCTTGCTACCAATATACTGTTCCAAAAATATTTAGACTTTTCCATTGTTTTTTTCTCTTTCTCATTCACAAAATGAATTAAAGAACCCTTCATGGAGCCCCTTAGACACAACATTTATAGTAAAACTTAGCAAGTGCTTTATTATATCAACAACTCACCCCACTGGGTGAGCAAGGAGCTTCTATCCCTCAGAGCATTCAAAGTTCCCTGAAAAATGATGGAATGTGGGCATCTGACTTGACTAGAGTACTATGAATCCTCGCAATAAAACTGTCACTATGAATAATAAATGTGTCTTATTTAGCATTTTCTGATCTTCCAGTTTCAGGAGTTATCTATTTAGCTCTACACAACTACAGCTTAAATAAATGCACCTCATGCTTCAAACCAAAACCCAGAGCTTATGGCTGGTAGAACATGAGAAGCCACCTTTCTTTGCTGATTTAACATGATGGTTCATTTCCTCATTCTCACCAGTATTCTGTTTCTTAGGCCTTCTTGGAGGACCATTTCCACCATGTTACAGCTTTCCTTTATGCCAGCCTGGTGCTAGGAGAACTTGTGTTATTCTGCTTAGTTGATCACCCTCCCTTCTTCTCTAAAGATGTCAACAATCCTGTAAGTACAACATGGTTTTTCCTAATGCACTGCTTCATTGCTGAAACAGGATTTTAAATTTATGGGGACACACAGGAACACGAGTATCTGGGTGATGTCAGATGCATCATTCCGTATGGTTATAAAAGGTAACTGGCAGAATTTGGGATAACAGTACTCTATCTCTCTATGTATGTTTTTCAAAACTACAAACCTTTTTATCCATACTCATGTTTCTTGTCATTGAAACCAGCAGACAGGGCTCCTATTGCTTCCCCTGTTGCTGCTCTCCTGTGCAGCAGTACCTGGTGGTATGGGTATGACAAATTTCTGTGCTTAAGAAAATAAACGTCTCTGGGTATGAAGAATTATATTCTTTTTTCTTCTGTCTGAGAAGTTATTCAAAGTCAAATTCTCCAAAATCTCCCAATCCCATTGATCCTCCACAATACACTTGCTCTGTCTGGGTCAGTGAATTGAGGGGTGGGGGTAACTCTTTGATTGCTTTTCCTGGGGGAGCACAGAAGGGAATTATATTCATCTGACACATGCACTTTTCTATATATAAATATCACACGTTTTCTCTCCCATCAGAATCACTGTCCAGAAGCCAGAAGCTCTTTTCTTTCCAAAATCACATACTGGTGGTTCTCTGGGTAAGAAAACACAGAAGATGTGGTTTTGCTAGAATATCAGAAAAAAACCCAGCAGCATAAGAGATGGTGTAGAGGGCAGCCAGCAGGAAATATCTCAGCTCCTGAGTTAGCTTATGGAGCGAGGATTTAAATTCTTTCTCCAGGGGTTTGAACATTCATGTTTATTCTGGGACAGGACAGTCCCAAGTAGTGTTGTAATGCAAGTTAGTCCCCACGTGCTCACTGTGGTGCACTAACTTAATGTCCATCTGTTTTGGAAGTGTTACATGCACCACAAAACCTTCTGCATTCACCTGACTGTAGTCTGTGTGTTCTCCAGGCTTCTCTGGAAAGGCTCTCAGCAGTCCTTGGGTGTGGATGACTTGTGGCCAGTGAGGAAAGAGGACTCTTCTGAAGAAATTGTTGCCTGGGCAGAAAGAGAGTGGAAGAAGTGTCACAGCAGAACCCAGCAGTGAGTACTTGATCTAGAGAGCACATCATGGGCTCAGCTGGGTAGGTCTAGGTGATCTAGCAAATACACTCACGGGTGTTGGTGTGTGAGTTCCTTTGTGCAAAATCTGATTTTAAGTGTTAAAAATTGCTGGAGAACATCCTGCCATTCCTGGAAGCACAGAACTAATTTTTTTTTGTGAGAAGGGTCACTTTTTGATGAGCATTTATATTGAACATGGTATGAGAGCTGGCGTAAGATATTTAATGTTTTTTTGGAAGCACAATATTCCCAAGCTTTCTACAACTGTAGCTAGCTTTCTCATTGTTACTTTCTTCAGAGAAAGGGAGTCTGCTACATTTAAAAAGGGTCAGAAGACTGAAACTGGCATAGCAGAAGCTGAAGAGACAGAGGCTCTGCTGCAATCAAAGCACAGTGAGAGCGGGTCCTTACTGAAAATGTTTTGGAGCATGTTTGGAACCTATTTCCTCCTCAGCACTGTCTGCTTAGTTATCTGTGATGTCTTCATGTTCTCCATCCCAAAGTTACTGAGGTATGTGCATATTTATAATGTGTACAAGATTGTTGTGTTCATGAGCTCATAGGTGTGTATGCCAGCACTCACAGAGGTGGGCATGCACACACTTGCCTTTTGAAATCTCTTGTAGCTGATGAAAAGAGCTGAATTGTCATTTGAGCTTAGCCCACTGTCAACTCAGGAGGAGAAGTCACCAAACCACTGTCTCCACTGCTGTATTCCAACAGTGGAAAGGACAGGATGCAGTAAACCATGTGACAACTTTACTAGAACAGGAGTTATTTGATGGTTCTATGTATCACATCATTTGCACAAGGCTGTCAGCCCCTTGCTGTAGTCTGAAGGCTCTGTGTTCCCTGACTAATTACAAAGAGCACAACTGTGCATCCTACACATCTTAAGAAGCTTTGTTGGTCAGTTGGCATAATGCTTTGTGGATTGTATTGGTACAATATAAACCTTCACTACAGTATATTTTTAAGGGCAAAATCCCTTCTTAATCATTAAAATTAAGAGAAGTTCTGGAAATGTCAATGACTTCCTTAGATTACAGCTACCACTTTGCATGTTTCTGACAAAGTCATAAAATTCAGGAGCCATCCATAACACTGAAAGTGAGGCCTCCCCTGAGAAGATGCTGAGATCAGACATTGTTTCAAAACCAAGAGTGGCTAAATGTCAAAAATCAGGATATTATATGATCTAGGTTACTCAGCAGTTTTTTTCCAGTTCTTCTGCTATTTTACTGATAAACCTCTCAGAGAGAATACAGAAAAATCACTGCTATTTCTGCCAGGTTGTTTTTATGTGTCTGATATTTCATCAGCCCTACATGGATTCAGCAACATTTTGCCCCTGTCTTGCAGCCTTTTCCTGAAGTTCATTGAAGATCCAGAAGCCCCCAGCTGGCTTGGCTATTTCTATGCCTTCACTATGTTCCTTTTGGCTTGTCTCCAGACTCTGTTTGAGCAACGCTACATGTACATGTGTCTTGTTCTGGGGTTGAGACTGAGAACTGCAGTAACAGGGCTTGTGTACAGGAAGGTGAGTCTGTAGCTTCCTTTTTAGTTTCTTTTTTTTTTTTCTAGCCCTACATTAGTAGTCACACCATTGTTGGTACAATGTTTCTAGCAATATCAGGATGTCACTCTGTGCTATATTCATCTCTGGACAGTAGATGGGAGGTACTTTATAATTACCTCTGAAGAAAAAGCCAAGAAAAGGAAAGAGCAAAATTCAACATAAAGTTTCTTATGCTGTAGATGATGGTTAGGGAAAGGAGTAAATGCTTCATCTTAAAGTGAAGTCATATGCAGCAGCAGCATGGCTTCAATACCTAGGCTTTGACATCTTCCTTCCTCTATTTGTTCTCTTTCTTTATAAGGAAAAGAAAGTTGTTTGACTTCTGGACCAAAGTTGTTGTTTGATGATATCTTTTCTTTCCTCTTTACCCTGTCTAGATCCTACTTATGTCAAATGCCTCAAGGAAAGCAGCAACCATAGGTGAAATTGTTAATCTGGTATCTGTTGATGTCCAAAAGCTAATGGATCTGATTATCTATTTTAATGGGACCTGGCTTGCTCCTATTAGGATTATCATCTGCTTTGTGTTCTTGTGGCAGGTAAAATATGACAGTACTTATCAATCCCTTTCTATTCTACATATCCAAGAAAAAAGGGGTTTTCAAAATTCTACTCAGAGCTTTACCGGTTGGAGTAACCTGAAGTTGCCATATTTTTCTTAGCTCCATAGCATAGTGCATTCACTTTTCTTTCTGGAAGATGCTTTTATTGGTATAGAATCCTTACCCAGTCCTTCACTTAACCTTCTAGCCTGTGTATTCAGCCTGTTTTAAGGAAAAGACTGTGAGTATGGTTATTCTGAGCAGACCGATAAACTTCTGCCCCAAATTTTCCTCTGTCACCTTACTTTTCAACCAGAAGATGGTGTCCCAGTGCAGGCTGAAAGTCCAGTTCCAGCTCCTCGGCATAGTCCAGAACATAAGGGGGAATGGTCTGAAACAGCAACTTGACATACTTCATGCTGAAGCCTGATTACCACAAGACTGGTACCACAGCGTGAAGCACAGTTACATTACTTCTGTTACATTCAAAAAGAGTATTGGATACACTGAATTTCATAGGTATCAAGGAGTTCAGCAAGGGGAGAGCAAAACCTGAATTAGGAATAATGGATGATAATCTAAAAGATCAATTTTTAATCAGTGTTATGATATTTTCTCAGCAGTATAAAGCCCTATTTCTTAGTCCCTGTTTTTGGCCATACACCAATTGGAATTAAGAGCACCATGCACACAGCTGATTCCCAGGAGCTTTCCATGGCCTTTGAGACCTTCCTTTGCTATCCAGGATGGACTGTGCCTCGTGCCTAGCAGGATACTATGACCTTGGAAAACTAGTGGCCATGGTGAAGGCTGTTGAAAAGCCATCATCCCTTTCCTAGTGATGTTGAAAAGCTGAATGTGGTCTCCTGTAGTTGGAGAATAATTAACACTGTTGTTTGCTACTGATCATAGACTATTTGTGTAGACAGTACTTTTACCTCTCTGTGTAGACCACCACTCACCTCTCCAGCCTTGTGCAGAGATGGATCTAACCACTGAGAAACACATTCTCTGTTTTGATACACAAGTCTTTATGAACACTTCCAAGAGTTGTACCTAGAGTATGTGGCACAGGATAATGCCACCATTTCATCTCACCCGTTGATGTAAATTCAGACAAGAAGGGTTGTTTTTGCTGCAAGAATAGTTTGTTGAGGGTTTGGGTTTGTTTTTTAATCAAAACCTGGTATTGTTTCGGATCACTTACTTAAGCCAGCCACAAGATGTCCTCCTTAACGCATCCAAGGACATGGGAGGAAACAGGAATGGCTGGAATTGCCAGCGTGCTGCTGGATCACTTTCAGCACTAATCTAGTTCCTAACAAGGAAGCAAATAAATTCAGCAGAGCCTGATGACAGGAGCTACCCTGCCTGGATGGTTAACAATCCACAGCGCTTAGGGAAGCACAATTCCCAGGAAAGGCAAAGGCAAGATTAGAGCAAAGCCTTAACCATGAGGGATGTTATGCATAAGTTCAAGTAAGAGGGAAGGTAAGCAAGGGGAACAGAAAACAGTAATTTCTAGTCATCACCAGAAATTCTTTCTCTTTCCTTTTCTCAACTGGCAGCTTCTAGGGCCATCTGCCTTGACTGCAATTGCTGTATTCCTTTTTCTTCTGCCTCTGAATTTCGTGATCACCAAGAAGAGGAGTCAGTTTCAGGTATATTTTGCATCATAAAAAGAGAAATTGTTTACTGACATTTGTGATGGCTTAATATTTATTAGTCATGCTTACCATGATTGTCTGAAGGAACATAGGAGGATTTGAAGCCTGCAAAGCTTCTTAGAATTCAGACTAAGCTCTTGCATGTTCAATCTTTTACCATGTTTGCCCACCTTTTCTGTGTTTTTTATGTACTGCCAGTAAAAATAAAGCTCTGAAGATGAAAAGCAGACTATTTCCCAGCCTGGAAGATTCATAAGCAAAACAGTACCCACAGCTCAACTGCAGGGAAATTTATTCAGAATTTAGATGCAGCAATAAGGTATATTTTCAGAATAATTGCACCGTTAAACTATCAACCTACTAAATGATATAACACGAACATTTATTACAGGAGACCCAGATGAAACATAAAGATGAGCGGGCCAAACTCACCAATGCCATTCTCAGTGACATTAAAGTAATCAAACTGTATGGCTGGGAGAACACCTTCATGGAGAAAGTGCTAGGGATCCGGAAGCAAGAACTTCAGGCCTTAAAAAGATCTCAGATTCTCTTCTCAGCATCCCTAGTTTCTTTCCATTCATCAACTTTCCTGGTGAGTGGATCACCTTCCTGCATAAACCATGTGCTATTACTTCCATTTCTCTTTGTACTCCTCCCTGGACAGATGTTCCTGTGGGAAAAGCTTCTCCTGTGGGATAAACTAAAGATTATTTCTGCCTGGAGGAGTTGGTGGTCTCACAGGAGTTGCTGAGCCCCTGTGGAATCAGCCACACAGACATTTCCACTGTCCTAACAGTTCCATGGACAGGTCATCTGGTCTGCCATTGTGCTCCAGGCAGCCTGAGCCTGCTTTGCAGGATCCACTGGGAGACCTCCAAGCCAGACAGAGTTCATGGCACAGTCAGTAGCTGCACAAGCCACTTTTGCACTTGCTGTTGCAGCTCAGCCAGGTGTGTTTTCAGTGGGAAATTGCTGTGCTTTCACCTTGCTGAGGCTGCAGCACCAAAACTTCCTTAATGCAGAAATGTCAAATGATCAACTTGATACTGTCACCAATATGCAAGACCTTTGGCCATGATCCCTGCAGAATGGGGACTGTGCCCAGAGGTGGTAGCCTGGATTTAACTAAACGGGTTCCAGAGTCTTTAGGAAGGGGCCTGTCACCCCTGAACCATTCTCTTCCCTGTCTGAAGCAAATGGCTGGCTTTCCCTTTGCTCCTTTTCAGATTGCATTTGTCATGTTTGCTGTCTACACCCTGGTGGATAACACACACATCCTGGATGCTCAGAAGGCCTTTGTGTCTCTAACACTGATCAACATCCTCAACACTGCACACTCCTTCCTGCCCTTCTCCATCAACGCTGCTGTCCAGGTTAATTGCAGGCTGTGTTCCTTTTCCTTTGGCCATAAGGGGTTTTTTTACATATCACCATTAACAGGTAAACACAGATTCCTTAGGGCTTTGCACATCAGCCATTGAATTGCTATTGTGAAACAGTGAAATGAAAGCACTTGCAAGTAAATGTACTTTGTCGTATTGTTTTTCAGAAAGACTCCTTTTACTGACAAAATAGTCAACAAGAATTACTCATAAGTCTTTTGGAGCTCATCACAAGCACCAATAGACCCCAGAGGTGCTTCCGGTTATTTTTTTAATCACACAAATCAGAATAGATGGAGCAAAATCTCCCCAGGGGATCAGTGGAAACCCTGCTAGCCCAGGCCAGAGAGAAAAGCAAATCATTGTCCAGTAAGATATAAGGAGATTCATTTCCCTCTTACATTTTAAGGCTGTCACAGCTTTTCATGTACAGAAGCAATCACTGGGAAGATTGCAGGATGAATAGGAGAAAAAAGCACCCCTTTCACTGAATCAAAAGCACCACGAAGGATATGAGGTTTTTTGCTAAGCTAAGTGGAAATAAAGGCAGTTAACATAAGGAAGAGCTGCATTTGGCCATCTAAGCCTACAGCACCTGCAACACAGGAGATGATCTAAGTGTTCTTCATGTTGAATCTTTGGGTTTTTGCTCCCTTTCTACTCTAAATCCTATTTTCTTTTGTGTGCTGCTTCATTTCAGGCCAAAGTTTCTTTAAACCGCTTGGCAGCTTTTCTGAATCTGGGACAACTGAATCCTGAGAGCTCATGCAGAAGCACTTCTGGCTGTGGTGAGCTTTTATGTTAGCACTGTTACCTTAAAAGAGGAGTAACTTCTATTGTTCAGCTTCTACTCAGGGTGCTTACCATAGTCAAGAGAAAAATATTTGCCCCTTACTGTCACTTTATCTCTCAGGCCTATTTATTTCTACCAATAAAATCTAATCTGGTAATTTATGTCTTTTTTCATACTTATGGCTCATTTTATGTAATATACACACTGAAACATAAAATCATATAAATAGGGATGTTTCTGTAGCACCTTTTGCATTTACAGGTATTGTATTTCTCTTTATATTTTAGCACAGGCAAGTATCACCATAAGAAATGGGACTTTTTGCTGGAGCAAAGAAACTTCTCCTTGTCTTAGAAGGTACAGACTTACTCTTAGTCATCTCTCAACTCTGTAGGGCCAGTGAGGAATGTCCAGAGGCTTCTGAGTTCACTTCATATTTAATGTTGAATTCTGAAAATTACAAAGTCAGACAAAACATAATCTTGTTTTTCTGTTTGGGAGCACATATATGGGAAGGTGCCTGTATCTGGATGTTGCCTTAATCTATGGAGGCTGTTTTCTTTACACAATTTTCTTGTTCAAATGTGAAATTACAGTAATTTAAGTCAAAAAAGTAGAACAGATGGTATGCAGGTATTATATATGGCATCACTAGATGCTTATTTCAAAAGGCATTGACATTTTTGAGAAGAAACCTTGTTGAACAGCACTGATGTTCAGGAATGTTTTATATCCAATGCTTTGGGTTAGCCTATCTCCAGAGTGGGGATCTGGGTTTTGGATCTGGGTTTGAAACTCAGAGGGGGATGTGGATCAGACTTTCTGGTTGGAGGTGTCTTTGAAGGGATGAAATTAGGGTGGTTTACTTGGGTACATTTTTATTGCTACAAGACAGTAGCAAGAATTTTGATAATTTCCTCTTCAGAAAGTGTACCTAAAATGTGATAAGAAACTAATCTTTTCTCCATAGGATAGATCTTACTGTGCCCCAAGGCTCTCTGCTTGCTGTAGTTGGCCAGGTGGGTGCTGGGAAGTCCTCCTTGCTGTCAGCATTACTTGGTGAGCTGGAGAAACTGGACGGCTCCGTGACCATGAAGGTAAATTTTCCCCTGAGCATTTGCTTCTAATTAGGCTGTTTTCAGGAACTGTAAGGTATTAACCAAGGCATCAGGTACTTGATGACAATGCATTTACTGCTGAATTTTAAAAAAGGCTGTATATATCAGTCCACATTTAATTATCTGAAGGTGCTGAAGACTTTGGAAATAGGAGCTGAAACATTGCTTCAAAGATCCAGTTCTATTTCCCACTCTGACAGTGAGCTGAAATGTCATCCTGGTAAATCTCATCATGTACTTGCACCTCTGTGTCCTCCTCTGTCAGATAACAACAGTGCAGTCTCATATTTTGCAAAGCCCTCTGAGACCTATCAATGGTGATGATCATTCCAGACTTCTATAACTCAGAGAGCTTTTTTGCAAAGATGGGTTCCCACAGTGTCAAGTTGAGCTTATGGAAAAGATTACTAACATTGTTCCACTTCTATAGGACACTGCAGCTTATGTCCCCCAGCAAGCTTGGGTTCTAAATGCTTCAGTGGAAGATAATATTCTCTTTGGGAAAGAGATGGATGAAACATGGTTCAATAGAGTGATATATGCTTGTGCACTGCACCCTGATTTGGAGAGCTTCCCTGCAGGGCAGAAGAGTGAAATAGGAGAAAAGGTACTTATACTTAGGTTTATATTTTGGCCAACTTTTCTTTGAGTAGCTACAACTTCAGTGTCCTGCTTAAAACACCTACAAAGAAATTAAACTTGCAGGAGGCAGGTGCTCAGTAATTTCTAGAAAGTCGGGCCATGATCTAATTTAATTTAACCCCACCTCCTGACAGTTAACCTCACCAGAGACATGAGAGTTGTTAAAGACAAAAATCAACAAATCCAGGCCATTCTGGGCTGCTCTTTTACAGGAGAGTGGAGCTGCTCAGGAGACTCTGCCTCTGCAAGAGCCCTGTTTGGAGGGAGGGAGATGCACTGGTTTAAAAATAAGGGAGTCATAAAGCCTCAGTGCAAAATGGAGTCAACAACTGACAAATATGCTGTAGCTGTGGAATAAACAGAGTCAATACGTTTTTACAGGGAATAAATCTGTCTGGAGGGCAAAAGCAAAGAGTGAACCTTGCTCGTGCTGTGTACCAGAAGGCTTCGATTTACCTCCTCGATGATCCCCTCTCAGCTGTTGATGCCCACGTCAGACAGCACATTTTTGAACACGTTCTTGGACCCAATGGTTTACTGAAGGACAAGGTGTGTTATAAATCCTGAACTCTAAACAATTGCACAGGGAATCTCATTAGCAGAGCCCCTGAAATGCTTCCAGTAAGGTGGGTTACTCACTTTATCAAAGGCTCCCAAACTCTTTTTTGGTAGTGGCAGCAGTGGAATGGGTGACCTCTGCAGGCCACACAGCACCTGCAAGTCCTGCAGGGAACCTCACCAAGGAAGAGTAAGACTGTCTTTATCCTCATGCAAACCACATGCCTAGTTCCAGCCTTACTTCTACAGCAAGTTTACTGTTCTTTGATCCTCCTCTCTTTTTGAGAACTGCTTCTAGCATAGTTAGGAAGATGTCTGATCTCTTCTAGCAAATTGTATCATCATAACATCTAATCCCATCACTTTTGAATAGTTCAGTGGCATCTTTACAGTTGTTATCACTTAAACTTCAGTCTTAAAATCCACCTTAAACACTTCTCTTCCATTCCTTTTGCAATGGTGGTGTTTTGTTGTTCCTTGGTATTTCTCTGCTGTTGATCAATCTGGATAATAGATGTGGTTACATGAGAAGGGATGCTAGAGCAACTCTATTTAATTCATGGTATAAATTGCAGAAAATATGTAACTGTTCCCTCTTGATTCAAGCAGACTCGTGTGCTGGTGACTCACACAATCAACATTTTGCCTCAAGTGGACAACATTGTTTTTCTGGTGGATGGAATGATCTCAGAAACTGGTTCATACCAAGAACTTCTACAGAGAAATGGGGCCTTTGCAGAATTTCTTCAATCACATGTTACTGCAGAAGAGAAGGCATGTGCTGGTTTTCCAGGTAACCCAAATGAGTTGGAATCATTCTTCCTAGGTCTATGGAATCATTCTTCCTAGGTCTATGGAATCATTCTTCCTAGGTCTAT